>NC_090648.1:74659658-75259658 GCF_040937935.1 Hyperolius riggenbachi
CGCAGTTTGGCGCCATTGGCGAACAGTTGTTACTCTTGAAAGAGGTTTACTTTCATTCTTTACAGGTTTATTCATCTGTGTTTAAAGAGACTCTGAAGTCTCAAAAAAAATCTTTTTATTTAACAAATGTGTTTAATATGTTTGCCCTAACTAAACCGCGGCTCTAATCTATCTAAATCCCCCCCAAACTCCCTGGGGGGCAATCCGATAAAAGTAAAACAGAAGTTTGACTTCTTAAAATGGAAGGTATTGGCTATTATTAAGGTTGGAGTGAGCTCTGAGGTGTCCCACAATGCCTCACTGCTTAATATGCAAATCATCTCTTTGTTGTCACTGATAGCTAAACACTCCTCCAAAACCGCCTGGAATGCAATGATGTGTCAGCTTGTTAATATTACAGAGCCACAATAATCCAACATGCATGCAGACTGTTTTGGTTTGGTTGATCCTCATCAGTGCATGGCATGGATTAATATGGCTCTATGGGGTTGGACTTGAAACACTCAGAGTAACAGATTGCCCAGCAAGCTCATGGTGAACCAGAACGGCGAGGAGTGTGTAAGCGGCTGAGAGGGACCAAAAAAACTTACTAAAGTACAGTATTTACTTTATTCTTAACAAAATTCCTTCTTGGAAAGGATTTTTACGAAGACGGGCGACCTCCCTACTTGCTTGCACACTGTTTTGGCAATTTTACTGAGCAACTGCCATTCAGTTCAGGAACTGCTTTTGAAGATAAAGAAAACCCGGAGAATTCCCTACTATGAAATGAATTGGTCCAAAACCGGTCAGATTTTTACTAGCTGCTATAAGTGCCAGCAACATGGGAAGAAAGTAATTTACATTGCATTTTATTCTGGGATATATGTACATCTTGTAAATATGTATTTTAAAATTTAAAAATGTTTTTGTGATTGTGGTGCTTTTACTAGTTAATACTATCTGGACAACTATAGTCATCCAGATAGGAGCCGCTGGAGTGGACACATATTCGCATCCAGTGTTGCAGCGGGCGCATGCACTTACAGGGGATCAATTGGTGAAGAGGAACAAGTGTTCCCCCGAGCCAACCCAAGACCCTGTGAATGAATCAACATGCCACAAATCGCCAGGCATGTTGATTCATAGAACTGAAAGTTAAAAGCTGTATAAAAACAGAGACAGCCGCACATGCACAGAAGACCCAGACTGGCGCAACCGAGCTAGATTAACAATGTTGATTGCCACCAAACGGAGCCACCCGGGAGGACAGTGAGGAACGCAGCGGTACACATGGGGCTGGAGGAAGCCCCAGGTAAGTATGAAATCTTTCTTATTCCTGCTTTCAGGTTTCCTTTAAGGTGAAAACAACCTGCAGGCTGAAGTGGTTAAAGAATCCAAAATCCCACTGCAAGGATTGCACTGCAAACTACAATTTGGCCTTCTGAAACCTGGAGATGTGTGGACAAATTCTTCATCCACATGAGCAAGAAGTAATTATATTTGGACAATGAATGGATTCTTCTGTAAAAACATAATCTGCTTTCTCAGCTAAGCCCCGAAGTACTCTGAATGTCATGCCTCACTGGTACCTTTGGATGAAATAATTGTCCGTCTATCTCATTGCACTCAGCTGTAATATTTTTCTTCTTTTAAAAATGTATTTCTGTCCTTTTACAGGGCAAGTATGACTTTGTGAATGACGTGGTGTCGCTGAAGGATTTCCACACGGAACAGGATGTCCATAAGTTTAAGAATGAGAGTTTGGGGATGGCTGTTCTCCACCTGTCTCACATCGCCATTCGCAAGAAGATCTCTCTGGAAGAGGTGGCCAGGCAGATCAGGTGATTATTAATACATTGCAGGAAGCAGGGCATAGCTGCAGCAGAAGAGCAATCTGTAAGTCAGTGCTGGATAGTCACAGGTTATCATATACTCTAGAGCTAAACTACTCCCAATAGTCTAGTCTTCATATTTATACCTTAGGTAGTACAGCTCTGGTAATGAGTGGACTGTACTGATTATAGCCTTGTACACATGCTAAATGATTCTCAGCGAAAGAGGTCAGTTGGGACCCCCTTTACCTACTGTGTGCACAGTTACCTCCGGTCCCCTATGGTGCTTCAGCCAGTGATTAGCCTGGTGAAATGTCTCAGTTGAGGGTATTGTTCTCTTTATGGACCATGTCATGCTGCTCTATCATTGTTCCTCTCCCCCCCCCCCTCCTGAATTTCTCCATAGCAACCAAACTATGCTGCCTTTATATTAGTAATATGTGGTGCCATTGGGGTGATCAGCATTTCTTGCCCATGCGGGCTACTCCTCTGACCCCTCTGTCCATATGGGATCTGCCAGGTTCCCAGGAGAGCCTGTAGTTGTACCACATTTTGATGGTCCCGGCGAAGTTGCACGCTCCCTTCCGCTGCAATGCATGCTGGGAGATGTAGTCCGTATATGTGACTACAGAAGCCATGACCTGCAAAATGCGGCACAGCTGTAGGCTCTTCTGGGAAGGTGGCCAATCCTAGACGGACAAGAGGGGTCATAGGAGCAACCCCCTGTAGGTAAGTAATGCCAATCACCCCCCTAACATGGTACCATCTATTATAAACCTCACTTATGGGGAGTTTCATTTTATTTTAATTTCTAGCAACTTGGTGCCCTTTAAAGTAACCCTGTAGTGAGGAAGATGTGAAGTCTGCCTTTTTTCCCCCTTTAAAGTGAATGGTAACTGCATTTAAAAAAAATGAGACAGATACTTACCCAAGGAGAGGTAAGGCCCTGGGTCCTATAGCGCCTTCCCGCTCCTCTCCTGGTCCCATCGTTCCGGTGCTGGCTCGCCCGGTAGCAGTATTTGACTAACTTAGGGCCTGTTTCCACTACACGCAGATTGAATGCAGAATGGATGCAGAAAAACTGACTCCAATGAATGCCTATGGGAAAATCTGCATCAGAAAAATTGCATTTAGTGGAAACAGGCCCATAGGCATTCATTGGAGTCAGTTTTTCTGCATCCATTCTGCATCCAATCTGCGTGTAGTGGAAACAGACCCTACGTCAAATACTGCTTTATCCGGCCGAAGGAGACTTCAGAAGTCTTCAGGGAGCCCGAGTGCTCCTGAAGAAGGGCGGCCCTGTACTGCGCCTGCGCAAGCACGCTGTCTTGCACGCTCACGCCTGTGCAGTATGGAGCCGCACGTCTTCAGGAGGACACGGCTCCCGAAGACTTCCAAATACCCTTTCGGCAGGGGATTGAAACTGGGGGGAGCCAGCACAGGACAGAGAGCACCGAGAGAGGAGACGGAAGGCTCTATACGACCCAGAGCCTTCCCTCTCCTTAGGTAAGTATTTGCTTCATTTTTTTTTTTTTTTAATGCGGTTCCCATTCACTTTAAGCTATAATAATTTCCCGGCTGTCATGCTGATTCTGTGTCTATAATGCTTTCGGCCACTGACTCGGGATGAATAGGAACAGGTGATCAGGGCAGGGTTAGTCTGCACTACAAGCCTGGTTACCCTTACTGTCTATTTATTAATAAAAGAAAGTTTTAATGCAACTTGTGTAAGCCTTTGTTTTATGTTCTCTTGTTTTGTTTAGTTTTGGTTTAATGAGCTCATTGCTTTCCTGTAAATAGTTACTAGTCAAGTTCCTGGTAGCTAATTTAAATTGACAGAGAAATGCATTGTTCGTTTATTGAAACTCATACACTAGTTTGGAAGTGCAGCAGTAACTCCAGGAAAATATTTTATTTATAAGATTCTCATTCTTCACAGTGGACCTGAATGCACAGGACAGAAAGAAAACATAGAGAATGCATCCTGTATGTATTTAGAGAGCTTTGCCTGTCTAAATACCCCTCATCTGTGTCTAATCACCAGTGTAATTTGATCTCTCAGTTGTGTCAGCTGACAGCCTCGGCAGAGCAGCTAATTTGTAAAACCGGATGTTAACTCCATGTCTGCTTCCATGAAAGCAGGAAGTAGACACACTTGCAGGATTTGTATCAGCTGTAACAAAGAAATGTTTTCCTTGAAAGGTAATTTATGCTGTTGCTTATCTTTTTGAGCAGAGAGGAAGTTCTGAGCTCAGGTCCGCTTTAAACGTTTGAAGCCTCTATTTAGCCTTCCCTGTACATTTCCTCACCGAGCACATTTCTCATTGCCTCTACAGGCCCGTTCACACTGCACGCGTTTCCAGCCGCGTTTTGGAAACGCGTGCAGGTGGCCAAAACGCACGACATCAGACATTGCATAGAGTGCAATGTCTGATGTTCACACAGCATGCGTTCCGGACCTGTGCGGTCCGGGAACACATGCTGCACGCAGATTTTACAAAAACGCGCGGCTGTCCCATTCACTTTTCAGTGATGGGATCAGCCACGCAGCGCATACGAACGCGGACATGCGTGCGTTCGTACGCGTTGCGGTCCGCATGCGTTGCGGTCCGCATTTTGTAGTCTGAACGGGCATCACAGCAATAAAATAGACTTTCTATTAGTTTGGTATATTTTTTCCTTGGGTTTTGAGTTTTTAGTCTATAAACACCTTCCAATAAGCAGGATGATTGTAGATTAGGGATGATCAGTGAGATGCAAATATTTCCGAGTTCGTGCAGGATTATGTAAATTTTTATGCAAATATATGCAGCATGAAAATGGACCAATCGAATCCCTCCAAGGTTTAAATTGATTGGTCTATTTTCAAGCTGCATATATTTGCATAAAAATTGACCTTGTCCTGAATGAACTCAGAAATATTTGCATCTTATAGGTCATCGCCAGTCCAAGACAGAGGCGATAGAGGCTCCAGCCTCAGGGCGCAGTGTAGGAGGGGGCGCACAATTCACTCAGCTATTATTCCCCTCTTGTGTTTAAAGCAGAGAGAAATAAGAAAATGGGATACATGACAGTGACTGCAAGCCAAATAACTAAAGATTAAGGTGTTGGGGGGTTGGGAGCCCTGTGGCACCTCTTAGTGTAATAGCAATCAGTGTGTGACGGCTGGGGTGGGAGGGATGGAGGGGCGCACTTTGGTGTCTCAGCCTTGGGTGCTGGAGGACCTTGTCCCAGCTCTGGATCATCCCTATTGTAGATGCTTTTTTTAAAGGGCTTAATTTTCTACAAGATGGCATATGAACCCTGCTTTAAAGCGGACATGAACTCAGAACTTCTTCTTCTGCTCTAAAAGATAAGAAACCGCATTATAACCTTTAAAAAAAAACCTTTATTAGTTACAGCTGATATAAATCCTGCAATAAATCTGCAGTTTGTCTACTTCCTGATTCACGGAAGCAGACATATTGTTAACATCCTGTGTTTACCTATTAGGTCTCTGGCATAAATCAAATTACTGAGAGATCAAGTTACAACTTGCGCTTAGTCACAGGTTAGGGGGAATCAGACAGGCTAAACTCTCTAAATACATACAGGGTGTTTTCCTTCTATCCTGTGCAAGAGTTCAGGTCCACTTTAAATGCTTTCTTAACTTTCAAAGGAATCCACAGCTATGACTGCCAGCTGTATGAAGAGGATACCTTGATTCACTCAGGGAAATGATTTGTCAGGTTTTACTTGATGGCCACGTTTTTTTTAGTTTTTTTAGTTTTGTTTTTGTTTTCCCCCCAACCTAGATAACTACGTAACTACTGTATATTCAGCAAAAAAAAAGTCAAAGACTATAACTGGTTATTTCATTGCTGCCCCGTCATGCATTTCTTTTTTCTGCAGCTTCAAGGAATGTATTCCCAAGTCGTTTTGCCACCAAATCCAACAGAACAATTACCTAACCAAGTTCCGCATGAGGAAAGTCTTCAAAAAGTTTGTCCGGCACTTCCACCTGCACACGGTGAGCCCCGGCAAGCTGAGTGAGGAGGACGTCATGTACAAATACTTGTCTACACTGGAGAACTTGGCACCTAGATTTGGCTGTGAGTTTTTCAGGACTCTGTCACTGGAGCTGCCATCAGAGGGAGAGAAACTGCCGTTATATATTAATGGGGGCTACATGGACCACTCAGAATCTATGAGCAAGGAGCCGACTGCTTCCCACCAGGTGATGGTGAGCGGGATGGATGGAATCAAGTGGAGAGACAAGAAAGAGGTGAGATGACAGAGCTGAAAGTAATACTGTACTTGTATCGCTCTACGCGGACGACATTTTACTATATTTAGCTGATTCGGGTCCATCTCTAACCGCAGCTGTACTGATCCTGTCATCCCAGCACACAGCAAGGTTATCAGCTGTATGCAGGGAAGGCAGGGCAGGTGCCTGATCAGTACAGTACCATACTTTCAAATCCATGAACATCACAGTACAAAGGAACAGGAAATGTTCTGCTAAGAGACACTTCCTAATAGAAATATAAGACATCCCCTGAAAATAAGCCCTAGCACATCTTTTAGAGCAATTATTAATATAAGACACTGTCTTATTTTCGGGGTTAAGACGGTATGCGGAACAAGGTGTGCAGCCCAGTCTCATGCAGTGTTTGTCTGGCCTACTATTAATGTAACTTCCTGTCTACTCTCCCTATTCTCTACATATGCAGAAAAAGGTGTGCAGTCCAGTCTCATGCAGTGTCTTTCTGGCCTACTATTATTGTAACTTCCTGTCTACTCTCCCTATTCCCTACATTTGCGGAACAAGGTGTGCAGTCCATTCTCATGCAGTGTCTGTCTGGCCTACTATTTTTTTTTTAACTTCCTGTCTACTCTCCCCATTCCCTACATATGCGGGACAAGGTGTGCAGTCCAGTCTCATGCAGTGTCTGTCTGGCCTACTATTATTGTAACTTCCTGTCTACTCTCCCCATTCCCTACATATGCGGAACAAGGTGTGCAGTCCAGTCTCATGCAGTGTCTGTCTGACCTACTATTATTGTAACTTCCTGTCTACTCTCCCTATTCCCTACATATGCGGAACAAGGTGTGCAGTCCAGTCTCATGCAGTGTCTGTCTGGCCTACTATTAATGTAACTTCCTGTCTACTCTCCCTATTCCCTACATATGTAGAACAAGGTGTGCAGCCCAGTCTCATGCAGTGTCTGTCTGGCCTACTATTATTGTAACTTCCGGTCTACTCTCCCCACTCCCTACATATGCGGAACAAGGTGTGCAGCCCAGTCTCATGCAGTGTCTGTCTGGCCTACTATTATTGTAACTTCCGGTCTACTCTCCCCATTTCCTACATATGCAGAAGAAGGTGTGCAGCCCAGTCTCATGCAGTGTCTGGCCTACTATTACTGTAACTTCCTGCCTACTCTCCCTATTCCCTACATATGCAGAACAAGGTGTGCAGCCCAGTCGTGTCTGTATGGCCTACTATTAATGTAACTTCCTGTCTACTCTCCCCATTTCCTACATATGCAGAACAAGGTGTGCAGCCCAGTCTCATGCAGTGTCTGGCCTACTATTACTGTAACTTCCTGCCTACTCTCCCTATTCGCTACATATGCAGAACAAGGTGTGCAGCCCAGTCTCATGCAGTGTCTGTCTGGCCTACTATTAATGTAACTTCCTGTCTACTCTCCCCATTCCCTACATATGCAGAACAAGGTGTGCAGCCCAGTCTCATGCAGTGTCTGTCTGGCCTACTATTATTGTAACTTCCGGTCTACTCTCCCTATTCCCTACATATGCAGAACAAGGTGTGCAGCCCAGTCTCATGCAGTGTCTGGCCTACTATTACTGTAACTTCCTGCCTACTCTCCCTATTCCCTACATATGCAGAACAAGGTGTGCAGCCCAGTCTCATGCAGTGTCTGTCTGGCCTACTATTAATGTAACTTCCTGTCTACTCTCCCCATTTCCTACATATGCAGAACAAGGTGTGCAGCCCAGTCTCATGCAGTGTCTGGCCTACTATTATTGTAGCTTCCTGTCTACAGAAATAGTGGGAAGCATAAGATGGGCGGGGGTTTTAATAAGCCACCCTGATTGTGTGTAAAGCCTCATCTACACCATACAATTTTTTGTTCGATTCATTGATTCGATCCGACATTTCCGATCGGGATTCGAGTTAATTCAATTTGCCATTGCAAAACAATGGCAAATTGAATCGAATCCCGATCGGACATGTCATATTGAATCGAATGAATGAATCGAATTGGATAAAAAAATTGTATGGTGTCGATGGGGCTTTAGGCCTCGTTCACATTAGGCAACGCAGATGGCCATGCGTTCGGAAAGCAAGTGCACGCCACCTGCATTGCCGTGCGTTGTGCTGCTGATTTCATTCATTGCAGTTAATGAAATCAGCAATGCGCTTTGCCGACAATGGGATCTGTGCTGTCTATGCACTTCTGATGTTCTTGCTGATCGCACACCATAAATGCTGCCGGCAGAGTGTACAGTGTGAACGAGGCCTAAGTGTATTCTCCGTACACCCAATCATCTGCTGTCATAATTAGTTAATTTCAAGCAGGTTGGCCAGTCAGAAATATTGCATCATTCTTTTTTTTTTTTTAATGATTTTTGGTTTATGATTTCTTTTTTCAAGATGTGATAATAACATTGTTGAAATACTATATAATTGATTTTTACAACAGTGTGAAAATAGTCTTTGAAAATAAAGTCCTGCTTTTTCTTGACAGTGTGGGAATCGTGGCTTTATCTGGTGAATTCCTGTTTGACTCGTATTTAAGATAAACGTGTGGGAAAATAGGGAATGAAAGTAGCCAATCTGTTACTGGAAACTGAAAGTATTCTGGTGATGGACAAGGCTAAATGCATGCGTATGCAATTAAAGTGAACCTAAACCAAAGTAAAAAAAAAAAAAGTTTAACTTATCTGTGGATTCTACCAGCCCCCTGCAGCCGCCCTGTACCCTCACAGTCACTCTCCGGTCCCCTGCAGCCGCCCTGTGCCCTCATAGTCACTCACCGATCCTCCGGGCTTCCCTGGCGAGCTAAGTTTCTTCTTCCACAGACTGGCCAGTCTATGGCTGCCGCCAGGAGCGCCCTGCGCATCCGCAGTACAAGACAAAACTTTTTTTTTTTTAATCTGTGGTTTAGGGTTTCCTTCAGGGCCCTTTTACACCGACGCGGTGCGGTATTTTTACCGCACCCCAGTGCCGTGCAATGAAAGTCTATGGATACTTTCATACTGCTATGTTACGGCATGACGGAAGTGACGTTTTCGGTGCATCCCTGACGCAGGGCCAGGACTACGTTACAGCACGGATTCTGCGGCGAGGTGCGTCGTCCTGAAAGTCATGTTAGTCTATGGCAGCGCGTAGATCTTAAAAAAAACACAGACGTGGCACGCATGCTCAGAAGTGTATTTTAACAATGCGCTTCCCTGCAGGTCCACATACCTTAAGCAGGAAGTGACGGCAAGCGCTTCACTTCCTGCTTGGCCGGCAGCCAGACAGGGAACACCACTCAATAGGTCATTGTTCCCTGAAGGCCTATTTTTGATGATGCGGTGCGTTGGGCGCGTCACACTGCATCCCCGACGCTGGCTCCAGTGTGAAAAGGGAGGAACAAGTTCAATGTATGGTATAAACCTGGAAACTTAGATTCAGTGGAGGCTGCTTAATCCAAAAATCAAATGAAAGAGAAACAGACAGAGCATCAGAGGGGCTGGTAATGTACATTATTATTATTTATTGTATTATAAAGCGCCAACATATTACGCAGCATACTTAAATATTTTTGCTAATGTTATTTTGTTAATCAATACTTTTCCAACCTATCTTGATATTTTTATTTGAATGCTGATTATACCCCTATTCTATGTGATTTTTGCATACTCTATTTACAGCTGAGTCCCCGTTATTCGGAACTTAGGCAAGCGGAAGTCTTAACGTAGACTTTTTTTGGGGGGGGGGGGGGGGATTGTGGGTGGATTTGGAGGCATTAAAATACTTACTGAGCCTCCAGCATTGTCTTGTATCCTCCCTGCAACTCCTAGCAATTTTCTGGCGCAATGCACGGAAGCCAACATGTCACCTGACCCGATGCAGGTCAGGTGACCCTGCTTCAGTACATAGAGGGCGCCGGAAAGCCGCTAGGAGCTGCAAGTCGTCGCTGTAGGCTTGGTGAGTATTTGGGGGGGGGGGGGGTGTCTGTGCTTTTTAGGGCAGTGCTGGATACTGGTGATTCAGCTGTATGTAACTACAGGAATATAAGTTTACATAAAATGGTTCTGATCTAAGTGTTCTAATTATTTCAATGAGGGGTAACTGTTGCAAATCTATATTGTGGCAGTGGTCTTTTAACCCATATAACTGGCTCTGGGAGATGTAACGCTTCCCTGAAATAAGTTAGTTATCCTATATTGTGTAGGAGCTATCAATTGACGCAATGAACCTACCAGCGTGTATGTTTTTGAGATGTAGGAGGCACCCATGCAAAAAGGAGGCCAGACACGAGGGGAGCATAATAAAAAGAAGAAAAATAAAAATAAACAAATAGCAGTTGGACGGTGTGGGGAAGTCTTAGAACCTCTGTAAGGTGATTTTTAATAGGTCTGCTTACAGGAGAGCTTTTCCTTCACTTTTCTGTTCATGTGACAGTTAGAGCTGTTTCCAACCAAGAACGGGTGTCACTGGAACCGGAGAATGGGTTACATTTTCCACGGAGTTCCCATTCTTGTGACATCTGTAGAATGTGGAATTTCCCCACCCTCTGGGGACTTCTCTGGTGATTTCCTCTGGTGGAGGAAGACAGAGGAAGCTCTATAAGGGGTACACAGGCAGCAGTACACACCTGACAGGTTCTGACCCTTACCCATCCTAGCCATTTTGGCTGGTGTTCTATTTTGATGCATTACTTAAGCTTTCAGAAAGGCAGTCTCTATTACATCCCCTTCCCCTGTAAGTATTTGGTAACTGCATTACTTAACTCGTTTAGCTTCAGTTTAGCTCGGTCATTTAGTTACAGAGGTTTCCTCTCGACTAGTTCTGCATATATTGCAAAAATACGTTTGTTTCTATTTTCTACTGAAAATTGAAGAGTGAAGTGGGAGGCTATGGATGTTGTGGTATTCAGTCTATCATTTATTTGTGGAAAAGCACAGATCCAGGAGCACCAATATTGGCTTCAAGATAAAGTGTGCCTCGGTCGCACCCCAGTACCAAGGGGCCCCAGCAATAAATGTCCTCAAAGACCGGCACCACAAGAAAGTATTATAGCTCAATTACTTTATTCTGTCATCAAATCACAACGACAGACTGCTGTTTCGGCTATAACGAGGCCTTTGTCAAGTCTGCAACTTGGCAAAGGCCTCGTTATGGCCGAAACAGCAGTCTGTCGTTGCGATTTGATGACAGAATAAAGTAATTGAGCTATAATACTTTCTTGTGGTGCCGGTCTTTGAGGACATTTATCATTTATTTGTGTATTTCCAAGTATAGGAAATCTTCCACCGTCCTGCAGGGCTCTTTGTTTTAAAGCTGTGTACACAGTTTGAATGATTAATGAAAGAACACAGACCAATTTTACCCCCTTCCATGTAGTATATGAGCATACTCTGCACAGTCTATTCTGTTGAGCTAAGCTCCCCATCAGATACAAATCTTTGCAAGATGCTGTACACAAAGATGCTGTACAAATGCAACAGATCAGTATCTGCAAAAGATAAGTATAAGCAAAAGATCAGTTCCTGCAAAATGCATTCATAGTCTCTGATACCTGCAGATCTCATACACACCTTGTTTAACAGACATTAATCTGCAGGATGGATCTTCAGATCTGCAGATGATTGTCTGATCTGCAGATGAATGTCAAAAGGTGTGTATGAGGATCTGCAGATATCATAGACTATGAATGCATTTATCAGAAACAAGTCTTTTGCAGATACTGGTCTTTTGCAGATACTGGTCTTTTGCAGATACTGGTCTTTTGCAGATACTGGTCTTTTGCATGTGTACAGCATCTTTGTGTACATCATCTTGCAAAGATTTTTAACTGATGGGGAGCTCAGGTCAATAGAATAGACTATGTAGCTATGCTCTCATACTACATGGAAGGGGGTACAATTGGTCTGTGATTTTTCATTAATCTTTCAAGTGTGTACACAGCTTTTTAGTGGTAAGGGGATTGCAGCTGCATTAATCTCCTTGATGTTGTACTTAGAGAGATTCATTTTTTCTTGTACCTTGCACAATCCTATGAAGTGGTTTGGGAGAACAACTCATACATTCCAGCCCCATCCAAAGTGTACCAAGCTGCCTTTCCATAGACCAGCCCGGAGGGTGCACCCCCATCTTTTAAGCCAAACCTCCCTACCTAGCTAAGAACTGAAGGTTGAGTGGCAGGAGGGGCTCCACCTATTCCCACAAACCACTGCTCCACATGTCACAATAACCCTAAATAAAAACCACCCCACCTCCTTCCCATAACTAGTGGCAGGATTTCCATAGGGGCAAACAGGCACTTATCCAGGTCCACAGAGACTGCTTATGTACCCCAGGTTGATAGTGGTTCCCTGGGGCCCTGTTTTGTTGCAGACTACTTGCAGCATAACAAACTCACGGACAGGCCAGCATGCACCCTCCTTTTGTCACTGTACTTTCGTCTTCATCCCCCCCGGTGAGCAGTGTTAGCCGTACAGACATTGTTGCTTGACGCTGAAATCTTTGTGTTTTTGTGGTTTAGGAGCTGAGTGAGAACAGCAGTCAGAGAAATTACTTCAGTAGGAAGAATCGTGGTAAAGGACTGAAGGCTGGGAAACCGGCGATTAGACCTGAACCCAGCGAGCCGAAGTGGGAGCAGTTCTGTGATTTCGAGGACATCACTCATATTGTCATCAGCCAGAGTAAAGTCAGCATTAACTGTCAGGACAACCGTTGCCTGGTGAGGGCTAATTACTGACTATAATCTGCTCAGAATGAGAGTTTTTTTTTTTTTAACCAACTTGCAGCTTGTTCTAACATTTTACCTGTCCTGTCCTTTCCCCTTTTGTCTCCTCTGTCCTTGCTTTGCATTTCCATTGTTTCTCCACTATGTTAGGTATCTTTCCTATTCTCTTCTATGGCTATCATTCATAAAGCATTTCCGCATGCGGAAATGCTAAAAACAGCTGACTTTACCGACCACTCGGCAAAGTCAGCATTCATAAAGGCTCTTTCCGCATGCAAAAATGACACTACCGAGCAGAGTGATAAATCACCGCCTTGTGCGGTGATTATCGGCACAAATGTAGCAAAATGTTTATTCATAAAGATCACCGCAAGCGGTGAGAGGTCGGGAAGTACCGCTCCCTCTGATGTGGCGATACCAATGCAAGTGAATGGAGACACACAGACTTCCCAGGCAGCTGCAGCAGAGCGGAACACGAGGAAATGTATCAACTCCGCAGCTTCCGTGTCTCCGCCTGCCTACCGCCTGCCTAGTTCGGGGAATCTCCGCACTGCTATCGCAGCTGGATACTTCTTTATGAATGCCCACCCAGAAGTCTAAAACACCGCCAGCGGTGTTTTCGCGCACTGATTCCCTGTACTGACAGCTCCTTTATGAATGATAGCCTTTGTAGTCTCTTCCCTGTTCTCTTCTTTTAGGCCGTTTTCTTCTCATGCATCCTTGCCATTTTCCTATTCTCTAATTTTTCCTGGCCCTCTTTCCTCTTTTTCCCTCTGTGTCTTATATCCTTGGTCTTTTACTTTCCACCCATGGCATCCTCCTTTTCTCTGTCCCTGACGCTTTCCATGTCACTTCTCTACGCTCATTCTTTTCATTATTCTCCATTCTATGTCCCTTGTCGTTGTTCTTCCCACTGTACATTTTTATTCCTGGTCTCTATTCTTCTTTTGACCTCTTATCTTGTCTCTTACTTTCCCTTTGCCTCTTCCTTCTTCTTCCACCCTTAGTCTTGTCCCCTCTACTGTCTTGGGCTACTTCATTTTTCTCTCGTTTCTTGGCTTTTGTTGCTTTCTCTGCTACATTCTTGACTTCTTCCATTGTCTATCCTTTGCCTCCTAGTCCTTCCCTCTTCTTTTCTCTCTATGTCCCTTGTCCGTGGTCTTCCTTCTCTTATCTTATTTTACATCTGTAGCTTCTTTCCTCTATTCCTAGCCCTTTGACCCCTTCTTCTCACTTCTGTTTCTGGTATTTTTTTACTATCCTCTCTTCTGTACATAGCCTTTTGCCTCTTCTATTATGTGTCCCTGACTTTTCACCTCTTCACTCTTTCCCTGTTTTTTTTCCTATTTTTCCCTTCTCTGTTGTCTGTCCCCCAGCTTTTTTCTCTTTTGTATCCTCTTCTGTTTCCTGTTGTCTTTTATGTGATTTTATATTATTAATTATTAAGTGTCCCTCTTCACCTCCTCTTATTTCATCCTCTTGTAAATGTGAGATTCTCTTTTTTGGTTTATTTTTTTGTTCAGGAAATAGTTCTACCATCCTATGAAGAGGCCCTGTCTTTCGTGTCTCTGTTGGACGGCTACTTCCGGCTGACCACCGATTCCATCCACTATCTATGTCATGAGGTGGCACCTCCACGTTTGGTGTTGAGCATAACAAATGGAATACATGGACCTCTCCAGTATGTACACACTCTGTGGCAGGAGTTTCTTTGTCCGGCATGTACATGTTCTATCCACCATGTTTTGAAATAACAACAAATGTATGAGTACACGTCTTTCATTTCTAGCTCCTCTTGTGAGAGCTACCAACTAGTATCTGTCAGTAGTGTAGGGGTACGAATTTGGGCAATGTGGTTTGGCACCTCAACAGCTGCATTCAGCACCTTTTGACCAGGACCGGACAGCAGGGCTGAGTGCGTTCCATTTAGCTTGGAATCAGGAAGTATAAGAGCTGAATGAAACTCACCCCATCCTGCTGTCCGGTGCTGAAATGGTGGTGAATGTGGCTGTTGGAGTTTCGAACCACTCGGGCCCGAATTTGAACTCCTGTACTATCCTGTTTCGTACTGGCAACTTTTTTTTGCATGTTGAGACTGTAGAATTACTGTACCCAAATGTGTGTCCCAGCTAATGCTTTAATGTGCAAGTGAAATAGTCCTTTGCTTTAAAATGTCTCCTATTATTACAGGGAGCAGTATGTTGTCCAGAAGCTGAAACGAGAAGAGCAGGCGGATGGCTTGTACATTATCAGATGGAGTGCCTTTAGCTTTAACAGACTCATCATGACTGTGAAAGGCTCTAACCAGGTGTGTGGCGAGTTACTTTGGGAAGGGGAGCCAGAGACAAACAGGGAGGGGAGGTGGAACCAAAATACCGCCAGCTGTGTTCCACCCACATGATCAGTTGTCTCCTACCCTCATAGCCTTTATCCAACATATAGCATTTCTGAAATGATGTGTGACATAATGAGACAACATGCACACATGTATAGTACCAATACTACACAGAACTTGCCTGTGTTCCCTTTTTATTATTTTCATTAGCAGGGGTAATAGCAGTGCTTTATACATGCAGTCAGAGAAGGCAAAATACAGCAGCGCTCCTGAAAAGTAATTAGTGGAAACACTCCTGATAAAAAGGCAGTGGTTTCTCTGTGTGGGAGCTAAACAAAGATTTTGTGCCACACTGACTTGGCTACAATTTACACTTCATATTTAGATTTTCAGCCCTTAAAAGGAATTAAGCACCATGTTTAGTACCCAGGGAATCTCAGTAGCACATTAACCATGCATGCCAACAATGTGGCTCATTATTAAAAAAAATGAATTTTTTTTTCTACTACATACAGAGGCATTTATTACTGCAGAAATTTTAGGCAGATAAGGACTGCTATAGTTATTTTATTGCACACATTATCACAGAACAAACAAAAGCTTTCATTGAGGGAGGAGGGGGATGTAGATTGGACACTATGCTTTGAAGAGTTTACAGAGGCCACAGATGCTATTGTCACACCTTCCCCTGGAAAAATAATGGGCAGCTAGAAGGGGAGGGGGAACATGGCATCTCCTATAGCTATTAGAAACCAGGAAAAACTCCAGGAAAAAAGTGGGGCTTGGTTCCTTTTAAAATCGAGTAATGTATGGGCACCCTTACAGAAGCGTACATTTCTAATTCTCTCATCAAATGGACAAGTCACACAAGGGTTTTTGCACCGCCTTCCTTTTAAAGTGAACCTTAACCCAGGGGGGAAAAAACAATTCACTTTCATGGGCTTCCTCAAACCCCCTGCAGCCGTCCTGTGTCCTCGCAACTCCTCGAGTGTCCTCCAGTTCCCATGGTGAGTTAGTTTCATTTTCGGCCGGCTAATAGTTGGCCCCCGGCAACTCTGCTTCACCTTCCCTGCCGTCAATCGCGTCAGGTGCAGCATGCCTGTGCAGGACACGCTTGAGGGGGGGGGCGAAGAAGAGGACGCATTGCCAAATGAAACGAACCCGCGGCGGGGACCGGAGGACACTCGAGGAGCTGTGAGGGCACAGGACGGCTGCAGGGGGCTTGGGGAAGCCCCAGGTAAGTGAATTTTTTTCCCCCTGGGTTAAAGGAATCATCCGGGAAAAATTTTAAAAATCAGCCTTACTCACCTTGGGCTTTCTCCAGCCCCTTGCAGCCGACTGTTCCACGCTGACCAACAACGTGGCCATGATTGACAGTGGCGCTTCACACAGGCGCAGTAAGAACAACCTCAAGGTCGGCCTGAACAGCGTGCGGGGAGCCCGGGACGGCGACGGAGAGTGGAGCGGTCAGCGTGGGACAGTCGGCTGCAAGGGGCTGAAGAAAGCACCAGGTGAGTAAGGCAGATTTTTTTTTTTCTTTTTCCCCTGATGATTGCTTTTAAGGTTCACTTTAAACTCCTTCCACCAAAGAGTCTAAAGCTTGGTACACACTTTCAATTGATTGGCCAATCACTGACCAATTGTACCAGCTCCATGAAGTATGAGGGTCAAGAGAATGTTGAATACTATAAGCAGATTGTGTAGGTAAACACTCATACTACATGGTAAAATTGGTCAGTGACTGGCCAATCATAATTGAAAGTGTGTACGAGGCTTTAAACTGCTAGACCAGTGTGTTTTTCAGTCTGGCTAAACCTGCATCTTGTCTGTTTTCTCTTAGGGGAAAGGCTTCAGCTACAGGCAGTTTAGGATAGATAGAGTGGGGGATTTGTACACGCTGGAACAGTGGGATCGAGGCTTCCCCAGCATCAAGGAACTAACAGAGAACCTGCGGGGCTGCAAACTGAAATCCGGACTGGAGACCTTCCACGTCAAGCAATGTATACTGCCCAAGTCTGGAGGTGACTATGCTTCAGTCTGCTGTAATACTGCACTAATGTGTCCAGGAAGCTCCAGCCCAGCTCACATACACTATATTCTGTAAACAATGAGGAACTGCTTTTTAGTCTCTAAATATAACTTGCTAAAATTGTAAATGTTTTGTTTGCAGTTAGAATATTGCTATTTATTTTACCATTTATTTATTTTATTTTTTTGTAAATCTAGTCAGTTTTACAAAAAAAAAAGAACTTGGTAAATGTAATTTTTTTTTTTGGTTTCTTGGTGGTTTTATAGACCATTCCAGACAGCAAAACACCCCATTTTCTCTTAATTTGGGCTGACCACCAGCTAACTGCATCTCCCAGCAGCATGCTTAAAGCGGATCCGAGATGAAAAACTAACTATAACAAGTAACTTGTCTATATATGTTACCTAAAGTTTAGATAGTTTATATAGCAAATCTAGCTGCAAACAGATTTAATAGAAAATGATTATATATTCCTGTGATACAATGACAGCGGCCATGTTGTTTGTAAACATTACACAGAGGCAGGCTTATCTGTATCTTGAGCCATCAGCCTAATCCCCTCTCCTTCTCCCTCCTCCCCTCTGCCTCTGAAATCAATGGCTAGTAACACCTCCCCCTCCTCCTGCCCAGACTAAACTCCCATGAGCCCTTGCTACTGCCTTGGCTCTCTGAAAACCTGTGGGCGTGGCTTGTTTAGTTTATAGGGAATTAGAGAATT
The DNA here is from genome assembly GCF_040937935.1 of Hyperolius riggenbachi. Taxonomy (NCBI): domain Eukaryota; kingdom Metazoa; phylum Chordata; class Amphibia; order Anura; family Hyperoliidae; genus Hyperolius; species Hyperolius riggenbachi. The sequence goes on from NC_090648.1 coordinate 74,677,522, forward strand.
AAAACAAAAACAAAAAAGTATTTGGCTTGAGGAATGCCCTATAAACAATAGGAAATGAACACAATTATGCAATGTGTAAAAGTTCACCTCGGATCCACTTTAAGAGGAACTATACCAAGGATTTAATTTCATCCCATCAGTAGCGGATACCCCCTTTCCTATGAGAAATCTTTACCTGTGTTCAAATAGATTATCAGAGGTGTCAATATGGCTGAAAACCCCTCCTACTGTGTCCTGTCTGTGAGCCTTGTTGCATTGTGGGAAATATCAGCTGTTTCTAACAGCCAAGCAAGCAATATCTCCCTCAGTGCATGTGTATATCCATAAAAAAAAACAAAAAACCTTTTATCCTATCGTAGTTAGGGTGTGTGGTTATAGATAATGGCAGTTGGTGCTGCCTGGTTTTTTTTTCATGTCTGCCAGCAGTAAAGTATCATAGCAACACGCACATTACCGTGGTAATTGGCATAGTGCTAATAGGGTAAAGGGTGGGACTTCCCTGGCGTTAGGTAGTGCACTGCAAAAATACCACCCTTTGTGCACCAGGTCACGTGTGTGTAAATTAAATGTTTCCTTGATTGATTAAATGAAAACTGTCGTTATTTTCCAGATGACCCTCGTATAAATGATTGATTCAATGCAGTTTAACCACTTGAGGACCGCAGTGTTAAACCCTCCTAAAGACCAGGCTATTTTTTCCCTAATTGGCCACTGCAGCTTTAAGACCAAGCTGCAGGGCCGCACAACACAGCGCACGAGTGACCCACCCCTTTTCACCCCACCAACAGGGCTCTCTGTTGGTGGGGTCTAATCGCTCCAAAGGTGTTTATTTTTTTATATAAATATTTTTTATTTTTAACAAAAATGGCCTTTTTTTAATTTGGTTTCCCCTGCTCCCTCCCTCCCCCCGCCAGCCAATCGGGGTAATCAGTTGTCATACGCTTCAGCCTATGACAGCCGATCACTGCCCAGCCTATGGAGGGGACAGCCGTGTCACGCGGCTGTCCCCAGTACAGCTCTGCTGCCGATTGCAGCGCTGTACATGTAAATAGACAGCGATTACGCCGTCTAACAGTCGCCCGAGCAGCAATTGCCATTTGGAGACTGAAGGCGGGACGGAGCTCCGCCCCCAAGAAGGAGATGCGCGCGCAACCTTCAGTAGCCGGCTCCAGGACCTGATGCCTATTGGCGTTAGGCGGTCCTGGGGCTGCCGCCGCGGCCGCAAACATTGGCGTGGAGCGGTCGTAGAGAAGTTAAAGAGACACTGAAGCGGTGCTTTGTATGTGTAGTACAGCTAAGAAATAAAACATTAGGAGCAGAGACATAAGTCTAATATTGTTTCCAGTACAGGAAGAGTTGAGAAACTCCCATTGTTATCTATGCAAAAGAGCCATTGAGCTCCATGACTTTCAAAGTCGCAGAGAGCTCTGTCTTCTGAAGCGTGTTATTTCAACTATCAGTCACTGTATTTTCTTTCTCTCCATAAGACAGGTCAGTAGTTCACAAGACTGCTCTGTAAAAACATTTTAGAATGCTGAGTAGTGTGTAAACTGCAAATATTAGAGAAGGATGCAATGTTATAAAAAACACTATATAACTGAAAATAAAAATATGAGAATATTTTCTTTGCTACTAATTTTCTAGTAATTATTTGTACTACACAACCAATTCATTATATCTTAATTTTTTTTTCGCTTCAGTGTCTCTTTAAAGAGACTCCGTAACAAAAATTGCATCCTGTTTTTTATTATCCTACAAGTTCCAAAAGCTATTCTAATGTGTTCTGGCTTACTGCAGTACATTCTACTATCACCATCTCTGTAATAAATCAACTTATCTCTCTCTTGTCAGACTTGTCAGCCTGTGTCTGGAAGGCTGCCAAGTTCTTCAGTGTTGTGGTTCTGTGATGCATCTCCCCCCTCTAGGCCGCTCTCTGCACACTGCCTGTGTGTTATTTAGGTTAGTGCAGCTTCTCTCTGCTCTATTATCTTTTACAAGCTGGATAAATCCTCCTCTGAGCTGGCTGGGCTTTCACATACTGAGGAATTATACAGGCAGAGCTGTCTGCATTCTGCAGGAAGAAACAGCCTGACACTTCAGTGGATGATAGCTGCAGAGGGAAAGAAACACACAAATGATCTCTTGAGATTCAAAAGGAAGGCTGTATACAGCCTGATTGTGTATGGATGTATTTTCTATGTGTGGACATACTGTGCATCAACCTACTTCCTGTTTTGGTGGCCATTTTGTTTGTTTATAAACAAACTTTTTAAAACTGTTTTTAACCACTTTTAATGCGGCGAGGAGCGGCGAAATTGTGACAGAGGGTAATAGGAGATGTCCCCTAACGCACTGGTATGTTTACTTTTGTGCGATTTTAACAATACAGATTCTCTTTAAGCAAACTCAAGCTGGCCATTTTTTAAACAAAAAACAAAGCACACTACCTGATCTGGGGGCCTAGCTGGATCAGGTTGAGTCACATACCGCTTCTCCTACATCTTTATTTCCTCTAGGTTCATTTTCTGCTGAGATGGGGCACAGAGAGGCGGGGAAGGGGCGTCCCTCAATGTCAGAAGGGGCACAGAAGTGCCTTTCTTGCAAAGGAAGCCACTTCCCCTCTTAGGCTTCTGACAAGCTGCTGTGGTTGGAAAGGGAGGGGGGGTCAATGTAGAGAAAGGAGGACAGAGAGTGGCACAGAGAGGGCACAGAAGTATGTCATTGAGCAAGGTACATGCCTCTGTGTCCCATTTGTAATAAAAAAAAATCTGCTTCGGGTACACTTTAAGAACTGATTAATCTAATTTTGTGATAAATCTGCAAGCATTTCTTCGGCTAAATGTCAGCTTGATAGATTGATGATTTGGACATACTTCTCCTTTCAAATGATCTGTATTTTTGAATTTGAGTTTTATGGGGGATATCACAGATCACTTGTAGCTTGTTGTCTATATAGTTTATACTAGACTCCTTCTATAGAAATGGGCCTAATGCCTGTGTTTGATTGAGAAGTGTCCTTACCAATGTCTTGAGTCCAGTTATACACCTGCATTAAGAAAGTGAAAGATTATAGCAAATTTATTGCGTTCCTATCGGATAATGATCTGTCGTCACTTTATAAATGGGCCCCTTAATGTAAATTTGTCTAGTAACATTTGTTGTTGTCTATTATTTCACTTTTAGAAGTTTCCAACTTGACGATCTGCCGTAAATTGAAGAATGGTAAGGAGAGCGCAGTGTCCCGCAGTCTGAACTTGAGCCAGCTTAGCTTCCATCAGATCCGCAAACATGAGATCTCACAGGTGTGTGTCCACATAGTACTAGTGTAATAGTCTCCTCCTTTGTCCAATGACAGTGCTGTATTTTTTCAGTACAAGGGCAGCAATGGGGCTTTCACTTTCTGTGAAGTGTTGCGGCCCCCTCAAGGCCTAGATTATAGGTTATAGAGCCATGCCTTGTCCTGATGAAACACTCGGAAAAAGTACAAGGGGAATATTAAAATATATAAATTTTCCACAGGAAAGAGGCCCTATATGTACAGCTAATTGTAAAACTTAACCTTTATCTGGTGTGTGCAAAAAGACGGACAACAAATGTCAAAATACAAATGTACCAGTATGTACACTACACTCCAATCTGCCTATCGGTTCTTCCCCTCAGGTATAGTATTGCTGCTCAACTATGCACTTCTATTCCCGCACTGTTAGAGGGAGTATGAATTGGGGGATGAGTACTATTTCCCTTATCACCACAAAAATAGGCTAAGCACAATGGGGATATAAACTCAAACAGGCTCAAGTGCTTTACATAAGGTGCCACCACCTAAATCCAACATGTTTCACCTATTAAAATAGGACTTGGTAATGCTGGGTACACACGTTGCGATTTCCCGCTCGATTCGCGGGATCAATTCGATTATTTCCAACATGTTCGATCAGGTTTCGATGGATACAGCCGTCGATTTTGCATATTAAGTATGCAAAATCGACGGCTGTATCCATCGAAACCCGATCGAACATGTTGGAAATAATCGAATCGATCCCGCGAATCGAGCGGGAAATCGCAACGTGTGTACCCAGCATAAGGGGTACATACAGTGGGTTGCAAAAGTATTCGGCCCCCTTGATGTTTTCCACATTTTGTCACATTGTTGCCACAAACCTGCATTGATTTTATTGGAATTCCACGTGAAAGACCAATACAAAGTGGTGTACATGTGAGAAGTGGATCGAAAATCATACATCATTCCAAACATTTTTTACAAATAAATAACTGCAAAGTGGGGTGTGCGTAATTGTTCGGCCCCCTGAGTCAATACTTTGTAGAACCACCTTTTTCTGCAATTACAGCTGCCAGTCTTTTAGGGTATGTCTCTACCAGCTTTGCACATCTAGAGACTGAAATCCTTGCCCATTCTTCTTTGCAAAACAGCTCCAGCTCAGTCAGATTAGATGGACAGCGTTTGTGAACAGCAGTTTTCAGATCTTGCCGCAGATTCTCGATTGGATTTAGATCTGGACTTTTAATGGGCCATTCTAACACATAGATATGTTTTTGTTTTCAACCATTCCATTGTTGCCCTGGCTTTATATTTAGGGTCATTGTCCTGCTGGAAGGTGAACCTCCGCCCCAGTCTCAAGTCTTTTGCAGTCTCCAAGAGGTTTTCTTCCAAGTTTGCCCTGTATTTGGCTCCATCCATCTTCCCATCATCTCTGACCAGCTTCCCTGTCCCTGCTGAAGAGATGCACCCCCCGAGCATGATGCTGCCACCACCATATTTGACAGTGGAGATGGTGTGTTCAGAGTGATGTGCAGTGTTAGTTTTCCGACACACATAGCGTTTTGCATTTTGACCAAAAAGTTCCATTTTGGTCTCATCTGACCAGAGCACCTTCTTCCACATGGTTGCTGTGTCCCCCACATGGCTTGTGGCAAACTGCAAACGGGACTTCTTATGCTTTCTGTTAACAATGCTTTTCTTCTTGCCACTCTTCCATAAAGGCCAACTTTGTACAGTGCATGACTAATAGTTTTCCTATGGACAGAGTCTCCCACCTGAGCTGTAGATCTCTGCAGCTCGTCCAGAATCACCATGGGCCTCTTGACTGAATTTCTGATCAGCGCTCTCCTTGTTTGGCCTGTGAGTTTAGGTGGACGGCCATGCCTTGGTAGGTTTACAGTTGTGCCATATTCCTTCCATTTCTGAATGATCGCTTGAACAGTGCTCCGTGAGATGTTCAAGGCTTTGGAAATCTTTTTGTAGCCTAAGCCTGCTTTACATTTCTCAATAACTCGATCCCTGACCTGTTTTGTGTGTTCTTTGGACTTCACGGTGTTGTTGCTCCCAATATTCTCTTAGACAACCTCTGAGGCCCTCACAGAGCAGCTGTATTTGTACTGACATTGGATTACACACAGGTGCACTCTATTTAGTCATTAGCACTCATCAGGCAATGTCTATAGGCAACTGACTGCCCTCAGATGAAAGGGGGACGAATAATTATGCACACCCCACATGCAGTTATTTACTTGTCAAAAATGTTTGGAATCATGTATGATTTTCATTTCACTTCTCACATGTACACCACTTTGTATTGGTCTTTCATGTGGAATTCCAATAAAATTGATTCATGTTTGTGGCAGTAATGTGACAAAATGTGGAAAACTTCAAGGGCGCTGAATACTTTTGCAGCCCACTGTATAGTGAGACAACAATAATTTTTACTGTGTAAAAACAAAAACCTACCCTCAGTCAGTAAAACCTCTAGCAGAGTTTCAGCCATTCAAGTCAGAGCTGAGACTGATTGCAAGTCCAAAGTCTTGTATTCATGCTAGGTGGAAGTCTGTGAAAATAAACAAAAAAAGACAAATCTCCCAATAATCATTCAAAAATATAGCTGGAAAATGCCTGTTGTGTGTTTGCTATGGCTTAACCTTATCATCAGTAGTTCATTGTACATCATTTACTTGTACCAACTTCCATCTAGCATGTGTACAAGACTTAAGTCTAGTAGCCCACACAAGTAAAAGGGGCACTATGGTGAAAAATTGTAAATTTTAAAATATGTGCAAAATAAACAAATTAGAAGTATGTTTTTTTTTTTTTCTTTTTTTTTTCCCAGAGTAAAATGGGCCATAAATTACTTTTCTCTTATGTTGCTGTCACGTACAGTAGGTAGTAGAAATCTGACAGAAGCGACAGGTTTTGGACTAGTCCATCGTTGGGGGGATTCTTAGGGATTTATTTATTTTCAAAAGCACTTAGCGAATGGCAGTTGCTCTGTCCAACTGCCAAAAAACTGTGTAGCGAGCGGGGAAGCTGGCCAGCATCATTGTTTAAAGGGAAGGTTTACGGACATGTTTAAAAAAAATTAAAATACTAATCCACTTACCTGGGGCTTCCTCCAGCCCGTGGCAGGCAGGACGTCCCTCCACGCCATTCCGGAGGCTCCCGGTCGTCTCTGGTGGCTCACCCGACCTTGCCGGACTGGCTTACAGGTCGGGCTCTTGTGCGCTCCAACGTGCCTCTCATGTGGTTGCGCTGACGTCATTGGACGTCCTCCAGGCTGTACTGCGCAGGCACAGTAGTTCTGCGCCTGCACAGTACAGTCCGTAGAACGTCCGATGACCTCAGCGCGACCGCGTGAGACGCACGTTGGAGCGCAAGGAGAAGTCCGACCAGGAAGCCGGCCTGGCCAGATCGGGTGAGCCACCGGAGAAGACCGGGAGCCTCCGGAGCGGCATCGAGGGCACGTCCTGCCTGCCATAGGCTGGAGGAATCCCCAGGTAAGTGGATTAGTATTTTTATTTTTTTAAACATGTCCGTGAATCTTCCCTTTAAATCCTTTTTAGGGAATATCTTTATAGAGAATAAAAGCCTTGCTGAGAATCCGCTATGAAGAGAAGGACTAGTCCAAAACCTGTCATTTCTGTCAGATTTCTACTACCTAATGTAAGTGACAGCAATGTAGGAGAAAAGTAATTTATGGCTTATTTTACTCTGGAAAAACGTACTTATTTGTCTTGCACATATTTTAAATTTTACAATTTTTCGCCATAGTGCCCCTTTAAAGAGGAACTGTAGTGAAAATAGTGTAATGAATAAAATTGCTTATTTTATATAATTTTTTTACAATACAGTATTAATGACTTATTTAGTCAGTGTTTGTCCATTATGATTTGCAGTCTTAAATTTATCACAGGTGGTGACATCTTTCAGGTGCAGCTCTGCAATGAAAATAATGCCTTCTCTCCCAGAATGCTCTGGGCGGAGAGTTCTGCATAGCTAAGCAGCTTAGGCTAATCATCATTGAGAGGGCAGAGCTATAATACAGCAATATATAGATATAGGAAGTGTTTCTGATGCTGAGACCAGGATTACTTTAAAATTGGGTATCTTGAATAATTTATTGCATTCTACTATATGTCACTACTGTGCCTCTTTAAAGAGTAACTGTCAGGCATAAAATTCATAATCTATGCTCTATTAAAAACTGTTAAGTAAGTAAAAAAGATGCTAGCAAGGCAATTCTAAAGTTTAAAATCAACTCACTTTTTTTTTTTAATAGATTATTAGTCCCCAGGCTCTTCTGTCGTACGCTGGCCGTAGAAGCGAACTTGTAATGCATGCTAATTCAGCCTGATAGGCTGAAGCCTCTGTCCCTCACCTCTGCTCTTCTCTGATTGGCCGCCTGTTGTTTAGCTGCTTGCAGCTGCTAGGGTGCAGAGAGGGGGGCCAGAAGCTGTCCTCCGTCACTGATCTCGGCCCCCCTCCTGCTGTGTGCCTCTCTCTGCACTCCTGCTGCATTCCCCCTCGCCCCGCATCCCCCCCTCGCCCTGCATCCCTCCTGACATCTCCTCTCTTCCCCGCACTAAAGCTCAGCGAAGCGGGGAGGAGTAAATGCAGTGCGCACAGACTCGCCTCCATATGGTTCCACGGGCTGGAGTTCCCCTCTATCCACTCTGCACTACCGCCGGCGGTACTGCAGAGTGTATAGACGGAAACTCCAGCACGTGCAACCATATGGAGGTGAGTCTGTGCGCACTGCTTTTATTCCTCCCCGCTTCGCTGAGTAATAGTGCTGGTAGGAGAGGAGATGCAGGGCGAGGGGGGATGCCGAAGCCTGTGGAACCCAAGATGGCCCCTGCCATGGACAGAATTCTGTCCATTTCCCAATATAAAATACACAGCATTAAAAACGTGTACAGGGAAATACATCTCTAAAGCAAGTACAGCAAGTAAGTAACTGCTTAAATATGTGTTTTTTTTTTCCTCTGGCATAGTATGGCTGATAGTTGTTCTTTAAGGAGGGATATACAGGTTTTTTTTTGTGCCAGTGGCTTTATGACCCAGATCCCCCGTTATGTCGGATCTCCTGTTTTCCTTACATAATAGATATTATGCCACTTGAGATGTTATCAGTAACTGTTTCTCTCCTCACAGAAATCCCATTTGGGTCAAGGGACCCGAACAAATATTTATGAGGGGGTTCTGATGGTGACCAGCAGTGGTGAGGACGACCTGGAATACGAATCAAGTGAGATGAACAACAACTCGCGGGATCTACGAGTGGTCCTGAAAGTGCTGGATCCCAGCCACCAAGACATAGCACTGGTGAGCAGCCAGTATTTCTCACATCACCTCATGTGGATGGTCCGCTTTGTGATCTGGCCCTGTTCACACTAGCAAAAAAACAAAACAAAGAACAGACCTGTTCACACATCCTGTGATATTTATAGGAGACTTAATCACAGATCAGCATATGCGCTTGTTCAAACGGGTCTCCCTTCATCGATCAACTTCCCCCTAGATGAGGCTCAAAACAAAATCGCGTATTCCAGTTTGATGCAAATAATAATTGCCTATCACTGACACCTCTAAGTGCAAAGATTAGTGCACCCCTCCACACTCTGTGTTTGCACCAGTGTCACTGAATAGAATGCAGGCTTACCAGATACAAATGCTGACCATGCCGGACCAGCTCACAGCACTATGACCAATATCAATCACCAAGTTTACAGAACTGGATTACGCTATAGTCTGTCTGATTTTGTTTTGAGCCTCATCTAGGGGGAAGTTGATCGATGAAGGGAGACCCGTTTGAGCAAGCGCATATGCTGATCTGTGATTAAGTCAGCCACTAACGTCGGTGAGCATGTTTTGTACTATGTATGATCGCGATTCATAAACTGCAAGAATTATTGGACTGTTTATATGTGAAATACTGTGGGACATTTTCTATGTATATGGGGTGTGAGCGCTGTACAGACTCTGCACTTTTCTAATATTGTTTAGGCTGGTGATACTCCCCATACTGTGTAGCGATCCATCCAAGCTCTTAATATATATTGAGAATAATATTAGAATTTACTAGTGAACACTGGGAATATACATTTAGGAGGAGCACTCATACCACTTTATAATTTATAATATTATGATCAATGAGATGTTAATTTTTCCATCTTGATTCAATTTATCTTACACTTATCATGCAGCTTGGAGTTGGTATCAATTTGGATTGGCCTAATTCCTAGTTGCATACCAATTCTAAAAAGAATGTTTACACTGGAAAACATTGCTTTCTTGTCATTAGAGATGGTCATTGAATTGTTGTGAGTATACCGCTGTTGGGAGTAGAGATACTGTTTATAGGTCTATGGATTACAAGAAACATTGGACAGAACTGGAACCTCATACATCGTTTTAGCCTGGGATCAGGTAGCTTGTTGCACCAGTTCATTGATCCTTCCTCTTGCCGGGTAGGGGTGGTTTTTCAGATGTGTTCATGCCCTGCCAAGTGACATGACTGTTAGCCAACCCATTCTCCAATGCAGTCTGCAGTATAGACATGCAGGAGGCGTGGCTACCACATTTCCTGTTCTTGAATCTGGCAGCACAGTGACCTAGTGGTTAGCTCTCTCGCCTTGCAGTGCTGGGTTCCTGGTTCGAATCCCAGCCAGGGCACTATCTGCACAGCGTTTGTATGTTCTCCCCGTGTCTTGTGTGGGTTTCCTCACACATCCCAAAAACAATACAGATAAGTTAATTGGCTAAATTGGCTCTAGACTACGATACATACACTACACGATGCATACATGGACATATGACTATGGTAGATTGTGAGCCCCTCTTACGGACAGTTAAGTGACAAGACAGTACACTCTGTACAGTGCTGCGTAAGATGACGGCGCTATATACATGCTAAATAATAATAATAATAATAATAATCAGGATGTACAGATGTGATCATTGCAGAGAGTATGGTATGGCTGTCTACCTTAGCAGATTATGTGCAGACACCAGTTATTCTAGTTATTTTGCTATGTTTCTGCTTTGCTCTTCCCCTTCCAACAATTTTTTCCTTACTGTCTTTCATTTTAGGCTTTCTTTGAGACCGCAAGCCTGATGAGCCAAGTGTCTCACATCCACCTGGTGTTTGTCCATGGAGTCTGTGTGCGAGAGTCTGAGAGTAAGTAACCATGGCAGCGACCAAGGTTCTCATATCTCAAGGCCAGTTTTACACCTGATTTTTTGCGTTGCTTTGGGATTCGATGCTCCTGCAGCATCCCGCTGCAATGCAAAAAAAATGACCCTGCGGCAGAGTTTGCCGACAAGGTCGTATGCATAGTGCCGCCCCCAGCTCAGTGATGTACTCCCTGCTGGACACAGAGTATGTCACTGGGATTCCCATTGGTCCGCGCATATGTGCCACGATGCACCATGCTCTGCCGTTTACACATAGTGCGTCACCCATAGACTTCCATTAACCCAAACACTTTGCGTTAAACACGATGCTTGAGGTACCACGCTGTTGCCCTTGTGTCGGATCAATACTTCCAGTGCCCAGCAAAGGACAGCAAGAAGTCTCCATAGACTTTCATTGCTTTTGCGGCCCCTTGTAGCAAAAAGGGTAATGCAATGCAGGTTTACCCTGCTAGTGTAAATGGGCCTAAAGATCTTCGCATCCTATACATTCCTAGTGGTTTGGGTCTCCCCAAGCTGCTTGGGTATTTTGTTGTACTGGTCCAAGCCCTATCCCATACAGCCATATCAATCCTGTCATGTACTGATGAGGGCCAGAAGCCCGAAACAGGCTGTCTACGTGTGGGGTTGATGTGGCTGTGTAATATTTACAGCTATAGGCTTGCTATACACCAGCGGTTCTGGATGCTAGCCTGGCTTATAGGGGCTTAAAGAGACACTGAAGCGAGAATAAATCTCGCTTCAGTGCTTATATTTAGCAGGGACATGTGTGCCCCTGCTAAAACGCCGCTATCCCGCGGCTAAACGGGGCTCCCTTACCCCCCAAATCCCCCCCCCCCCCCTGCAAAATCTACGACCAACTTGGTCGTAGATTTTGCTGCTGTTGAGGCAAGGCTAACGGACGCAGCCCTGCCTCTCAGCGTGTCTATCAGCGGCGCATCGCCGTCTCTCCCCCGCCCCTCTCAGCGAAGGAAGACTGCGAGGGGCGGGGGAGAGGCGGAGATACGCGCTGACAGACACGCGTGAGGCAGGGCTGCGGCGGTTATCCCTGCCTCTATGCGGAAGAGATCCCCGGGAACAACGGAGGGGATTTGGGGGGGGTAAGGGACCCCCGTTTAGCCGCGTGATAGCGACGTTTTAGCAGGAGCACACATGCCCCTGCTGAATATGAGCTCTGCAGCGAGATTTATTCTCGCTTCAGACTCTCTTTAAAGAGATAATTTGCATATTCAGTAGTGGTACATTGTGGGTAAGCACAAATGTTCACTTAGGCCTGGTGCACACCAGAGGTGTTTTATCCTATGTGTCTGTGCACACTGGAGCAATGAGGTTTTGTAAAAAAAAAAACCATAGCATTACATTGGGAAGAGCTTTTAGAGGTTTCAAAAGTTCTTCCCAATGTAATGCTGTTGTTTTTTTTTTTTTACAAAACCTCATTGCTCCAGTGTGCACAGACACATAGGATAACATTAGCAGCAGATTTAAAAACTCAAAACGCTCAGAAAAACTCCTCTGGTGTGCACCAGGCCTTAAAGCTGAATTATTGCAAGTTTCCTTTAGTTTTAAAAAGACAAATCACACCAAGCAGAGGCCTTAAAGAGTAACTGCACCTTAGTACCAGCCCTGGCGTATCATAAGTGATGCAATTGTTTGTATTATTGATTTTGTTCCCTTTCACATAGAACCCCATGCCTGCAGTGGAAACTTTACTATGAAATATAAAGGTATTTGTACACTGGCAGATTAATTCACTTTAATTGAATCTACTAGAAATTGATGCTACAAACAATGCCCGATCTATCAAATTCTTTTTATTTTTTTATTTGGGCCAAAATCAACCAAATTGGTTGATCGCTCTGGATGGAAGATATCGCTTGATTGGTGGAGAGTTGGGTGAATTATCACTAGCCAGTTAGATCAGATCCGATGGGATTGGTTAGTAGTAATTAGCCTGCTGTTAATGGGGACATTAAAAGATTTAGTAATCTCACGTTTTGATTGACCAAACATTATAATTATTATTTCGTTATTTAGTAACAATATGATCAGAGGAGTGTGTCCAGTGTTGGTGCTTCTAGTGTTTAGGTTACTTGAGTGTTTTTCTTCTGATAGCGCACAGGTGGGTAAAGAGAGCCCAGAGCTACTGATTATGGAGTATTCCTGGCATGCACTTAAAGCAGACCTTAAGGCCCCGTTCACACTGCACGCGTTTCCAGCCGCGTTTTGGAAACGCGTGCAGGTGGCCGACACGCACGACATCAGACATTGCATAGAGTGCAATGTCTGATGTTCACACTGCATGCGTTCCGGACCTGTGCGGTCCGGGAACGCATGCTGCATGCATTTTTTGTAAAAACGCATGGCTGTCCCATTCACTTTTCAGTGATGGGATCAGCCACGCAACGCACACAAACGCGGATGACGTGCGTTTGTACGCGTTGCGGTCCGCACGCGTTCCGCACGCATGGCCATCCGCGTTTGTGATGTGAACGGGGCCTAAGATGAATAAAAAAAGTTTAACTTACCCGAGGCTTCTGCCATCCCCCTCCAGCCTGTCCACACGCGGTTTCCAAACGATCCTTCGTTCCCCCACCTTGGCTCACTTTGGTTCACGCCCATTTGTAAGTTGACCACTGTGCCCATAAGTGGACACTCGCCTCCTCGTACACGCTTGCGTGGCCAGGAGTGTCTTGCGCAGGCTCAGTACCAGAAAATCTCTACAGCGCCTGCGCAGTATGCTCCCAGTGACTAGAGCATGAACGAGGACATGCGCGGGCGCAGTGGACAGCGACTATCAGAAGCGAAAATTAGCCGCGGCGGGGAAACGGAGGATTGTTTGGTAACTTCCGAATGCTGGCATTGCATTTTATTGCATAGCTACTGTATTTATATATTAAAATCTATTGAGTGATCACTTCTCAGTTGCACACATACTAGAAGTAGAGAGGGGTCAGTTTCTATACTTTGCTAATGTTTACTAAATGTATCTGACAAAGGGATGTAAACAAAAGATAATGAGCATGATTCACAAAGCTTTTTCAACTGTTTTCACCTTATCTATGTTACATGTTTAAGCTACCAGAGAGCTAAAATATAATATAATTAATATAAGAAAAGGAATAATGAAATAAAGTTAATCAGGATTATTTTGCTTGTAAATGCCCTGAAAGGTTATTTAAAGAGAACCTGAGGTGGGTTTGTGAAATCAATATTAGTGCACAGAGGCACATTCTGCATACAATCACCAGCCTCTGTGTCCTTTTATCCTGTCTCCAGCCGCACCCCCACCCCCCTTCCCGGCTTTGCTGTCCGCATTATAAAAACTGTCAGGCTAGCAACATGCAGATTGTCGCTATTCTGCTGTTTACATTCAGGCTGACACTCAGTGCTGCTCCCCCGCCTCCTGCATAGCTCCGCTCCCCACCTGTGTCCCTTCCCTCCTGCCTCTGTAAGCCGATTGGACGAAGCTTACAGAGGCGGGGAGGGAAGGAACACAGGCGGGGAGCCGTGCTATACAGGAGGTGGGGGAGCGGCGGTGAGTGGCAGCCTGAAGGTAAACCGCAGACCAGCGACAATCTGCGCTAGCCTGGCGATTTTTGTAATTGGGGACAACAGAGCATGGGGGGGAGGCTGGAGGCAGAATAAAAGGACACAGAGGATGGTGATTATGTGCAAAATGTGCCTCTGTGCCCTAATATTGATTTCACAAACCCACTAAGTGTTTGAATGCTGTTCTGCTACCAGTGTTTTTTTTCTGGTAGTAACTTTTTTTTTGCTATAAAAAAAATCTTTTAGAGCAAAGAGGAAGTGCTGAGTTTCATACCACTTTAATTTGATCTGATGCACATCCATATTTGTCTGCTTCCCTCCTATCAGATATCATGGTGGAGGCATTTGTTGAACACGGTCCCCTGGATGTCTGCTTACGCAAAGATAAACACTTGATCACGGCGGGATGGAAGTTCACCGTGGCCACGCAGCTCGCCAGCGCCTTGAGTTATCTGGTATGGACCTTGACAGGGTACATCTTATGAAACTGGGGTGCTCCAAAGCGATCATTCACACTTGTTTTACCTGTGGGTTATTAAGAGCACATTTTCTTTATTTTGTATTTTCTTTATTTTTTTCTTTAACAATGAAAACCATTTAAAATTCTGTGCTTTGGTTTTCAATGTCAACTGCATTTAAATAGCCAGGTGCTGTCTGGGAGTGGCCCCTTGGCATTTCTTGTGTTTGTACTCTTGGGGAGAAGGTGGGCGTGGTCTTCCTGGAGGTGAGGGCACTTGGGGAATAGTGATGACTATGTCAAAGCAGAAGCATGTGAACAGTTTGGTCAGGTGATAGATATGCAAGTCTCTGATTTGTTAGTCATGATCATGTGTTAATGCAGGATGTGATCACAGCAAATCGGAGCTTTTCAAATCTGTCAGCTGATCAAGCAAATCACATGTGGTTCTCCTAGACATGACCACCACAATTGGTTGGGCTTGCCTGCACTGCCCCCACCCCCTTGAGATGTAGCTTGCAGGTGATGGTCTTAGGCAGTGTGAGCGCTTGGGACCCTGCCTGTACTGCTTACCTCTGTTTGAAGTTAGAGCAAGCAACTTACAGGTTATGTAGCTCACAATTCAATTCACATAGTGGTTAGAAGGGGGTATGAGTCAACCTGCATGTGGTGTCCCTGCTAAAACATGTATGTGAAACTAATGTCTCTTTCTAGGACAGAGGAGATAATTGAATTGGTTCAGCCCTTGCTAGAGTTGGTACTGCAGGTGTAGTTTCACTGGGGGAAATATATCAACAGTGTCTGAGACAAAATATTGGTAGGTTTTTAGAAATCGGTGCAGAACTGTCTCAGACATGCTAAGAAATCACTAGATAGTGAAGATTCCTTCTTAAACTAGTAAAATTGGAGGAGCTAGGAAGATCTTTCAGACAGTGCAGTGTATGAGGGGAATTGATGTTGCTGAGGTAACCAATACATCTGCTGTATTGATACTAGCAGGCTCTGAGGAGGAATTCAGCAGGGGGGAGGAGCACCACACAAATCATGTCTAGCCTGCACTATCTGTAGAACTGCTATCAAGCACTTCTTAATCTGCAGCATTTTAGGGATGGATTTGCACTTTTCTTAACTGTAGTGCACCTCTAGAAATTCACGCTAAACTACCGCTATTACCTAGGATTTAAGAAGGTTCTTATTATCATGCAGAACTGTTCCCCTGCTGGTTAGAATAGTTTAAGAAGAAAAACTGTCAGTAATGCATTGATAAATCTGGCCCACTACTAAAGAAAGACATTTCTTTGTTACAGCTGTTACAAGTCCTGCAATCAATCTGCAGTGTATCTACTTCCTGATTTCATGGAAGCAGACAGCGGGTTAACATCCTCTGTTTATAAATTAGCTGCTGTGCCGTAGCAGAGGAGATTCCTGAATGGACACAGCTGAGAGATCAAATTATGGTGGTGATTAGTCACAGTTGAAGGGCAATTAGACAGGCTAAACTCTCTAAATACATACAGGATGCATTTCTCTGTTTTCCTTCTATCCTGCAGAAGAGTTCAGAACCCTTCAGGTCCACTTTACATTTTGCTGACAGGCTTACTCCGCAGACCATTTAAACAGCCAGGTGCTGCCTAGGATTGAACACTTGCTATTTCTTAAGGTCCGTACACACGCCGGACTGGAGGCAACGACGGGTCCGTCGTCACCTCCCGCTGGGTGGTCGTTCCAGCGATAGTCCGGCGTGTGTACAGTCTGTCGGCGGACTGACACGGCTGTTTCTGAGCGATCTGCCGGGTGGATCGCTCAGAAACAGCCGTATCAGTCTACAGACAGACTGTACACCCGCCAGACTATCTCTGGAACGCCCACCCAGCGGGAGGTGACGACGGACCCGTCGTTGCCTCCAGTCCGGCGTGTGCACGGACCTTAAGAGATGGGACGAATCCTAACTTTCCTTGAATCTGTATCTGAAAAGATTCTCGATTTTCTTGAATCTTTTGAATTTCGAATCTAACAAATTGTTATGTACAGGGTTTGTTAGATTTGAGATTCAAGAACATAGAGAATCTTTTTGGATTTGAATTCAGGGAAATTTGGATTATTTTTGAGTTTGTATAGTGTTTGTGTAGGGCATCTGCGTGCGGCACGTTTACCTGATGCTAAATGCTTTTCTGCAACTGAGCATTTTGAGCCCTATTGGGTACACAGGGGGAGATTTATCAACGCATTACCAACAGTTTGTTCTTCTTAATCTGTTATAACCAGCAGTTCTGTATAAGAACCTTCTTAAATCCTAGGTAATAGTGGCAGTTTAGCGTGTATTTCTAGAGCTGCACTACAGTTAATAAAAGTGCAAATCCATTCCTAAACTGGCGCAGAATAAGAAGTGCTTGATAGCAGTTATACAGAATAAAACTGCAGGCTAGACATGATTGCAGAGTGCAGGCTAGACATGATTTGCGATGTGCCCCTCCCCCCTGCTGAATTCCTCATCAGAGCCTGCTGCTATCAATACAGCAGGTGTGTTGGTTACCTCAGCATTAGCCCCTCACACACTGCACTGTCTGAGAGACCTTCCTAGCTCCTCCTATTTTACAACAGTTTTAGAAGGAATCTGCACCATCTAATGATTTCTTAAGATGCCTGAGACAGTTCTGCACGGATTTCTAAAAACCTACCAATACTTTGTCTCAGGCACTGTTGATAAATCTGGCCCACAAAACTGCCGAATGCACCTGCTGCGGAATGTAGCGAATCAGGAATTTCGATCAACCACAACATTCACATAGTTACTTTGGTACATTCATTGGTAAAAGATGCTAAATGCATTGAGATGAACAATCCCATTCACCTCAATGTGAGCATCAGTCCGTCCTGGCGGTTAACGACTTGCGCAGATGCCCCATGTGAACCAGCCCTTACACCTTCAGCATGCATCATTTGATAAGTAAGCAGAACAATGCTGGAAAGGAGTCTGGGATATTTCTGTGCTGCTACAGGTATGATGGCTGTGCCATGTGTTGAGTTAATTAGCTGATTTCTTTTTGTGTTTTTCTATAGGAGGATAAACACTTGGTCCACGGGAATGTTTGTGCCAAGAATATTCTGCTGGCCAGGAAAGGTCTGGAAGAAGGAGCTTCTCCATTCATAAAACTCAGTGACCCCGGTGTGTCCTTCACAGTGCTGTCCCGAGAAGGTATGGAAAGGAATAGAACAGGGGTCAGGAACCTTTTTGGCTGAGAGAACCATAAACGTCACATAGTTTAAAATGTAATTCTGTGAGAGCCATACAATGTTTCAAACTGGGACAGTGTGCGTGCACAGCAGAGGGCTCGCGTCCCTGTTGCCATGGTGATGTGCACACAGTTGATCCTTCGGGCAGCAGAAGCGTCAGATACGTCTTCAGCTTCTCTTGGGTTTCATCAACATCAGCAAATTACCCGAGAGCCAGATAGAAATACCAACTAACAGCTTGTACAATTAGCTAGCTGACTTGGGGGTTGATTCACTTTGTGGGACGAGATCCCCACACTTTGGCCCAGTAGGCTGCCTGTCAAGTGATAGGCAGCTTATTGGATCAATCACAGTGCAGGGATATCATCCCAAAAGTTACTGGACCTGACAGGGTCCTGGGTGGGACAGTTTGAGAGGCCGTTGGTTTTGGGGGGAGCGCGAGTAAGTTAGTAGTGCATGCTACAGCATGCCTACTTTGAAAGTTTTACTTGCGCTGTCACACTAAGATGCGCTGCTTGAGCAGTGTAACTTAATGAATTAACCCCTAACCGTGAGCCAGATGTAGTCATCAAAAGAGCCACATCTGGCTCCTGAGCCCAGGGCCGGATTTCTGGCAAGGCCACATAGGCCATGGCCTAGGGCACCAGAAATTTAGGGGCGGCTCAGTGAGGGGCAGTAAAGCTGTTTTATGCAGCCATCCCTATACACAAAGACAGAGTTAACCTTTGAACTCTCTATCCTGTACTTGTTTCGTCCCTGCAAGACCTGTAAGCTCTTTTCTGCAGGTACACATAAACCTAACTCTCATGGTGACACCATGGGTCCATCATTAACGAGATGGCAATCATAACATAAAAGTTCTTAAGGAAAACATAATTTATAATCTATACACATATTACTAAAATAGTTATTGTCTGTGACATCCAATGATGGAAAGTAAGGAGAATTCTCATTGTGGCACACAGAGATAACAACCATACAGCCAGTATCGTTGGCCTTGGGCGGTAAAAAGTACAAATCCGGCCCTGCCTGAGCCATAGGTTCCCTACCCCTGGAATAGAGGATGGTTTATTGAAGTAGAAATTAATTGTCCCAGTGACTTGGTTTTTTAACCATTTAGCAGCCAATTTATGTAGAGACTTGCAAGTGCTCTAGGCCAATTTATTTTTGCACATTTTTTTTATTTCAGATTTGTTACATTTACTTGCTAGTAATTAGTACTGTTGTAATGTGTATTTATGGCCACTTGTCACTAGGGGGCAGCGTGAGACAGTAACAAAAAACTTCTGCTTTCAGTTTCTATATTTTGTACTAGCAGAGAGACCTCAAAACATTCTAAGAATTCCACTTCCTTGTTCACTCACTGGCTGCCTCCTCCTTCCTTCGGCATCTCCACCAATGCATGCGATGTTATCATGAAATTATTCATTACCGTTGCCTTTTCACAGTTTTGTGCCCCTGCTGCACTCTTTCTCTGTCTGGAATCAAGGCAATTTTCCCTTTCTGAATAAAAACTGAACTTGTACATTTGTTGTATGTCATACTTTTTTTTCTGTACTGAAAATGAGCAGCATCTCCAACCACTGCCAGTGCCTGTAAGGCAGGAGTCACACTTGTCTGTTTTTCTGTTTTCTGCATAGGAAAACGGAGTACCAATGTTAGACAATAAGCTACTTCACAGTTGATAAACTTGCATAACTTGCATGTTTTTTACCTGCAGAAAAACTACATTATTATTTATATAGCGCCAATATCTTCCGCAGTGCTGTACAGAGTATATTGTCTTGTCACTTAACTGTCTCTCAGAGGGGCTCACAATCTAATTCCTACCACAGTCATATGTCTATGTATGTTTCGTGTAGTGTATGTATTAGGCTGCACAGTGGCGTAGTGGTTAGCGCTTTCGCCTTGCAGCGCTGGGTCCCCGGTTCGTATCCTAGCCAGGTCAACATCTGCAAGGAGTTTGTATGTTCTCCCTGTGTCTACGTGGGTTTCCTCTGGGCACTCCGGTTTCCTCACACACCCCAAAAACATACAGATAAGTTAATTGGCTTCCCCCTAAAATTGGCCCTAGACTATGATATATGCACTACACGATATAGACATAGGAGAATGGTAGGGACTAGATTGTGAGCCCCTCTGTGGGACAGTTAGTGACAAGACAATATATTATGTACAGCGCTGCGTAATATGTCGGCGCTATATAAATACTTAAATAATACATTTATTGTAGTCTAGGGCCAATTTAGGGGGAAGCCAATTAACTTATCTGTATGTTTTTGGGATGTGGGAGCAAACCGGTTTGCCTGGAGGAAACCCCAACACAGTCACGTTGAGAACATACAAACTCCTTGCAGATAGTGCCCCGGCTAGTATTTGAACCAAGAACCCAGCGCTGCAAAGCTGGAGTGCTAACCACTACACCATTGTGCTGACAGCAATGCTGCGCTTCCAGTAAATTCATGCAGAGAACCGCACACAGAAAACTGATTAGACAAGTGTGATTCCAGCCTAAAAATAAAGTTACATAAAATAGAAAAAAGAGTCCTATTCTCCCAGAGTCATAGCGGCTGCCCAACACCGAACAGAATTGTGTTTTGGAATGAATCTAGGCTGACCCGAGCCTCTGCATTGGTGCAGAGGTCTGTGTGTGTGACACCAGTTGGTATGCCCTCACCTCCAGTACACAGAGGGGCAAGCTGCACAGGCAGTTAGGAGGGTTAATAACGAAGCAGCATAGCAAGTAAAGCTGCCCAGGAGGCCCCTGCATTGCAGATTATCAGCTGGACATCTCGGCTCTGTATAAGTAAGATGTATTATGCTAATTGTTTATTGTTATATTGCAGTAATTCTGAGTATACTACTTTCTCTGCAGAGCGAGTGGATCGGATCCCGTGGATCGCACCAGAGTGCGTCCGAAATGCCTCCAGTCTCAGCACCGCCGCTGACAAGTGGAGTTTTGGAACCACTTTACTAGAAATCTGTTTTAATGGAGAAGTCCCGCTAAAAGAAAGAACACCCCCAGAGGTAACAAGACCTTCCTGCACAATGAAAGGCTGGCACTGGGTGATCCTGCTTTCTACGCCATGAGGTTGTGCAGATGTAGATCTGTCTTTATTCTCTCTCTGCAGAAAGAACGTTTCTATGAAAAGGAGCTGGGACTTCCAGAGCCATCCTGCAAGGAGCTGGCCGACTTGGTTCGACAATGTCACAATTACAACTCCTCAGGAAGGCCGTCCTTCCGGACTATCCTCCGTGAGCTGACACAACTGCAGCCCAAAGGTGAATGAGGGCAAAGCATCATGGGAGTTTGGTCAACATGGTTTTACTGTTATACTGTGACAGGTCTACTGGTATTAAATTCTGCTTTACTGACAACAATTCTGGTGGGACGGTTTCAGGTTTTGTTTTTTTTTTTGGATTGCTATACAACTTTTCAACCTTTAATGAATATGAAATAAAGTGACATTTCAGTAAGTTCAATTTCACTTTGTAACCTTGACAACAGTACTGTGTACTCTGTTTGTTTGGAGTATTGTTGTCATGGGATGTACCTGAAACTTCCACTTTACAGCAGGAGTAGTTACAAATAACAATAGCTTTTGCTCTATTAAATAAACATTTGTACAAATCTAGGGGCTATTTCTGTTTGTAACACTATAGAGTGGCTGTGCTTTATATATACAGAAAAGCAAAGTAGCATGTTTCTCTGAAAATAAGAGACTGTCTTATATTAATTTTTCATTCAAAATATGTGCTAGGGCTTATTTTAGGGGAGGTCTTATATTTTTTGGAAGTAGCCAGATCCCCTCTAGTATATAGCCAGATTCCTCAGTATATAGCCAGATCTCCCCAAAGTATATAGCCAAATCCCCTAGTATATTAGCCAGTGTAAGTAGCACCCCCCCCCCCCCCAACCACCAACCCCGTCTTCCCCCCCCCCCTCCCTGCTGCTGCTTCTGCTACCTGATTTACCTCTCCTTCTCCTGGCCCCAGAAAACAGGACAGCCCTGTAGCTAACGCTGTGCATTATTGAGCTCTTAGATCAGGGGTGAAGGCAGCTAAAGTTGTACAGTAAAAGCGCCACCCTATACAGGAAGTAAACAGAAATCACTTCCTGTATACGGGCTCTGTTACTGTTCAATTTTAGCTGCTTTCACCGCTGATCTAAGATCTTAATTATGCACAGCACTAGCCGCAGTTAGGTCTTATTTTCGGCTGATGGCTTATATTTCAAGCACACTTGAAATATAAGATAGGTCTTATTTTCGGGGGAGGTCTTATTTTAGGGAAAAGACGGTAGTCAAGATGAAATAACGTTTGCCAACTGATTCTTGCAACATACATGAGATAAACCAAGTTTTTTTTTCTTTTTCTTTACAAGAGTAAAGTTTACCTTTAAAGATAACACTATTTGAGCTAACTGTGCCTGATTTATACTTGCCTGGGGCTTCCTCCAGCTCCAAGTGGATCGTGGTCTCCCTCATCGTCCTCCTCGGCTCGCTCCCCCAGAGAAAGCTCTGATAGTTTGACTAGTTGGGGCTCTTCTGCGCATGCGCGTGCCGGACGCACATGTGCCCTTGTTGCCTTACCATTACCATGCAACCTGAAATATTTCCTGTTTTGTAATTGCATTGTTTGTTTTATCTGAAGATCTTCCCGACATTGATTCCATCAACCCCGATTCCTCGGCGGCGGACCCCACAGTGTTCCAGAAGAGATACCTGAAAAAGATCAGAGAACTGGGAGAGGTATTTGCTATTTTCCTGCTTTTTGCCCACATGGTGGCTAGCAGTACTCTCTCTATTGTTTGAACCCTTTCCACTCCATACTCCCGCATCCCCTGCGCTTCTAGCTGCCTTTCAGTGCATAAAATAAGCGTTTCCAATCAGTGGTTGATTCTGATCAAATATTTATTTGGATTATTTTTTTATTTCCTGTTAAACACCTCTAACATGTATACCTACCTGTAAATTCTGTTTAGCCAATTGCACTACTTTCCGCCAGTGTGTCTGGTGAAAATTGAGCTCAGGAACTGGGCAGTGCTGCTACTCTGCCTACAATGATTATTATAAAAAGCTCCTGTCAGTGTTCAAATAAATGTGTTTTAAATCTGAATGCTGTACATATGGCTAACTATACACAGTTCTTCCGTATAATGCTGTGATTGAGGTAGCTTTATACAGTCCATCTAGAGCAGGGGTAGGGAACCTATGGCTCTGGAGCCAGACGTGGCTCTTTTGATGGCTACATCTGGCTCACAGACAAATCCGTAGGGGTTGATTCACTAAGCTACACTGCTCAAAGCAGCGCAGCTTAGTGTGGCAGCGCAAATACAATTTTCAAAGTAGTGCACGCTACTGCTCTAGCGCTACTCAAGCTACGCCAAAACAAACCGCTGCTCCAATTGCTCCACTCTGGACTGTCAGGTCCAGTGACTTTTTAGAACGAGATCCCCGCCCTTTGATTGGCCCAATAGGCTGCCTGTCACTTGGAGGATCTCGTTCTACAAAGTAAATCATCCCTCAAGTCAGCTAGCTAATTGTACAAGCAGTTATTCAGTATTTCTCCTGTCTGGCTCTCTGGAAAATTTCTGATGTTGCTGTCCGAAACCCAAGAGAAGCTGAAGACGTGTCTGACACTTCCGCTACCCGGTGGATCAACTGTATACACATCACCATGGCAACATGGACGTGAGCCCTACCGTCCCAGTTTGAAACCTATTGTATGGCTCTCAGGGAATTACATTTTAAAATATGTGTAGTTTACGGCTCTCTCAGCCAAAAAGGTTCCTGACCCCTGATCTAGAGTGAACATAGTCAGCGGCCTGACCCGCCTGTTGTGTAGGGCACTTCAGCGTACAAGTCAGGACCTGCTGATTAGACTGTGCAGAGAAGCAGCACATCTATGAGTCATCACTGTGACCTGCCATCCTGTAAAGGAGGTGAGAAGATTTTCAGCATAGTGCTACTTCCACTAAAGATCTGAGAGCTGCTGATTGCGGAGCAGACTTTTCAGCGCAGGAAGATTTGAGCGCAGCCAGCGCCATTATAAGCTGTAATAGGAAATATGGCTATAGCGGCGCACACTGAGTAACTTCGGAGCCGTCAGAAGACAGAGCTGAAGTTACTTTTAAAACACTATAAGGGCTCTTTTCCACTATGAAATGCGATTGCGATCGCGATTCCGATCGCAATCGCGTTTCAATTTCCACCATGCGGTTGCGATTGAGCTACTATACTCATTATAGTCCAGCTCAATCGCATACAAAACGCGGCAGGACAACGATTGCGCTTTTACCAAAATCGCATCGCAATCGGATCGCACTAATGGAAATTGCTGCTGCAGTTTCCATTAGTTTATTGTACCTTGCGATTTGCGATCAGATGCAAATCGCAAATCGCAGGCTAGTGGAAAAAGGCCCTAATTCTGCCTCCAGCTACAGCTGGAAGCTGAATTATATAATTCCCCACCATCCACGTGGACCTGGAGGGGGAATAGTAATTAACTTCGCTGGGAACTTGTGCAGCAGCAAGATAAACCATACCGGCTGTATCCTGCGCCCAAGTCTCCCGGCACCGATTTCATATGTATGCGCTGATTGGGGAATTGCAGGAGAAAGGTTGAGGTTCTTACTACTTTTTTTTTTTTTAACCTTTCAGTTCACTACATACTACACTGTACTAACACTAAACTAACACTTCCATACTGCACCTTATCCTGCCGCCGCGCTCCTCTCTCCCTCACTTCTGTCCCGTGAAAGCCGACACGCTCCTCTTCTTATCCTGGAGCTGGAGATGTACGGGGACACATCGGCCGACTGCTGCTATACACTCCAGGACCTCTGTACTTGTCCCATACTTTCACACTGTAACCAAGCCTCACACGGCCGCCGTGTCCCCATACATCACCAGCTCCAGGATAAGAACCGAAGAGGAACGCATCGGCATCCACGGGACCAGAGCTTATAGCGGCAGGATCTGTAAGCGCTCCCTGCGCACTCTGCACTTCTTTTTTAACATATGTTCGGAACATAAGGTACACCGACTTTTTTCCCCACAGAAGTGGGTTTTATGGTGTCCCCTATGCATAGGTTCAGCATTAAACATTACAGCATCTGACTGTGATCTTCCTGTCACACAGGGCCATTTTGGCAAGGTCAGCCTCTACTGCTATGACCCCAATAACGATGGCACAGGGGAGATGGTGGCTGTGAAATCTCTGAAGTCTGGATGCAGCCAACAACTGGAGACCAGCTGGAAAGGGGAGATTAAAATACTGAAGACACTTTACCATGAAAACATTGTCAAATACAAGGGCTGCTGCAGTGAGCAAGGTAAGGTGCACTTCTGTCCAGGAACAAGTGTGATCTCTTGCCATCTGCTTTTCTGCTGATCAGTAAGGTCTAAATTACCTGAAACTTATCTTTAATACCATACCCATATGACAAATCTGACAAGATTGGCTGCATGCTTTGCAGCCAATCTTGTCAGATTTGTCATATGGGTGATCAAAGATAAGCAAATACTTCAGATTTGGTGCAAATTTATGCACAATTTTTATGCAAATATATGCAGCTTGAAGCTGGACCAACCAATTTAAACCTGGGTTTAAATTGATTGGTCCATTTTCAAACTGCATACATTTTCATGAAAATTTTCATAATTTCGAAAGAATGCGCATCTTATTGATTATCCCTAATTTGTCATAGACATCTGCTCTGCATGCTTTTTCAGGGTCTATGGCTGAAAGTAATAGAGGCAGAGGATCAGCAGGATAGCCAGGCAATGTGCATTTTTTAAAGGAAATAAACTTCCTCCATAAATCTCTCACTTATCCCTTAGTGCTTGTTCATCAGTTTTAGGGACATGATAAAAGAGCATTGCCCAGCCATATAACAGTAGTATGGTTAACCCCTTGCATTCATACACACAACTGCTGCTTTCACATACTGCTACTAACAGTGTGTTATGTGGAAAAATCTAAGTATACAAAAGTGGAAAAAAAGTAAAGTGTATTCTTTATACCATTTTACTCTCCTATTTACAGAATGCATAGTAAAATAAAAGGTTAATTGTTCAAGCAGCTGTGGAAAGTTTTCTGTGTCAGATATGAAAGTGTTTAGTGTGGACAGGTTATTCTGTCTTCTGACTTATTTGATGCCATTGAAGTCCAAATCTCTGTTTTTTTTTTCCTTCTAAGGAGACAAGATTGTGCAGCTTATCATGGAGTATGTCCCTCTGGGCAGCCTACGGGATTACTTACCCAAACACAACGTGAGCCTGGCTCAGATCTTACTGTTTGCCCAGCAGATCTGTGAGGTAAGCGGCTGCTGCTGCTGCTATGTGTACGTTGGTGGTCATGTGACCTGGTCAGCCATTACAGCGATACTTCTCTCTATCACAGGGAATGTCGTATCTCCACTCCCAGCATTACATCCACCGCGATCTTGCAGCACGCAACGTCCTGGTAGAGAATGAGAATGTGGTGAAGATCGGGGACTTTGGGCTTGCCAAAGCTGTGCCTGAAGGCCATGAATATTACCGAGTGAGAGAAGATGGTGACAGTCCTGTGTTTTGGTAAGCGATTGTTTCAATTGGTGTTATGCGCTTGTTCCATAAAAATTTGGGAAATGTCAAGGGCCCAGGCGCACTCTGGCACTGCCTTGCTATGCAGGTGACATATCATTTAAAATGTGCTCATATTATGCAGCGGTGTACAGAGTATATTGTCTTGTCACTTACTGTCCCTCAGAGGGGCTCACAATCTAGTCCCTGCCATAGTCATATGTCTTATAGCTGATAACAAAGAAGAAAAGCAATCTTGCACTGCTCCAAGGCTTTTATTTAGTCAGTTAAATCTTCTTCCATAAACATTCAAGTTATTTCATTGAAAGGTAAACGTTACTGACATACCCTGTTAGAGTCCTGGCTGTGGGGTAATGTGGGGGTGGCAGCGGTCCGCCTGACGACCGTTTCGCTCCAATGAGCTTCCTCTGAGGCTCCGTGCGCTTTGTTATCAGCTATAATACATCTATGTCACTAATCTATGCACGCAAGAGGCGATACCCTGCATCCTAATAACCGTGTAGTGGAAGCCCTCCCTAAAGCTCATACCCACTGTGCCAGTCTCTTTGATCTTATTTACTGACAATAGTCATATGTCTATATCGTGTAGTGTATGTATCAAAGTCTGGAGCCAATTTAGGGGGAAGCCAATTAACTTATCTGTATGTTTTTGGGATGTGGGAGGAAGCCAGGTACCAGAGGAAACCCACACAGACAAGGGGAGAACATACAAACTCCTTGCAGATGTTGACCTGGCTGGGATTCGAACAGGGAACCCAGCGCTGCAAGGCGAGAGCGCTAACCGCTACACTGATAGCTACTGCTGATAATTGTTTAGGCTTTTTGTTTTGAGGAATACAGGATCACCTCTGCCCACCTACCTATATCTCCTCTCACAGGTACGCTACTGAATGTCTTAAAGAATGTAAATTCTTCTACGCCTCTGATGTCTGGTCATTCGGAGTGACTCTTTATGAACTTCTGACTCGCTGTGACTCCTATCTCAGCCCCCCGACGGTGAGTATCTTACAATGTACGCTGCTTGGAAATGGACTGATCATATGCAGGCCTTTAGCAATAGGGTTGTTTGGGAGAGATTAGACGTGGACACTGGAGTGGGTAAAGACCGGCCTTTTGATAGGCTGAACTGCGTACATCAAAAAAAGGCCCCTTGAAATTTCGCTGCCCACAAAGCTGATAGTGGAATATCGGTACATTTACCGATATTCTGTTAAAATGGAGAAAACAATAGTAAAACATTGGTAATAATTACTCACAATGAACCCTTCCACCATCGTTGCCTAACCTCAACCACCCCGCACTGCTAAAGTAAGTGTGGGGAAATTGGGGCGCCTGCTATTTATAGCCGTATTTTGTATTGTGGCCGGCCCTGCCTGCCAATATTTATCCGCTGCCCAAATTTCCCCTCCATAATGATTTTTCAATTAGGCACCCAAACTTCTGCCGCTAGTGGCCACCCACATTTCCTGTTTCCTTCAAACTGTCCAGACAAGAGGATATATCTGATTGGATACTGCAACTGTACCTCCCACTATGCAGATTAAGTGGAAAGGGGTGCAGTAGTAGTATGCTGAGAATAAGTGGGGAGGAGCAGAAGAGTGGGCCTTTAGGCAGTTTTATGTGCCATCCAATCAGACTTGACATGCAAAGCGAAGTGTGGGCGGGGCATCGGGAGTGCTGGAAGAAACTGCTCACATGAAAGAGATGCATTTAAACAGTGTGGGGAAAATGACATCTACCAGTCTCCCTGCTGTACACCCCGATGTAACATCATGTGGCTTGTCCCAATTAAATGGCTGTAAGGTAGGGGGGGTACACGTTCCCTTGTCTGGACATTACGTCCTCTCTGCTATAAAAGATAAACCGCATAACGTTAAAAGAAAAATATTTATTTGTTACAGCTTGTAGAGTTGCTACAGAGAGGCTGCAGTGTGGTTACTTCCTGGTATTCTGGGAGCACAGAAAGGGTTAATGGCCTGGGTTTACATATTAGCTCTCAACACAACAGAGAGCTCTCAGCTCAAGTTACACAGGCTGTTTAATTGCTGAGAATGGAGAATTAGACCGGCTATTCTTTATAAGCACATACAGGGTGGATTTCTCTGTATTTTCCTTCTGTCCTGTGCAAGAGTTCAGGTCCGCTTGAAGTCTTTGGGGCTGCACAGAAATTTCAGAGTTTATACAATTGCCTGCTGTGACTGCTGTCTAAATACACTGTGTTGCGTTGAGCTATTTTCTTTTTTGTGCATGCCATCAGCAATATGGGCTTTCTTTGTTATTGCGATTTTCCCAATTTCTTGCATTCTCAAAATCGAATTGACAGGCACACGATGGGAATCGGGCCAAATTCCACACAGCTGTCTGCTTCTGTTTTTTATTTTTGTTTTAATGTATGTGGGGTACCAGAAGGGCACTGGCCAGCGGATGACCACCTCCATGTCTCTTGTCATATCACTAACCTTTCCCTTCTTCCTAAATCCTAGAAATTCATAGAGATGATTGGCATCACACAAGGGCAGATGACGGTGGTACGACTGATTGATCTATTGGATCGAGGTCAGAGGTTGCCATGCCCCAATGACTGCCCCCTGGAGGTAAGACGAAAGTGCACACACACCACCTCATTTATCTCCATTTTTATGCAGAAGTTAATCTCTAATTTTCAGGCAGGGGTACTTCATGTTTGTTCTCTTTCTGACTTCTTCTGAAAGGAACCTAGAAGAAACAAACTCTCTGACTGACTAATTCTTTTATTTCAGTAATACAACTTAAACGGTGAAAATAATATATGAAATAGGAACCCTTTGCAGGTGTTTCAGAATAATTAGCTGCTTAGAGTCTGACACTTTGAGCCTGGAAAAATGTTTCACAGTATTCTAATGGTCTGAGACAGAGGTCCCAAAACTTTTTTGGTCAAGGGCCGGGATAACATATTTCAGACTGCCGGGGGGCCAGAACATACATAAAATGATGTTGAAAAACATTACATTGAATCTAGATATTGATTCCCCCCAATCGTGCCTGGAGGAGAACTCCCAGCAGCAGCCATTCAGTCATGCAGTGCTCAAAGAACGTCTTTGTGCACCAGACAGTGAAGCATACCCAGGTGACAACCTGCTGTCCAGTTGGATGGCAGTGTCACCTGATGCAGAATTGGATTGGAAGCCAGCGAATGACTGCTCACTGGCTTCTACAGTATGAGGATGGGTGATGCCAACACTGCTATTCTATATGTATCTATATGTATCTATACATTTTGTATGGGGGTGGGGGGGTAGTGAAAAAGCCTCGGTGGGCGGGCCTAAGTTTGAGGACCACTGGTCTGAGATTTTGGGGTTCTCATAAACTGTAAGCCATAATCATCAAAATTATAACAAATAAAGGCTTGAAATATCTTGCTTTGCATGTACAGGGGTTGGACAAAATAATGGAAACACCTAACATTTTGGCATCATAATCTTTGGACATGTTTTAAGCAATCAATACTTGACATATGTTACATTTTTTTTTATTATTTTTGTTATTTGATATGTTTAATTAAAGTAATTGTTTTACAGATATTTAAACCAAAGTTGGTTATGATTTATAAAAATGGCAGATCTCTCAGACTTTCAAAGAGGCCATATTGTTGGTGCTCGTATGACAGGCGCTACTGTAACAGAAACTGCCCGAATGCTTGGCATTTCAAGAGATAATGTCTCAAAAGTAATGACTGCCTTTGAAAGAGAAGGAAAAGCATCCTCAGCAAAGCACAGTTGTGGCCAAAAGTCGAAGTTGTCTGAGAGAGACCGTCGGACTCTAAATCGAATTGTTAGAAAAGCTTGCAAGACCACTGCTCCTAAAATCACTGCAGAGCTGAATGAACACCTACAGAACCCAGTTTCCACAAAAACTGTTAGTCGGGAGCTGCAAAAATCTGGATTCCACGCAATTTGAAACATTTGTCTTTGAGAGCAGAGGTTTTCTAAGTGTTTAGAGTGGTGTAGCAATCACCAGAATTTGTCCCTCGAGTAGTGGAAAAATGTAATTTTCTCTGACGAATGATCGTTTACCTTATTTCCGGCCGAGTGTACGTTTGGAGACCGCCGAAAGAAGCATTTCATCCAATACAATACAATACAATAACATTTCTATAGCGCTTTTCTCCCATAGGACTCAAAGCGCTTAGGCTCTCTCAGATTCAGTAATTAGTAGGATGAAGTATTCACACAACAAAAGTTATATTTCTGCAAATGCCAGACTGAACAGGTGGGTTTTCATCTGGATTTAAACACGTCCAGGGATGGGGCTGTCCTGATCTGTTGAGGTAAGGAGTTCCAAAATGTAGGGGCAGCATGACAGAAGGCTCTGGGACCAAAAGTTTCCAAGTGGATTCTGGGTATGACTAGATTATTAGAACCTGTGGATCTGAGAATGCGGGGATTGCTACGCAGCTGTAACATATCTTTCATGTATCCAGGGCCTAGATTATTCAGGGATTTAAATGTCAGTAGGCCGATCTTGAATAGGACCCTCCATTCTATAGGTAGCCAGTGAAGGGAATGCAGGACTGGCGTTATGTGGCAGTGACGGGGTTGGTTGGTTAGCAGTCTGGCAGCAGTATTCTGTATCAGCTGTAGGCGGTACAAGGCCTTTTTTGGAAGGCCAGTGTAGAGAGCATTGCAGTAGTCCAGTCGGGATGTGATGAAGGCGTGGACTAAGGTTGGCAGATCTTCTGGGGGTATGAGGTGCTTGATTTTTGCAATGTTCTTCAGGTGAAAATAGGATGATTTCACCACAGCAGAGATTTGAGTTCTGAAGTTTAAATCCCCATCAATTAGAACTCCCAGGCTACGCACATGATCAGAGCTGCATAGATCCGTGCCTCCTATTCCCAGTGGTGAAGACTGCAAGTTAAGTTGTTTTGTTATCATGCTCTGCCCTCCAATCAGAAGGACATTTAGTTTCAGCCAGTTGTCATTCATCTATTGCTGTAGTTCACGTAAGCAGGCGTTTATAGTTAGAGTTGGGTCTGTCACACCAGGCTTGAAGGAAAGATATAGTTGGGTGTCGTCTGCATAGCAGTGGTATGTCAGGCCATGTTTTTGGATTAGTTTTCCCAACGGTAGCATGTAAATCGTGAAAAGCAGGGGAGAGAGGATTGAGCCCTGGGGCACCCCATACTTAAGTGTTACAGGGGTGGACAGGAAGGGCCCCATAGACACTTTGTGGGTTCTGCCACTCAAGAAGGATTGGAACCACTGAAGTACTATGCCATCAATGCCGCAGTATTCCTGTAGCCTGTTTATCAAGATGTCATGGTCAACTGTGTCAAAGGCTGCAGAAAGGTCTAGCAGTATGAGGATCGAGCACTCTCCTCTGTCTCTTGCCATGAGCAGGTGGTTGCATATTTGAATGAGGGCAGTTTCAGTGCTGTGGTGTTTCCTGAAGCCAGACTGGAATGGGTCATAACTGTTATTTTGTAGGATTCTGGTTTCTAGCTGGAGGTATACAGCTTTTTCAATTAGCTTGCCCAGAAAGGGGAGGTTAGAGACAGGTCTGTAGCTGGTCATTGCATCTGGGTCCAGGGAGGGTTTTTTGAGGAGAGGCCTGATGATTGCTTCTTTTAGTAAAGCAGGAAATATCCCTGATTGTAAGGAACAGTTAACATTTTTGAGGAATACCGGTACGAACAGGTCGGGGCAGTTCAACATGAACTGTGTTGGGCCAGGATCCAGGTCACAGGTAGTTAGGCAGAGGTGAAGGAGGATGCTTGA
This sequence comes from Hyperolius riggenbachi, assembly GCF_040937935.1. Taxonomy (NCBI): domain Eukaryota; kingdom Metazoa; phylum Chordata; class Amphibia; order Anura; family Hyperoliidae; genus Hyperolius; species Hyperolius riggenbachi. The sequence continues at coordinate 74,709,589 of NC_090648.1, forward strand.
TGTGACTTCTTCATCAATTTCTTTGAAGTTTGACCAAGGTGTTACGTTGTCTCTGCTAATGGTCTTCGGCGCTATATTAGGCTCAGATGCTGTAAGTTGGATGGCGGACCTTATAGCGGAGACTTTGTCTGTGAAGAAATGGGCAAATTGGTCACAGAGGTCCTTTGAAGACTCGATATTAAGTTTTTGACATGCTGGGTTGCAGAGTTTTTCCACTGTGCGGAACAGTTGGGCTGGTTTGTTAACTGCATTTGCAATCTCTTGTGATAGAAAGGATGATTTTTTTCCCGTGATTACCTTTTGGTAGCTCTTCAAGTGGAAGATTAAGGCATGTTTGTCTTCTGGGGACTGAGATTTGCGCCACAGCCTCTCAAGTTTTCGGCCTTGTCTTTTCAGCTCTTTTATAGCGTTATCAAACCACTGTGCATGATGGTGTGGAGTAAGATATTTGGTGCGCAGAGGAGCAATGGTCTCAAAGGTGGAGGACACACATTTGTTGTATTTAAACACCAGAGTATCAGGGTCCAAGCTGGAGTCAGTCAATTCATCAAAGCTAAGGTTATCTCGGATATGTTGAGGTGTTAGCCCTTTTAAGCGGCGATATTTTATTTGATTTTATTTGACCTGGTGTTTGACGGCTGGTATTGAGAGGGAGAAGTGGATAGTGTGATGGTCTGACCAGGCAACAGGATTAATTTCCACATTGGCTATTGACAGCCCAGTATGGAATATAAGGTCCAGAGTGTGACCTTTCCTGTGAGTAGCAGAGCTGATTGATTGGAGGAAGCCCAGTTCATGTAAGGCACGAGGTAGCTCTTTTCCAAATTGTGAGGAGGAGTCGTCCACCCATGTATTGAAATCTCCAAGAACAATCCATCTGGGGTGTTCCAGTGTTAGGTTGCATAGGAGGTCTACAAGTTCCTCAAGGAAGTCTGAGTATTTTTCTGGTGGGCGGTAGATCAGCAATATGTTAATGTTTTCCTCAGCTGAAAGTTGCACCCCCAAGCATTCAAACGAGTTGGTAGGACCTACAGTAAGTAGTCTGATTTTCAAAGCTGATCTAAAGCAGAGTGCAACCTCTCCTCCCCTGCGTTCTTTCCTGTTGCAGTATATCACGGAATAGTTTGTTGGCACAGCTGCCTCCAGGGTGGGGCCAACAGGTTCAGAAAGCCAGGTTTCAGTCAGGCAGGCCAGATCAGAAGACTCTATTAGATCATGTATGATTGCTGTTTTGTTGTTTATTGATCTGACGTTGCAGAGGACAACCTTGATGGGGCTACCCTGGGAGCTGAGGTCTGAGATTGAGGACTCCAGGAGGGAACAGTCTCCAGATGTGTGGCTGTCATCTCTGCTGGATTGTGCTGGAGCTATTAGGGTTGTTGGCTGGGTGTACTCTGTAGATTTTGTCACAGAGTTATTTTGGTTCTGCAGTGAATAACGTCTTTTCCCACGTCCCCTGGATCCTCTCTTTGTCTTTCTGTAGATTCCAACAGACTTAAGTAGAATTATTGTTGATTTGTCAATTGGATATATATTTCTTGGTTGGTATACAGCTAGAAGTGTCTGTGCTGAATAATGATGTTTACACATTAGGATGGACAAGAGACAGCTCAGGGCTCCTGCTAAGAAAGGCCCTATTTAAAGTCAAGGTGTGAACTTTCACAGCTGTGGCTGGTATCCTGCAGAGATCAAAGGGCCTGTATAGACTGAATTGTCCTTACACAGAGATGTATGGATGGACAGCATGGATTTGAAAACACAGTCCTTTGTTTAGGAGTTTGAAGATATAATATATAATATATGTAGAAAAATATAGTCTATTGAGCATAGATGCTGTAGATAATCGATGAAAGTTACTCACAGGATGGGAGACGGCGGGCACAAAGAGGCAGAAAGTCTTTAAGGTCTCAGGTCAATTCCAAGGAAGGTGTGCAGTGTCCAGCAGTGTGTGATACCAAGGAAGATCCAATCCAGCTTAAATCTTTGCCATCCCAAGTAATCCAGGTGTTCTGAAAGGTTATAGGTGTTGCTGGAGAAGTGATACATTAGAATCCACTGAAATTTCGGTCCAGTCTTTCCATTAAGAGGTTTAAAGTAGCAGAAATGAGATGTAATGTCTGGAGCAGCCTTAGAGAGCAGCAGCACCAGTCTGGGCGCGCTCAGTACTGCCTTCTCCCAACCGTAAAACATGGCTGGGTTCTGTGATGATCTGGGGTGCTATTTCTTGGAAATCTGCCGGGCCAATGATTTCCCTTCATGGAAGCATTAACAGCCGAGACTATTTAGGAATTTTGGGTGACAAAGTTCATCCTATGGTTCAAGAACTGCTTCCGGAGGGGAATGCCATCTTTCAAGATGATAATGCCCAGATCCATACAGCTAGAATTGTTAAAGAATGGCACGAGGAACATTCTAATGAAGTTGAGCATCTCATGTGGCCACCACAATCCCCAGACCTCAACATTATTGAGCATTTATGGTCGTTATTAGAGATTCAAGTAAGAAGTCGATTTCCGCCGCCATCGTCTCTAAAAGAACTGGAGGGTGTTTTAACTGAAGAATGGGCTAAAATTCCTTTGGAAACAATTCACAATATGTATAAATCAATACCTCTGAGAATTGAGGCTGTAATTGCCGCAAGAGGTGGACCTACACCATATTAAAATATATTTTGTTGATTTTCAAGGTGTTTCCATTATTTTGTCCAACCCCTGTCATGAGTCTATCTCATAGATTAGTTTGCACGATATTCTAATTTTTCGAGTACTTTAGATAACAGGCTAGGTTTAGGTTTCAGAGAGACAGAGAGGATTCACATGTATAGTGTTGACATCACCCACAGCATGGCAGCCCCCATGCAGGCAAGAAATCTGTTGTAAGTAAGAAACTGTAGAACCATAGGGGTGGCAGTACTTTGTATGCAGTAAACGGTTTTAGGGTTTCTAAGGGCTTGTCATTGACAGTCTGTCATTTTCTTGTCTCAATGAGGATGGATGGAGGAGAAAGAGGGATAAATACATACCTGTCCTGATGTCTTCAGAGCATAGGTGACGCTCTGCCCTTTCCTCAGCAGTGTGGCAGCGACCATATTTCCGAAGTCTATCAAAGCTGTTTTGGAAACCTCCACCTGCGGGACTGTGGCCGACCCCCAGCTCAGCAGCCACCAGTCAGGCCATGGGTGCCAAGCTGGCGGGTGGGTTGTGGCTACTCAGATGGGTGTGGCCCGAGCCCCTGGGGGCAGGTTACAAAAAAAAAAGTTGCTAGTGTCCATCTCCGGGGACAGTACAGAGCGATCACTTGCCTGAAGAGACTCCCCCTGTCCTCCATCACTTAGTCTTGCACACGATGAGTAGAGCGTAATACATTGCATGTGGTGTATTCCATTCTACTCTTCCACACGTAAGACGTTACGCATGTAATTCTGATTACTTTTAGTGCCTCATACTGTGACAAGCGCCTGTATTTTTAGATGTAGATTGCGTCACATTAATTGAATGTAGTTATTTACAGGTTTGCTTTTACATAAATAAGGGACTATATTGGATATTGCTGTTTACTGTGGATTTTGCTGCAAACATCTTCTCTCGTCTCTCCAGATATACAAACTTATGAAGAACTGTTGGGAAACAGAAGCTGGTTTGCGACCGTCATTTCCTAGTCTCATCCCCATCCTGAAGTCCTTCCACGCGACGTACAGCACACAGGCCCCGTCTGTGTTCAGCTTGTGCTGATTGGATGGTATATATCCCAGCCACCACTTGGTACTGTAGCTGCAAAAAAAGCAGTAGGAAGACTTGGATAGCAAAATGCTTAGAATAAGATGCAGTTGCAAAAAATGCCAGAAGGTGGTGCTAGATAGTTCAATTTTGCCAGAAAAAAAAATTGTATGTGCACTTTGACATCAGAAAAAGCAGTACCTGAGCATTATTATTATTTAGCATTTATATAGCGCCGACATCTTCCACAGCGCTGTACAGAGTATATTGTGTGGTCAGAGGAGCTCACAATCTAATCCCTACCATAGTCAAATGTCTGTGTGTATCGTGTAGTATATGTATCATAGTCCACTGGCCCGATTCACCGCCGTTTCGACAGCAGATTCGATCACTGGGATCGAATCTGCTGCCAATCGTTCGCGCTACACGCTGAATTTCGATCCTGTTCGTCCGATCCCGTCGATCGCTCCGTGCGGAAAATTAGCGTCGATCGCCCGCGGGTAGGGAGCCCTAGCTAGCGGCGTTCGAGTACCCGACGACCGACGCAATAGAGCCGCATACATTACCTGCTCCGCCGGCACGTCTACGCTAGTGTTGGGCGAACACCTGGATGTTCGGGCTGAACAGGCCGAACATGGGCCAGATGTTCGGCATGTTCGGCCTGAACACCGAACTCAATGGAAGTCAATGGGACCCCCGAACATGCCCATTTTGGGGGCCCTATGGGGTCGCAGGCATTAAGGGGGGAGCATGCTCCGATCGCGGGGGGGGGGGGGTCGGAAATTCCCCCCACCCCCTCCGCTAGCGCTCCCCCCTCTGCCCGCTTCCCCATAAAAAAAGTTTAAGGCAAGTTAAATAGTACCTGGTGGCTGGCACTGGCAGTGGAGTGAGGAGGAGGAGGAGTCCGAGTAGAAGAGTGACGCGTTGAGGCCGGGCAGCGGGCGGTTCAGCGGTAGTACCCTTGTGGTACTTCCGCCCTTTCTCTGACCTCACGTCCTCTACGTGATGACGCATACGAGGGCACGCGTGACGCGTACCCTCGTATGCAGAGGACGTGAGGTCAGAGAAAGTGCGGAAGTACCACAAGGGTACTACCGCTGAACCGCCCGCTGCCCGGCCTCAACGCGTCACTCTGCTACTCGGACTCCTCCTCCTCCTCACTCCACTGCCAGTGCCAGCCACCAGGTACTATTTAACTTGCCTTAAACTTTTTTTATGGGGAAGCGGGCAGAGGGGGGAGCGCTAGCGGAGGGGGTGGGGGGAGGGGGTCGGCCGAACAGGGGCCCTGTTCGGCGGGCATTGAAAAGTTCGGGCGAACCCGAACTAAAAAGGCCGAACACCATCAGGTGTTCGGCCGAACTCGAACATCACCCGAATAGGGTGATGTTCTGCAGAACCCGAACAGTGGCGAACACTGTTCGCCCAACACTAGTCTACGCCCGGTCACCGCTGCTCCGTGTCCGCGCTGGTCTCCGGCATGCTTCAGTTCCTCCGGCCCGGCAGGAAGTTTAAACAGTAGAGGGCGCTCTACTGTTTAAACTTCCTGCCGGGCAGGAAGAAGTAAAGCATGCCGAGGCCGGGGACCAGAGCGGAGACGGAGCAGCGGTGACCTGGGGACTGGAGTCGCGCCGGCGGATCAGGTAATGTATGCAGGCGGGGGGAGCGGCGGCAGCACCACCACCACCACAACAGATTGTGAACGGTTTCAGGCTGAAATCGGTTCACAATCTGTTTGCAGTAAAGGTAGCCATACGATCCCTCTCTGATCAGATTCAATCAGATAGGGATCTGTCAGTTGGTCGAATCTGATGACAAATCGACCAGTGTATGGCTACCTTAAGCGTTTACCTCAAAATAGGAGGGCTGACTCTGCACATCAAGAGTCTGTAGTGTACATTCACCATGGCACCTGTCGAATATCCTCCCAGAAGTCCCCACCACCCTTCCCCCCGACATAGCAGTGGTGCACTGTGCATGTGCGAGTTCTAAACCATGCGCACAGCACAAACGCTTGCGTTCTCTGGGAATGTGCGGTTCAGAATTTGCACATGTGCTGTTTAGAATCACTTGTCACCGCTCATAGGAGCTTCTGGGAGGCTGTGGGGAGAAGAGTACACTGAAGGCAGTGAGTAGAATGAGTAGTTGATGTAGCCTATCATGAACTTACGGTAATTCATTTTTTTTTCTACAGTTTAGAGGTGCTTTAACCAATACCTCTAGGGAGTCATGGTTATGTTTTAAAAAAATTAAATTAGAGTTTAGGTATTGTTAAAACTGATTCTGCATAAGCTTCCTGACCCATCTTTATTCTTCTAGGGAAGGACATGTCGAAAATAAAGGAACGTGTTTGAGATAAAGTATATGGACGCTCTGGCGCTGAATCGGCTATATGACATCCTGCGTAGCAAGCGTACGAATTCTACAGAGATTATTTGATCTCGCATCCTGTACGACTAACCAATGGGTGTTGACGCTCATTTCTGATAGACGCCAACAATGGGATTTCTGTTACTTCTGAGTCACTGGAACAGTGTTAACCACTTCACAAGTGCAATCCCCAAACCTTATACACTGTAGGACATGATATACTGGATGGGGGCCTAATGATGCTGATCACAGGTCATCCAGAGAAATCGCTGAATGTCACAACTGTGCACTTCATACCAAATATGAACTTTTAAACTGTGAACTTTGTGGAAATCTAGTGTAGATGGTTGCAGCTGAAGGAGGCTGCAGCTTCAATGTCCCTGTATTTTGTTTTCTTGCGTCGATATGCAGGATTATCTTTGCAATGCATGTTAAATATCCAATGCAAAACTGTATGTGCAATTGCTGGTACAATAATGCAGTATTTTAAAGGACTGTGCATTCCCCAAATCTGACTTAAAGGGGCCTCCAGCCAAGACATTTTATTAAGTTTGAAAGGATGTTAGAAGATTGGTTAGAACCTTTGCCAGTGTTTTATTGCTGTTTGTGACCTTGTTGGGAAGGGTATCCCTCACTTCCTGCTCTGGTGACACCAGGTCACTGCTGTGATTTGGACATCCTGTTTCCACTTAAGTGCATCCTCTATGGCTTTCTTTGAACTATATTAACATAGTAAATGACATTGAGCCTGATTTACTAAGGCGTTTCCGGAGTTCTACAAAAACGCATTGCATCCAAGGAATTTTGCTTGCCTGGGAGTTTCTTCAACCCTCTATAGTCAGTCTTCTCCCTTGAAGACCATATGGTCCCCTCCGTTGTGCCGCTGTGGGGCCTGTTATCTAGCTGTGTTGCGCACCACTGTGCAAGTGGGGTCCAGGCCACATGCACACCTTGATTGCGTTCCCGTTTCTAGGAGAATTCTGTGCAAGCTCCATTACGGTATTACTGACGTGCATGCGCAGAACGCTGCAGGCCACAGGAGCGTGGTCGGGGAAGTGCAAGGTCTGGGACCACGCATGCGCAGTGGCCCGTGACTCGGCACAAGTCACAGACTTTATGGAACTGACATCGGCAGGACTGGTGACGGGGGCATGTTCTCATGTGGGGTGCACGCTTTCATGCCCAGAAGATGCTGACCCATCAGGGGTCGGCGATCCTTTGAAGCGTGCCAGGGGGACCCTGGAGAAGACAGGAGCTGCAACAAGGGAAACAAATGACTTCTAGGGGCTGGAAGAAGCCCCAGGTAAGATCCTTAAACCTGCACTGTAATGCTTTCAAATGTGTCTTCTGCAAATGGTCGATTTGGCCTTACATGGGTCATACAGATGCACACCAAGGGCCACTGATGCAATAGTGAGTTAGCAGTTTTGTAACTGCAGTCTTCTCAGCAACCCTGACAAAAGGTGGAGCTACCCAAGAAATAAGGAGTATGAGGTGAACTTGCCTCCTGGAAGTCCTATAGATACCACCCGGTGTTCTACTTTAGCATTGCTGTACTTGCCTTGTTATATAGTATTTCTGTGACTTCCAGGAGTTCCCCTTAAATTCCTTTTTTTTGTTTTTAATTTTTTTTTAATCTCCTCCTACCTCAATTTGTTGACCATCTCCTTTTTATAGTTAGTTTTACATAAAATAATTTTAGTGTGGAGGCGTGAAGATGTTGCATCCCTGAGGACGGACTTTTCACCAGTGGTTGCCTGAACTGCGACTCAATTTTGTGAGCATCCATGAGTGTCTCACCTCAAAGCATCTGCTTTGGTTATACATTCTACACTAAACTGGCCTGGTCCTTTCTTGTATCCTTTTATTCTTGAGGTTTTCTCCTCTGTGTATGAATGTGGCCTCACTGCACAGTACATGGACGTCCGTACCTGCGTAGTAGAACAGAATCACCTCTGTGCATGAGCTCCCTTTGTTACTGTGCTTGTACATGGAGGACGGTGTGGCCACAAGAAATGCTCTACTTTAATGTTGAGGATTCTTTAGGGGGAGGCCCAGCGCAGCACAGAAGGGGCAATTAAAGACTGGGAAAGCTTCTAGACTGGGGTGTCCAAACTTTTTTCAACCAAGGGCCATACCAATACAATATACAATACAATAACCTTTCTATAGCGCTTTTCTCCCATAGGACTCAAAGCGCTTAGGCTCTCTCAGATTCAGTAGTTAGTAGGATGAAGTATTCACACAACAAAAGTTATATTTCTGCAAATGCTAAACTGAACAGGTGGGTTTTCAGTCTGGATTTAAACACGTCCAGGGATGGAGCTGTCCTGATCTTTTGAGGTAAGGAGTTCCAAAACGTAGGGGCAGCATGACAGAAGGCTCTGGGACCAAAAGATTCCAAGTGGACTCTGGGTATGACTAGATTATTAGAACCTGTGGATCTGAGAATGCGGGGATTGCTACGTAGCTGCAACATATCTTTCATGTATCCAGGGCCTAGATTATTCAGGGATTTAAATGTCAGTAGGCCGATCTTGAATAGGACCCTCCATTCTATAGGTAGCCAGTGAAGGGAGTGCAGGACGCAGGACTGGCGTTATGTGGCAGTGACAGGGTTTGTTGGTTAGCAGTCTGGCAGCAGTATTCTGTATCAGCTGTAGGCGGTGCAAGACCTTTTTTGGAAGGCCAGTGTAGAGAGCATAACAGTAGTCCAGTCGGGATGTGATGAAGGCATGGACTAAGGTTGGCAGATCTTCTGGGGGGATGAGGTGCTTGATTTTTGAAATGTTCTTCAGGTGAAAATAGGATGATTTCACCACAGCAGAGATTTGAGTTCTGAAGTTTAAATTCCCATCAATTAGAACTCCCAGGCTACGCACATGATCAGAGCTGCGTAGATCCGTGCCTCCTATTCCCAGTGGTGAAGACTGCAAGTTAAGTTGTTTTGTTATCATGCTCTGCCCTCCAATCAGAAGGTCTTCAGTTTTGTCTGCATTTAGTTTCAGCCAGTTGTCATTCATCCATTGCTGTAGTTCACGTAAGCAGGCGTTTATAGTTAGAGTTGGGTCTGTCACACCAGGCTTGAAGGAAAGATATAGTTGGGTGTCGTCTGCATAGCAGTGGTATGTCAGGCCATGTTTTTGTATTAATTTTCCAAGCGGTAACATGTAAATTGTGAAAAGCAGGGGAGAGAGGATTGAGCCCTGAGGCACCCCATACTTAAGTGATACAGGGGTGGACAGGAAGGGCCCCATAGACACTTTGTGGGTTCTGCCACTCAAGAAGGATTGGAACCACTGAAGAACTATGCCATCAATGCCGCAGTATTCCTGTAGCCTGTTTATCAAGATGTCATGGTCAACTGTATCAAAGGCTGCAGAAAGGTCTAGCAGTATGAGGATCGAGTACTCTCCTCTGTCTCTTGCCATGAGCAGGTGGTTGCATATTTGGATGAGGGCAGTTTCAGTGCTGTGGTGTTTCCTGAAGCCAGACTGGAATGGGTCATAACTGTTGTTTTGTAGGATTTTGGCTTCTAGCTGAAGGTAAACAGCTTTTTCAATTAGCTTGCCCAGAAAGGGGAGGTTAGAGACAGGTCTGTAGCTGGTCATTGCATCTGGTCCAGGGAGGGTTTTTTGAGGAGAGGCCTGATGATTGCTTCCTTCAGTAAAGCAGGAAATATCCCTGATTGTAAGCAACAGTTAACAATTTTGAGGAATACCGGTACAATCAGGTCAGGGCAGTTCAACATGAACTGTGTTGGGCCAGTATCCAGGTCACAGGTAGTTAGGCAGAGATGAAGGAGGATGCTTGATGTGACTTCATCAATTTCTTTGAAGTATGACCAAGGTGTTTGACCACTGGTATGGGATAGCTGGGGGCCGAACTGGCTGACATTTTCCAGTGTATACTGAGTATACACTCCATAGCAACTTATTTGTAGTTCTATATTAACTCCTATGGGTCTACAGGAGAGCTGGGAGGAGGGGAGGGGGGGAGAGGAAGCATAGCAGTGACACAGGTGGGCCTAAACATTAATTCATGTGGCACCACAGCAATGGCCTGTGGGCATGCAAATAAACTATCACAATAACTTTGGGAGGGACCATTGGAAAGGGCCTTGAGGGATGTGGTTTGCCCTTGGCACAGATGCTGGACACCCCTGTTCTAGACCATCGAGAGGCTTCCCCCTACTAAGGTAAGTATCTAACTTTGTTTTCCTATCCTTATTACAAGTACCCTTTACTATAGACCGTTTTTATATAATGCAGTCCAGGCATGCTTGGTTACCTGTGATGTCCCCACTGGAGGACGCTTGGATATCTCCAGAGATGTCATTGTAAGTTGTGTCACTAGGTCCCATTTGGGCGGGCTGTATGAAGAATTCAGTCCACAAAGTATAAATAGGAAGTCCTTCTCACTGCTGATCACCAGAACAGGAATACGGGAAACCCTCCTCAGTGGGTTCTCAGGAAACAGGCCACCAGTTCTAACCATTCTCCACTGCATTAAAAAAAACAAAAAAAAAGTTTTGACTGCAGCTTCTCTTTAGGATGTGGCCTTTCAGTAATTGTGAAACTACAGGAACCAGTAGGCTCTGCCAGCCATTGGCTTGTAGGTCCACAACTAGGTTGCTTCCCTTTTGCCTTGACCTGTATTTTACCCACAAAGCCTTAAAGGTCTGTGAATTTTAAGGGCACCTCCACCATAAACTGATGCTTCAGCTGAGTAACCATATCTCGCAGAGACTTTAGTGGTTATGTTTGTGCCTGCGTTCCCAGCTGTGCCCCACTCTCTGCGCTGCTTGTTATGGGCCATCCTCGTTCTTGTTACAAGTTTCCATGTTATCGGAAGACACACTGGAAGAAGGGAGACATCTCAGCTTGCTGTAGGTCTGGTTGGGCAGCATCGGATCCTCTGGAGAGGAGATTCTACAGCTGGGATTCAAGACACAGAAGAAGCCAGCGAAGTAGTTCTGGAGATTACCCAATGCTGGGATGAGGATTTGTAAAGAGATGGCTTATATGTGGTGTTAAACTACGTTGTCACTTTAAGATGAGTGAAGAAATGTCACCGCTGTGCTGTCTGTATAGTAAAATAACTTGCCTTCAGATTATTGCTTATCAGGTATTTTGACACATTTCACCCTCTGATGTGAAACATTAAAAGTCCTTTAAACTAAACAAATGCTGTCAGTAGTAATTGGGTTGGGGATATGAAGGAGCTTAAAGTGTACCTGAGATGACTAAAAGAAAAAAAATTATACATACCTGGGACTTCCTCCTGCCCTCTTCAGGCTGATCGGTCCCTCGCTGACTTCATCCTCTGCTTGGTGGTTGGGTAATTCGCCCAGTCAGCGCAGGGGCAGTTCGGTCACGCATGCTCCCCTGTTGAGCTCCCTTGGCCGGGAGTGTCCTGCACAGTAGTACTGCACAGGCACAGAACGCTCCCAGCCACAGGAGTACAATAGGGCGCCCGCGGCCGGGCCGTGCATGAGCAGTACGCCCTGACTAGCAGAAAATGCAGGTGGTTTGGGCGGCATGAAGGGGGCTGAAGGAAGCCCCAGGTAGATATAATTTTTATTCTTAGCTGTCTCAGGTTTCCTTTCCTTTAAGAGGAACTGTAGTGAAAATAACAATTAATAGAATTGCGTATTGATTCATTTACAGATTTAGTCAGTGTTTGCCCATTGTAAAATCTTTCCTCTCCCTCATTTACATTCTGGAATGCATCGCTATAGCCCCCATCCCCCTCCCTGAGATAAGTGACAATATTTGTCGCTATCTCAGAGGTAAATACCGGGAGAGAGGCTCTCTCTCCCTGGCCACGCCCCCTGCCATGGCCATTGCGGCTCACAGGAGCTGTGTTTTTTTAACGCTACCTGATCCGCTCAGCCCCCCGGATCAGGTAGTCTACTTTTTTTGAGCCCACCTCGGGATCTCTTTAAAGGGATACTGTAGGGGGGTCAGGGGAAAATGAGTTGAACTTACCCGGGGCTTCTAACGGTCCCACGCAGACATCCTGTGTTGGCGCAGCCATACACTGATGCTCCGGCCCCGCCTCCAGGTTCACTTCTGGAATTTCAGACTTTAAAGTCTGAAAACCACTGCGCCTGCGTTGCCGTGTCCTCGATCCCGCTGATGTCACCAAGAGCGCACAGCGCAGGCCCAGTATGGTCTGTGTCTGCGCAGTACACTCCTGGTGACATCAGCGGGAGTGAGGACACGGCAACGCAGGCGCAGTGGTTTTCTGACTTTAAAGTCAGAAATTCCAGAAGTGAACTGGAGGCGGGGCCAGAGCATCGGTGAGTGGCTGCGCGGGCACAGGATGTCTGCGGGGGACCATTAGAAGCCCCGGGTAAGTTCAACTCATTTTCCCCCGACCCCCCCCCCCTACAGTATCCCTTTAAAGGACTCATGAGGTGAATTAAAAAAACCTGCAAGTTACGTGTGTCCCTCCGCCTCCCGCTGGCAGCCTCTGAAGATCGCCAACCCCTAGATGGGTTTGCATCTTCTGCGCATGCGGGGCTTGCACCCGCGCCACCTTAGTGTACTGTGCTTGCGCAGTACTACTGCAGTACGCTCCCAGGCCCGTTCATCCACAAAAGACGCCGAGCATTTCGAGGGTTGGTGAATTTCAGAGGCTGGCAGAGGGAGAGACGGAGGAAGACCGGAGCTGCAGCGAGGGACACACGTGACTTATAGGGGCTGGAAGAAGCCCCAGGGATGTAAAAATAGATTTTTTTAATTCATCTTGGAAGTCTTTCAAGTTTGCAATGAAATGCCCTTTCTCACCACCAAAGATTGGACCTTAAAAAAAATAAGTTTCACTTACCTGTGGCTTCTGCCAGCCCCCTGCAGCCGCCCTGTCCCCTCGCCGCTCCTCAAGTGTCCTCCGGTCCCCACCGCGGGTTAGTTTTGTTTTCGGCCAACTAGGAGTCGGCCCCCGGCCACACGTAGTCTTCTACGCCTTGCCGCCATCAAGAGCATTCTGCTTGCGCAGGACACACTTGATGGTCGGCAAGGTGAAGAAGACTAAGCAAGCTAACCCATGGCGGGACCGTAGGACATTCGAGGAGTGGCTAGGGCACTATGTGATAACACAGATGGGTGTACAAAGGGGATCGATTTGCAGGATAAATTTTCACAGTGTCAGCTTAAAAGGTAGTTGGCACCACTCATGAAAATACAACAGCGCTGTTGCATCAAACATACCACGCCATAGCACCGATCTACTCCCCTCTGCCAACACTCAGCTTCTCCAGGTTGCAACTGGTGTTGACCAGCAATGAGTCCATAGACTGTTTCAATTCCATGCACAAAGAAGCAAGCACTTAGCTAAGCAAGGAAGCCAGCCAAAGCACAACCCTATGCAGAAGCTAATGGAGCAGAGTGGCCTGTACAAGCAGATAGGCACCCAGTATAACAAGTTAGAACTCTTTACTGAAGAAAAATATGCAGGGATAGATCATACACCACCATCAAGTAATGCAACTTACTTTGAGCAGAGAGCAACACACACAGTTCAGCACTGCTGTAGGTTCCTGGACATACAAGGTATATCCAGCATTGAAATCCACCAGGCACCCTACTGCTGTCCTCTGAGACATGTGAAGGAGGGAATTGCATTTGGTGAAGCAACTGTCCTGAAAGATGAATAAAACTGTTTCTTCCTTCTAGCAAGGCAGGTACCATAGGAAATTGGTGAATAAAAACTACCTTTGGTACAGCAAATCAATCAATGAGTCTTTTACTTCTCTCTACCTGAATTTTGGACCACTCTTCCTTTGCTAGCTGTTCCAGGTCTCTTCTGCCAACTCCTGGTTTTAAATTTCTGCACAGGTGCTCTATGGGATTTAGATCTGGACTCTGAAGCCATGGGAGCCATTGTTACTTTTATTTTTTTTTACATCAAATTGTTTTCTTTAATAAAAATACAGTTGTTTTTATTTGGTTTTTCCATGCTTGGTCACTCCATGCTTGTCCGTAAAAGGAAGCTGATCCACACCAATTCCAGGTAGAGAGAGCATGTTTACAAAGAAGTCAGAAATTGCACTTTCTATATTTCCCTCACCCCTAGTTTCTTGTAGAAGACCTTTATCTATCTACACAATCTAAGGTGATCCTAAATGAATTGCTTTATAGAGGTAAAAAAAGTCTTGTAAAATAAATACATTTTAATAGCTAACTGATAGTTATACTGTATATTGCAAGCTTTTAGGGATCTAGTCCCCTTCTTCAGGTATATTTCCAGAAAAAAACACTAATGAATGTAAACTGGTATAGCTAGTGACTATGGGGCCCCAAAGCAAAATTTTCATGGGGCCATCTGATTTAGACACTTTTGAGTAATGCCACCTGGCCCTACCCTCAGGATATAAGTTGACTGGGCAACTTACATTTCCATGCAATGTACACTTTGTATAGTTCTTGGGCACAAAGACAATACTGTCAGAGGATGGAGAAGAAAATGAAAGTTTATTTAATAGAGAACACATCAAGTACTTGTATCTTGGTACCTTCTACTCCAGGGTCTCATAGCAGTTGCTATGGCTGATATGGCTATTGCTACGCCCCTGCATGTAAATAGTAAACATGAAGATGACCGTTGTTCTGGTTACTGTTTAGATGTCAGTTGATCAGTAGGCTGGAGCTAGTGAGCTCATACAGGTATATATGAAGTACAGCAGGATTCTGAAGATCAAGAAATTAAAGGACCACTATTGCGAAAAAACTAGGCGTTAAAATCTGACAGGTTTTGGGCCAGTCCATCTCCTCATGGGGGATTCTCTGGGTTTTCTTTGTTTTCAACAGCATTTCCTGAACAGCAGTTGCAAAGTCTGACAAAATGGTATGCAGGTGAGTAAGGAGTCTGGCTGGTATCTTACTATTTTGGCAGTTAAACTGCTGTTCAGGAAATTCTGCTGAAAACAAAGAAAACCCTGAGAATTCCCCATGAGGAAATGGACTGGCCCAAAACCTGTCGGTTCTGTCAGATTTTAACTGCCTACTTTTTTTTCCACGATAGTGGTCCTTTAATCAAGTGCTTTATAAGAAGTGCAAAGTAATGTATAGATAAGATAGCAAATGTAGCGTGTGATTATACAGAAGTGCCATTTCCTGGGGTTTATTTAGGTCTTCATGGCAATAATCACCATGGCAACCAGATATGCTCTGCACATATAAATCTTCCTCATGTCTTACATGTGTTCTATGAATAGCTGGTGCAGTTACATGTATACCGAGAGAGGACATGGCAGCAGTGCTTTCCATCAGCTACTTCCATCTCATGCAAGTAGGGCCGTCTTCAGAAATGTGTGGGCCCCATACCGTGCAAACTAACGCCCTCCCCCCCCCCCCCCCCCCCCCCCCAAAAAAAAGTCCTCCCTAGCTGCTCCGTTCTCCTGCGGTGAAGTCTGCGTTTTAGCCCGGGCGTGTTCAAATGTGCAGTCACGGCCATGTGCCCCCCCCAATTACGCCCCCTTTGCTGGGAGCGTTCTGCGCAATGGCAGTTACAGGCTTACCGAACTGCATGTGCAGAACGCTGCTCCTTCATAGTCTTTATAGTCTTTCCCATCTCCTCCTCGACTCCACTGTTGCCATGCAGGGAGTCTCGGAACTTAAAATATCTTGCAAAAGAAAACTTACACCTCTCACATTTTTGTAAATATTTTATTATATCTTTTAATGGGACAACACTGAAAGGACTACTGTAGGGGGAAAAAAAGAGTTGGACTTACCCGGGGCTTCTAATGGTCCCCCGCAGATGTCCTGTGCATGTGCAGCCACTCGCTGATGCTCTGGTCCCCGTTCACTTCTGGAATTTCCGACTTTAAAGTTTGAAAACCACTGCACCTGAGCGGCTGTGTTTTCGCGCCCGCTGACATCACAAGGAGTGTACTGCGCAGGTGCACACCGTACTAGGCCTGCGCAGTACGCTCCTGGTGACGGCAGGAGCAAGGATGCGGCCGCTCAGGCGCAGTGGTTTTCCAACTTTAAAGTCAGAAATTCAAACCACTGCCAGAATTTGGGACATAGCCCACCAAGGCCTGGTCAAAAACAATCAATGGTCTCCTTTTACCCCCTTATGGAATAATGTGAAACTAAAAGAGTTCCTTACCATCCCAGATCCACTAGTATGGGCAAACAGGGGTATCTATAAGCTCAAAGACATAGCTGATCAACAAAAACTCCTCTCTTTTAACGAGCTTAAACTACGATTCTCCCTTCCCAACTCCATGTTTTTTAGATACATCCAGTTACGTCACGCATTTAACGCCCAATTCTCTCCACATCCCATAACAGTCAATCCTAGTTAAATAGAGAAGCTGATGATGCACTCTGGTCTTACTGGAATCACTTCACAATTATACAGTATCCTCATCTCATGCACAGTGAATGAACCTTGCAAACCATTAGTGGCCTGGAACAAAGATCTCCCTAGCCTTGCAGTTAAAGATTGGGAGGGGATAACTTGACTTTATAAAGACTCCTATGGCAGCAAAGCACAAATTCTGTGCGCTCAAATATCTATACAGGGCTTACTTTACCCTCCAGAGATTGTCAAAAATGAAACAGGGTGCATCTGATCTATGTTGGAGGTGCTCGATGGATAAAGCAGGTTTTTTCCATATCTTTTGGGATTGCCAAAAAATACGCAGATTCTGGTCACAGACCCATGACCTACTGGCCGAGGTCATAGGCCCACAAGTCCCATATACGGCAGAGGCTATGCTTCTTAACCACTTTGGAGACACTAGCCTTAACGAACATAAATTGTATTTAGCCAAGTAACTAAAATTCTATGCCAGAAGGGCGATCGCAATGGCATGGAAAAAATCAAACCCACCTACTATCTCTGAGCTAAGAACCCAGGTAAACACAGATCTTGTTATCTATAAAAACATATATGTGGGAAGAGGATCTACAAAAAAGTTTTATAAAATCTGTAGGAAATGGTTGAAAAAGTTTGACATTGATATCTAGACTCAAGAACGATTGCCCTATCCTGATGACCTATTTTAGGGGGGGGGGAGAGGGGGGGGGGGTGATATGTCGAACCTAGGGGGGGACCTGATACATCTCTGGGGAGTTTAATGTTTGTTTTGTCCACTGTTTGTGTACTCTGTTAAGAGGTACGCTGTGTTTATGTACCTCTCGCTGTACTGTTTTGTAAAAAAAATGAAAATTTTTAATAAAATATTTTCAAAAAAAAAAAAAAAAGTCAGAAATTCCAGAAGTGAACCGGCGGCGTGGACCAGACCTTCGGAGAGTGGCTGCGTGGGTGCAAGATGTCTGCGGGGGACCATTAGAAGCCCTGGATAAGTTTAAATCTCTTTTTTTTTTTTTCTCCCTACAGTAGTCTAAAGATATGACACTTTGATACAATGTAAAGTAGTCCCTGTATAACGGTTAATTTGCTGTCCCATCAAAATAACACACAGCCACTAATGTCTAAACCGCTGGCAATAAAAGTGAGTAAGCCCCTAAATGAAAAACAACAAAATTCTACCCAATTAGACATTTTCCCTCCCCTGGGTCATGCTACTTTGTTGCCAGGTCTCAAGTGTGAATGGGGAGCACATGTGTAGTATGTCTGTGCTTGTACATGACGGAGAGCACGGCCACGAAATAGAAGACTGTCCCAGCCTGCGGCGGAGGGGTTGAGGAGGGTGTGGACAGCTGAGCTCTTCAGCCAGTTGCTGGCCACTGCTCATGTGTCATCATGCGCCTCCTCGATCGCACTCCCATAGCTGGGAGTTTTTTTAAGCGCATGCACAATTGCAATTTTTACAAACTGCGGAAGCACAGAACACTTGTTACGGGAGCACGATTGAGAAGCTGTGCAGCCTCAGCAGTGCATGCAGCTTTCTGAGGGATACAGCGGCTGAAGGGAGCAGTGCGGAATGACAGCAAGGGACCAGGAGGTCTACAGGGGCTAGAAGAAGCCCTAGGTAATTTAGGTCTCTTTTCAGACCGGCAGCTGACAGGTGGTGAATTCACTGCCTGCTGTCAGCTGCTGTCCTGCACCAGTCTAAAGCTACTTAGCACGCGGTACCGGCGCTAAACAGGCTGGCCCCTTTATGGAGTCACCCCAGACGTGCTCAGTCTCAACATGTAGTGATCATCTGACCCCCTGAAACACCATTGCCTGCATCGCTTGACATGCGTGGTGTTACTACCGCTGCAATTTCGCTGTATTTAAAGAGACTCAGAGATGAGTCTCACTGCAGTTTTTTTACTTACCCGGCGATTCCTCCAGCCCCATAAGCATGGATGTGGCCCTCGCCGTCCTCCTCAACGCCGTTGTTCTTCCGCAGTCAACCCCCAGTAAGAGACTCAGTTGGACTAAGTCTGACTGACTGACATCAGCCTGGGCCTTCTGCGATTGCGCAGAAGGTCCGCCGCTACCACAAAAGTTTTGGGATAGTGTTCTGTGGACTGATGAAACAAAATTGGAAATGTTTGGGCCCATGAATCAACGCTATGTTTGGAGGAGGAAGAACAAGGCCTATGAAGAAAAGAACATCTTGCCTACTGTGAAGCATGGCAGGGGGTCAATCATGCTTTGGGGCTGTTTTGCTTCTGCAGGTACAGGGAAGCTTCAGCGTGTGCAAGGTACCATGAATTCTCTTCAGTACCAGGAAATATTGGATAAAAATGTGACGCAGTCCGTCACAAACCTGATGTAACGATTGTGGCACTTTCTCCGTGATCAGCGCACAACGCGTGCGCTGACACGGTGGAAATCCTCCACAAGCGTGTAATTGCAGGCACCCAGCAAAAGGTGCTACGCACCTGTAGAGGGAAATTCCTGTCGGCAGATGGCGCTGGGGAGTGCAGAGGAACCAATCCTCTGTACCTCCACAAATGCCAGACAGGAATTGTACGAAGCGCAGAACGCAATCGCAAGAGAGGCGATTGCAAATGAAAATGAGGAAAGGGACAGGTTGTATGTGTGTGCGCCAATCCAGTCGCCACCCCGCGACCGCGCACACACAACAGAAGATATGAAATAGGAACGCGATCGCGATAGGTGCGATCGCCAGACGTGACACAAGGCAGATCAGAATAGAATACGAGGGTAGCAAAGGCACAGCAAATAAAACAATGAGGAGATACGGAAAATAACAAACGCTAGCTAACCGCGAACACCGCACTCATTCGCAACAGTGCACGCGGTTATGCGCGGTCTCCACGTGATAAGCACAATAGAGACAAGCACGCCTAACTAACCATTAACAGACAAACATGAAACAGAGGACGCGAGCGCTTGCTTAACGGTTACCTCACCGAGCCTCCAGCAAGCAGTCGTAGCAGACAAGACAGACACACGAAAACAGGGACAAGCGAGAGATAGGATCCACAGCACTAGCGAAAAGTGGCCAGCGCGATCCCAGAAGACAGAACAGAAGAATCCCCAGCGCTAGCGAAAAGTAGCTAGCGCTATCCCAGGAGACAGAACAGAAGGATCCCCAGCGCTAGCGAAAAGTAGCTAGCGCGATCCCAGGAGACAGAACAGAAGAGATAGCTGGTAGCAACCGCTGCACCAGCTATACTCCAAGAACAGAGATCAGAACCATTTCCTGTCGACCACCATTGGGACAGGACAATGGCAACAGGCAAGACAAGACAGAACAGGCAATACAGATAATACAATCCTAACTGCACTAGGGAAATCTGCCTAGCGCAGATTCGGGAATTACTCTAAGCTGATGTTCAAACAGAGAGCAAGGCTGACACCCCACCAGGAGTGTTACATAGGACGAAATCCTTATGACCAGCGAAGCATTGTGGGAAAGACATAGTACTTATAGTACACGCCTCCAATGAATGTGGCCAGGCAATTTGCATGACAACGTATGCAAATTCCTCTGCAAGCACAAGCTGCAAAACTGACAGAAGCTCTTCTTTCCAGAGTCCTGCAGCATGTAAACCTACACAATGGTCAAAGGGCTGCCTGCCTGCACAGGCAGCTGAGCAAATCATCACACCTGAGGCTTGGGAGACGTTGGACCTTTCAACATGACAATGATCCCAAGCATACCTCCAAGTCCACTGGAGCATGGTTGCAGATTAAAGGCTGGAACATTTCGGAGTGGCCATCGCAGTCACCAGACTTAAATCCGATAGAGAACCTCTGGTGGGAAAGCAGTTGCAGCGCGCAAGCCTGGAGGCTTTTGCCCATGAAGAATGGGCTAAGATACCTGTAGATTGCTGCAAGACACTTGTGTCAAGCTATGCTTCACGTTTAAAAGCTGTTATAACTGGAAAAGGATGGTGTACTAAGTACTAAGAATGAATGTCACTTGGGGGTTGAATAAAACTGATAATGATGTGAGCACAGAAAAGACATTTGTGATTATTTCATTATAAATGTTATGCTATATTTGTCTGACTTACAAGTGCCTCTTTGATTTAATTGTAAACAAGATGACTGGAATGATCAAAATCAATGTCAAACTGGTCAAAACACTCAATTTCAATAATTTTGAACACAACTGTAAATGGACTTTTGCACGGTAATGTAATTTTTCAAGTTTCACCTGTAAATAAATAAAAAAAAACATTGGCCATATTTCTTCTTGTTTTGGAAACGAGGAAAAAAGAACCGAGAGCCCAATCTGGTGTAGTATGTTAAATAAAGAATGTATGTGTTTTAAGATTATACTCACAAACACGGGTCACCGCACAGGCGACCACTGGGACAGCAAGTGGGGAGAATCAGTGGCGGACACAGCCAGCAGTGGGCCCCTGTGCAAAATTGTAATTGTGGGCCCCCTATGACCTGCGGCGCGCGTAGCGCGCCGCGGCAAAATATGGGCGTGGCTACAACCTGCGGCGCGCGAAGCGCGCCGCGGCAAAAATTAGTGGACAGAACCTGCGGCGCGTAGCGCCGCGGCAAAAAAATGGGCGTGGCAATGACCGGATGAGGGCGGAGCTAACTGTAACTTAAAGCGAACCCGGGGTGAGGGTTTATTTCCTTTTAAACAATACTAGTTGCCTGGCGGCCCTGCTGATCTATTTGGCTGCAGTAATAAACTGAATTACACCAGCAACAAGCATGCAGCTAATCTTCTCAGTTCTGACAATATTGTCAGAAACCCCTGACCTGCTGCATGCTTGTTCAGGGTCTATGGTTGAAAGAATAAGAGGCAGAGGACCAGCACGGCAGCCAGGCAACTGGTATTGCTTAAAAGGAGAGAAATATGGCAGCCTCAATATTATTCTCACCTCAGGTTCCCTTGAAAAGTGCAACGCAAAGACAGTGGGCCCAAGTTTTGGTGACCCTTTCCCCAGAAAATTCACATAATTGTGCAGGTTTTCTCAAGAAAATACACATATATGCCCAGAAAATACGTGCAATCATGTCGGCAGATATGCCCAGAAAATACGTGCAATCATGTCGGCAGATATGCCCAGAAAATATGTGCAATCAAGTCGGCAGATATGCCCAGAAAATACGTGCAATCAAGTCGGCAGATATGCCCAGAAAATACGTGCAATCAAGTCGGCAGATATGCCCAGAAAATACGTGCAAACAAGTCGGCAGATATGCCCAGAAAATACGTGCAAACAAGTCGGCAGATATGCCCAGAAAATACATGCAATCAAGTCGGCAGATATGCCCAGAAAATACGTGCAAACAAGTCGGCAGATATGCCCAGAAAATACGTGCAATCATGTCGGCAGATATGCCCAGAAAATACATGCAATCATGTCGGCAGATTTGCGAAGAAAATACATGCAATCATGTGGCAGACCTGCCCAGAACATACACCTGCTAATATAAATAAAACAAAAACATTTACTCACCTGCAGCAGCAGACCTCCTGTCCCAGCCTCCATCCGGCGCGCAGCTCCCATGGGTGGTTGGGTGGATAGGTAGCCTAGTGGGTGGGTGAGTGGGTGGGTGGGTTGGTAGCCTGGTTGAGTGGGTGGGTTGGTAGCCTGGTGGGTGGGTGGGTAGGTAGCCTGGTGGGTGGGTGGGTAGGTAGCCGGGTGGGTAGGTAGCCTGGTGGGTGGGTGGGTAACTAGCCCGGTAGGTAGGTAGGTAGCCCGGTGGGTGGGTAGGTAGGTAGCCTGGTGGGTGCGTGGGTAGCCGGGTGGGTGGGTAGGTAGCCTGGTGGGTGGGCTGGTAACTAGCCCGGTAGGTAGCCGGGTGGGTGGTTAGGTAGGTAGCCGGGTGGGTGGTTAGGTAGGAAGCCTGGTGGGTGGGTAGCCGGGTGGGTGGGTAGGTAGGTAGCCGGGTGGGTGGTTAGGTAGGTAGCCGGGTGGGTAGGTAGGAAGCCTGGTGGGTGGGTAGGTAGCCGGGTGGGTAGGTAGGTAGCCGGGTGGGTAGGTAGGAAGCCTGGTGGGTGGGTAGGTAGCCTGGTGGGTGGGTAGGTAGGTAGCCTGGTGGGTGGGTAGGTAGCCTGGTGGGTAGGTAGGTAGCCGGGTGGGTAGGTAGGAAGCCTGGTGGGTGGGTAGGTAGCCTGGTGGGTGGGTAGGTAGGTAGCCTGGTGGGTGGGTAGGTAACCTGGTGGGTGGGTTGGTAACTAGCCCGGTAGGTAGCCGGGTGGGTGGTTAGGTAGGTAGCCAGGTGGGTGGTTAGGTAGGTAGCCGGGTGGGTGGTTAGGTAGGTAGCCGGGTAGCCGGGTGGGTGGGTAGGCAGATATGCCCAGAAAATACGTGCAATCAAGTCGGCAGATATGCCCAGAAAATACGTGCAAACAAGTCGGCAGATATGCCCAGAAAATACGTGCAAACAAGTCGGCAGATATGCCCAGAAAATACATGCAATCAAGTCGGCAGATATGCCCAGAAAATACGTGCAAACAAGTCGGCAGATATGCCCAGAAAATACGTGCAATCATGTCGGCAGATATGCCCAGAAAATACATGCAATCATGTCGGCAGATTTGCGAAGAAAATACATGCAATCATGTGGCAGACCTGCCCAGAACATACACCTGCTAATATAAATAAAACAAAAACATTTACTCACCTGCAGCAGCAGACCTCCTGTCCCAGCCTCCATCCGGCGCGCAGCTCCCATGGGTGGTTGGGTGGATAGGTAGCCTAGTGGGTGGGTGAGTGGGTGGGTGGGTTGGTAGCCTGGTTGAGTGGGTGGGTTGGTAGCCTGGTGGGTGGGTGGGTAGGTAGCCTGGTGGGTGGGTGGGTAGGTAGCCGGGTGGGTAGGTAGCCTGGTGGGTGGGTGGGTAACTAGCCCGGTAGGTAGGTAGGTAGCCCGGTGGGTGGGTAGGTAGGTAGCCTGGTGGGTGCGTGGGTAGCCGGGTGGGTGGGTAGGTAGCCTGGTGGGTGGGCTGGTAACTAGCCCGGTAGGTAGCCGGGTGGGTGGTTAGGTAGGTAGCTGGGTGGGTGGTTAGGTAGGAAGCCTGGTGGGTGGGTAGCCGGGTGGGTGGGTAGGTAGGTAGCCGGGTGGGTGGTTAGGTAGGTAGCCGGGTGGGTAGGTAGGAAGCCTGGTGGGTGGGTAGGTAGCCGGGTGGGTAGGTAGGTAGCCGGGTGGGTAGGTAGGAAGCCTGGTGGGTGGGTAGGTAGCCTGGTGGGTGGGTAGGTAGGTAGCCTGGTGGGTGGGTAGGTAGCCTGGTGGGTAGGTAGGTAGCCGGGTGGGTAGGTAGGAAGCCTGGTGGGTGGGTAGGTAGCCTGGTGGGTGGGTAGGTAGGTAGCCTGGTGGGTGGGTAGGTAACCTGGTGGGTGGGTTGGTAACTAGCCCGGTAGGTAGCCGGGTGGGTGGTTAGGTAGGTAGCCAGGTGGGTGGTTAGGTAGGTAGCCGGGTGGGTGGTTAGGTAGGTAGCCGGGTAGCCGGGTGGGTGGGTAGGTAGCCTGGTGGGTGGGTTGGTAACTAGCCCGGTAGGTAGCCGGGTGGGTGGTTAGGTAGGTAGCCGGGTGGGTGGTTAGGTAGGTAGCCGGGTAGGTAGGTAGGTAGCCGGGTGGGTAGGTAGCCGGGTGGGTGGTTAGGTAGTTGAGTGGGTGGTTAGGTAGGAAGCCTGGTGGGTGGGTAGGTAGCCGGGTGGGTAGGTAGCCGGGTGGGTGGTTAGGTAGTTGGGTGGGTGGTTAGGTAGGAAGCCTGGTGGGTGGGTAGGTAGCCGGGTGGGTAGGTAGGTAGGAAGCCTGGTGGGTGGTTAGGTAGTCGGGTGGGTAGGTAGGTAGCCGGGTGGGTAGGTAGCCGGGTGGGTAGCTATCCGGGTGGGGGGCCCGACTCCTATCCTCCCTCCCTCCCTTCCTTCCTCACCTCGGGGGGCCCCCTCCCGATATGCGCGGCGGGAGAGTGAGCGGCAAATGCAGGAAGTCTTCAGGGCTCTCCAGGCATCCGCTAGAGGCCCAGCCGCTGAGTCTCCAATATGTCTCCAACTGGAGACATATTGGAGACCAAGCGGCTGGGCCTCTAGCGGATGCCTGGAGAGCCCTTCCTGCATTTGCCGCTCGCTCGCTCTCCCGCCGCGCATATCGGGAGGGGGCCCCCGAGGTGAGGGAGGGAGGGAGGATAGGAGTCGGGGGGCCCCCGGCAATAAAATAATAAAAAAAAAAAAAAAATATAAAAAAAAAAAAAAAAAAGTACTTAATGCCATGGGCCCCTGAAGAAAACGGAACTTCAGGGGCCCTCGTGCGGCGGCACGGCCTGCACGGCCGTATGTCCGCCCCTGGGGAGAATTATAACCTGACCCCACTCAGGTCTAAAAAGTCGCTCTCTATAGACAGGAGAAAAGAATTGGGGATACACCCCTCCACCAGGGGTGGACTAAGTATATGAGTGAACAAAGGTAATAGAGGCACCAAAATAGGATAAAATACGGTAATTAAAATCAGCCTCTATATATAGAGGCGCTCTGGCTTGATACTGATCTTCAGCTGTGTTCTCCTTTTACGATTGCCTGATGAAGCGGGATGTTGGCCCGGGAAACGCGTTGCATCAATTTTTGGAGATTGTGTTGAAATAAATATAGTTGTGAAACTTACGGCTGAACTTGGCCTGGTCATTGCTATACTTGAGGGAGGTGAATCCACCCATGTCCCTCCTTTTAGACTGATTTTAATTATTTTATCCTATTTTGGCGCCTCTATTACCTTTGTTCACTCATATATTCCTTCTTGTGGGCAGCTGCAATATGAGTATTTAATGTACTGTATATTTAAATTCCATTTCTTACTTGCTTATGTTTGAAATATTGCTGAAAAATAATTCTTGCTACCAAAGTAACTGTATGATTAAGTAAAGCCTCATACACAGTATTCTCCTTAGGCATCTGGTGGTGAGGGCCATCTCTGTCGAAAATCTAGAGTGTGTATAGCGGCCTAGATCCCCTCTCATGTGTTAGGGCTGGTGCACACCAAGCGTTTTTGGTAGCGTTTTCAAAACCGCTGCCGCCTGTGAAAACGCTCAATGGGAGGTGCACACCAGCGGTTTGAGGTTTTTAGCAAACCGCAAACGTGGCTCCTGCAGCATATTTGCGGTTTGCAGATGCGTTTCTGCCTCAATGTAAACTATAGGAAAAGCTCCAACCACTCTGAAAAACGCTAGATCAGAGCGGATTTCCAGGCGTTTTTGTTACAGAAGCTGTTCAGTAACAGTTTTACTGTAACAAGATGTGTAATCTGCTACACAAAAACGCTCCAAAAAATGCTAGGCATGTTTAGAAAACCTCTCTAAGGCCCTATTCACACCTAAAACTGCAAAACGCCGGCGATTACCGCTCGCATTTTGCAGGAGTGATTTTTCCGCGATTAACGCAGAAAAATCACTGGACACTGCAGCGTTTTGGGAGCAATCGCGATTAGCGGTGCTATGCATGCTAATGGCAATCGCGAATCGCCGGCAAAACACTGCATGTTACGCGTTTCCGGTTAACACTAACCGCAAACGCGGCAGTGAAAACACTACCATAGGCTTACATGGGCTAGCGGTTTTTAAAAACCGCTAGCGTTTTGTGTGAATGGGGCCTTAACATGCCTAGAATTGCTCTGAAAATCTGCTTCAAAAACCTCTGGCGTTTTGCGGATCTGCTAGAGGCTTTTGGTGTGCACTGGGCCTCACTAAGAGATCCAGAGTGCCCAATCATCTAAGCATATGCATAGTTCTCCTCCTTACCCCTCCGACTTGATTGTGCATCACTGTTTGTCTCTCCTCCTCACTCCATAGCAACAGAAAGTGTCACTAGCCTGCAGGCTATCGATGTAGCTGTGCACCGTTTGGCTGCACACTTTCACCCGGCTCAATCACGTTCCTGTCGCCACAAGCCTTCTGTGGATGCGCGGCTCAAGTGTACCAGAGATTAAAGAATTTTACCAGAGTGTACCAGAGATCAGCAAAGAATCAATATTTACCCGTGGCTTCCTCCAGCCCCATAAACACGTGTGAGTCCCTCGCCGACGCTGTCCTACCACGGTCTGCCGTTCACCAGCAATCAGCTCCAGTAACTGGCTCAGTCGGGGCCAGTCTGGGTCTTCTGCGCATAAGCGGACTTCACGCGCATGCACAGAAGACCCAGATTGACACAACTGAAGCAATTACTGGGGCTGATCACGGCTGAACGGCAGACAGCGGGAGGACAGCGAAGGACTTGATTATGGGGCTGGCCACAGGTAAGTATCGATTCTTTGCATTTAATGATCTCTTGTTTACGTTCAGTCTTTTGAGAACCACGCATGCGCAGGAGGCTTATGGCTACAGGCGCGTGATCGAGTCGGGTTTGCAGAAGGGCCGCGCATGTGCAGTTGCTCACAACTTCAGTCGAAGTCGCCAGCTTAATGGAGCCGCCAGCGGGATCACGGAGGGGACTCAAAGGACGCCAAGGGACTTCACAGCCTACAAGGGGCTGAAGGAAGGCCCGGGTAAGTCCAGATTTTGGGGGGATTTTATCACTGTCCAGGGTCACGTTAAGCCTGGTACTCCTATCCAATTAAATTTTACCACTTCCATGTAGTCTGAGAGCTTGCCTACACAGTCTGTGCATTGTATAGTAAAACTCCCATAATTTGGCAGTCGGCACCAATGGGATTGGCTGTTGCTGGATAAGTGTAGTTTCTGGTTGCTTAAAGAGACTCTGAAGTCTCGTTTTTTACCTTATATTGTCATATAATCCTGTTCTGCATGATTCCCCAAGTACAATCGCCACATCCCTGCGGCAGATGAGTGATTTATTACAAAGAAATCGACCTGAAAAGTTCCACGACTTTGCAGGTCGCAGATTATCCTGCCCTGGAGAGGCAGAGCTTTGAGCTGTAGCTCTGCCTCTCTGTAATCAATCTCTGCGGATCTCTGCCTCCTCCCCGTCCCTCTCAGTGAAAGAAGAGAGGGGTGGGGAGAGGCGGCGATGAGCAGAGATTAACTGCAGAGGAGGCAGAGCTACAGCGTAAAGCTCTGCCTCTTCAAGGAAGTAAAGCCCTGCAAGCCCGGGAGCAGGCAGGGCTTTTTAACTGTAATAAATCATTCGTCTGCCACTGGGATTCGGCGATTCTACTTGCAGGACAGGATTACGTGACAATATAAGGTAAAAAACAAGACTTCAGAGTCTCTTTAACTACTTCGGCCTCCTGGACGTACTAGCTACACCCAGGAGGCCATGTGCGCGTCTGCGCGCTCCCGCGGCCGATCGCGCGCATGCACGCGTGCTCCCGGCCCGCGGTTCATTAGCCAGGCAATCAGTGAATCGGGCTATGGTGCCCGATCACTGATTCCTCTCCCCCGCAGAAAAAGCGACAGCTTCTCTCGGAAGCTTCGCTTTTTCTGGCTGTTGCATAGGGGATGCGTCTCTCTAAGCGTACGTTACGCTTAGAGTGACGTCATGTAAACAAACTCATGGCCGCCATCTTGTGGCCAAAAAGTAAAACTACAACTAAAAGTGAAAAAATTTAAAGTCAACACACATTTACATTATAAAAATACTGTTTACATCCCACCCTCCCAAAAGTACCCACATAAAATGTTTAATATAAAAAAAAAAAATTACAATAATAAAAAAAATGTAAATATTTACCTAAGGGTCTAAACTTTTTAAATATCAATGTAAAGATAAATTATTTCTATATATTTTTTTTATTTTAAACTTGTAAATAGCGATAGATGCAAAACGGAAAAAGTGCACCTTTATTTCCAAATAAAATATTGTCGCCATACATTGTGATAAGGACATAATTTTTACGGTGTAATACCCGGGACATATGGGCAAATACAATACGTGAGTTTTAATTATGGAGGCATGTATTATTTTAAAACTATAATGGCTGAAAACTGAGAAATAATGATTTTTTTTCCGTTTTTTTCTTATTCTTCCTGTTAAAATGCATTTACAGTAAAGTGGCTCTTAGCAAAATGTACCACACAAAGAAAGCCTAATTGGTAGCGAAAAAAACAAGATATAGATCAGTTCATTGTGATAAGTAGTGATAAAGTTATAGGCTAATGAATGGGAGGTGAACATTGCTCGGATGCATAAAGTGAAAACGACTGAAGGCTGAAGTGGTTAAAGGACCACTATGGCGAAAAAAGTAGGCAGTTAAAATGTGACAGATGACAGGTTTTGGGCCAGTCCGTCTTTTTAAAGGGGTTCTTTCGCGAAAAAAGTAGGCAGTTAAAAAATGTGACAGATGACAGGTTTTGGGCCAGTCCATCTTTTTAAGGCGGATTCTCAGGGCTTTCTTTGTTTTCAACAGCATTTCCTAAACAGCAGTTTAACTGCCAAAATAGCAAGATACCAGCCGGCCTCCCTAATCACTTGCACACTATTATGTCAGTTAGATTTTGCAACTGTTGTTCAGGAAATGCTGTTAAAAACAAAGAAAGCCCTGAGAATCCCCCTTAACCTCCTGGGCGATAATCCCGAGCTGAGCTCGGGGTATGTCGATCAGGAGGAGTTCTCAGGCCCTGGTGGGCCGATTTGCATAATTTTTTTTGTTACACGCAGCTAGCACTTTGCTAGCTGTGTGTAACTTCCGCTCGCCGCCGCTCGCCGCCGATCCGCCGCTACCCGCCGTGCCGCGCAGCCCCTCCCCGACCCCTTGCGCAGCCTGGCCAATCAGTGCCAGGCAGCGCTGAGGGGTGGATCGGGACTCCCTCTGACGTCCATGACGTCGGTGACGTCATCCCGCCCCGTCGCCATGGCGAGCGTGGAAGCCCAGCAGGAAATCCCGTTCTGAACGGGATTTCCTGCTTACTCTGATCGCCGAAGGCGATCAGAGAGGGTGGGGGGATGCCGCTGCGCTGCGGCTATCATGTAGCAAGCCCAGGGCTCGCTACAAGATTTAAAAAATAAAAAATGTAAAAAAAAAGTGCTGCGCCCCCCTCCTGGGCAATATAATTGTATCGCCCAGAGGGTTAAAAAGATGGACTGGCCCAAAACCTGTCATCTGTCACATTTTTTAACTGCCTACTTTTTTCGCGAAAGAACCCCTTTAAAGCTGGCCACTAACGGTCCAATTTCTAGTGAAAAATCGTTCGAGCGATCAGAAATTCTGATCGGATTGGTTGTAAATAATCTTCATTGATGGACACATTTCGATTATGAACGAGTGAAAAAATGTCGCCCGAATGAATTTTCGTCGAACGAAAATTTGGATTTTCTTGGTGGTCGTGATAGATAGGAAGCAATGATTGGTTAGTTGATGGTGTAGTGAACGATTTTTCGTCCGATCAGAATTTCTGATCGCTCGAACGATTTTTCACTAGAAATTGGACCGTTAGCGGCCAGCTTAAGGCCTCTTGCACACTGCAAGCAATTCAGATTCAGATTCCGCTTTTTAATCAGTTTTTACCTCCGATTCAGATTCAGATTTGCAGTGTGCAAGGAGCAAACTGCAAATCTGAATCTGAATCGGAAGTAAAAACAGATTAAAAAGCGGAATCTGAATCTGAATTGCTTGCAGTGTGCAAGAGGCCTAAGGGGGATTCTCAGGGCTTTCTTTGTTTTCAACAGCATTTCCTGAACAACAGTTGCAAAATCTAACTGACATAATAGTGTGCAAGTGATTAGGGAGGCCGGCTGGTATCTTGCTATTTTGGCAGTTAAACTGCTGTTCAGGAAATGCTGTTGAAAACAAAGCAAACCCTTGAAATACCCTATGAAGAGATGGATTGTCCCAAAACCTGTCGGTTCTGTCAGATTTTAAATGCCTACTTTATTTCGCGATAGTGGTCCTTTAAGAGTCCATGTTAAACAAAGGCCTAACTAAATATCAGTCCTACACCCCACACTGTATACTTGCCATAAACTCTGCATTAATGTTAACCACTTAAGTGCATGTGGTCTCCGCTCCCTTAAGAACCAGAGACCAATGGTACAAGAAACGGAGAAATACAGACGAATCGCGGTGTAATGTCTGATTGCGCTGCCCGGAAGCTTCCTTCCACACTGAGTAGCATGCATGCTCAGTGTGAAGTTAACGATGCTGCTGGTGGTAAAATACTAAATTTCTCCACTTCCACACCTCTATACCAAATTGCCACCCCTGAGACCCGCTGGTTCAGGAGATAGATTACAGAAACCTATCTCGGGAACCAGCGGGTCTCGGGGGCTGCAATTTGGCATAGAGGTCATTCGGGGGATCCCCTCCCTACCCTGAAAATTTGGGGAGTGTAAGAGGTGTGGGAGCGGAGATATGTAGTATTTTACCACCAGCAGCATCATTCAATAGGAAATGTCGCCGCACAGTCTCCTACTGCGCATGCGGGGCAGCGCAAGTCAATAGGCAGCGTAATCAGACACAACACCGGCACATACCCTCCGCAACCGCTGTCTACACCACACTTCGAGAACCTCAGCCACCCACTCTGCCATCTCTATGACAGCAGGGTTCCTGTGAGCCGGTCAGGAGCTGCTTTCATTGGCTCCTGACCGTGTCTATCACTGTAAGCCAATGGGAGTTGTTTACGGTGATAGACAGGGTCAGGAGCCAATTAAATTGGCTCATAACCTGCTCACAGTAGAGATGGGAAGTTCGGATCTATTCAATGATCCGGATGATTCGAATCGGATCATTGAAAAGATCCGGATCTTTGATCCGAATCTCGGATCATTTTACAAGGGAAGCATTGGGAGGAGGGGGGGGGGGTGAAATGACTAGCAGGGCAGGAGAAGGAGAGGGGGGTGGACACACAGAGAAGGGGAGAAGATGGACAAAGGGCAGGGAGTGGACAGAGAAGGGAGGAGGGAAGCAGAGAGCATAAATGTTTGTTTGCACACAATATAGAGTGACCAGATTTTTGTAGGCTCAACCTGGGACGGGGGGAATTGGGGAGGGGGGGGGAGCGGGCGGCTGCGGCGCGAAGAACAGGGGGTGCATTGCGCCGCGCCGAAAAATGTGGTGTCTGCAGCGCGCGTGAAAAATGGGCGTGGCCATGACATTCTATGGGCGGAGCTAACGTATTGATGAAACAGCGAGGCATAAGAAAGCAGTGTTTACGCCGTGATGTGGTCAAACGTGGATTCACATCATAGGTGTGCAGAAACTGTGTGATGCTATTTAATAGTATGCCATAACCCCAAAGCAGCAAACACAGCCAACTATGACCATTAAATAATAAATGCAGCAACAGTTACCCCAGACACCACAAAATAAACGCAATGGGCAACATTTCAGCACAAAATAAACGCATTGCGGGCAACATGTCAGCATAAAATAAACGCAATGGGGGCAAACATGTCAGTACAAAATAAACGCACTGCGGGCAAACATGTCAGTACAAAATAAACGCACTGCGGGCAAACATGTCAGTACAAGATAAACGCACTGCGGGCAAACATGTCAGTACAAGATAAACGCACTGCGGGCAAACATGTCAGTACAAGATAAACGCACTGCGGGCATACATGTCAGTACAAGATAAACGCATTGCGGGCAAACATGTCATTACAAGATAAATGCACTACGGGCAAACATGTCAGTACAAAATGAACACAATTTGGGCAAACATGTCCGTACAAAATAAACGAACGGCGGGCAACATGTCAATACAAAATGAACGCACAGCGGGCAAGCATGTCAGTACAAGATAAACGCACTGCGGGCAAACATGTCAGTACAAGATAAATGCACTGCGGGCAAACATGTCAGTACAAGATAAATGCACTGCGGACAAACATGTCAGTACAAGATAAATGCACTGCGGACAAACATGTCAGTACAAGATAAACGCACTGCGGGCAAACATGTCAGTACAAGATAAACGCACTGCGGGCAAACATGTCAGTACAAGATAAACGCACTGCGGGCAAACATGTCAGTACAAGATAAACGCAATGCGGGCAAACATGTCAGTACAAGATAAACGCACTGCGGGCAAACATGTCAGTACAAGATAAACGCACTGCGGGCAAACATGTCAGTACAAGATAAACGCACTGCGGGCAAACATGTCAGTACAAGATAAACGCACTGCGGGCAAACATGTCAGTACAAGATAAACGCACTGCGGGCAAATATATCAGTACAAGATAAACGCACTGCGGGCAAGCATGTCAGTACAAGATAAACGCACGGCGGGCAAACATGTCAGTACAAGATAAACGCACTGCGGGCAAACATGTCAGTACAAGATAAACGCACTGCGGGCAAACATGTCAGTACAAGATAAACGCAATGCGGGCAAACATGTCAGTACAAGATAAACGCAATGCGGGCAAACATGTCCGTACAAGATAAACGCAATGCGGGCAAACATGTCAGTAGAAAATGAACACAATGTGGGCAAACACTTCACCTGCAAGAAAAAGCATTTACTCACCTGGCAGAAGACGTCCCCTCACGCAGCCGGCCTCTGGTGCCTCTGGTGTGTACAGCTCCCCCTGGCCTGGGCAATCTTCAATCTCCCGCGCTCAGCCTCTCACAGGCAGAGCAGGGCTACGGCAAGATGGCGTCCGGAGGCGGAGCCCTGTACTGGAGACAAATAGTCTCCAATACAGGGCTCCGCCTCCGGACGCCATCTTCCCGTAGCCCTGCTCTGCCTGTGCCTGCCGGAGGAGAACATTGCAGGCTGGAGCGGGGCTGCGGGGAATGAACTAGCGCAGCGTCTAGTAGACGCTGCGGCTAGTTCATTGTACGGTGGCCAGAGTCCTGAGGCACATCTGCTCCGGGTACCAACCGGTCAACAACCAACCACTAGCCTGTCCACTCCCACTGGCCATTGGACGTCTGGCTCAATTGGGAACATAACACTGGGTAGTCACAATTAAATTTTCCATCCGATTGACGGGTAATCTGACCAGGGCCGGTTCAAGTAACAATTGGGCCCTAGGGCAAAATTAGCCTGGGGGCCCCCCAACAGACACCCCCCGACCAGAAAGCGTCATTAGAGGCCCTTTGTTGCAGCCAAATTTCCCTCCTGGGCCCCTGAGCTGGCTGCTGTCCCTCCCCCAATCACCTCCCAACTTAACAGACTCTGCAGAGTCCCTGGGGAGCAACAGTTAAGATGGGGGAGGGACACCTTGGGGGCCCCTACAGGCTCTGGGGCCCTGGGGCAATTGCCCATTTTTTTCCTATGGTAGCGCCAGCCCTGAATCTGACAGAATGTTGTATCGCATGTCCAAACTGCTTGGGAACAATCACAAGATCGATTTTCCCATAATAACTTGGCAAAATCAATCCCATTATGAAATGGGAGCATATCGGATATGTTGGAAATAATCAGCCAATTCCTGTCAATCAGATGGAAAATTGTATCACATGTAACCAAGCAGGTATAGACCAGAGGCGCCAAAAGTATAAAATCAAATTAATAAAAGTTCTAAAATGCTTTGGAGGCAGTGGTGGACTTACCTCCTGCAAGCAGACCCAAGAGGCTGTATTTATTCAACAAAGTATTTATTGGGTATACTCCAGGGGGATTTCGCAACGCGTTTCACAGGCTTTGCACCCGCTTCCTCAGGCAATAAACAATAGGAGCATACATCTATGAACAAAGGCACAATTTTTGCGTGTCAGAAACCAAATGCTCACATATATATAAAAAAACAAAAGTATGTAATCATATACATATCCGCTTTTTCACTTATACATACATAAATAAATACATGCAGAAGTGTGCACCTTCCCACAGTTATAGGTCAGTGAATAATCCCATAGGGGCTCCCTGTGGTAGTGATTGATTTGGTCTAATGTAATATAATGGGAGTTTTTCATACAAACTGGTGAGGTGACTAGTGTACACATTATGCTCTTTAGATTGATTTAACGGACTGTGGCTAGGGGCTGGGAGTGGGGAGTGGGGCAGATGAGAACCAGAGAATATAACAGCAAAGTATCAGAGAAGGAGGTTATAGTTGCGTGGGGATTAGGGAATGAAGTGTAGGAATAAAAGTTGTCCATAGATTAAATAGTAAAAATCTTTAGAAAGATTAACCACTTACCAGCAATTGGTCAGGGACACGCTTGGCGCCTAGTTGCCAGAGGGTTCACGTTTTGCTGTTTAAATGGTCATTTGTCTCCGTCCCTGGCCAATCAGGAAGCGGAGCGGGCCGACGTCATGTCGCATAGTGGAGAAGCGACTATGGCTATTTAGTCGCCTTAGTGACGTGATGTACGGGCAGGGAATTCACATGTACGTCATATTGAGGGCGCTGGGGGTAAGGTAGCGTCCACCGGCGTCATGCGACTCTTAGTACGCATGCGCCGAGTGTCATGCGGCCAGCAAGTCTGGATTATCGCTCCAAGAGTGTTGGGGAAAGATTAATTGGTTTTAGAGGTCAATTTAAATCATACCAACTGTTGGTATGTTGGTTCCAATTATAATATGTGGTGAAACATCCTATTGCCATCAAGTTTCAGTATTTTCATCACTTGGGTAGTTAGATATCATAGAGATGTATTGTAGAGCAGGGGTCCCCAACCCCCGGTCCGCGGCCCAATACCGGTCCGCGGGACGTTTTGCGCCGGGCCGCGGCTGATCCCCTGTGTCTCAATCATTTTTAACTGCAGCTGTAAAAACTTAGCTGCGAGTGCATAGCCGCGAGTGCACGCGGCTAGATCTCCGCCTGTACGCGTTGCAGAGCGCAGCCGCAATATAGCTCTTCTGCCGCGCAAGCCGGAAGTCCCACCCATCCTATCTTCCACTCTACGTGTGTATCCTTGTGCTACATTCCCTGACTCTCACTGCTGTGTGTAGCCACGGATATAATGTAATTTACCTTCGGCTGCGCAAGCCGGAAGTCTCCATTCCTACCCCCTCCATCGTCTGGTGCAAATGCACGTAGCTACATCCCTGCCTCCTCATAGAACTGTGTGCAGCCACAGCTGTGATGTAATTAAACTTCGGCCCCGCTAGCCGGAAGCCTTCAGTCCCGCCTCTCCATCACTGCTCCTGAGCCATCAGTGGTGTGGGCACGGTGTCATGTGGCAGCAAGCTTTTTAGGAACAGTGGGAGGAATGTAAATACATTTGTGCCTTTGTCCCCAACAAAGAGCACCTGTTGCCATTTCCCTACCAATACTGTGATGAGAGAGATGAACTGGGAACACTGCAGAGAGCCTGGAACAAGTCCACAGATTACATAAAGCAGGTACATTTCCAATTACTTTGTACAATATTTTGCTAGTTTCTTTCTTCTTATTGTACTTGCTACAATTGGTGACGTAGGTTTAATGCTGAGTACACACTATGAGATTTTCTGGTCGATTTACTGTCAGATCGATTATTTCCAACATGTTCGATTTGCTTTCCGATCATTTTCCGAGCATTTTCCGATCGAAAAGCAAATCGGACATGTTGGAAATAATCGATCTGACAGTAAATCGACCAGAAAATCTCATAGTGTGTACCCAGCATAAGGTGGCCATTCATCTGTAGATTTGGTGGCCGATCGACCATCTGATTCAATAAATATTAACGAATTGGATTAAATTTGGTGCCACCAAAAGTATGTCCAATCAACACTGCGGCCAATTTCGGGCCGAAATGGGGCGCGTGTATCAATCACACATGCTGGGAAATCTCAGGCTGTCATGCATGAGTTGCATTACAATTTGATGTTATACGTTATTATACTGTAAATAGTAACATAATTATAGTGCATAATAATATAATAGGTATATACTTCATTGTGTTTTTATGCGCTTTATTTCTCTCTGTCCCAGTCTGCCGGGCCTTGGACAGAATGTCTTACGTCAAAGTGGGCCTCGGGTCCAAAAAGGTTGGGGACCCCTGAAGGACTTACTCGCCACCTAGTGGGTGAATTCATTATTACTGGTGTTTTGGGAATTGTCTAAACATCTTTGAACCATCAGGTTGTATAAATTTTAAAAGTTCACTATCTGTGTCATGTTTTCATGGTTAAAATTAACAACAAATTTGGAGGTACTAAATCAGATAAAAAAACAATTTTTAGAAAGAAAGTGATTAATAGTAGTATAAAAGCCACAAACATAAGAACATAAATACGTATAAAGGATGATTTTTACGCAAGGAAAAATGGGTAATTAAGCACACATGTATACATACAGACACACAAAATATACCCAAATTTATATAGACATGTCCAAAGGTCAATAAGATATAAAAATGGATTATAAAGTTGGTTACAGAAATTGTTTAAAAGACAAGGGGTAATAAAAGAGGCGACTAGATAAAAATAATTATTATACGATTTGCGGATTTAGGGGATTTTTTCTAATTGTTCGTTGAGACCCTCAGGTACCAGGGTTCTCAACATTTGAATCCAAAACATCTCCCTTGATTTTAATTTGCCAAAAGCATCCGGTTGGTGTTGGTTAATGGTTTCTATGAGTGTAATGTGAAATTTGGTGGGGTCACTGTTGTGATGAGTGCTGAAGTGTCTGGAGACACTATGGAGTGGAAAGTTTTTTAGTATATTTCTCTTGTGCTGACCGATTCTACTGCGTGCTGGTTGGGTAGTGCGTCCCACGTATTGGAGATGGCAGGGACACGATATAACATAAATGACATATCTGGTGGTGCATGTGAGATGGTTTTTTATTTGGTATAATATCTTGGTGGTATTGGAGAAAAAAAAATTGGTGGTTTGGATAAAAGGACATGCCAAACATCGGGCATTTTTGCAGGGAGCACAGCCGGGTATGGAGCGTGGTTGGGAGTGTTCAAATTCTATGGGTAGTTTAAGTCGGCTCGGTGCTAGGTGCTCGTCTAAAGGTAATGGCCGGGGTTGGTGGAATGGTTGGTCGAAGGTAGGGATCTTGTAGTAGAATTTCCCATCTGTTCCTGAGAATAGATCTAATCTGTGAGTGTTGGGCGTTGTAGCGTGTGATGAATCTAGGTATATTGGATTTGGCTGGATCGGTGGTATCAGATTGTGGGTTACGGGGTTTTTTGGCTCGGAATCTGGCATCTTTAATCAATTTTTTCGGGTATTTTCGGGCCAGAAATTTTTTTGTTAGGATTTCGGATTGTGTCTGGTAGTCTATGGGGTCTGTACAATTTTTGTGTATTCTTTTAAACTGGCTGTATGGGGTGTTAATGGTCCAAGGGCGGTGGTGAAAACTGTCAAAGTGTATGTAATTATTAGCATCTACTGCTTTGAAATATGTCTTTGTTTTAATGGTATTGGAATCTATAAAAAGTGTTAAGTCTAGATAATCTATGGTAAGTGGATCTTGGTGAAAGGTGAATTGTAAGCCAGCTGTATTGGAATTGAGATAGTTAATGAATATTGGAATAAGTTCAGTTTTTCCCCTCCATATCATGATCAAGTCATCAATGTATCTTTTGTAAAATATAATGTTCTCTGCAAAAGGGTTGTTGTGTTGCATCTTTTCAAGTTCAAAAAGGCCCATAGAGAGATTTGCATAGGATGGAGCGAACGCCGACCCCATCGCGGTCCCATTGGTCTGATGGAAGATTTTTTTGTTAAAGGTGAATATGTTGTTCTGTAATATGAATTCTGTGCAGTGGGAAATGAACGCTTGTTGATTCTGGGGCATCTGTTGGTTAGTAGATAGGAAATGTTGGATGGCTTTCAGGCCAAATGTATGGGGTATATTTGTGTAGAGTGAGGTGACATTGCATGTAAGCCATACGTAGTCATTGTGCCAAACGGTATTATTGAGGAGGTCTATGAGATGTGAAGAGTCTCTGAGATACGAGTTGAGGGAAAGGACATGTGGTTGCAAGTGTTTGTCCACAAAACGTGATAGATTACTTGTCATAGAGTCTATACCGGATATAATGGGACGTCCTGGAGGCTTGGAGAGGGATTTGTGAATCTTTGGCAGGTAATAAAAAAATGGAGTCTTTGGATCGGTGTTGATAATAAAGTTCCTTTCATTTTTTGTGAGAATATTGTTAAGTAGGGCTTCATTTATGAATGATTTAAGAGTTTTGTTAAGTTCTGCAGTGGGGTCTGTGTCTAATTGTTCATAATAATTGTGATCCCCAAGGAGGCGTTCTGCCTCCTCAAGGTAGTCGTCTCTATTCAAGATGACAATGCCTCCCCCTTTGTCTGCTGGTTTGATGATGATATTTGAATTTTTCTGAAGTGTTTTAATCGCTGCTTTTTGTATTCGGGTGAGATTGGTTGTATGAGTGGGTACGTCAGTAGGGATGTTCTGTAAATCGTGGAGTACTAGGGAGTAGAAGGCATTAATGTAATTACCCTTGGAGGCTGTGGGGTAGAACCGTGATCTTCCCTTGAGTTGTGTAGTAATGTAACGCTCGGTGGCCATTTCTGTACTGGAGACTGTGCATGGTGGTATTAGGTCATTCTCAGTGAGAATGAGCCCAGTGGATTCAGTGTGGGATGTGTTGAGTTTTTTTATTGCAAAGTGTCGCTTAAGCGTTAGTTTGCGAATATAAGAATTGAGCTCTGTAAAGATTTCAAACATATTGGACTGATTTGTGGGACAGAATGATAAGCCTTTTTCTAACAGAGTAGTTTCGCTGGGGGAAAGGTTGTGGTTGGATAAATTAAATATACATCTGGTAGATTGTTCAGCAGGTGTGGAAGAGGGTGTGGAGGTTATTGTTGTTTGTTTCGTTTTTCTTTTCCCTCGACTTCCTCTTTTTCGGAGTCTGATAGGGGTCTCGTTTTCTTTGGTTGTAGGATTATATGGGATGCTTTTGGACTGGACAATTGGGTAGTCAGGGTATTCAGGGAAAGGGTGGCGGGCAATTGGGTGGTCAGGGTATTCTGGGACAGGGTAGCAGGCAGGTCTAAAAAAGAGGACGAGGTAGGGGTGGTGTTCTCATCTGCCCCACTCCCCACTCCCAGCCCCTAGCCACAGTCCGTTAAATCAATCTAAAGAGCATAATGTGTACACTAGTCACCTCACCAGTTTGTATGAAAAACTCCCATTATATTACATTAGACCAAATCAATCACTACCACAGGGAGCCCCTATGGGATTATTCACTGACCTATAACTGTGGGAAGGTGCACACTTCTGCACGTATTTATTTATGTATGTATAAGTGAAAAAGCGGATATGTATATGATTACATACTTTTGTTTTTTTATATATATGTGAGCATTTGGTTTCTGACACGCAAAAATTGTGCCTTTGTTCATAGATGTATGCTCCTATTGTTTATTGCCTGAGGAAGCGGGTGCAAAGCCTGTGAAACGCGTTGCAAAATCCCCCTGGAGTATACCCAATAAATACTTTGTTGAATAAATACAGCCTCTTGGGTCTGCTTGCAGGAGGTAAGTCCACCACTGCCTCCAAAGCATTTTAAAACTTTTAATAATTTGATTTTATACTTTTGGCGCCTCTGGTCTATACCTGCTTGGTCATATATATCCACCCTTGGTGGAGGGGGATACCCCTTCTTTCCTACTGTCTACAGAGTGCGACTTCTTAATCCTGAGTGAGGACAGGAGAATCTCCTCACCTGCCTATACAGTGGTTGCCTGGAGGTAACCCTGTTTTGTGAGTATAAAATTATACTCTTTGTATACTCTACTTGTTTTAACATATTACACTATTGGGCTCTCGGTTTCTCTTTTACATGTATCACATGTAGTTCATTAGGCTATGGTAAAAATGATCTGCTCCAATTGACAGGGCCGGATTTAAGCCAAAGTCACATAGGCCATGGCCTAGGGCACCACAGGATCAAGGGGCGGGTGGGCAGCAGGCTATACTAGGGAAGGAGGGACTGGTCACCTGGCTACCTATACTGGAGGGAGGGGTGGTAATCAGGCTAACTTTATGGAGCGGGGGAGGGTCATCTGGCTTCTTATACTAGACTAGAGGGACTAGACTAGACTAGAGGGACGGGGTGGTGGGGTGGGTTTGTCTAAAGGGAGGGTGATTATCTGGCTACCTATACTGGAGGTCGGGGGGGGGGGGGGAGGGTCATCTAGCTTTCTATAATAGAGGGACGCATCAACGGGCTACTTATACTGGAAGGAGGGGTGGAAGGGTCATCTGGATACCTAAATTGGAGGGGGGGGGGGGACATCTGGTTACCTATACTGAAGGGTGGCTGCTGCTGACAGAAGCCTTGGGCGGTAATGCTGGCTACAAGCGGTGCACGATTTCCCGCTCGATTCGTTTATTTCCAACATGTCCGATTTGCATTTCGATGGATCGTTATGTCGATTTAGCATACTTTACATGCGAATCGACCTAACGATCCATCAAAATGCAAATCGGACATGTTGGAAATAAACAAATCGACGGGAATTCGAGCGGGAAATCGAGTGCGGGAACGCATCATGTGTAGCCAGCATTAAGAGTCCAACAATCTAGCCTACACCTCGAACTAACCTACATCCCATAGACATTACTATCCCCTCAACCCTCCTGCTATACGTTTGATAGTGAATGTAGGCTCATTCGATGGGTAGGTTATTTCGTCGGAACACCCGGCCCTGCCAACTGATTAACCATGCTGTTGGGCTCTCATAAGAACAAACTCTTTAAAGAGAAAAAAAAAGAGTACCTAAACGGGTTAAGTTTTATTTATTTATATTTATTGGAATCGAATATTTTCTCGGCCGTTTACTGAAGAGAGGTGCAGATTGGTTTGGCAGAAATCGCTGGGTCAATGTGCTCGGGGTGATGCAGCTTAGTTGCACGATCTGCCATGCCCCCTGTAATCATGGAATTCAGAACACCATTGTCTCCCACGTGTTACACGTGACGTTCTCTTCCCGCCCCCGTAACCCTGGCAACCACGTGAAGGCGGAGCGGCGTCCGAAGAAACCAATCAGCGCACGCCCGACCGGTTGGTTTAAACTCGGCCAATGAACGAGCAGTATCAGTGTTGTGTGCCCAGGTGGACAAGGCGAGCTGTCAGTATGGCTGCAGCCGTGTCCGTTAGAGCTGCCGCTGGGGGTCCGGCTGGAGGGTCCTGGGGGTACCCGGAGGACGGCGATGATGGGGAGGTGTTTGCTCCGGAGGAGGACGTGCTGGAGCTCCGGCTTGATCCGAAGGAGATCCGCAGCAGAGTGGAGCGAATGAAGCGCGAGGTCCGAAACCGGCGGAAGGTCCTCATCAAGGGGCTGCCGGGGGATGTCTCCAATCAGGTGAGTCTATCTATACGCTCCATACGCTTTCCTCTATATCTGCAGCACCCTACCCCTAATTCTATCCCATATATACACTTTCCCCTCTAGATATGCAGCACCCTACCCCTAATTCTATACACTCCATACACTTTTGCCTCTAGATCTGCAGCACCCTACCCCTAATTCTATACACTCCATACACTTTCGCCTCTAGATCTGCAGCACCCTACCCCTAATTCTATACACTCCATACACTTTCGCCTCTAGATCTGCAGCACCCTACCCCTAATTCTATACACTCCATACACTTTCGCCTCTAGATCTGCAGCACCCTACCCCTAATTCTATACACTCCATACACTTTCGCCTCTAGATCTGCAGCACCCTACCCCTAATTCTATACACTCCATACACTTTCGCCTCTAGATCTGCAGCACCCTACCCCTAATTCTATACACTCCATACACTTTCGCCTCTAGATCTGCAGCACCCTACCCCTAATTCTATACACTCCATACACTTTCGCCTCTAGATCTGCAGCACCCTACCCCTAATTCTATACACTCCATACACTTTCGCCTCTAGATCTGCAGCACCCTACCCCTAATTCTATACACTCCATACACTTTCGCCTCTAGATCTGCAGCACCCTACCCCTAATTCTATACACTCCATACACTTTCGCCTCTAGATCTGCAGCACCCTACCCCTAATTCTATACACTCCATACACTTTCGCCTCTAGATCTGCAGCACCCTACCCCTAATTCTATACACTCCATACACTTTCCCCTCTAGATCTGCAGCACCCTACCCCTAATTCTATACTCTCCATACACTTTCCCCTCTAGATCTGCAGCACCCTACCCCTAATTCTATACACTCCATACACTTTCCCCTCTAGATCTGCAGCACCCTACCCCTAATTCTATACACTCCATACACTTTCCCCTCTAGATCTGCAGCACCCTACCCCTAATTCTATACACTCCATACACTTTCCCCTCTAGATCTGCAGCACCCTACCCCTAATTCTATACACTCCATACACTTTCCCCTCTAGATCTGCAGCACCCTACCCCTAATTCTATACACTCCATACACTTTCCCCTCTAGATCTGCAGCACCCTACCCCTAATTCTATACACTCCATACACTTTCCCCTCTAGATCTGCAGCACCCTACCCCTAATTCTATACACTCCATACACTTTCCCCTCTAGATCTGCAGCACCCTACCCCTAATTCTATACACTCCATACACTTTCCCCTCTAGATCTGCAGCACCCTACCCCTAATTCTATACACTCCATACACTTTCCCCTCTAGATCTGCAGCACCCTACCCCTAATTCTATACACTCCATACACTTTCCCCTCTAGATCTGCAGCACCCTACCCCTAATTCTATACACTCCATACACTTTCCCCTCTAGATCTGCAGCACCCTACCCCTAATTCTATACACTCCATACACTTTCCCCTCTAGATCTGCAGCACCCTACCCCTAATTCTATACACTCTATACACTTTCCCCTCTACCTGTAAACTTGCTATATCTCTGTCATCTACCATACACTACCTCTGTTTATACACTCCATACACTGCCCCTTTATCTTCAATGCATTTCCTCTGATCAGTTTAGTCTCTATATACTTCATATACTACTCATATCTATATACTTCTTATTTTGATCCTCTATCTGCAATACACTGCCTATATCCTCCACCCAGGTGATGTTTCTGATCAGTTTAGCTACTGTGTACTCCACACTTTAGCCACTATCCACTCCATATGGTGTCTCCCATACATTCCATACACCTTATGTCCTCCTCCCATGGGCTGTCTCCAACTAGGTGAGC
Source organism: Hyperolius riggenbachi (assembly GCF_040937935.1). Taxonomy (NCBI): domain Eukaryota; kingdom Metazoa; phylum Chordata; class Amphibia; order Anura; family Hyperoliidae; genus Hyperolius; species Hyperolius riggenbachi. Next base: position 74,752,943 of record NC_090648.1, read on the forward strand.
ATCTCTATACTTCATGTACTGCCGTTATATTGTCCATATGCACCATATACTGCCTTTGGCCTAAAAGGTTTGGACACCCTTGTCTTGTCTGTCCCCAACCAGGTAAGTATATATCCTATGCACTCCAAATTCTATCTATCTATCTATCTATCTATCTATGCAAAGGCATGAATTGTGTGTTATGCCATGTACTGCCTTTACCCTCATCTTGGTAGCACCAACCAGGTGACACTGCCTTCTTTACTGACAAGACTTTAGTCTGTGGCTAGTCCATAAAGTAGAAGTAACGTCTACAATATAAGTCCTGCATTTCCCCAAATGTGCGCATCCTGTTTTCTGTGTATCTTCATCCTTTCTATAGACTTCAAATGATTGCTGAATATCATATGTTCATTCTTGGAGATCACCCTGACCAGAAGATGTCTCTGGCCTGTGTGTGTTCTCATACCCTTCATATATTGCCTGTATCTTTGTTCTTGGTGATGTCCCTAACCTGATGAGGACAGTCTCTTCTCTGCTTATCACCTTTCATCTGAGTCTTGTATACCTGCTTACCTTATGCTGTGCATCTTTTTGTATACACTGCCTGTTGTACTTCTGGTTCAGTATATTGTGTATCTCCCACTTAGTATATGTTTTATCTCCCTGTCCTTCATCACCCACTGGTTGTACACTTTACTGGTTCTCTGTAGAGAAGACTGATGAAATGTGCATCTTCTGAGTGGATGCACATTTCGGTGTAAATTGCTTGGATTTGGCCCAATCACCTGCACTTGCAGCTGAGTTGGCCTGGTTAATTTCCAAACAGCATTTTTGCCTCCATGTGAATCAGTGGAGAACTAGCATGTCACTACTAATCTCTACCTGTCTGTATACCTGCCTCTCCTAGGTCACTACTACTCTCTAGCTGTCTGTATAACTGCCTCTAATGGTTCACTACTAAGCTCTACCAGTCTGTATACCTGTCTCTCTCCTATTCTCCTGAAATGGCCAATCAGATGAGGTTCTGTAAAACTGCCCATACATTAAACTATGGGAGATTGACCAAGAGACAGATCTCTCTCTGACTAGAGAGATCTGTTGGCTGCCCATACACTGCAAGCCTATTCCCAATCAACTTCAGCATGAAATGTCTCGGGGAAACCACCTTATGCTGCCCTCCAATGTTAAAGGGAACCTAAACTGAGAGGGATAGGGATGTTTCCTTTTAAACAATACCAGTTGCCTGGCATCCTGCTGATCTCTGTGGCTGAATCACACACCTGAAACAAGCATGCAGCTAATCCAGTCTGACTCCAGTCAGAGCACCTCATCTGTATGCTTGTTCAGGGGCTGTGGCTAAAAGTATTAGACACAGGATCAGCAGGAGAGTCAGGCAACTGGTATTTTAAAAAGAAAAACTCATATCCTTCTCAGTTCAAGTTCCCTTTATATGTTCCCGCCCAGTGCCGTATACTTCACCTGTCCATGTCTGCCGCTGGCTGTCTGCAGAGCAGATACACACGTCCCTGGTTGTAGTGCAGGCGTGTAACATCACACACGTGTATGCAGTTTGTGGACAGGTAAAGTATACTGCACTGGGTGGGAACACTTTACATTAGAGGCGACAGCGCCGGGGGTTTGTCGCTCGTCCCTATATCGCTCAGTTACCGCACCCGATTGCTCACGGCGGTCTGACATCTTGCAGCATGTCCGATCAATACATGTGACCAATTTTGTCCTGAAATTGGATGCATTGTCGAGCGGGCATGCTCTTGCCGGATTTTCATTCGACTATTATCGGATGTATGACCTCTAAACTGGGAGGTGTATGGCCATTGTGTGCCCATACATTACTAGATTTTTCAGCCTGATTGACCTTTCAACTCAATATTTTATCAAATCTGGGAAGAATCAATGCTGCAATATGACCACCCAATCAATTTAATTTTATTTCTGTCTGAAATTGGTTGAGCGAAAGCAGGCTCTCAGACCATTCAGAGAACCTGTACTGAGTAAAATTATTTAAAATAAACACATGAGGTAACTTCAAATGAACATTACATAGTTACCTTACCATCAGTTCCTCTCAGAAGCTCACCATTTTCTTCTTACAGTGATCCCTTCCAGTCAGTTCTGACAACATTTTGTCAGAACTGAAATATACCAGTTGCTGTCAGTAAAATATCAGTTGCTGTCAGTTATAGCTGAGAGGAAAACTGATGTACCAGGTAATGTCCATGTTTCCCTATGGCTCAAGTGGGCGATTTTGAAGTTTAACTGTATGCTGACCAGAAAGCTGTTATGGGTAATGGCCATTTTCAAAATGGAGGACGGAAAATTCCCTTGATCACAGTGAACATACAGGATGCAGGACAGGAGAAAGACACTGAGGAGTAGACTACATGGAAGGTAAGTATGACTTGTGTATGTTTTGACTTTTAATTTTCAGTTTAGGTTTTCTTTAAATCTAATGGAAATCGGTGGACCGGTAATATATCGCTCTCTGATTAGAGAGGGCTGTTTATCTAATGATCGGTTGTGTGGCAGATCGACTCTGCTGCAGACACTGTCCACAGTTTTGATGAGTTTTTTTTTTTTCATATACTGTTAACCTTTCTCTCTCCTCCCTCCCAAGGTTGTAACTATTGTACTAATGGACTGTTCTGTCCCCCCCCCCCCCAATTTATTGACTTTATACCTCCCAGATTCTTTCTATACATCTTACTTTCTCTATGTAGTTCTCCATAGGATGTTACCAAACAGGTCAGGGCTTGTTTACTTCATATACAGCCTCTAAACCTTCCCCCGCACTTAATTTGGGTGTGCTATCTAACCATGCAATGACTTGGGGCCTAGAACAATTAAGCTATGAAATATTTTTTGGGTGGTAGTTCATTCTGATTTCTTGATTGGTGATCTATTGGGTAAGGGAAATGCCGCAACAGTAGAAAAGTGCAATGGCTCTTCCAAGTAAGTTGCAACATGCTGCTTGTAAAGCAATCACTAGTTTGCACGTGAGGCAGCATGTGTGGGACCGATCGTGCTTTCTAGCTAATCCAATCAGTCTTCAGTCAGAGCACCTGATCTGCATGCTTGTTCAGAGTCTATTGCTAAATGTATTAAGGTAGTCGTATATCTAGCGATTTGGCTGTACGATCGACCATTTGATTCAATCATTTTATTAAGTCAAGTGTGTTCCAGTATGCCCAATCAATGAAGGTGGCTGTCATGTTGAATCGCGCAGAATGCAAGATATCTGTTGATCGCACAGGAATCAGCTACTGTTAACATGTCTGTCGATCAACTCTGAATACATTTTATTTATTTTTTTCTCCCATGGGGATTCATCAGTCAGATCAGTTGGTGATGGTGAATTGCATAAGATATGGCTGGTAGTGTGTGAGCCACTAGTTGATCGACTTTTGATCAACCATACTGAAGTCGATCACTTTGTCAATTGAATCAGAATCACTGTATGAATGGTTACTTTTACAATGTTTGCAAACAATTTGCATTGTTTAATTGGAAATGTCTGCCTCTATCTCCCTTCCGCTTCCACCAAGTGTGTATATAAATCTATCTGGGAGTAATGACTCTTATTCCATAATCTCACTTATATTAGATTTGGTAGAAAAGCCCATCAGGTTAGTGCAAAGCTCTGCACCTAGAAGCTGCCCTTGATTTGGGGCATTCGGTCCTGAGGCTGACACTTGGATACAGAGGATGTTGCTAGCTAAGGCTGGAGCGCCTGTGTTGGCATGATGTCACTTGTCTGCAGTACGGCCACAACGTGTGCTTGTCATTCAGTCCTGTGATCCTCATGCGCCCCTGCTAGTGGCCTCCTGACAATGGGATCGTACGCAAATTCCAGTCCCCTCTCCCTATCCCATGCTTGATGCCATCACCCAGCGGGGGTTATGCAAGGCTTACAGCCCAGGAATGTTTTATACAGAATGATCACATGATGCATCCCGGCTGTTGTGTCATCGTCCTGTTCTAGTGAACATATGTAGGAGTTCTCTGTACCCTAGAATGATCCAGAATACCAGCTCAGTGGCAGTTGTAAAACTGACATGTTATCTTCTGTTTGTATCTATTTGTACTGCAGAGTAAAAATAGGTCTAGAGGCTGCAGTAAAAGTTTTGAAGGATGAGCAAAGCGTGGAGGCTGTCATGCACGATTTAAAGCAGACCTGAACTCAGAACTTCCCCCTCTGCTCCTAAAAGATACACAACAGCATAACCTTTGGAGGGACACAATTATCTGTTACAGCTGATACAAATCCTGTAATCTGCAGTGTCTACTTCGTTATTTTATGGAAGGAGACATGTTAACATCCTGTGCTTTCAAATGAGGCCATGTGACAGATCAAATTACAACTTGTGACTTGACACAGATGAGGGGGAACTAGACAAACTATAAATGCATACAGGGTGCATTTGTCTTCTGTCCCGTGCAAGAGTTCTGGTTCACTTTAAAGGTTTTCATTGTTATCCCCAGAATTTTTTTCTCTGTTTCAGTGTGCACAACATTCTCAGGGGATTCCCTGTAGCTCTGTGGGGAGTGCATATGTAGAGTATAGTACTACTGTGTAACAAAGTAAACCTGAGACAGATGACATTAATTTTTTTTTTTTTTCTCCCACCTTCAGCCTCCAAGCGGCAATTGCCGAATGTGGGGTGGAGCTCCGCATCCTGCACATGATCTCCTGCAAACTGCAGCCCCAGGACTTGATGCCAATCAGCGTTATGCAGTCCCCAGGAGGTTAAAGTGTACCAGAGACAAATAGAAAAGCTTTTATACATGGGGCTTCCTCCAGCCCCCTCTGTATCAATCGCTCCCACAATATCTTCTTCTGCCTTCTCCCCGTAAATATTGGGCGAATGCTCAGTTACCGGGGGTGGGGGGTTTTCCCAGCTGGCTGCGTATGCAAAGTGTGCCCTGACTTGCCCAAAGGGGCTTCCACTGGGAGCAGGAGAAGGCATAGAAAGCTGATGTGGGAGCTGTCAATGCAGAGGGCCTGGAGGAAGCCCCAGGTATGTATTTATTGGTCTCTGGTTTACTTTAAAGTGCAGTTTTGCTTTGAATGTCTGGTTCTGCAGCCCAGTAAATGTTATGGATTGCTGCCCAAAAAGTTTCATTGATTTGACTTCATTTATCTTAATTTTTTTTTTCCCAGGAAGTTCATGATCTTCTGGGGGACTATGAACTGAAGTACTGCTTTGTTGACAAATACAAAGGAACTGGTGAGTGGCTCTTTTTGTGTGGGGTGTTTTTTTTTTTTTTTTTTTTTTTTTTTTTTTTTTTTTTCCCCCCATTGGATAAAATTATCAGTTGATCAGGCTGCAAAATTGCTAGATGTATACCTTGATGCTAGTACAGGAAGATTGCACCACTAATATACAAACAACGCTAAGGGAGCTCAAAGCTATCAGACACGTTATTGCCCATACAAAACACCTTGATACTAGTACAGGAACATTGCACCACTAATCCAACCAGTTAGTTTCAGGGCCCGTTTCCACTATAGCGTTGCGGAATCGCCGGCGAATCACCGCAGGCAAATCGCATGCGAGTGCGATTCCGCATGCGTTTTTGCCGCGATTTCGCATAGGTTAGGGTGATGCAATTTTAACCATGTCACTGCCTGTGTGAATTAACATGGGTACCTATGCGAATTCGCAGCAGAAAACGCATGCGATTTCCCTATTAAATACATTGCGTGCGATTCGCCTGCATTCCACACGCAAGCGAATTCTGAGGGCTCTGCCATACAGAAAAATCCTGCACAGAAAAACGCACAGCAAAACTGACAAGTGGAAACCAGGCCCATCCACTTGTATTGGCTGTGCGAATCTGCATGTGAGCAACGCATGCGGATTCGCGATAGTGGAAACGGGCCCTCAGCAGGTTGAAAGAACCATACATATTCTGGGGTTTTGTGTTTGTTTGGTTGTGTTTTTTTTTTTTTTTTTTTTTTTTCCCCCCCGACAGCAAAGTAGAAATGATATAGTAACACACATTAATGCAACAAAGCCTTGGTCAGCATTGACATCAGAACAAAAGCCAGCATTAGCACTGATGTCTAATCTAGATGGGAATGCTAATGTATATCCAGTAAAGGAATTGGTATATCCTTGTATGAAGTTAGATTACATAATGTTGTTGAAAGGATTTAGTACCGATCCTTCGCTAAGCATTTATAACAATAAGAAATGGCTACTTTAAGGATTTGTAGACAGTCTGTATTTTGGATTTAATAGGAGACAAGTTGTCCACGGTTTGTCAAATTTGGCCATGGTGTCCCTACCACTATCGCCTTGCGACGTGGTAAGAACTGGTTCACAGCTATTATAAAGTCAGAGCAAGTAGGAACAGTAGCTGAGATCCAATGCTTGGCAAGCAGTTTACATGCAATGTGCATCACTTAAAATGTAAAGTATTTAGTGAATTTAACAGTTAAGGAATCGGGGAAACTACTCAGAATACGTAGTTAAGGCTCACTCACTTACTACTGAGCATCCCATATGATAATTTACAAATGTAATCAACTGCTTCCAATATAAATTGACATTAGGACAGTCCCACATTAAAGTACCAGGTGCTCTCATACACTTAGGACTGCATTTAGGTGTCCCAGGCTTAAACCTCGCAAGACGTATTGGTGAGACTTCAGTCATTTAATCTAAATAAAACTTTTCAGATTTTTAACACCGGCTGGCTGTGGAGCTCTCAGGCCGGTGGGATGACTGTAGAGCAGAGCGGGATGTTCTTACCTCTGTTTCTGCGTGTAAGCATGTTTATGCATTTCCCCTGTGGCCTTCCACACTGCCTGCTGTAAACTTGTGACCCTCGGCTCTCTCCTATAGCATGTCAGCTTAGGTTGTATGACCTTCTGTAAAGCATCCATTGAGATGTGCTTACTAAAGAGTTCTCTCCATTCTCCTCCATTGTAGCTTTTGTTACCCTGCTGAATGGAGAACAGGCAGAGTCTGCCATCCGCCGATTTCATCACACACACCTCCGTGACCGTGAGATCTCTGTACAGCTGCAGCCAACAGATGCCCTGCTCTGTATTGCCAACCTGCCCTCAGGCTACACCCAGCAGCAGTTTGAAGACTTGGTGCGGCCGTTTGGTAATGTGGAGCGTTGTTTCCTAGTTTATAGTGCCTTCACCGGACATCCCAAAGGCTATGGCTTTGTGGAGTACATGAAGAAAGACTCTGCGTCCCGCGCCAAGTCAGACCTGCTGGGCAGGCAGCTGGGTTCCCGCACACTGTATGTTCATTGGTCGGATGTTAACCAACTCACCTACGAGCTGCTCCACTCTCACTGCCTGTGTGTGGAGCGTCTGAAGGAGTGTGATGTCACAGAACTGAAAGATGCTTTCTCCAAATCTTCAAAAGGCTGCAGTCCTTCCTTCTGCCAGGTGGGTGCAGTAATGGAGCAATCTCTTGAACCAGGGTGGTGAGGTTCAACTGTGCATGCAGTGTTTCACTGACCCCAGCTGTAATTTGCAACCAATGACACTTAACTGATAATTGGGGGGGAGGGGGGGGTGCAGCAGGAGGGGAGCAGTTAAAGGAATACTATCAAAGTATCTCAATTTGTGGCAACACAAGTAATCAGTATGGCAACAGTCAGAATGAACACAGCACACTTTTTTTTTTTTTTATTTATTATTCTACATGCAGATGGCATCCCCAGAACAAACTGATGGGTTATTGGGGCAGGTCATTATGCAAGAGGCAATTCTTTTTACTGAGTGCAGCCATACTATTTTGATGCTCCTCCACATCAGTACGAGTTGTGCAGCGCATCTATTTAAACTTCTGGTAATGGGGCTTCCTCTTCAGCTCCTGCTTCGGATAGTTTTTGAGCAATGACACGCACTCCTTCAGCTCATGTCTGCCGTTGTGCAGCAACTAATGACGCAGCAGCTCAGCACACAAGTTTCCTTCAGAAAAGCAAGCTCATGGCAAACAGAAAGGGACAACTAAGCACATTATTGGCCAGGCAGACTTGGAACAAGAGGAGTTGTCTCTCGCTCCTCATAGTAACTTGAGGCAGGTCACACACTGATGTGGGGGAGCATCAAAATAGTATAATCCATGGCTGTGCTCAGCAAGAGAATCTCCTCTCGCATAATGACCTGCCCCAATAACCCGTCGCTGTCAGTTTTTTCTGGGGACGCCGTCTGTAAGGTATAAAAAGACACACTGCACAGCCAAAAACATGCTGTTTGTTCTGACTGTTGCCATACTGATTAATGCTGCTGCCACAAATTGAGATACTTTGATAGTATTCCTTTAAGTTTAGTAGGATTGGGAATCAGTAAAGCAGTAGTTAGAGTTGGGCATTGGTAGGGGAGGGTTCTGTGAGAATGGGGTTGGGTTGCAGGTGACAACCTGCCATCCAGTTGGACAGCCATGTCACCTGATGCAGAATTGGATGCCAGTGAATGACTGTTCACTGGCATCTACAGTATGTGGATGGCTGGTGCCAGCGCTGCTATTCTGTATGTGGCTCTCCGATATTTAAAGGTGCAGTGGGCCACATTTATAAGTTATACATTTTGTGTTTGGGGGCCGCATCCGGCCCGCAGGCCTTAGTTTGAGGACCACTGCTGTAAATTGTTGCAAAAATTTTCACCACAGGGGACAGATGGCAGTGTCAACTTAAGAACAAATTCAGTTTAAGAACAAACCTACAGTTCCCAGCCCCCCCTCCCTATCTCGTTCATCAACCGGGTTCTACCTGTATACTCTGATACCTAGACACTAGTAAATATATAATATATATTCACATTCACTTGTGGCGCTGCTGTCCTATTGGGTTAGGTCTACTAGAGTTATCAGCGCATGCTGGGCCTGACTTCCTAAGGCTGGATTCACAGGGGTCAGACATTGGACACAGACTTTGATATAAAGCCTGCATGCAGCGAGTTAGAGTAACAATACATTACAAGGCATACGGAGATACTTCCAGTCTTGTTAGGACAGTTGATTGGGCAACATATTAATGTTTAAAGAGGAACCCTAGAGGGAGAACACAATAAATCCATTGCAAAGTGAGAAATTTAAATAGAAATCAAGAAATGATCGCCATGTAATTTGTTCATATAGGTTGATCCACAATCAGCCTGCAAGTAATCCTCTTTACTACTGGCAGACAGGAACAAACAGACTGCACCAACTGCTATTATCTATAACCACACCCCCAACAATGCAAGTTATTTTTTTTGGGGGGGTCTGTGTATATGTATATATACATCAGAGGGAAATGCTGGTTTGAAACGGCTGTTTCCCACAATGCAACAAGACTCCTGCTGTGTGATGTAAGGACTTATAGAGAAACTGTAACCACAAACTTCATCCCAATCAGTAGCTGATACCCTATTTAACATGAGAAATCTATTCCTTTTCACAAATGGATAATCAGGGGACTCTGTATGGCTGGTATTGTGGTGAGCCCCCCCACAAGAGACTCTGAGTACCATGGTCCTGGCGGTTTCTTGTTGCCTTGTGGGAAATGGCTGTTTCCAACTGACAAAGCAAGCACCAGCTACATCACCTGCCAGCAGTAAAAATGTCACCATGTGATCAATGTCAGAATGTAAATCAGGGATTTAAAAGATTTTATGATGGGCAAACACTGACTAAATCATTTATACATAATTGTAAATTAAGCACTTATTACATTTATTTTCACTGGAGTTCCTCTTTAAGTGCTGATGTCATGTGACTGTACGTTCTGAACACACAGCCACCTGCGTTTGCAAATGTTAACAAGGGACTTATTCTAAAGCCTTTTATACTTTCAATTCTGATCAATTTTACCACCACCGAGTGGTATAGTGGTTTACCTATAGCACAGATGTCAGACTTGAGGCCTGTGGGCCAAATGCAGCCCTCCATGTCTCTGTGATGCTTCAGAGCCGTAAAACTGCCTCTTCACCCAAAGAAGCATGCTGGTAAAACCCCACCCCAACCTTGTACCCTCACCACATTGGAGAGTAGTGCAGTGTGGTTGTCAGGAAGATCAGAGGAGACCTGAAACTGCACTGAAGTACTGCTGCTCTGCAAAATGGGGTAAGAGCATCTCTCATGGTTCAGATTTTTAGGCCACTTAGTTTGGGACCATGTTAATAAACATTTTGGTCAGGGACCAGGAAAAGTGGTTTACTGTAGCAGAGATTCTCTGCTGCAAAGGGACAACTGTCTTCCTGTTTAGTGATGAGCAACGGATGAAACACGAATGTCACTCAGATTTCATCTGGATAATTAATGCAGGTGGGGGGGTTAAACTTACCCAGCAGCTGTCATCTTTCATCCATCCCACGCTGCATTCCAAGCCACAGTCACATGACTACAAACACTTGTGGTTTGCAGTCACACATTTATTTTTTATTTTTTTACTGGAATTCGTCTTAAAGAGAATCTGTACTCTAAAATTCTTACAATAAAAAGCATATCATTCTCCAATATGTTCTCCAAGGCCCCTCTGTGCTGTTTCTGCTACTCCCTGCTGCAATCCTGGCTTGTTATTAACAGTTTTAGGCAGTGTTTACAAACAAATGACATGGCTTCTAACCAGAGTATGATACGCTGAGAACAGCTTACTGTGTGACTTCAGCAGAGCTTGGAGAGGGTGTGTAAAGCTTCTGGCAATGACAAGCTGTGCTACACATTCCAGCCTCAACCCGACAGACCCCACAGAGGAAAGCAGATAAGATTCATTAAAGATATAGTGCAACTAGAAAATGGTGCCCTATGCCAGAGCACATTAGAACAGGTATATAAACTTATAGGATAGAAGAAATAAGGCTCAACATTTTGTTTGTCTCTTTCAAGCAAACCTGAGACTTATAAAAACGTAAGGGCTGGTGCGCACAGCGCTTCTGTGCGCTTTTAAAAAACGCTAGTGCTTTGAAAAGCGCTTGGCTAATGTATTTGTATGGGATGGATCGCCCCCGAGTGAAAAAATGCAGGTCCTAGAACATTTCAAAGCAGATTTGGCCTCAATGCAAAGTAAATGAAAGTTGAACATTGCTCTAAAAAGCGCTAAAAGCATTTTTTCAAGGTGTTTCCCCCACTTACAAAAGCTGTACACTTTCAGCTCTACTGTACAAAAAAAATTGCTACTCCAAATATCACTAGGCATACCTAGAAAATTGCTAGGCACATGCCTGAAATAGCTGTGAAAAATTGCTTCAAAAATGGCATTTGCGACTATGCTAGCGCTTTTAGGTGTGCACTGGCACTTAGATACTTCAGTAGAGGGAAGCCTCTATGTTCCTCGAGCCCACCGTTGCTCCACTGGACACCGTCACATCTGCATTTCTGTCAGTGTAGTATGACACTGAGGTATACTATTGGTGTTGTACAGACACTGCCTGGCTGAGCAGTGTGGGTGTTTTTTTTTTTTTTTTTTTTTTTTTTTTTTTGTGGAGAGGCACAAACAGCACTCTTCTGAGGGAATATAAGTGGAGGTTCCCACTGGAACAGTGCTTTCATATTTTTGGAGACAGCATTCTTGGGGATCTGTAGACTTGCCTTATCCACAACTATTATATAGTTTTCTATATCCAGGCACTAAGGCCTCTTTTCCATGGACTGTTGAACTGAGTGCTCAGCAAGTGGCTACAAGGCAGCAGTGATCAGTTGAGTTTGAGGCGTTTCACTGCTTATCAACAGTCCGTGGAAAAGAGGCCGAAGGACACTCTTCCACAGGTGGCTGAACTGCACGCTCGGTGAGCAGTTACCAGGCGGCAGCAAGCAGTTGTAAGTTTGATGGTCTTTTCACTGCCTAGCAACTGCTTGTGCAAGAGGGCCCCTACTCTTCTCAAAGGGCGTACGAGAGAGAATGGCGCAGGAGACTTGGGCGCAGGACACAGCCGGTATATGGCTGCTGATGCTGCTGCAGAAATCCCGGCCATATTAAACACTATTCCCCCCCCCCCCCACCAGGCCGCCATGGATAGTGGGGAATAAAATAATTTGGCTTCCAGCAATTGCTGGAAGCCGAATTATTAGGTTTTAAAAGTAACTTAAGCTCCGTCTTCTGACGGCGCCAAAGTTACTCCCTGTGCGTTGCTATAGCCGTAATTCCTATTACGGCCTATGGTGGCGCCGAAATCTCCATGCGCTGATTTCAGCGTGTTCGCTCAAAGGAGCGCAAAATCTAATCCCTACCATAGTTGTATATGCCTGGTGCGAATGAAGGCCAATTTTAGGTGGAACCAAATGGCTGATCAGTTTTTTGGGTGTGTGAGGTAACCCACTTGTGCATACAGAACATTCACACTTTATGCAGTTGAGGTCCCTAGTTCTGCAAGGTGAGAGGCTTCCACTTCTAAAGCAATGTACAACGGTGCAAGAGATCAGGTCTTCATCGTTTTTTACAAACTGGTTCTGTAATTTTTTTTTTTTTTTTTTTTTAAGACTTAAGGTGCGTACACACGCACTACAGCAGGCAACGACTGGTCCGTCGGCACCTCCCACTGGGCAGGTTTTCAGCAGACTAGTGCGTGTGTACACACTGTCAGCGGACTGATAAGGCTGTTCCTGAATGATCATCAGTCCGCCGACAGTGTACACACGCACTACAGTCTGCTGAGAACCTGCCCAGCGGGAGGTGACGATGGACCCGTCGTTTGCTTCTGTAGTGCGTGTGTACGCACCTTAACACACGTGCTATCCTGCAATAGTTGGGCAGGTGGATCCACTGTTTGGATCTGGCAAACATCTTATCAGTTGGTCGTCTTTGCCAGCTGTACACACCCAGCTTATCTTCAACAGACCAATCTGCCCAACCATCTTCTAAACTGGAACATGTGTATGAGCCTTTAGCTAAAGCAAAGTACACACAGACCAACCTGCAGCCTGATTACCGTCTGACTTTAGTCTGTTGGAGGATCAGGTATGGGTAGACATGCAAACAACTTGATGAGCAACTGTTAACAGGCGGTTTGATCAATCCAACTGTTGTATCTATGTTGGTCTGATATCATGCAGTTGGTGCGTGTGTAGAAGTTGTTTGAAAGACTTGTACTTGTGTTAAATGTGTTCAGTCGGTCCTCTTGTGTGCGCAGAATGTTAATTGAGTCGGTTGTTTAGCAATCTAGGTGTCGGTACAAAAATCTTCAGACTCAGTTTATGAAACTCCGACCCAAAATGGCTTCGGCTCCGACTCCTCAGCCTAATACTTAGACTCTGAAGCCTCTTAAAAATCCATTTTTTTTTTTTAACAATCAGGGTTAATGTATTAAACAGATCAAAACCGCCGCAGCAGTAGACTATCTAAACCCCCCCCAACTCACTGGGGGGGCAATCCGGGCAGCGCTTCCGTGTGAGGCAGGGCCATGAGCTGCAGCCCTGCCTCACACGCATCTGTCAGCGCCGGATCGCTCCCCTCTCAATCTTCCTTCACTGAGGGGCGGAGATGCACGTGTGAGGCAGGGCTGCGGCTGTAAGCCCTGCCTCACACTGAAGCACACAGGGGCAGCAAAATCCACAATGAGAGTTGTGGATTTTGCAGGAGAGAGGGAGGGTGATTCAGGGGGGTATTTAGATACCTTGGAGCCGCGGGGATGTGGCAGTTTAGGTAGGGCTAATGTATTAGGCCTCTTGCACACTGCAAGCGATTCAGATTCCGATTTGCAGTGTGCAGGGAGCAAACTGCAAATCTGAATCGGAAGTAAAAACAGATTAAAAAGCTGAATCTGAATCGCTTGCAGTGTGCAAGAGGCCCTAAACAGGATTGTTTTAATAAAGATTTAAGAGGCTTCAGTCTCTCTTTAACAGGGTTGTGGATGTTGTACATAAATCTGACTCCCGGTGCCCAAAATTGCCTCGACTCCGACTCCACAGCCCTGGTATGTACGGGTCATGTGGTTTGTGTGTGTGCGCCTTTAGTGTGATAACGGATTGCTGGGATATCATGGCCTTCTGTCTGGCAGATCGGTGCATGATTACAAGCTGCTGGACAAGCAACTGCTGTGTCCTTGTGGTTTGTATCCCGCTTTGGTTTCCTTGGCACACGTGTATAAGACTGCACTGTATACTGTAACATGGCGAGACGATTGGGCACTTCTGTGCACTCTTCAGATGCTTGTAAAAGTTAAGTTTAAATGCTGACTTTCACCGAGCAGCTCCGGACATACTAGCCCTGCATTGTTCCAGCAGGTTATTTTCTGTACAGGACTGACAGCTGCAGAGCGGTTGTAAAATCCCCATCTGCGTGTGAATAGTTACAGCCTGAAAGCCTGCCCTACTCAATGTTCAGTGCTGGGCTCTGGTAGAGATGTCTGAAATTTGTCAACTCGTCCTCTCTAGTTGCCCATTTAAAGTGGACCTAAACTCAAAAATTCCTCTTTGCTCGAAAAGAACACAACAGCATAACCTTTATATTAAAGTTACAGCTGATAGGCATCTGCAGTGTTTAAACGTCCTGCTTTCATGGAAGGAGGCATATTAACATCCTGCGCTTTCAAATGTTTGTCTGGTCTGGCAGTCAGCTGACACAAGTGAGAGATCTAATTACAACTTGTGAGTAGACACAGATGAGGGGGAATTAGACAGAGTAAACTCACTAAATACATACAGGGTGCATTTCTCTGTTCTTTCTGTCCTGTGCAAGAGTTCATCGCTACATTAACTTCAGGTTTTGTTTTTTTCACTCAGAATTATTATTTTTTTTTTTAAATCATGTATTTGCCATATGACATACATGTTATGTAAAATTTTTAGTCAGTCTCTTGAATGTTATGTCTTTCTGGGTAGGAGACGCACCTAAGATGCACTATTGCGTATAGCAGTGGTCCTCAAACTCCTGTGCCTGTACAGGAAGTGCCACATGTTTTGTTATACTATTTTACTTTATGTGAAAGTTGAAACCAAGTATCCACTTGCAGTTACTTGCTGAAATTTCTTGACTTTATGTGAAGTCCATTTATTTAACTATGTGCATATAACAATTTGTCTTTAATTGGAGTTTTGCTCCCCTTTTCCTCAGTTGGCATATGGACAAGATGGGCAGTATAAAGGCTTTGCTGTCGTGGAATACGAGTCTGAAGTGATGGCTGAAGTAGTGCAGCGGCAGGTGGACAACTCCCTGGTGGCAGGAAGTTGTGTTCGGGTGTCTTTCTGTGCTCCGGGACCCCCAGGAAGGAGCATGCTGGCTGCACTGATAGCTGCACAGGCAACAGTAAGTGTGGGCTCAAGGCATGCAACTGTTACTACACACTTCTGTAGGGTAACCAAGGTAACGGGAATGTGTCTGTCTGTAAGGCGTGTGTGTGTAACAGCAAGCAGTGCTTCTCTAGTCAGGCATGTTTCCTGACGGACAGGATTATTTCGGTATGGTTGCAGAAATGATGGGAACTGTTTAAGGGGCACGCTGTAAAATGAATGTTTGCATATATGGATAAGATATACTTTTGCACCAGAGTAACGTGCACTGTGATTGGCTTAGCTGTCACGTGTTAGCTGATTGTTTGGACCTCTTACCAGCAGGTTGTGGGACTATTATTATTATTATTATTATTATTATTATTATTATTATGTATTTATATAGCGCCGACATATTACACAGCGCTGTACTGTGTGTGTGTATCCCTCAAAGGAGCTCACAATCTAATCCCTACCATAGCCATATGTCTATATTATGTAGTGTAAGTACTGTAGTCTAGGGCCAATTTTAGGGGGAGCCAATTAACTTATCCGTATGTTTTTGGAATGTGGGAGGAAACCGGGGTGCCCGGAGGAAACCCACGCAGGCACGGAGAGAACATACAAACTCTTTGCAGATAGTGCCCTGGGTGGGATTCAAACCAGGGACCCAGTGCTGCAAGGCGAGAGCTAACCACTACGCCACCGTGCTGCCCACTTCATGAAGCAGGAGGGTTTACCTACACATCCTATGTAATTTACAAGTGTCCCTGTGTCCTGTCCGTGTCAGTGCTTTTGCGCTACTGCACATGTTGCGCGCGCACTGACTGGTGGCGTGAAGAGACCTAAAGCCTGTTTTTTAAATGGGCTTAGGTCAACTATTCTGTTCATAATATCCAAAGTCTGTTCAACCTCATATTACTCAGAGGTGGCAAAACTAACACTCCAAATTGGATTTGTGTACCAAGCTTTAGAGTACAGGCTTTTACCTATGCTAGATAGTCCTTAGCCCAAGGTTGCTGGTTAGAGCCATTTCAGGCAAGAATCTAGTGTGCACAGCTTTTCTGACCCTCGGGGCTCAGCCAAGTGCAGGTCAGGTGCATTGCTCGCCTCCTTACCCCCTCCTGCTCCTTGAAAGTAGGTTTTCGACACGTCAATGCAGCCTTTAACCCCTGAGCTGTTGCTGTGAGAGATTAACACCCGATATCTGCAGGCAACAGTACTAATTCACTTGTATGCACTGTTTTTGTTTTTATATACTGATATCTGTGTGTGGTTTTTTTTTTGTTTGTTTTTTTTTTTGTTTTTTTTTCTGTCTGCTTGACTTTTAGCACAACTTAAGTGAATAAATCTTTGTTTCCTTCTAAGGCATTAAATCGAGGTAACGGGCTTCTCCCAGAGCCAAACCTTCTGCAAATCCTCAATGGCCTGGGCTCTGCAGCTGCACTGCAGCTTCTGCTCAATCCTCTGTTGCATGGAGCAGCAGGGAACAAACAAGGTGAGTCTTTCAGTAGAGCAGCAGTGCCTCTCTACAGCTGTGCTGGGCTAAAGTGGTGTGGTTTTGTGCTTTTCGTGATGTGAAGATCCTGGAACATTGCTCTGTGCCCTCTGCAAGAGAAACCAGCTTGAGTTCAGTTCAAAACTTGGAGTACCAGAACCATTTTAATGAGAAATTTAAGATTCTTGTTTGGAACTTAAAGGACCTCTGTAGCAAAAATCATAACATTTTAAAATTCATGTGAACATAACACAGAAGTTTTTTTTTTTTTTTTTTTTTTTTTTTTTTTCCAGAGTAAAATTATCCATAAATTACTTTTCTCCCGTGTTGCTGTCACTTACAGTAAATAGTAATCTGACCAGATTTTTGGACTAGCACATCTTCTAATGGAGGTTTTTTTATTTTATTTCTGCGACAGTGCCTCTTTAACCATTTAACTGCTTTAATATTTTGGTGCACTATGGCACCACATAGTCCTTTTGCCGCCCCAAGCCTAATGCAGAGTGCGCTTTTATAGTTGTCGTCCGCCACCAAGCAGCGTTATGCCAACATCCTCCTTTGGATCCCAATCACACCATCATATCATGTGATCGGGACCCAAAGGAGGATGTCTGCATTAGTGCTGTTCAGTAGTGGAAGAGGAGACATGATTGTGCGTCCAGATGAGGAGACATGATTGTGCGTCCAGATAAGGTAACTATCAAGCGCTGCTCTGCATTATGCTTTGAGACGCAGCCTGAGAATAGTTGGCTGTAAGTAGGCCTGCCCACTGTCTAAAGAGATTACCCTGCGCAGCAGTATAACAGTGAGCACCTGAGTGCTCCTAAGTTAAAGCAATGCTGAATAGAAAAGTTTGCCTGTGCCCTGGATCTCAGAGCCTTCACAGTCCTGTGTCCCCTTATTCTACTGCCAGGCCCTGGTGACTTTCTCTGATCAATGTGGTTGAATACCCCTGTTGGCACTCCTCAGGCAAGCTTTGGAACCACTTGCATTCCTGTGTGTGTGTGTGTGTGTCAAAGAAATAACATCAGCTGAGCAGAGAAACAAGTGTATATGTATCCTGTGAGCCTCAGCATTTTGTCTTTTCCTCCTTCCTAACCCTATTATCCCTCCCCTCTCTAACCCTCCACCCTCTTTCCCTTCCCTCCCATCTCTGCAAGTTCCACACTTTTTCCATCCTGTCTTAACATTGTTCAAAAGATCAGAGAGAGGCTCATGAGACTTCTAGTGTCCCCAATGTCCCATGTAATTGTTCTGTTAAGTACCATTTGGTGTACGTAAAGTTCCCCATTAGTGCAGTTTTTTTTCATCTTCTGTGAGTTGAGTAGTTACAAATTTCTTCCAGGTTTTGAATTAACCTTTGGTTCTCTTGTCCTTTGCTTGCAAAGTGTTCATTTTATCTAGCACAAAGAGGCGATGTAACTCCTGTTTTACCAGTTCCATTGTAGGTGTGCGGATGTCTAGCCATTTTAGGAAAAGTGTTTTTCTAGCGGTTATCAATAATGATGGGGACTGCCTCAAATGACCATCTTGTACATCCTTGCTTACATAATTAAAGATACAAAGATAATGGTCCTTTGCAATCTTTTTGCCACAGTTTGTTAGCATAGAGCAGCAACTTATCCCAAAACTGAGCAACCTGTTTGCATGACCAGTTGATCTGTACTGCTCATGTAGGTGTCTGGATTTCATGCATGTGTAGTAATGAGGTGCCCATCTTCAGAGCACTTGGGAACCTGGCTCAGGTATTCAATGGGGGGACAGGTCTGGGAAGGCTCCATGGGATCCAGTGTATGTTTGGGGATTATATCACTTTTTGTCTTAACGAGAATCTGTAACGACAAAACGTCCCCTGGGGGGGTACTCACCTCGGATGGGGGAAGCCTCAGGATCCTAATGAGGCTTCCCACGCCGTCTGCCGTCCCTCGGGTCTCGCTGTAGCCCTCCGTACAGCGGTGACTTAATATTTACCTTCCTGGCTCCTGCGCAGGCGCTCTGGCGGCTGTCGGCTCCGAAGGAGGCGGAAATACCCGATCGCCATCGGGTCCGCTCTACTGCGCAGGCGCAAGTCTCCGGCGCCTGCGCAGTAGAGCGGACCCGACTGAGATCGGGTATTTCCGCCTCCTTCGGAGCGAAAGCAGCCACAGCGCCCCCGCTGGAGCCTGCAAAGGTAAACATTGAATTGAACAGTCGGGCCTGTTGCCGGCTGTTCGGAGGGCTGCAGCAAGACCCCCATGGGACAGAGGACGGCGTGGGAAGCCTTATTAGGATCCTGAGGCTTCCCCCCCCCCCCCCCCCCCCCCCCCCCCCCCCCCCCTGGGGACGTTTTTGATGTTAGAGTCTCTTTAAGCTTACATTAAGTGGCTTGTAAGAGGTACATGTCTTTAAGAACCTTGCATCTGTGTTCGTGTTTTTTTGTGTTGTAGGACTCCTGGGTGCAGCTCCTGCAGTGTCTCTTCTAGGCAGCCCTGCTGTGTCTGCCGCTCTGTTGCAGCTGGTACTGCAGGCACAGAGCCTCTCGCAGGTAAGTGTCACACTCCTACATGTAATGTTCCAAAAACTGAACTGTGAGGAGGATATTCCATAAGAATGACAAAGTGAAATGGCCAACATGACCTCAAATCTTGCTTCCCATGCTAAACCATTGCCTTGCCTAGGCCTGATTTCAATTCTAGCTCTAAGGGCCTGTTTTTCCACTAGAAGCATGAGTTGACATGCAAATTTTCATTTGTATCTATTACGTGAATTTGCGTGTATGTAATTTAAATTTTTTTTTCTTCTATTGACATTAATGTGAATATGCGATGGACTATTTTTTTTTTTTATATATATTTTTTTTTTTTTATTTTTTATTTTATTTATATTTTTTTAAATCTAAAAACAAAAAACCTACCTGATCAGAGGAAGGGGGTGGTTTGGTGTCTAGTTGGATCCGGTAGCCTCAATTCTGCCACTCCTATGGCCAGCAATCCATCACTTTCAGTGACCTGGGTCACAACGCTGCAAACTTTGTGTGCGTGTCTTATCATAGAGCTGCTCAATGACAGCTGGGGAAAGGTTCTTTGGAATGCTCCCAGAGGGTCTTTTGCAGGAGTGCCTCTCCTGCAAGGGACACCCCTTCATCGTGTGTTTGTATGAAAATTGAGTCTAAACAGTAGCATTTGGTTAATCAATGCATTATTTTCAGTATATTTCAGAGTGTAATATGTATTCCCTGCTCCTTGTCTTGCAGAAGCCTGGCATTCTGGGTGACTCCCCGCTTACTGCTCTATATGGAGCTCTGGGCCTGTCCCCACAGCTCACACCTACGCCAGGAAAGCCTCTATTACCTGATCTGGGGATTGGTAAATATTCACTGCTGCATATACAAACCAAGAAACTAATCTGCATAAAAACCCGTGAGGAAGAAGTGGTCAATAAGGTTCTAGGTGTTTTTTTCCTCTAACAGCTGGGCTGCTTTACCTTCTAGTCCACCAAGACTAAAAAAAAGTGCCCCTGGTTGTGTGCAGCTTAGAGATGGGCTAATCAAAAGTGCCTCCTGCCAGTATTAGCCCAATTGCTAAGTGGTGTACAACTTGCACACAAGCAGGAATTGGCATCATAGACCGCCTCTAGGAATAATGCTGCTTAAAAAGAATTAAATGTTACCATTCCATGTCACATGATCTCCTAAAGTCTCTGGGGTAGAAGGCTACATGACAGCCTAGGTTAAAGGACTACTGAAGTAAAAAATATGGCGGCTGCCATATTTCTTTTTAACAATTTCAGCCCGCAGGTATTTTTCACCTTGTGGACAAGAGGAATATTCACATTTCAGCCCTCCTCCCTTTCATTCCCCAATAACTTAATCAGTACTTATCACAACAAAATTATCTACACTTTTTTTTTTTTTTTTTTTCCACCACCTATTACGCTTGCTTTGGGTGGTGCATTATGCTAAGTATTTTATTCTAAATGCATTATAATGGGTATGACAAAAGGAGAAAAATCAGTTTTCAGCAATTATAGTTTTAAAATTCATGCTATTATAATTAAAATCCCCCTATTTTATTTGACCATTTGTCCTGGTTATTGCAACGTTACATTATACTAGGGATATAATTTTATGGTGACAATATTTGGAAATAACGGTGCATTTTTTTTAAATTTTTTTTTTTTTTATTTTTACATTCTATTATATGCCCTCTTGTCATAGGATATAATTTGAACAAAAACAGTGTTCTCAGCGGTCGTGCTCTGATTGGCACAGGGGACTTGTGGCTACTGGCAAAGCTGCAGGGGCGTGACTATCGGACTACTGGACATGTTTGCACAAAACAACGGTGTTTGAAGATGAATGGCTAAAACATTGGCAAGCTTGTGTGACAAAAGCTTACTACCTAGCTTATTCAGTTGCAGAGTTGTCCTTCCTACTTGACTAATTTCATAGTCTTCTGACTTGTGAAATGCAAGAACATGCCCACTTTTCCTGAGTGGCTTTTCAAAGATTTGCAGCTGGTTATACACATCTCCTTTATCTGGAAAGGAAGCGTGTTAACTTTATTTATTTATTTTTTTTACTTTGGTCTCCAAATGATTGGAACTTGGGACTTCAGATACACTTAAAGCAGAATATAACCCTGCATTTCAACTTTGCTCTAAAATATTATTTACAGCACATTATATGCAAATATTAAATAAATATATTCAGCTTCGGATGTGTCTGCAGAAATCTCCAGGAACTTAAAAGCCCTGTGTAACCCTTCCAATGCTGGTCTAGTAAAAAAAAATGCTGGTTGCATATAATACTGTAAATGTTTTAGAGCAAAGTTGAAATGCAGGGTTATATTCCGCTTTAATACATGATTGCACTAGAGCCGCCCCCCCCTTCTGTTCAGTTTTGTTACTGGAACAGGTCCCTTCATTTCCATACTGTTGTGTAGGGACACAAGTTAAAGTGGACCTGAACTCAGAACTCCTCTCTGCTCTAAAAAATACACAACAGCATAGTAACCTTTAAACAAACATTTCTTTGTTACAGCTGCTACAAATCCTAAAATCTTCAGTTTCTACTTCCTGATTCATGGAAGCAGACATATTGTTTACAGCCTGTGCTTTCAAATGGGTTTATCTGCCATAGGCAGTCATGTGACGCGGCGAGGCCAATTTACTAGTGATTAGACACAAATGAGAGAAATGTACCCTATATGTATTTAAAGAGTTTAGGCTGTGGAATTCCCCGTTATGTTTTCCTTGTGTCCTGTGCAAGAGTTCAGGTCCACGTTAAAGTAAAACGTTTGTTTGTTACAGCTGATAAAAATCCTACAATAAATCTAGTGTCTACTTCCTGCTTTAATGGAGGCATTCATCCTGTGTTTTCAAATGAGCTTATATGCTGTGGCAGTCAGGTGACAAATGAGTCAAAATTACAGTTGTAATTAGTCTCTCTAAGTATATACAGTGTGCATTTATGTTTTTTTTTCCCTCTGTCCTGTGCAAGAGATCTGGTCCACTTTAACCAGAAACTCCTCTGGATACCCCATCAGTGCTGCAGAAGCTATCTTGCAATTTATGCTGCATACACACTTGAGATAAATGTCTTTGGAAAAGGCAAGATCACAGACCAATTTTTACCCCCTTCCATGTAGTATGAGAGCCACACTCTACACAGTATATTCTATGGAGCTGCACTCCCCATCAGATAAAATCTTTGCAAGATGCTGCACACAAAGATGCCCGTACACATTTAAAAGATCAGTATCTGCAAAAGATCTCTTCCTGCAATAGATCCATTCCTGCAAAATGCATTCATAGTCTATGAGATCTGCAGAGCATCATGCACACCTTGTTTTACAGGCAATCATCTGCAGATCAGATCCACCAGGATGGATTTTCAGATCTGCAGATTGCCAGATATGCAGATGAAGTCTGTTAAACAAGGTGTGTATGAGGATCTGCAGATCTCATAGACTATGAATGCATTTTGCAGGAATGGATCTATTGCAGAAAGGGATCTTTTGCAGATAATAATCTTTTGAATGTGTACGGGCATCTTTGTGTGCAGCATCTTGCAAAGATTTTATCTGATGGGGAGTTCAGCTCCATAGAATAGACTGTGGCTCTCATACTACATGGAAGGGGGTAAAATTGGTCTGTGATCTTGCCTTGTCCAAAGACTTATCTCAAGTGTGTATGCAGCATTAGTGTCAAAAATGATCTTTACATTTCATCCAGCTACAAATTTTGTCAGGAAGCTCAAATTTTCTTTGCAGCTGTAGCAACAGTACTTTGTTTACTGCTACTGCATACAGTTGCTATGAGACTTTTGGGAACCTTCACTTTTGTTGGAGTGATTGGTTGTCCAAAGCATGAAAGACTTATAAAAGTTTAGATAAAGTACAATAAAATAAATACAGTAATTGTAGATCTAATCGTAACTAAACCAAAACTTATAACGTGGGATTCCAGGCAAGTTCTAAAGGACAATTGTAATGAGGGATATAGATGCTGCCATATTTCCTTTTTAAGCAATACCAGTTGCCTGGCAACCCTGCTGATCCTCTGCTTGTAATACTTCCAGCTATAGACCCTAAACAAGTATGCAGCATCTCGGGTGTTTCTGACAGTCAGATCTGATAAGATTAGCTGCATGCTTGTTTCTGGTGTGATTCAGAGACTACTGCAGCCAAATAGACCAGCAGGGCTGCCAGGCAACTGGTTTTGCTTCCTCCAGCACCAGCTGCAAATTTTCCTTCCGCTCTGGTACACTTTAAGTGCTGAATATCTGAGCTAGGTTTCAAACACTCATGCAACTGCTGTTCAGCACCCACACAGAGAAACAACCTATTGAACTCTTAACCACTATCCTGCGCAGCCACAGAAGTTTTATGCCCTCTAATTGTTTTCTCAGCAAAGCTGTGCAGCAGTCCAACTGCTCCACCTGTATCGATTAAAGTTTGTTTTGTGTTTTTGTTTAGTGTTGTTTTTTTTTTTTTTTTTTTTACCTTTGCAATAAAAGTAAAACTGTCAAGTTCTAAATAGGATTGGTATTAGGTTGCTCACGTTTGTCCCCATGCTACATTAAGGTATTCTGTAAATGGTTGCTTACAAAATCCTTCTGGCCATGATTTGTGAGTGACTACTGTGGTTTTTACGTCTCTTCTTGCTCATGCTTAGTAAATCATTCATAAAACTTGACACTGGCTGTTGCTTCGACCGTGCTAAAAATACATGTACTGTTCCACAGCCTACTGTAGTTAAGCAGGGTGAGACTTTGAGGCATCTAAGTGATCTTACCATGGTCTTTGCTATGTTAGAGAAATGCAGTGTCCTAATGAACCATCTTCATATCTTTTTATTTTAGGTGGCCCTATTCCTGCTGTGGGAGTTCCTTCTGACCTGGGCACATCACAACTCCAGACGTTTCTAGGACTTCAGACGCCTGACTGGGACAGTCCTCCACCTACTCCTGTCTTGGGTTCCCTGCTGGGTGGGCTACCAAAGACTGAGTCAGGGGTAGGTCATATTTGTAGTTCCCATTGATGTATCTACAATCAGTGTTGTATGTGTGGTTGACCAGATTTCTGCATTTGAAGCGTTACATCTGTGCAGGAATGCCTTCTGGCCTGGTTGGCTCTTTCAATACTCCTAAAATTTTGAGGGCACAGGCCTTTAGCTGGAGTTTCTCAGAGGAAATATTTCTAGTGCCAGTGTGTGTCCTGGATGCATACCCAGAAGATTAAAGGGCTGCCTGTAAGCTGGGCAAGAATGAAGTCTATTGTTGGAACTCTCTCCATGGATGGATTGTGGTTTTTTGTTTGTTTGTTTTTCCCCCACAAACAAATCATCAGGGGGGCTCTGTATGGCTGATATTGTGGTGAAACCCCTCCCACAGGAAACTGTGGACCATGGCCCTGGCAATTGCCTGTCTGTGAACCTTGTTGCATTGTGGGAAATGGCTGTTTACAGCTGTTTCCAACTGCCAAAAACAAGCGGCATCTCTTCCAGTGACATCACCTGCCAGCAGTAAAAATGTCACCATGTGATAAATGTCCGAATATAAATCGGGGCGAGGAAAGCTTTTACAATAGGTAAACGCTGACTAAATCATTTAAACATAATTGTAAAAATGAAGCTTTTTATTTTTGTATGTTCACTACAGTTTCTCTTTAAGCCACCTACACACTGTCACCTGGCAGGGAGTGGAATGCAATAAATTGGGTCAGAGTTGGTGATGGAAGATACAGATTTGTTGTTAGCCTGCAGGCTAGCTATGTGTTCTGCCACTTTTTGTGGGGGAGAGAACAATGGCTTCAAGCAAGATGTGGTATGACTGAATTGGCAGGCATATTGGTAACATTATCTGACTGCTTGGGCTGAGTTTAACCAGTTCTGTACTGCTGTTTGGGTAGATACACATTCCTGTTTGCTTTACCATTCTGCTGCAGTCTTGCCGCTCTGGGATCAGGGAATAAAAACAACTTGTTCTAAATCCCAATCGCAGTGCCTGTAATGAATGAGGGCCTGCAGCAGTGAGACGCAGGCTGGCATTCACAAAAGCCAAAAGTATGTCCATATATTAATAACACGGAAGTGTATCGCCATCTTGTGGCCAAAAAGTAAAATCCATCTAACATTACATAAAGTACATAAAATGCATTAAAGAGAACCCGAGGTGTGTTTAAAGAATGTTATCTGCATACAGAGGCTGGATCTGCCTATACAGCCCAGCCTCTGTTGCTATCCCAAACCCCACTAAGGTCCCCCTGCACTCTGCAATCCCTCATAAATCACAGTCATGCTGTGAGGCTGTATTTACATCTGTAGTGTCAGTCTCAGCTGCTCCCCCGCCTCCTGCATAGCTCCGGTCCCTGCCCCTGTCCCTTCCCTCCAATCAGCAGGGAGGGAAGGGATGCAGGCGGGGACTGGAATTCTGAAGGAGGCGGGGAGAGCAGCAGACTGACACTATAGAGATAAACACAGCCAGCTCTGACAAGCTGTTTGTCAGCAGCGTGGCTGTGATTTATGAGGGATTGCAGAGTGCAGGGGGACCTTAGGGGGGTTTGGGATAGCAACAGAGGCTGGGCTGTATAGGCAGATCCAGCCTCTGTATGCAGATAATATGCTTCAAACCCACCTCGGGTTCTCTTTAATCTACATTAGTTGCAATTTAACCCCTTACACCCCTACCCCATAGATGCTAAAATAAAGTCAAGGTATCTATGCATTTTGTTAATTTGTTATGATTGTAGATTACTAATTTTTTTTTTTTTTTAAACGAAAGCTTTTTTTTCTCTTTAAAAAGCTTATAAAATAACCAAACTGAAACCAACCAAAGAGCATAATTTGTGGCTAATAAAACAAGATCTAGATTAATTCAATGTGGTAAGTAATGATAGTTATTGGCGAATGAAATGAGGGTTATGTGAAAACCGCTCGGGGGGGGGGGGGGGGGGGGTGTCAATCTGTGGTTAAAGGCGGTATGAACTTCTAGGGTCCTCTTCAGATAGAGATGGCTTTTTTTTTTTTTTTTTTTCCCATGGATTTCCAGGTCCTCTTCCCCCTCTAATTTCTGGGGGTAAATGCAATTTCTCTCAAACACTTTCCATGAGCCTTGACTTTAGGATTAGCGGACCATGATTTTTTTTTTTTTTTTTTGAGTCATGTACTTGTACTTGTTGTCAAACTCAACCCATAGGCACTGCTACAACACACCAGTTTGCACTCACGTGTCCATAAGCTCCCCTAAAGAATTTACTTGAAGCCCTGTTAGACTTATCTACTGTATGGCTTTGTGTTTACATCCTAGTTGTCTCTGCTTGGAGAGCCTCCTCGGGATCTGAATGTTCATTCTGGGTCGTATTTCCGCTTTCCCAGCACAGGAGCATTGGGTAAGAAGCAAGTGGTGGAAATAAACTGTACTGTTAACCAAACAATGGTCACCTTTTTGTAATCTGGGTTTTTTTTTTTTTTTTTTTTTTTTTTGCGCAGGCCCTCCCAATAAACCACCAGCAGTTTACAAGCACAAGGCATCAAGCTCAAGAGTTCCTCTCGCCTCCTTGCAGGAATCCATGCCGACACCCACAGAGGGCTATCCTTTTGAATTCCAGGCAGTAAGACCTCCATAGCTTTTATTTTTGGATCTACATCTGCTGCAGCCTACAGTTTGACAAAATTATGAGGGTTTGAAAACCAAGGATTCTCATTGACTTATTAGAATGTTCCCCAAACTGTACCTCTAAGGCTCTGGACTTCTCTTCAGGACTGCATTCTGGAAGTGTCTTTAGTCTTCTAGCTATGGGGCAGTGTTTCCAGGGTCTATTTTGTACATAAGTTGCCCTTTCGGAGATCCAATTTGCAAACCTGCTTTTTATTATGAAGTATTTAATAGTGATGGTCAAGTAGATGCAAATAACTTCAAGTTGATGCAAATGTATGCAGCCTGAAAATGAACCAATCAAAACCCGCTGAGGTAAAATTTTGATTCATTTTCAAGCTATATAAATTTGCATGTACGTGACTATCACTTGTCTTTAAGGTGGAGCAGATCTCCCTGAATACTTACAGTACCTACTTTTAGGTACATAATGAACGTATTCCCCTTCATTGCAGGTTTGTTGTAATCTAATTGGCAAATGTAATCATTGCTGGCCAGAATAGGCTTATCTGCCTGGCCTCTTCACTCAGCTGTTGCTAGTATAGGTGTCACAGTACAGGTTAGCCAGGTAGTCCCTTACTGCTGCTGGTACCTGCTCTGGCTTCTGTCCCACTCCTCCGGAAATCCGCCTAGCTGCATTACTGTGCGGAGGAATGTGTATTAGAGAGCAGAGTCGCATCAGCAGAAGTAGGGAGAGCTGAGTGAAGAAACCAGGGCAGTGGTAGCTGGCAAAGGTTACCTCACCCCCCCCCCCCCCCCCATATGACATATTCACGCCAGTATGGGGCGTACGTAATTAAGCATGCGGCCTATAATGGACGTGAGTCAAATTGATACTCGCCTCCTGCATTATTATGCATGCATAAAAGGTCGCCATGAATGGAGAGCTCCATCTAGCGACCAAAGAGTGCAGCATGGCTCCATCAGTGCAGGCAACATGGGCAAAGGGGTGAAATTGAGGAGAAAAGGAAAAATAAAGAGACGATGAGGAAACATAGCAAAAAGTGGAAGATCAGGAAATTCTGAAAAGGTGAAGAATACGTGGCCCTTATTGTCGTGCTTGTGCAAATGCAAAAAATATTCTTTAGGAAAAGTGGGGAACGGAACAGGGGAAAGTGAAAAAAGCCTACTCCTCTGGCGTTTGCCCGCCAGGGGGATGAGCAATGGCTGAAAAGATGGAGGGGAGGGGAGTACATGGATATGCACCACACTTGCCAAACATACAGTATAAAGTATATCAAGACCATATACAGTTGACAGTTATGGAGATCCAGAAGGAATACCAGGGATTTCAAGGAAGCATGAGAGATCTGTATGGTTATTTAGGCATAAAGGTCCCATAGCTTACGACTGCAGAATCCACATGGCTTCCTCCCCTTTTCAGTCTTTCCTTCCATGTGCTGAATCAGTCTTGGAGAACCTTTGCCAGATTTCAGAGAATTAATGTTCTCTAAACCGTTCATTTTATTGATGTTGTGGTTTCTCCTATATAAAACCTTCCACAGGGGCACCACATTGCATACACGACAAATCGTGTTTGGCATGTAAATAGGGAACGTACGGACCGTCGAAGTGGGCCGATATAAAGCTGACAACCGACTGCCATCTGACTACACGATTTGCAGTGGCCACACCTGTGGTTTCCCGAGGCCCACCCTCATGTAGTCAATCGCTCCCACTTCTTGACTTTAACTCACTCCTGCTGACTAACGAGCCTATTGTTGGTGACCTTCTAAAGGAAAAGAGGGGCCCCTCGGTAACTATAGGTTTCAGTAGGGGTCTCTGAGCAGAACATCCCAGTTCCTTTGGATAACTTTCTTTATATGGTCCGCCATGTTTGTATAGTCAAAGAGAAAGGGACCCTTTGATGATTAGAAGGAACTTTCTTTTCAGAAGATCTGATCTCATTTTCTGATTGGTTCTTATGAACACCTCCTGGATCTCCTGTGTTGTAGCCTCTAGCTAGTAACCTCACGCCCAATTCCTCAGACTGTTGACGAAAGTCTGCGTTGTTGGAGGAACTGGGCGTAGTGCGGTGTCCACGTGACATGTGCAGGATGGAAACTACTTGTGCAATAGGGCATTGCTTACTGTGGGTTTGCGATATCCTTTTGGTACTAGACTATCGCCTCTAATTACCAGCTCAAGATCCGATAAGGCAACTTCTCCTCCCATCTGTAGTTCCACCCCTAAAGGAAGGTTATAGGTGCTTCTCTGACCAATCTGAAGCGCCTGTGACCACTTCCCTTAGGGGGCTGTGGAAGGAAAAAGGAAATGGAGACTCGGTAAGTGTAATAAAGTATTAAAAGGCTAATTGCTCTACCCCTAAAATGCTGCAAAATGCTTTGATAAGCCATTTAGGCAGCACTTGTATACTTTGAGCGTAATCATGCTTAAATTGCTACATGTCCTGTGATTACACCTAATCCCAAAAAAAAGTGGTTTCCACACTTTCATTGGCAAAGCGTTTTTGGGAATTGCTGGGGATCCCAAAATGCTGCCCAAAAAAAGCCCTGGTGTGTTCCTACCCTTAGAGTAGTTCGCTTTTTTTTTAAGCTTACAGCGTTTCATCCCACTTTGTTAGTAAGATGGTCACATCGCTCGTTGTGGAATGCAAATGACTGTTGATAGCTCGGTCAGTTACTATAGTACCATCACATTTTCTGCACACATTATTTATAAATGTCTGCACTATCTACATGTACTACCAAGCACAAACACCAATTGGTCCTTGGGAAATGTAACTGTGGGTACGTGTAAGAGTGGTGTGCAGGTACTCTGCAGGAGAATGAGGGGATTCTTCCTCCATTACACATTCTTGAATGATCTGACACAACCCTGCAGGAAGTATTTAGAGCAGGCGTCCCCAAACGTTTTCAGTGAAGGTCTGGAACATACTTCAGACTGCTGGGGGGCCGGAACATACATAAAATGATGTTGAAAAACATATTGAAGCAAGGTATTCCTACACCCCCATGCCCAGAGGAGAATTTCCAGCAGCAGCCATTCAGTCGTGGTGCCTGAACTACTTTGTGCACCAGACTGTGAAGCATACCCAGGTGTCAGCTTGCTGTCCAATTGGTCAGCAGTGACACCTGATGCAGAATTGGAAGCCAGAAAATGACTGCTCGCTGGCTTCTACAGTATGTGGATGGGTGAAGCCAGCATGGCTATTCTATATGTGGGCTGACAATATTTACAGGTACAGTGGGCAGCATCTGTTTTGTTTGGAGGGCCAGTTAAAATACCTCGGCAGGCCACATTTGGCCCACGGGCCTTAGTTTGAGAACCACCGGTTTAGAGTATAGTACTACTGTATAACTTGGTCACCAACCCAAAATTTTATCTCTTTTCCTGAGCAAAGGGAGTCTGGAAATCATATATAATTGATACTGGAGTTGACTATAGTTACATGTGTTAACACTCAAATGCACTTGTTTAAACAAATTACAGATCGTAAAATGCAAAGGTGAAATTTGACTATCACTAATCCATTTTCAAGCTGAAAAGCTACACTTGCATAAACCTGCATCAACACAGAATAGTTTGCATTTAACTGACCATTACTGTTGGTGACACAACTACTCATCGGGCTTTATTCTTAGAGCAGGGATATTAGCTAAAATATTCCAGAGTATATGCATCCAGTTACAGACATGTGTTTTTATCAAAATGTGGTGACAGTTCCTTGTGCTGCTGCAACAAAAGCAGTTTTTTCGATTGGCTTATAGTTTCAATTTTTGTGGACTGACTTATTACTTTATATACAAATGATGATCTGAGAAATGGAACATTTTGTCACGTGGGGTGTTAGCTTTTTGGATTTTTGTTTTTCCACAGGAGTTGCCTCCACGTACCTTTTCCCAAAGCAGGGGGCATGTTGTGCCAAGCCCCTACGAGCACAGACATAAGGTAGGTGTTGGCAGTAGAGGTTTCCCATTGATCAGTATAAAATTGTAGTGATGAAAAATGGGTTCACTGGGCTATATACCCCTGTTAATCTTAGAAGTGTTTTTTTTTTTTTCTTCTTCTTCCCAAATCTCTGCTTGAAAGGCGCTTTGCATAGTCTGCCTTTTAGCTGACTCATTCCAGTTTTCCTGTTTAAAAATGCAATCCCATCAACTTGCATTATAATTAAAAATTGCAGCCCCTCCAAATCATGATCACGGCAGTTTTGCTGCGAATTTTATAGATATAAAAATATGGAGGCTGCTGTATTTGTTTACTCTTTATACAATTAAACTGCCTGGCTGGCCTATTTGGCTGCAATTGTTACACCAGAAACAAGCATGCAGCTAATCCATTCTGAAAATGTCCACCTGATCTGCTGCATGCTTGTTTGGGGTCTATGGCTAAAAGTGTTTGGCAGAGGATCAGTAGGACAACCAGGTAACTGGTATTGCTGAAAAGGAAATGTGGCATCCTCCATATCTCTTCCTTCAGTTGTCCTTTAAAGAGTAACTGTTGCAAAAATCTTAATTTAAAACTCATACAAACAAGTACACTTCTCCCAGAGTAAAATGAGCCATAAATTACTTTTCTCCTATGTTGCTGTCACTCACAGTAGGTAGTAGAAATCTGACATTACTGACAGGTTTTGGGCTAGTCCATCTCTCCATAGGGGATTCTCAGCATGGCATTTATTTATAAAGACATTCTCTAAAAAAATTTTTTACAAAGATGCTGGCCAGCCTCCCTGCTCGCTGCACACTGTTTTGGCAGTTGGATGGAGCAACTGCCATTCACTAAGTGCTTTTAAAAATAAAGAAAACCCTGAGGAACCCCCCCCCCCTCTAAAAAGATGGGCTAGTCCAAAATCTGTCAGTAATGACAGATTTCTACATAATGTGACGGCAACATAGGAGAAAAGTAATTTATGGCTCATTTTACTCTGGAAAAAAACGTACTTCTTTGTGTTTTTTGTTTTTTTGTTTTTTGTTTGTTTAAGATTTTCACAACAGTTCCTCTTTAAGGATACTGTGGATATTGTCTATGTATTATGACTGGAGAGGCTGTCTGCAGCATCTGCAAGCACTGGCTGCTGTAAGTGTGTACATAAGAGTAGGTACATTGCACACACTTCTCTTTTAGATGTAAATGTCTTTGAAAATAAGCTATTGAGGGAAAACTCACCATGCAGCCTTTTCTGCAGGTTTCTCCACCTTCAAGATTTCGGGAGCGTGGCAGCAGCATGCCGGCCTCTCTGATTCCCTACAATGTTGGGTCTCCTACGTCGTACTTCACCAGTGGACTGCAGGCCGGGCTGCATCAGACACAACTGAACAAAGTGAGGCCTGGCTTGTATTGGTAGAGCTGTCTATCTTGCTGTGGGCTTGTGGTGTGGCTGTCTAATAAACGCTGGTTTTGTCTTCTCTGCAGACTGTTGGCATGCCTCCTACCAGCCCCGGAGGAGTTCCTCTAGACTATGAGGATCATGCTCTTGCTGCTATAAACTCAACTAAGGTACGATACGCCCTTTACACTCTCCCCTCCCTCAGGCTTTCTGCTTCTGTGCTTGAAACGTGGGACCACCTATGTGCTAACTGGCACTGCCCAGCACAGAATGTGGAATTACTATTTCATGGTAATTCAAGAGTGACGCATGTGTTAATCACACATTAATGGAACAGATCAAAAACTGATGCCCAATAAAATGGATCAGTTTTTTTACATGAACCTACTGTGAATCTCCTGCTCACAGTATGTATTCATTAAATCTTCTCCCTGTACTCAAGTCCTCTGACGTGACCTGAGGTTAGAGGAAGTAGTGGCTTTTTCAGTGGTGTGGTAGTAAGTACACAGTACAGGGAGTCCATGACTTGGAGTAATGGGCAGCAGCGCTTTGATCACCTGCTCTGGGCACCTCCAGCAATGGGAATCCTCCTCCCATCTCCCTCACTGCTCCACCCTAGTGCCAGCATCACCTGCATGTAATTGTGAAATCGGGAAGCTGGGGGGGGGGGGGGGGGGGGGGGGGGGTCTGTGAGAGGGTCGTCTATTGCTGGAGGTGCCCGGATCAGGTGAGGCAAGTGATGCTGAACATACTCTACACTTGGCCACTGGAGTGCAGGAAGTACAAGTGGGGCAGGGCCAATGAAAGCTGCTCCTGACCAGCTCACAGGAACTCTGCTGTCAGCCAGCAGAATGGGTGGCTGAGGTTCCGCGCTTGTGGCATGGACGGTGACTGCAGCTATTCGTCCCACCGTTTCTTGTACCAGCGGCCTCTGGTCCTTAAGGGGCTAGAGACCGCTGGTACTTAAGTGGTTAAAGGCACTGTAGGTTGGTTTTTACTGAATCCAATCTCCTTCCTTAAAGTGAACCTAAAGCCAGTTAAAAAAAAAGATGAACTCACCTGGGGCTTCCCTCAGCCCCCTGCAGCCGATCGGTGCCCTCGCAGCTCCGGTCCAATGCTTCTGGACCCGCCGGCGAACACTTCTGGTGTCGCCGACAGGCATTGGGACCGCGAGTGATTGTTCGCGTTCCCAGCCTGTATATCGCCCCCTATGCTGCTATTGCGGCCTCCTGGCCGCAATAGCAGCATAGGGGGGCGATATACAGGCTGGGAACGCGAACAATCGCAGTCCCATGCCTGTCGGCCGGTGACACCGGAAGTGTTCGCCGGCGGGTCCTGGAGCTGCAGGGGGCTGAGGGAAGCCCCAGGTTTTTTTTTTGTTTTTGTTTTTTTACACCGGCTTTAGGTTCACTTTAACTAGTGACTACCTGTATATCATGAACTCTACGCCTAATCTTTTTTTTTTTTTTTTTTTTTCTCCCCATCTTTAGACCCCGATTGGTGCCCAGAAACGCAGTTTCTCCCACTTGATCCCATCCCCAGAGCCCAGTCCTGAGGGCGTATATGTCGGACAACACTCACAAGGTCTCGGAGGGCATTATGCAGACTCCTACATGAAGCGCAAGCGGATATTCTAGCGCACACAGCAAGTCTGAGACTGGCAGCAATCGCTAAATGCCACACAAGTGCCTGCAGGGCGGTCTGCTGCCTCTTCTGATGGCTTCTAAGTTTTTATCCTGTATAGTTTTATTTCCTGTATAGTTTTATTTCCTGTATAGTTTTATTCCCCCGTAGTGTAACTCCTAAGCTGCCTGCGGAAAGTGGCAGCTTTGGGGTTGACAAACGGGATCAGATTAAATTGAGAAGCTTATATGTACAGCACAGAGGCTTCCTGCTGCGATATATATTTTTAAAGTGACTTTTTGTTCTTATTTAAAGATTTTAAGTGTTGTGTAGTTGAAGACTACGTCTATTTTGAGTATTATTTAACATGTCTGTTTTTAATTGTAGTGCCTGTAAAATGCTGCTTTCAATTTTTTGTTTTGCTCTGTTTTTATTGTGGTGTTTAGTCAAGTCGTCTCTTGTGCTGGTGTTTTTAATGTTGCCTTTCTGAGCCAAATAAGGGTTCCTCTATCAACTTATGAAGGGATTCTCTACATTGGCTGTTTGTACTGAGTCAAGGCATCTCATGCAGCAGGTGGTGGTTGCCCATTGAAAGTTTATCTCTATGTAAGCTCTACTGCTGTCAGCACACCAAGTGCTTGTATTAGCAGGTTGCAAGTACAACTGGAACAAGAGGGCTGTGGAGGCTGCCATATTTTCTTTAAGCAATACCGGTTTCCTGGCTATCCTGCTAATTCTCTGCTAATACTTTTAGCCATAGCCCCTGAACAAGCGCATACAAATCAGGTTTTTCTGACACTGTCAGATCTGACAAGATTAACTGCATGCTTGTTTCTGGTGTTAATATACTACTGCAGCCAAATGGATCAGCTGACGGCCAGGCATTTGGTATTGTTTATAAGGAAATTGTGGCATCCTCCATATCCCTCCCACTGCAGTTTGTCCTCATATATTGCTGATGGTGAATATCTTCATTGCCGCTATTTAATACACTGCACCCAATGTAGGTGTGGATTTAGCACTACTAATGCTTTGGAATACATGGTCAGAGGGTTTCAAAGTAGAAATTGAGGCAAACGTTTGACTTCCATTTGTAGAGCATGAAATATTTTGCTTAGTACCTCTGTACTTTCTTAAGCAACAAAACCATTAAATAAAATGGAAATTGGCATATCAGCAAGATGGTCCCTCCCAAAGATCCGGCTATGAGATGGTCATTTATTCCCCATTTAGGTTAATTGGTAATTAGTGCTACATGGTGTATGAGCTCTGTTCAACGCTTAGGCAAATGAAGATGGCTCAATTTATCACTGCAGTGTGACAATCTCGCATACAGAGTGAGAACCTTGGAAATCGGTGTATGCCTCCTGTATGGGAGGAGGGAGCTGAGAACCTAAAGGTTGGGCTCTCTCCGTGAGGTGTTCCAGCAAATGTGCCAAACAAGCAACTTAGTTTGGAACTGAACCAATAAAGTACTTTAACCCCAACTGGTTAAGGTACCTACTGTCATTCCATGGTATGACACTGTAATTGGGTGATAAATTGTTGTGTTGTACTCTAGCATTACCTAAAGGCTATAGAGAAGCTGGATGCCGAGGAGGGCATTTTTACACTATCTTCTGAACAGAGCTCATCCGAACTGTAGTAGGCACCAGCTGTGTATGCAAGGGTCCATTTTTTGGTTATGGAAGACTTACTATAATTGCTTTTGCTTGGGGTTTGCTCAATTGCTGTTCATGTATTTTTGACTTAAATATGGAGGCTGCCTTTCTACTTCATCTCCCTTGGCTGCTCTGTTCATACTGTCAATACCTTCTGAATAAAGGACTCCAGAATGAGAATGCAGATCAGGTCTTCTGCTGGCTGCATGGTAGCTGTAGCTGTGACTCTGGCACTATTGAAGCCAAGAGACTAGCATGACAGCCAGGTAACTGGTCACTTATTAAAAGGAATAAAGATGGCAGCTTCCATGCTCCTCCCTCTACAGGCACTAGAAGTCGAGGCTGGACAAGTCCCCGGAGTCAGGTAGCTGAGGCTTCTTAAAGTAAGATGCCAGCTGCAATTTTTGACTTTCTCTCCAACTGTTGTCAATGGAGCTGGCTCCTAATTTCCATGTTAAATTTGCCTACCCCCTGCTTAACTGCAATTTTTTTTTCTTCATTTGCCATATAAGTAGATCTTGCAGTTGGAAATAACATGCCACCCAAAAGTAAACTAGCATTGCAGACTATTTTTGTATTGCACTGCCTTGTTTCACAATAGACAAATGCTTATTTTTGTAAAGGTTGCACTTCTGCTGCGTTTCCTAACTTAACTTTTCATTTCTGTACTTCAGTTTTTGTAAAGGGAACTTCTTGGATCTTCCCCGCTCTCTGGATGATTGGGACAGTCTCATCCTTGCCCTGTCATTGTGTGAGCATTAGAGCTGGTCACAATTCTGTGTAGATCTCTCTGCTTGTAACTGGTAGTAAGTGGTCAAGACTGGGGCTTTCCTGAGCTACTGTAGGGCCCCAGTAGTCCATACCTCCACTGCTGATCTAAACTACATAGACCACCTCTGGACTAATGCAGAGGACTGGCTGCTCTGATGTAAGTTAGTGAGATGGCCCAGATAGTGCTCTATTTCCCTCTTACTCTGCACACCTCCGTTGGGGATAATGGCCAAAATCAGATTAACTATAGCAGTAGGTATTCCCTGTGTTGCTGAAGTGGTGTGAGACATTAATGTTGCTCACTGTATTCATTTTTTCTTTTCTTGTTCTTGGGTTGCTGTATGTAACAATCTGGAACGTCATAAGGAAAGTCAGAAATGCAGATGTGCATACCTGCTCCAACTGTCCTATAACAGTTGGGAGAGTGCCAGCTTTCCCTGTTAGCAGTGGCTGCCTTCTCTAGAGGCAACAGCATTGGTATACAATCTTTACAAGCTATGGCAGGTTCTAATGATCTGCTACCATTGGTGATCTTTCACAGGGTGTGGAGGTTGGTAACTTGTCACTGACTTGCATACTGGATGCTTCTCCATAGCGTAAGGAATCGGCGTGGGAGACTTGGGTGCAGGATCCAGCCGGTATATGGCTGATCCTGCTGCTGCACAAGTTCCCGGCTGTGTTAAATATTCCACCTCCAGGCCGCCATGGGTAGTGGGGAATGAAATGATTCGGCTTCCAGCAATTGCTGGAGGCCGAATTATTGTGCTATAAAAGTAACTTGAGCTCCGTCTTCTGACAGTGCCGGAGTTGCTCCCTGTGCACTGCTATAGCTGTAATTCCTATTATGGCCTATGGTGGCACTGGCTGCGCCCAAATCTCCTGTGCTGGATTCGCAGTGTTCGTCTCCAGGGGTAGTCCCCAGTGGCAAGATGTCTATACCTAATTCATTTTACAATAAATTGTGCTTTTGTCCAATAAGACTCTAGCTGCTTCAGTAAGATTTGGTTCCTAAACCCTGTAAGAATTAATTTGCATCACTGGAGACTATATAAATTGACAAAATTGGGCAATTTTGTTCCACAAGTAATTTGAAAAGCTTATATTTATGCACTGGTGTTTTTTGACAAATGGAAAATTTATTTTTTATTTTTTTTTTTTTTTTTTTTTGGATTGAGCTAAATTAAATCCGTTTCTACTTTGATTCCCACACTTGAACACACAAGTCCTCTACTCAAGGCTGGAGCCAATCCCTTAACTAGTAACTTGATCAGTGCCAAATCCCTGAGTACCCAGCCGTTAGAAGGGTTTGATTGGCTCAACTTTTTCTTTGCACATTCTTATGACTTTTGCTCTCCTAGAAGTCCTTTCCACCCATTGTCTTGCGCTTGTTGGGCTGAAGTCCGGGTCTGTAGTGTTTCTTGAAGGATCAAAGCAGCTGTGAAGATCTTACAGGAAGTCTTAAGCCTCCGACTCTGGACCACATAATCTACTTTTGTGATTTGACTGTTTTTACTTGCTGGTATATTTTTGAATGGGTTTTGAAAGTAAAATTTAACTTTTATGGAAAAACATGAATTGCCTCTTTATTTGATTTAGTAACATTAATTATAACATATTGGTTATATAAGTGTGTGTGTGTGTGTGTGTGTGTGTGTGTGTGTACACAGCTTTAGACACGACAATTGTCAGTAAGGGCTGTTGGCTGAGAATTCGGTGTTTTCAGAATCCTCACCCCCCCCCCCCCCCCCCCCCCCAACACTCACTGCGCTGATGGTTTATCTGCACATACTACTTTTCCCTGTAAAATCATAAAGAGCACAGTGCCCAGTACTGCTTAAATCAGGCTATAACGAACACCCCGTGCCGCACACCTGGGGGTAGTGCCACCACCTTACAGGGGAAGTTTAACAGGTCCTCCCTTCGTGCTTGCACTCACCAAAAGAGCGTCTTGCTCTATTGCATATCACATCAAATCCACACTTCTTTGCCGGCCAAGGGGAAGTATACAGATATCAATCCATTTAATAAGGTAAAAGCATCTCGCAGGCTTACAAGCAGAAATCTCTGCTCCACTGCTGGGACCTGTTAAACTTCCCCTATAAGGTGGTGGCCCTACCCCCAGGTGTGCGGCACGGGGTGTTAGTTATAGCTTGATTTAAGCAGTACTGGGCACTATGCTTTTTATGATTTTAAAGGGAAAAGTGTGCGCAGTGATTGATATAAGTGTTACTGATAGGTGGAGTGAACCTCTCGTAATTGCGTACCCCTGAATTTGTGAGTTCTCATTGGAGCGCAGTATTTACCTAGAAGACTTGGTGGTTATCTGCTGCAGCTGTAGAGAACTTTGCCTGACTGGTGCCCAATGGATCAAGTCCTGATTCCTGCCAGGTGACAGTAGTTGTACATGTCTACCTGGTGTAAGGGTGTGTACAGCTTTGATAGACCAATTTTACCAATTCCAGGTAGTATGAGGGCCAACATATTTGAGTACTGGGAACAGATTAATTCTACCACTTTGACTAATGTAGTATGAGTTTAAGCTACACAATAAGAATTGGTGTGTATGCACCCTAAAACTTCATACATAGTTAACATGTGGGTCTACAATATCTGTCCACAATGACAATCCAGTGTATGTACCTTTTTTTTTTTTTTTTTTTTTTTTTTAGTGTGCATACACATATCCGATTCTACCACTTCCATGTATGAGGGCTTACCCAATTTGTTCCCAGCATTCAAAACTGTTGACCCTCATACTACCTAGAAGTGGTAAAATGGGACAGTCAAATGGGAAACCCAGCAACCATAATGTGTATGCAAAAATCACAAACTGCAGTACATGTACATATGTATAATACATTGAACTTAAAGGGGTAAGGGGGCTGCCATGCAATTAGCAGGTTCTTCACACATACTGTATGCCCTGTGACCATTGAAATGGAACCTTGCAAATACATGTTCAGCCTCAAACACTTGATTAAAGTTGGCTGAGGTGGCTAATAACCGCCTCCGTTGATTTCAGGTGTACTGTGGCCTGAGAGCTGCCCAGTGGCGCAAATCTCCCCATTGATTGACTGCTTTTGAAAATGCTGCTCTGCTTCGTAATGCATGTGCCCCTCTGCCTCCCCGCATAGCAACAGATCATGGTGTCAGCTACGCAGCATGACTCAGCATCTGTACAGTTTAGCCCATTGATGTTGCCCCAGGGGATGGGGTCCTGATCCACCATCGGGCAACCTCAAAGGTGTGTACGCATGTAAACCGTGATCATTCTCCAATAGGACATGAGACTCTCATCCTCCTTTTTTCCTATATCTAGTTATGCAAGGATGTGAGTCTCACGGTTACTGCTGCTGTGCACAATCATTATGTACACACGATTGTGCATGTGTACACATGATCCTGCATGTACTCTAGTGCAGGGGCTCTCATGTGTGCACTTAAAAGGATGCTCCTAACCTTTAAAAAAAAAACACAATGGTGCATGGGAACCTATTCTGTGATCCTAGTGGTGCAACTTTTGAGAATGATCCCAGTTAGGCTATGTTCACTTGAAATCGCAATGGTGATTTGTGTGATACTAGCCTTGGGGGGGGGGGGGGGTTGAGAGAGAAAGTAAGCAGAGGGAGTGCAACGAAGATATACTTGGGGAGGGAAGTGTCTGGATGATTGAGGCTTCTACAGTCCTCCACCACTGCTTGCCAGGATTTCCTTTGCACTCACGCTCCTGTCCATGTATGAGCATGGTCAAAACTATTCACGTAGGCCAGGGCAATGCATGAGAATTACAATTGAAAATCTGTGCTGCCACCAGCATGCCCGATCAGTGATGTGACTTATGTTGGGATAGAATTGGTTGAATGTATTGATTGGACATACTGGAAAATCTCAGGTGTCATGCTCGATCAGGTGTGTGACAGTAATGTCAAGTGTAATGGAACCCTCCATGTCTCCCCTAGGAATTCAACTTTTTAAACATGTCATGAAGGTGTGAACTTCTTTTTTTTTTTTTTTTTTTTTTTTGGCAAATAAGGGCTTGTAGTTACGAGTTATGACAAAACAAACACACCATTTATATCCATTCAAATATCTTGTCCTCATACATTGCACTAGGAACCTAATTAAAATGTTGCAATAGCCAGCGCAAAGTGAAAATAATGCTACTGTTGATAAAACACACTATAGAGGATGTTAATGGAGAACTAGTCTCCC
Source organism: Hyperolius riggenbachi (assembly GCF_040937935.1). Lineage (NCBI taxonomy): Eukaryota > Metazoa > Chordata > Amphibia > Anura > Hyperoliidae > Hyperolius > Hyperolius riggenbachi. The sequence continues at coordinate 74,793,288 of NC_090648.1, forward strand.
CCCCCCCCCCCCCTTTTTTTAATTTTTTCTTTATGTGCATTAAAAAAAAAATCCTTATGGACCAGAGCAATTTTCACATTTCAGCAGTCCTCCCATTCATTCGCTAATAACTTTCACTACTTATCACAAAACAATCCACTGGTTTTATTGCCACCAATTTGGCTTTGCTTGGGTGGTATGTTTTGCTAAACATTATTTTATGCATTTTAACAGGAATCAGAAAAATGGGAAAACTTGTTTTCAGCTTTTTTTTTTTATAAAGAAGTTTTTATATACAGTAGCATGTTTTATTTGCCCATTTACTCCAGTTATTAAGATGTTAAAATTTTATCACCATACATTGTACTAGGGTCTTGATTTAAATTTGGAAATGTGCATTTTTTTTTCCATTTTTGTGTCTGTCACTAATTACAAGCCCTTATTAAAGTGGATTCCCAAGAGTAACTTTAAATATGTAGGTCATATTATTTTTGCAATGTCACTTTTTAACGTTTTATACAAGTGCCTTTTTTTATTATTTTGGTAGCTATGGGAGGTAAGTGACTTAATGGGGTTTATTTAATGTAATGCATGCATGTATGTAAGGGTTATTTGGCCACTAGATATTCCCCCCCCCCCCCAAAATACTTTTTCCTATTGTATGCTGAACAGTACCCAGGAGGAAGTAATGTATGTATTACTTTCATTTGTCAATGATCACGAGCACTTTGATCAATGAATGGGAACAATGTTCCCATTCACTGATCAGTCTGGTAATGGGAGGCCATGGGACTTGCGATGGCCATTTTTGGAAGGTTATGTATATCTAAGCCCCTGAGGTTAAAAATGAAGTTCTACAGGGTGTAGATATACTGTCAGTACCAATAACTGGTTAAAGCGAGCTCAAACCAAACATTTTTTAATTCTAAATATTTAGTTGCACCACTCTGACACATGCAAAGGTAAATAAACACTCCTTTAAGCCTATGAGCATTTCAGTTCATGCTTTTCACTGTACTCTTTTCATTGCTAGGGTTATACAGGTGCCAGCCATTAGCAATTCCTCCTTCGCCGGACACTTCCTGCTCTACTAGTTTGCTGGATTCTGTCCCGGCAATAAGGGAGGGGGTTCCTCCAATAAATATAAAATATTTTTTATTTGTCATACAGCTGACAAAGGCTATTTATTATTTAGAAAATAGATTTTTATTTCTGAAATCTTGTATTTTTAATGTGGGTCCACTTTAAAGTTCTGACCAAATGAATAGGAGCAGCACTGAGGTTCTTGGCAGTAAGGCCTGGTTCACATCTGCAAAATGAGCCAAAAGGATCCAGTCTCCGCTTCACCGGATCTGAATGGCTCAGTCCACATAGGAAAACTGATCTAATCAATGATTGATCGGATCCCGTTTCACTCAGCATATACATACCTAATCTGCAGCAGCCGGTGGTAAAGGGTTTCTCTTCTTCCGCTGTGACTAGTAATATGACGCGGAAGAAGACTGAAGTCTCTACTGCTGGCTGCTACAGAAGATTAGGTATGTATAAACCCTCCTTAGCCCATCCGCCTGCTGCACCCTCCCCTCACGTCGCTAGATTTGCGTTGCCCCCATCCCCCAGTGGAACAGTCTGTTTCTTCACTAGTGTGAAGAAACGTTTCCCATTGCCCCCAAAGCTGCTGCATTTTTGTCCGGATCCGTTCCGCTCAGCAGAGTGGTCTGGAAAATTAGGGCCTGCAGCAGTTTTTAGGTCTGGGGACCGGAACGTATCTGTACCAACGGATGCATGTGAATGGATCCCCATAGGTTAAGGCCCAGTTCACATTAGCATTTTTTCCGGAACATACACTGTGCAAAGGGAATGGATGTAAATGGATCCAATGTTAACCTATGGATCCATTCAGATGCGTCCATTGGTACAGATATGTTCTGTATGTTACAGTCCCCGGACCTAAAATTGCTGTAGGTCCTAATTTTCCGGACTGTTCTGCTTAGCGGAACAGATCTGGACAAAAAGGCAGCAGCATTGGGGGCAATGGAAAACTGAACGTTTCTTCACACTAGTGAAGAAACGGACCGTTCCACTGGGGATGGGGGCATGGGCTGACGTGAATCTAGTGACGTGAGGGGAGGGTGCAGCAGCTGGGCGGGTTTATACATACCCAATCTTCCGTAGCAGCAGGCGGTAGAGGCTTCCGTCTTCTTCTGTCATGTGACTAGTCATATGACGCTGTGTAGTCGCCGTGGAAGAACTCCTCTCTGCTGCAGAAGATTGGGTATGTACAGTGGCTTGCAAAAGTATTCGGCTTCCTTGAAGTTTTCCACATTTTGTCACATTACTGCCACAAACATGAATCAATTTTATTGGAATTCCCAGTAAAAGACCAATACAAAGTGGTGTACGTGTAAGAAGTGGAACGAAAATCATACATGATTCCAAACATTTTTTTTTACAAATCAATAAATGCAAAGTGGGGTGTGCATAATTATTCAGCCCCCTGAATTTAATACTTTGTAGAACCACCTTTTGCTGCAATTACAGCTGCCAGTCTTTTAGGGTATGTCTCTACCAGCGTTGCACATTTAAGGACTGAATTCCTTGCCCATTCTTGTTTGCAAAACAGCTCCAGCTCAATCAGATTAGATGGACAGCATTTGTGAACAGCAGTTTTCAGATCTTGCCACAGATTCTCGATTGGATTTAGATCTGGACTTTGACTGGGCCATTCTAACACATGGATATGTTTTCTTTAAACCATTCCATTGTTGCCCTGGCTTTGTTTGGGGTCGGTGTCCTGCTGGAAGGTGAAAGGTGCAGACTCCAAGCGGTTTCCTTCCAAGATTGCCCTGTATTTGGCTCCATCCATCTTTCCATCAACTCTGACTAGCTTCCCTGTCGAAGAGGAGCACCCCCAGAGCATGATGCTGCCACCACCATATTTGACAGTGGGGATGGTGTGTTCAGAGTGATGTGTAGTGTTAGTTTTCCACCACACATAGCGCTTTGCATTTTGGCCAAAAAGTTCCATTTTTATCTCATCTGACCAGAGCACCATCTTCCACATGTTTGATGTGTCCCCCACATGGCTTGTGGAAAACTGCAAACGGGACTTCTTATGCTTTTCTGTTAACAATGGCTTTCTTCTTGCCACTCTTCCATAAAGGCCAACTTTGTGCAGTGCACGACTAATAGTTGTCCTATAAACAGTCTCCCACCTGAGCTGTAGATCTCTGCAGCTCGTCCAGAGTCACCATGGGCCTCTTGACTGCATTTCTGATCAGCGCTCTTCTTGTTCGGTCTGTGAGTTTAGGTGGACGGCCTTGTCTTGGTAGGTTTACAGTTGTGCCATACTCCTTCCATTTCTGAATGATCGCTTGAACAGTGCTGCGTGGAATGTTCAAGGCTTTGGAAGTCTTTTTGCAGCCTAAGCCTGCTTTAAATTTCTCAATAACTTTATCCCTGACCTGTGCAATGGGGAGAAAACTTTATCCCTGACCTGTCTGGTGCGTTCTTTGGACTTCATGGTGTTGCACCCAATATTCTCTTAGACAACCTCTGAGGCCGTCACAGAGGAGCTGTATTTGTACTGACATTAGATTACACACAGGTGCACTCTATTTAGTCATTAGCACTCATCAGGCAATGTCTATGGGCAACTGATTGCACTCAGACCAAAGGGGGCTGAATAAATATGCACACCCCACTTTGCAGTTGTTGATTTGTAAAAAATGTTTGGAATCATGTATGATTTTCGATCCACTTCTCATGTGTACACCACTTTGTATTGGTCTTTCACGTGGAATTCCAATAAAATTGATTCATGTTTGTGGTAGTAATGTGACAAAATGTGGAAAACTTCAAGGGGGCCGAATACTTTTGCAAGCCACTGTATATGCTGAGTGAAAACCGATCCGATTAATCATTGATCAGATCTGTTTTCATATGTGAACTGAGCCATCTGGATCTGGTGAAATGGAGACCGGATCTGCTCACCGGATCCTTTTGCAGATGTGAACCGTGCCTAACATTGGATTCATTTACATCCGTTCCATTTGTACAGTATACGTTCCGGAAAAAAATGCTAATGTGAACTGGGCATAAGGGTAAAAACAGGGCTGAAATGGTTCAAGAATCACCAAAAACCGCTTATTGAAAAATCCTAAACTATGTAATTATATTTGTCAAAGTAAAATGCACTATAAATGACTTCTTCACTTTACAGCAGGGGTCTCAAACTCAATTTACCTGGGAGCCGCAGGAGGCAAAGTCAGGATGAGGCTGGGCCGCATAAGGAGTTTTACAATCGCTGCGCATCACTGCCTCTGCCCGCCCCTCTCACTCTTCCTTCACAGAGAGGGGCGGGGAGAGGCATCGATCCATGCAGCGATTGACGTCAGGAGGGGCAGAGTGGAAGCTGAAAGCTCTGCCCCTTCCAGGAAATGCCGACGGATTGCCCCCGGGCGATTTGGGGGCTCTGCAGCCCTCGTTTAGTGGCGGGGATGCGGCGGATTACTTGGGAGCACTGAAGCGAACTATAAGGAAGCTTTTGCCGGCGAGGGCCACAATATATTGTATCGAGGGCCACAAATGGTCCGCGGGCCGCGAGTTTGAGACCCCTGCCTTACAGTAAGCAGTAAAAATCAGAAATTTTTGAAGTAGTTAATCTGCTCATTCTTAAGGATTTTTTTTGTTTGTTTTCTTTAATTTTCTAAAGACTTTGCTGTACTGCAGTTGAATATGAGTAGGGAGACTTCCTAACATCTTTGTATAGATAATTCATGCTCAGTATTTTCTGTATCCTTTACTAAATAAACTTTAGAAAGGGAGAGATGAACTGGTCCAAAGCCAGATCTGTCTGATTTTTACTACATACTGTGACAGCAACATAGAAGAAAAAAAGTATTTTCTAGTGCATCTTAATTTGGGAAAAAACGTACAGTACTTGTTCAAGTGACACTGAAGCAAAAAAAAAGTATGCTATAATGAATTGTATGTTTAGTATGGATAAAATATGGAGGCTGCCATATTTCTTTCCTTTTAAAGAGAACCTGTAACAAAAAAAAATTCCCCTGGGGGGTACTCACCTCGGGAGGGGGAAGCTTCAGGATCCCAATGAGGCTTCCCCCCTCCCCTGTAGCTGCAGGCAGTCCAGCGCTGGCTCCCCCGAGGTGCCCAGCAATCCTCCCTCGATAAGCGCTGCTTTAGCTGGAGCCAGGAAGGTAAATATTTACATCCTCGCTGTTCAGGGAGCTTTATTGCTGCCGCCGTGGGACTGAGGAGGATGGGGGAAGCCTCAATAGGATCCGGAGGCTTCCCCCCACCTGAGTTGAGTACCCTCCAGGGGAGGTTTTTCTGTTACAGGTTTGCTTAAAACAATGCCAGTTGCTTGGCAGCCCTGTTAATCTATTTGGCTGCCAGTGTCTGAATCACACCAGAAACAAGCATGCAGCTAATCTTGTCAAACACCTTACATGTTATGTTGCATGCTTGTTCAGGGTCTATGGCTAAAAGTATTTGAGGCAGGATAGCCAGGTAACTGGTATTGAAATTGGTATTAAAAAAAATAAATAAATATGGCAGCCTCCATATCCCTCTCACTACAGTTGTCCTTTAAGCCTGGTACACACCCTCAATTTTGATTTGCCTCTTGTATGTTGGTCACCAGCTTTTAAATACTATGATGGTGGTAAAGATTGAGTAAGCACACCATAATACTACATGGAGGTGGTAAAATTGGTTGTTTGGCCAATCATAAATGAAATAGTGTACAAGCCTTTAGACTGCTGCTTGGTGTAACCTTGGTTGACTTCTGTAAATAAAGAAAATCTCCCTGGACAGAAAATATGAACATTTAGACCAGGGGTGTTAAACTCAATCATGTGAGGTGTCAAAATCTGAAACTGTGCAAGTTGTGGGCTAACTTGTGTATTAATATTTAACTGCTTCCTTGTGACGGCAACACTCCGTGCTGCATACCTATGGCTCCCAATGCATGTCCTGTGATCCGGAGCAAAGCAATTTTATGCCAACATTAATAAATGTAAATAAAGGAGCTGCATATATCTGGTTTCCTTTATGTACCTGAAAGAAAGCTTCCTATAGACTGTGGTAATCCACCTTTGTGACATCACTGAGGTAAAAATAATATAGTGGAGAAGTCTATTTCCTGCTGCCCCGCCCGACACATGTAAGTCACACGGCTGCTGTTGTAAGATAGTTTCAGGAGCAAGAGACAACCGCTCTTGCTTTGATTCTGACTGGCCAATGGTTTGTAAAAAACCAGTGGCGTAGCTAAGGAGCTGTGGGCCCCGATGCAAGTTTTACAATGGGGCCTCCCCAAGCACTCTATACATAATTGATACGGCAGACCAAAACCTGCCAATGGCAACTACAGTGTCAGAGGTGCAAGAAGGGGATGGGGAATAGCTTGTTAATGATTACCACTGTTCAAAGTATCTATAGAAGTGATTATTATGAGCACAGGACCAAAAGAGAGCTAATACTGTAATTGAGGGTGGGCCCTTCGGGGCCCCTCTTCCCCAAGGGCCCCGATGCGGTCACTACCTCTGCACCCCCTATTGCTACGCCCCTGGTAAAAAAGCATCAGTCCCTCCTCCTGTAACCTCCTTACATGAGGTTTGGTGTGTACACACTTTTGATAACTGTTGTGTGAAGACAGTGCCAGGAGCATCGGGGGGGGGGGGGGGGGTGGTCATGTGTTAGTCTAGCGCAGTTTAAAGCAACCAGCAGCAAGCATGTGTATCTGGCAATCTCTGCCTATGCCAAATAATGGGACTTAATATTTTCACGCTACACACCATAACTTACTTTTATGCAAAGTTTGGTATGTACTGAAGTTATTTACAATTGATTCTGGTTGAATACACTGACAATTATTTATTTATAAAGCACCAACATATTCCATGGCGCTGTACAATGTAAGAAAACAAACAAGGGATACATAATGATACAGACAATGATATACATCAAATATAAACACTGATACAAGATACAGCACTGCTGATTACAATTTGATTTAACATGATGACTAAAATGTATAAATTTCTAACAGTGTGCAAGCAATTAAATTAATAACATTCCATGACACAAAAGGGTGAGCCCTGCCCTTTCGAGCTTACAATCTAAAGGAATGGGGTGGAAACAAGAGGTGGGGATGTATACAGTATATGTACAGGCAGTGCGTAATTAGGTTATTTAGTGGGTGCATGGCCTAAGCTAGAGAATACGCTCGTTGGAAAAGGTGGGTTTTGAGGGAGCGTTTAAAGATTTCAAAGGTGGGAGAGTGGCGGATGTGTTGTGGAAGAGCATTCCAGAGGGGTGAGGCACGTGAGAAGTCTTGTACACGTGAATGTGAGGAGGTAATTTTAGAACCTCATGTGCAGATCTGAGATTGCAGTTGGGTTGGTATCTGGAGACTAGTGAGGAGATGTACAGGGGAGAGAGATTGTGGAGAGCTTTGTAGGTTAGAGTTAAGAGTTTGAACTGAATCCTTTCATTAATTGGTAGCCAGTGAAGAGCTTGACAGAGAGGGTCAGCAGAGGAAGAGCGAGAGGAGAGATGAATGAGTCGAGCAGCAGAGTTCAGTACAGAATTGAGCGGTGTTAGTCAGTTAGTCCAAGCAATATATTGCAATCCATCACATACCATACAATTCTTGGTAAAGTTGGTCTAAATTCTCAGAGTCTAATCTCAAAAAAATCAAGAGAAATGGAAAAATTCACTTTTATCGGTACAACCAATTGTTTTCATCGAATTGGGGTAAAAAAATCAAACAAAAATTGTAACATGTGTGGCCACCTTTAGGCCTTTTTCCCATGAACATCTAACAGGTGGTGAATTTACTGCCTGTCAGCTGCTCCCATCCACTGGTCATGCGCTTGCTTGGTATGGGTGGTGGATCAATGTATTTCCATCTGAGCATGGCAGTTCCTGCAACAGGAGACTTTTTTGACACCTGGTAATGCCACCACATGCCAAGTGATGACATGCGTGGACGCTGCCGTTCAGCTGCATTTTCATTTCTAGCAGCAGGTCATCCATCCATGAAAAGAAAGCCCAAATTTAAAGCAAACCTGAACTGCAAATTAAGTGTCAAAATAAACAAAATGGCATACTCCTCCCATGTAGTCTACTCATCAATTGCAGGGTAATGACCCTGTAACAGCTTCCTGGTCAGCACACTGTTTAACCTCCCTGGCGGTAAGCCCGAGCTGAGCTCAGGCTATGCCACGCAGGAGGATTGCATAATTTTTTTTGGGTACACGCAGCTAGCACTTTGCTAGCTGTGTGTACTGCCCAATCGCCTAATGAAAATCCCGTTCAGAACGGGATTTCCAGACGTGCTTGATCGCAGGAGGCGATCGAAGAGGGTGGGGGGATGCCGCTGCACAGCAGCTGTCATGTAGCTAGTGCTAGGCTAGCTACATGATTTTAAAAAAAAAGTGCTGCACTGCCCTCTGGAGGTTTTAATTGACCAGCAGGAGGGTTAATATCGCCCACTTAAGCTAAAGGGAAACATGGACATTACCTTGCACATCAGCTGTCCTTTTAGCTATAACTGACAGCAACGGACATATTTAAATTCTGACAATCTTGTCAGTACTGGAAGAGATCATTGTAAGAAGAAAATGGTGAGCTTCTGAGAGGAATTGACAGCAAAGCATGTATGTAATATTCATTTGCAGGTGCAGCATGTGTTTAATTTTATTTTTATTTACTCGCTTCAAGTTCCCTTTAATTTTTCCTCCCCTAAAAGCCTGGCCAGGAACAGCTGGTCCTGAGATCCAATATATGATGTTGAGGAATGTGGCCTTGGCTCTCATCTGATGAAGACCTATACGTCCTCATGTGCAACTCCATTGCAGTGCATTTGTAACTACCTCCTATCCCAGGCAAGGCATAAAAGTAGAATGTGCCTTTGAGATTTTGGCCAGTAAGAATATCTGCCTAATGCTGTAGCATTCATCAAAGCAGCTTGTGCCCTTCACCATGATGTGAGGAAGAGCATGGGCAGATGAAATGGGGGTTTGTCATCTCTAGAAACCCACCACATGAAACATTGACACAATATATGCAATGCCTTGTCACATTATTTTGTGATTCCAAAAGACCATGTGCCAGGGCAGGATAATTTGATTTTCAAATACCACTTGGCTGTACAGAAAACCATAATTTTTCTGTATTGTGCATTGTTTTCAATGGATAAACAGTATATCACACATCTGCATCTCCATTGAAAGTCATGTGCATTTCAGATTAGTTTCCTATGAATAGGCAGCAACTCATGAGTTTTGGAAAGCAGATAGGCTTTTTTTTCTTTCATGCAGCCCACAAACATTCATTATGCACAAAAATGCATGCAGTTGCTGAAACAGGCAATGCTGCTTAGCGTGCTCCTAGCCTTTGTTGGCTGAAGCTGTAAGCCTTTATTTTTCTTTATGATGGCCACACAGATTGTAAATAAATTTTTTTCACACCAGGGCTGGCACTACCATAGAGGCAAAGGGGGCAATTGTCCCAGAGCCTGTATTGATCCCCAAGGTTTTCTCCTCCCCCTCCCATCTTAACTGTTGCTCCCCGGGATCTCTTCAGAGTCTTTGGCAGAGTAGCATCTTACGTGTGCTGGCAGGCAGTAGGGATGATCAATGAGATTTTTCCAAGCTGATGCAAATTTTTTATGCAAATATATGCAGTTTGAAAATGTACCAATCAGTTTAAACCCAGGTTCAAATTGATTGGTCCAATTTGAAGCAGCATATAAATTTGCATAAACAGAAGAATTTGCATATCTGATCATCCCTAGGGGCAGGCAAGACCCTACTCTGCCCAAAACTCTGCAGGGGCCACAGTTAAATTGGGAGGGAGGGTTAGCAGGCAGCTCAGAGGCCCAGAAGTGTTGGGAAGGAACCCATTATTAGAACCAGCAGTTTCTCACATCTCATTAAAATCATATAATGTCAGTAATAGGGATGGTTGGAAATGCCATTTCCGATACCGCAGACATTCCAATTCTCACCAATGCTGGTTTCTGATAAGCTTTTTGTATCCTCTGATTGGCTAAATACTTTGAGTTGATTCAGAAGTATTGGACCAATCAGAGAGTGCAGAATTTTACCACATTAATCGGAACACCATGGAAATTTTAGGCCAATCACAAGATGCAAGAATACGCTAATATCCGGAGTCTTGTGGCTGGTCTAAAATGACCACAGTAATCTGACTTTGGCGGAAAAGATCTGCATTTCCTGATTGGTCCAATGCTTTAGAGTTCTGTGATTGGCCTAAAATGGGGGAATTGCCAATCAAACTTGGAAATTTCAATTCTGCAGAATGTGAATGAGCATCCCTAGGAAGTAATCACGCTGTGTATAGATGTAGAGTTATAATAAAAATAGGCATAAAAAAATTGTGTGAATAGATCAGCCATATGGTGCCTTGAAATGCAACAGAAGTTTAACCACTTAAGCCCACAGGGTTGAAATTTTTTTGCATCTGAGCAACTTTCACCTCCCATTCATTTGCCAATAACTATCACTAATCACAATGAATGAATCTATATCTTGTTTTTTCCACCACCAATTAGACTTTTTGTGGGTGATACTCTTTGCTGAAAATTAATTTATTCTAAATCCATTTTAACAGGAATATTAACCTCCTGACGACCAGCTAACGCCGATCTGCGTAAACTGGTCGTCTGCGGGTTACCATGGAAACGCTGTCTCCGTGAACAGCCGGAGCCGGCTCTCCGGCAAAATGTAAACATGCGGGGAAGAAATCCCCGCTGTTTACATCATGCTGCGCAGCAGCGCCGTAGGGCAGATCGGCAATCGCCGGCATCTGATAGGCGGAAGCCTATCCTTCAATGCGCAGGACGGAACTCCGTCCTGCGCATTACTGAGAGAGGGAGGGAGGTAAGGAGACAGAGGGCGGAAATGGCTGCGGAGGGGGGCTTTGAGGAGCCCCCCCCCCCCCCCCCCCGCAAAACACAGATGGCCGGCGGCGATCAGACCCCCCCCCAGCAGGACATCCCCCTAGTGGGGAAAAAAAAAAAGGGGGGGGGGGGGGGAAGTCTGATCGCCCTGCCATAATACTGATCTGTGCTGCGGGCTGGAGAGCCCACGCAGCACAGATCAGCCAATACAGCCCTGTTTGGCAAGTGGTTAAGAAATGGCAAACAAAATTATTTATCAGCTTTTGGCCAATATACCAGTAGTTTGAAATTTATACAAATTATGTCCCTATCACAATGTATAGCGCCGATATTTTATTTGGAAATAAGGTGCAAATTTTCAATTTGCATCCATCACTATTTACAAGCCCAGAATTTAAAAAAAATATATTCATATACTCCTTTGACATGCATATTTATAAAGTTCAGACCCTTGGGTAACTATTTATGTATTTTTTTATTGTACATTTTTTTTAATTAAATATTGTATGTGGGTAATTAGTGGTGTGGGAGGTAAACAGTAATTTTTAATGTAAAAAGTGTGCATGTATAATGTAACATGCATGTGGGTGTAGTTTTACTATTTGGCCACAAGATGGCCACAGTCAAATAGTCCTGGGAGCAATCGAGCTTGCTCCCAGGAAGAAGAAAGAAGACCTGGAACTTTTTTGCACGCAGAGAGACGCTGTCAGCTTTTCTCCGGGAGGATGCGATCGGTGAAAGGGATCTATAATCCCGATCGCTGGGTAAATGGCAGGTAGCGGAAGCGGGAGCACGCGTGACCCACGGGAATGCACGCAGCCTAACTGGACGAGAAATCTCGTCCAGTTAGGCTTAAGTGATTAATATATACTGTATGTATCCAGAATGTGTAAAATGCACATGACCATGTTGTGCTGATGTGTGTCTACGTTAGTCTTTAGGTGCCAGCATCATATAGGATAGGCCTCCCTGCAGGAGAATGCTCAAATGCCATGATTGCACCAACGCATTTGAGCTGTTTAGCAACTATGGAGACCCCACAATAAACTATTTAGACCATAAGGCTCTCCTGACCATCAGGCCTCCTTCACACTGCAGCATTTTACTAGTAATTTCAGCAGCGGTTTCAATCACTGGTGATGACATATTGACAAGCACTACTGCAATGTAAAGTGTACAGCAGTGTTGATACTTCATGATCGCCAGTGATTGGCTGAAATCGAAAACTTGCAGCCTTTTTAGGTATTTCATGTTATAGAATCGCAAAATGTGATCACTCCAAAATCACTTTCCTGTACAGTGAATATTAAAAAAAAACAAAAAACAGGACAATCACTTCGCAAACCACTACTGATTTTGTGAGTCCCAGTATAGTGCCTTAGATGCACTAGATCCAGAGGACAAAAACTAGGGGCAACCCCCCCAAATTCTATACCTGGTACACACCGATCAGTAATATGCCAATTCACACAATATTGAAATAAATTATTTCTGTATTTTGCATTTGATAAAAGACAACTTGATTAACTTTAACAATTTACTTTGTGGCCTTAAAGAAAACCTGAACTGAAAATTAAGAGTCAAAATAAGCATACACAAGTCATACTTACCTTCCATGTAGTCTACTTCTCAGTGTCTTTCTCCTGTCCCGCGTCCTGTTTGTTCACTGTGATCAAGGGAATTTTCCGTCCTCCATTTTGAAAATGGCCATTACCCATAACAGCTTTCTGGTCAGCACACAGTTAAACTGTAACATCGCCCACTTGAGCCATAGGGAAACATGGACATTACCTGGTACATCAGTTTTCCTCTCAGCTATAACTGACAGCAACTGATATTTTATTGACAGCAACTGATATATTTCAGATCTGACAAAATATTGTCAGAACTGGAAGGGATCATTGTCAGAAGAAAATGGTGAGCTTCTGAGAGGAACTGATGGCAAGGTAACTATGTAATGTTCATTTGAAATTACCTCATGTGTTTATTTTAAATATTTTGACTCAGTACAGGTTCTCTTTAATATCAAACAAATATAAACCATAAAAGAAAATAAATTCACCAAAACTTTGGCAACATACACAAAAAAAATTGAATCCTGGTATTTAGTGTGGATTTCAGGGTATTGGTTGTGACTGATTTTGATGCAAATGGATGAGCAAGTATAGTTTGTAGGCTACAGTATTAGGAATAAACTGGTGTGTGTTCTGGGTGATAGGAGTGAGCTTGTGTGAAAGCATACGTTTGGTTAACAGACATACCAGTAGTTGCAGGGTGTTGCAAGTGTGCCGATTGTGTTATGAAGGTGGTTGGGTTTGTTGTGATGGTATAGGACTTAAGTTCTGTTGGGATGGTAAATGACTGTTGGGTTATGTTGCCTGTTGGGATGGTATGACTGTTGGGTTCTATTGTCTGTTGGAACTTTATTATAACATCTATCATCTCTTTAAACATGTATGGTAGTGTTATCAGGAACATTCTCCATATATGTAACCAGGCAATCCGCCAACGTTTGTCTGGGTGACAGCTGTTCTTAGCTCTGCCTCCACCTCTTCAATTGTTGGAAAACAAATTAGGTTGGTGGCAATAGTCCAAGCAGCTCCCCATCACGATACCTCCTTCGGACAGTGTGAACACCTCATCTTGTGGATGGGCCTGCTTCTGCATCATGTTGGCTTTCACCTTGTAGTTGACTGCTACGCATCGCCAAAGTATCTATTAGCAAACCTTCCTTAGTCCTGTGATAATTAAAAATATACATAATTCAGTAAATTACATTCTCTTGTGAATTTGTGGAAAACACATGGGGATTGACACGTCTTAGTCTTAACCTTTTGCAGACCGACACAAGTAAATACTACACTGCACTTGTGGCTGCTATAGGTTGATGCAACATAGAATTTACACCACCCACCGTTTCCGCTCTCAACGCGATTGTGCTCACCCGAGGGGGAGATTAAGCTGTCATGACAGCTGAAATCTCCCCTCAGTGATCAGAAGCCATAGTGTATGGCTCCTGGTCAGTACGATCGCTGGCGGTTCGTAGTGATCCTAGTTACTGATGCGGCTGTGGGGGGTGGAAAGAAGAGGATCCACTCACCTGTCATTTACCCGCGATAGGCGCTCCCCTTCGCTCTGGCCGGCATCTCCGCTTGCTCTGACATAAGTGCCGGGTCACGGCTTGATGAGGTCATCAAGCCAAACCTGGAACTTAGCATCAGTACGAGCCTGGATGCCGGCCAGAGCAGAGGGGTCCACGGAAGCTCATCGCTGGAGCCTGGAAAGGTGAGTAAATGCTGCTGGCTACAGGGGGACACCATGCCCAGCTACCAAAAGTAGTCATCCGCATCCCCCCTCCCCCCAGCATGCAAAATCCCCTGGTCCTTAAAAAAGGAACCTAAACAGAGGGATAGGTATGTTTCCTTTTATACAATACCAGTTGCTTGGCAGTCCTGCTGATCTCTTTGGCTGCAGTAGTGGTTGAATCACACCTGAAACAAGCATGCAGCTAATCCAGTCTGACTTCAGTCAGAGCACCTGATCTGCATGCTTGTTGAGGGGCTGTGGCTAAAAGTATTAGAGACACAGGATCAGCAGGAGAGTCCGGCAACTGGTATTTTAACCCCTTGAGGACCGCAGTGCTAAACCCCCCTAGTGACCAGGCCATTTTTTAGTAAAATAGGCTACTTCAGCTTTAAGACTAAGCTGCAGGGCCGCACAACAGCACACAAGTGATCCCTCCTTTTCTCCCCACCAACAGAGCTCTCTGTTGGTGGGGTCTGATTGCTCCCCCATGTTTATTTTTAATAAATATTGTTACTTTAAAAAAAAACAAAAAAACTGTTTCTTTAAAAATCTCCCTACAGCCAGCCAATTATGGCGATCGTCTGTCATAGGCTTCTGCCTATGAGAGCCAATCGCTCTCGTCCCCCAGGGGGACAGCGCTGCTGCCAATCGCAGCGCTGTACATGGAAATAGACGGCGATCACACCGTCTAACAGTCTCCCGAGCGGCAATAGCCGCTCGGAGACTGAAGGAGGGGCGGAGCTCCACCCCCAAGCAGGAGATGCACGCGCAGCCTGCGCGCGATCTCCTACAAAACAGAGCCCCAGGACTTTACACCAATCGGTGTTAGGCAGTCCTTGGGTTGCCGCCACGGCCATCGGCGTGACGCGGTCAGCAAGAGGTTAAAAGGAAAAATCCATATCCTCAGTTTAGGTTCCCTTTAAGGGGGGAGGGGTTAGGTAGCCAGTCCCCAAATGGTTAATATGTTGACCATGTCCTAGACTTAGTCCATGCAACTAAAGCCTGGTACACACTTCAAGTTATTAACAGTCAGTTACCAATTTTACCACCTCAATGTAATATGAGGGTCAACAGATATTGACTACTATGAGAAGATTGTATAGATAAACCCTCATACCACATAGAGGTGGTAAAATTGGTCAGTGATTGGCCAATCATAATTGAATGTGTGTACCAGGCTTTAGTTCCATGGACATCCACCATGAGAGAGGTGTAGGAATGGTTTTGCAGAGATGGTTAATGAGATGCCAATAGCTTGAATTCACATTCAATCCTCATGCAAATTGTATTCAGTTTGAAACAACCATATTTCTTTCCTGTTAAAACTGATTGCTCCAGTTGCCAACGGCATGCAATTTTCATGCAAGTCAAAATTTGTATCTCATTGCCTATCTGACGTTAGTATGGCTGATAGGCAAATAATTCCAGGCCAATGCTAATATAATGCAGATTTCATGGATAATTGACCAAATACAGCAGCATTGCATTGGTCGATTTTCAAGTTGAACAATTTTGGATAAAATTAATAAAAATTCCATCATGTTTGGTTTGTGCCACAAGAATTAAAGGACAACTGAAGTGAGGAAAATACAGAGGCTGCCATATTTATTTCCTTTTAAATAATACCAGTTGTCTGGCAGACCTGATCTATTTGGCTGCAGTAGTATCTGAATCGCACCAGAAACAGGCATGCAGCTAATCTCGTCAGATCTGAGTGTCCAAAACACCTGATATACTGCATGCTTGTTCAGGGTCTATGGCTAAACGTATTAGAGGCAGAGGACCAGCAGGGCTGCCAGGCAACTAGTATTGCTGAAATGTAAAGAAATATGGAGGCCTCCATATAAGACTTGTGCTGCTTTCATTTTGATAATAGCACTCATTTCCAAAACTATAACATGACACCCCCCCCCCCCCGTACAACAACCTACGGACATGAAACGGGTATGGGTGGGTAGTGCTCATTTGCGCTGCAGAAATAGCCTTATAGTTTATGTGATATTCATGTTTTTATAAAGGTCAAAAGTTCACCCAGCCTTTCCAATGTTATAGGGGGGCTGAGTGAACTTTTGACCTTTAAAAAAACAAAAAAAACTTTAATATCTCAAAAACTATAAAAGATGGAAAGATGAGCACACACAGCACTAGCCGCCCATACCAGTTTCATGCCTCCAGGTTGTTGTACGGGCACCGATTGTTTTGGAAAAAGATATATAATTCTCTTCAAACGAAAGCAGCACAAATCTCCGAGCGCCTGTCATGGGCATGCCTTTAAGCCAGACGACTTCCAACAAAGTCGTGATATGACCCCTCAGGAGGAGGCTCTTGCAATGGCCATGCGTGTCACTTCCTGCTTCATTCAGTGATGCACTTCTCTAACAGAGAAGACAGGTGTGACCCAAAAGTTACAACATAGCCAAAATGGCAGCCGCGATTTTTCAATTGAAATCGAAAAAAAAGTATTTGGTGTAGGACGGCAATTCAGGCATCAAATGAAATCAGAGCACAAGCTACAGAAAGGTATGCATCTTTAAGTACTTTGCCGTACTGGTAAGGGCTCGTTTCCACTGTTGCGGTGCGGAATCGCCTGGATTCCACCGCAGAAGAAATGCGTTTCCACATGCGGATTTAGCTGCGATTTCGCATGGCAAGGAGCCAGGCGAATTTAACCATGTCACTGCCTGAGTAAAGCTCCATAGCAAACCATGCGAAATCGCAGGGAAATCCGCATGACAAAGCCGCATGCGATTTCCCTATTAAATGCATTAGCGGCGATTCGCCCGCATTCCTCCCGCGAAATCTGACGGCTCTGCCGTGCAGATTTCTGCCGCACCGAAAAACGCTCCCGCCGCCGCACAAGTGGAAACAGCCCCATCCACTTACATTGACTATGCGAATCCGCATGCAGTGCCCGCATGCGGATTCGCTATAGTGGAAACGAGCCCTCAGAGTCTTGAGAGACTGAAGCAAGAATAAATCTCGCTTCAGAGCTCATAGTTAGCAGGGGCATGTGTGCCCCTGCTAAACCGCCGCTAAACGGGGGTCCCTTCACCCCCAAACCCCCCACTGCGACACTTGGTCGCAGACTTGGTCGCTCCTGGAGGCAGGGCTAACGGCTGCAGCCCTGCCTCCAGTCACGTCTATCAGCGGCGCATCGCCGCCTCTCCCCCGCCCCTCTCAGTGAAGGAAGACAGAGGGGCGGGGAGAGGCGGAGATACACGCTGACAGATGCGCGTGGGGCAGGGCTGCGGCGGTTAGCCCTGCCTCAACCAGGAAGCAATCCCCCGCTGCACCGAGGGGATTTGGGGGTGAAGGGACCCCCGTTTAGCGGCGCGATTGCGGCGGTTTAGCAGGGGCACACTTGCCCCTGCTATCTATGAGGTCTGAAGCGAGATTTATTCTCGCTTCAGACTCTTTAAAGGCATGCCCATGAGAGGCGCTCGGAGTCCCTTAAGGGCCTGTTTCCACTAACGCGAATCCGCATGCGTTGTCCGCATGTGGATTCGCATAGCCAATACAAGTGGATGGCCCTGTTTCCACTTATCCGTATTGCAGAGCGTGTTTGTGTGCGGGAAAAATCTGCACGGCAGAGCAGTCAGAATTCGCTCCCCGCACACCGCTATGCGAATCGCATACAATCTATTTCATAGGGAAATCGCATGCGGTTTTGGCATGCGTTTTTCCCCACGATTTCGCATAGCAACCAATGTTCATTTACACATGCAGTGACATGGTTAAAATCACATGCATACTACCCTATGCGAAATCGCACCTGCATGCGATTGTCAGCAGGGAATATAGCGGCGATTCCACACCGCACAAGTGGAAACGGGCCCTAAAAATTGCCCACACATTTGCATCAACTGAATTATTTGCCTCTCACTGACTATCTCACTATAGCACCAATAAAGAGCTAATGCAGCAAGTGAAGGCGGACCACAAGGGCAAAACCCACACCTACCAAAAATTGCAATAAAAAAAATGCACAATCACAGACAGTGCACTGGGAGCAAAGTGTGTTTTTGTGCAAGGTGTGGGGAGTGGAAGGGGCTGCTTGGAGCCAACACTTGCTTTTTATCACAACGAGTACGCTACCCTTTGCCAGTCAGCCTTTCTCTGCTGGCCAAGAATGATGATTTGGCCATGGGAAACGCAGCAGTTTTTCTGCGGCCTTAAGTGTGACCCCCCCCCTCAAGTCTGTTATACCACTGTTAGCCAGGCCAGCAGTGAGAAAGTTGCACACCCAGGGGCGTAGCTAAGGAGCTGTGGGCCACAATGCAAGTTTTACAATGGGGTCCCCCCCAAGCACTCTAACCATAACAATCGATACAGCGCACCAAAATCCGCCAAGGACAACCACAATGTCAGAGGAGCAAGAAGGGGATGGGGAACTGTTTATTAGTAATCACTACTATTCAAAGTATCTATAGAAGTGCACAGGACCAATAGAGAGCTAATACTGTAGTTGAGGGAGGGTCCTTCCGGGCCCCTCTCGCCCCGATGCGATGGCTACCTCTGCAACCCCTATTGCTACGCCCCTGTGCACTGCACCTAGATGCCCATCAATAATGCAAACTTTCCAAATCTATGTAGTAAAATGGTTATTCGTAAACCACAGTGTTGGTGGGATTTAAAGTTTGATGACCTGTAATCTGCGGGGCATTAGGACTGTCCAGAGGAGGAGAGATTCTCAAATAAAATAACAGGCTCTTCACAATCAGACATGCGGTAAAGAATTGGTACTTATCCGTTAGCCGGGCGCATCCGGTAGGTGGCGCTAATTACTATTCCCCCTCCAGGCCGACATGGATAGTAGGGAAAGCTGTAACTCTGGTGGAGTTTTGTCGCCACCTAGAGGATGCGCCCGGCTAACGGGTAAGTACCAAAGAATTTTTTACCGCTAAATTATCGGCAGTGGTAACTTCCGCTTTTTTTCACATTCACTTAATTCTTTTGCATGTTTTCCACACACGGGTAAATTGCGGAAAAGAGTGCAGTAACACAAACAGGTAGTAAACCTGCGGAAAAAAAATTGGCAATAATAAACATCCCCCAGAAAGTTAAGTCCGGCAAACAGCACTCAAGCCTCCATTTTTACCACCTGGTACTTGGAGGTGATATTTACCAACTTTTGCGATAATTTCACGCATTTTATGCGCACTTTCACTGCACTTTTTCCACATGTGGGAAATTTTGGGAATGTCAAGATGGTTTCATTTTCGTTGGGTTCGATCATGTTGTGGCTGCAACATCTTCACTTTGACATTCCATGTCATGGGAACGCATGCACAATCACATTCATGCATGCATTCTGTAGTGTGAATGAGCCTTTAGTAGTCACAACTACATGGCAACAGACAGGAAGCAGGTCCCCTCAACTAGGACTCTTTTTTTGTAGTTCATTAAAACACTTAGGCAGGGAACACACTTGACTCAGTTTTCCGCGTGCGTTTTTCTGCATACTTTTTCTGCACACCAAGTGTGTTTCCATGCAGGAAACCACATGAGTTTTTTCACAGCAGCTGATGTAAATGATAGAGAAAACTGCCAAAATGTGCAGAATCATCATGCAGAATGTCAGTTTTTTCCCTGCGTGCAAACAACACAGTCAGTGTGCACTAGCCCATTGATTAACATGAGACACGAAAATAGTCACGCGTGTTCCCTGCCTGAACATTTTTTTGACACTTCTTGGGAGCTCCACCTGGTAATGTTCCAGGAGCAGACAAGTCCTTGCAGTAAACAAGACTACACTGCAGGATCAAAGTCCCCAGACTTGTGGGATGACGACTCCTCTTTACTGTACTCTATACGGGTGCTCTCACCTGCCCCAAACCTCCCAGCAAAATGATACCTAAATGTACACAGCCAATTAGTCACATTTAGAAATGAACAGATTTCTACTTGGAAATAGATCTACATGGACCACAATGCCCTCACCTATGAAATGGTTTTACAGATGCCGTTACACACATACAGCTGTATTGACTCACCTTCTCCAGCAAAAGGAAAGCTACAGTAGGTTGCAAGCAGCGTTTTTATCACCTGCCCCATGCTAGGACTGCAGGGGAGGATACCCAGGTTACAACAGCTGTTTCTACTCCAATCATCAATCAGTGTTAACCCTTCATGCACTGAGCACCGTGCCCAATAGCTGCATACTAACGTTATCAGTGCAGGTACATCAGCTGCAGGCAGGGTTAACACCTGATGCTGCTATCCCTCACACCACACTAGTTTTGATATGGCCCCTTCATTCAAGATCACTTTGAAAAAGCGACCCAGTGGGGTGAAGGGTTTTCTGGATCCCAACTGATCGGGCAGCACATAAGTTGTTTAGGGCGATTTCTAAACTCTGATCTGAGGCCAGGACCAGCAGAGACTCTGCTACCTTTATTCTGTAATGAAAATACTTTATGATCGACTGATCCAACACCATGGAAGGGCTCAGTATCGCTACCGAAGACTGCCCAGATTTCTCCCTCCTGCAGCAAGTACTTCTACCTCCATTCTTCGCGTCGGATCACGCTTGGAGCATGCTGGACACGGGATGGACTGAAGTGCTATCAGAACTGCAGTACTGCGATCAGCCGCACGATGTCGCCATTGAACAGAGAGAGTCCAGTTATAGCGCTGGGCGCAGCTCCACTGTGAAGAGTATCCAAGGGCAGAAAAAGCAATGCCGCAAAAGAGCCAGCAGAGGGCGCAAGCGGGGCAGTAGTAGCAGGTGTGCTTTCACATTCATTCACTATCATAAAAAGTGATTATTATTATGCATTTATTAATCACTGATATTTATGCATATTAGTGAATTCAAAAAGTTATGTCAGTGCTGTCCCCAATAGGAGCTCACAATGTAAAGGCTGACTTTTTTTTTTTTTTTTTAAATGATGATCTTTATAGACCAATTGAATATAACTCTTTGCCTTTCCTGATCAGACTTTTATTACATTTTTCTACAAAATCGTTACACACACAACACACACACACTTTTTTTTTAAAAACAACTGATCATTCTATAAAACAAACCTAAAATATTAATTGTGTGTACCTTAATCGTACAGCCTGGTACACGCTTTCAATTATGATTGGCCAATCACTGACCAATGTTACCACCTACATGTAGGCAGTGGCTGGTTAGTGTAATGGTTAAGGGCTCTGCCTCTGACACAGGAGACCACGGTTCGAATCTCGGCTCTGCCTGTTCAGTAAGCCAGCACCTATTCAGTAGGAGACCTTAGGCAAGACTCCCTAAGGCCTGAAACACACCAGAGGAGTTGTTCTGAGCGTTTTGAGTTTTTAAATCTGCT
This sequence comes from Hyperolius riggenbachi, assembly GCF_040937935.1. Classification (NCBI taxonomy): domain Eukaryota; kingdom Metazoa; phylum Chordata; class Amphibia; order Anura; family Hyperoliidae; genus Hyperolius; species Hyperolius riggenbachi. The sequence continues at coordinate 74,814,834 of NC_090648.1, forward strand.
GCTAATGTTTTCCTATGTGTCTGTGCACACTGGAGCAATGAGGTTTTGTAAAAAACCCCATAGCATTACATTGGGAAGAGCTTTTGAAACCTCTAAAAGCTCTTCCCAATGTAATGCTATGGGGTTTTTACAAAACCTTATTGCTCCCGTGTGCACAGACACATAGGATAACATTAGCAGCAGATTTAAAAACTCAAAACGCTCAGAAAAACTCCTCTGGTGTGCCCCAGGCCTAACACTGCTACTGCCTACCTATAGAGCGCGTCCTAGTGGCTGCAGCTCTGGTGCTTTGAGTCTGCCAGGAAAAAAGCGCGATATAAATGTTCTGTGTTTATTTGTTAGTATGAGGATTTACCTTACCTATTCAGTATCTGTTGACCCTCATACTACATGGAGGGAGTAAAATTGGTCAGTGATTGGCCAATCATATTTGAAAGTGTGTACCAAGCTCTAGGCCCCATAAGGGATGTGGGCGTTGTCATATAATGGGTTGCGGTACGGTAATGCAAGAGCAAGATAATCCAGCAGGCAACCTAGGCGGCTGTGGCCTAGTCAGTTTCAAATGGGCCCACCTGCCAGGCTGCCACCTTCTTTGACCTCTCTTCATTTCAAACAGGTTGTGCCAAATCTACTACCTTACCTTGGGCCCTGTTACATCTTAATCCATCTTAATCCATCTCTGGTTGCAATTCACAATATCACGGCATCGCAACGATATTCCTATGGGGCTTTACACATCAAATGAAGTGTGGAGGGTTCTGAGGCAGTTACGCACAGCATGATGTGTGTTAACTGGGTAATGCGTGTGTTTAAGTTGATTAGATCGTGACACCACAGACTTGGGGCTTGATTTACAAAGCGGTGCTAACTGTTAGCACGCCTGTGAAAACCCCCTTAGCACGTCTAAACGAGCTTTTCGCGCACAAAACTTTATGCACGCAAAACTTTACGCGCACACTGCACAGAGCTCAGGGCGCTCCGTGCGAAGTGCCCATTAAAGCCTATGGGACTTAGCGCTCGCAAAACTTTGCGCGCGATCTGATTGAGAGGGGTGTGGATTTTGTACAAAAATCACCCGACTCCGACTCCTCAGTTTACGAAACCACGACTCCAACTCCAGGTGCCCAAAATTGCCCCGACTCCCGACTCCACAGCCCTGGCGTTTACATAGCGCTGACAATTTCTGCAGTGCTTTATTATTATTATTTAGTATTTATATAGCGCCAACATATTACGCAGCGCTGTACAGTGTATATATATATCTTGTCACTAACTGTCCCTCAAAGGAGCTCACAATCTAATCCCTACCATTGCCATATGTCTATATTATGTAGTGTAAGTACTGTAGTCTAGGGCCAATTTTTTTAGGGGGAAGCCAATTAACTTATCCGTATGTTTTTGGAATGTGGGAGGAAACCGGAGTGCCCAGAGGAAACCCACAGAGAGAACATACAAACTTTTTGCAGATGTTGCCCTGGCTGGGATTCGAACCGGGGACCCAGCGCTGCAAGGCGAGAGCGCTAACCACTACGTCACCATGCTGCCCATTATAGACTACATCACACAATCCAGGTCACTGACTGTCCAACAAAGAAACTCAGTGGGTGCGTTCACACTGTGCATGATACCTAGCATTGCTCATAAAATTGTACAGGAATAGTTACATTGTGGGAACACACAATGCAATTTCCCTTCTGATGGACGGGTAATCTGATGTAAAGTTGTATCGTGTTCATGTAAATGTCCAAACTGCTCCCAATCGATAAAGGGATCAATTTTCCGATTGTAACTTTGCAAAATCGACTCCTTTATCGATCAGAAACAGATTAGTCAGGTTTCCTGTCGATTGGACCAGAAGTTGCATTCTGTGTTCTCAGCATTAGACACTCTATAGGCTTGATTCGTAAAGCGGTGCTAACAGTTAGCAAGCTGGTGAAAAGCCCTTTATCATGTCTAAACTCAGTTTAGGCATGATAAGTTTAGGTGTGATAAGTTTAGGCATGATAACTATAGCACCAACTGGGTTAGCACCGCAGTGCACAGCTGATCAAAAGTTTTGCGCTAGCAAAGTCTGGTGCACTTCGCATAGAGTTTAATGGCGCTGCTTTGCGTGCGGGACTTTGCGCGCGATCTAAACTTATCATGCCTAAATTTATCACGCCTAAACTGATTTTTCACCAGCGTGGTGCAATGGTTATCACGCCTAAAGTCTCTAACTGGGTTAGCACCGCTTTGTGAATCGAGCCCTATATCTTCACACTATTCACTTATCTGTTACACTGCAGAATAAGGCCAGAAACCCACTAGGAGCGTTTTTGTAAGCGCTTTGCGATTTGAAAACTCTTGCTAATGTACTGCTGTGGGTGTGATCCCACCTGAGTGATGAATTTTATAAAAATCCCCCATTGCATTGCATTAGCAAGAGCTTCTTCAAATCTCAAGCGATTAGAAATCGCTCCTAGTGGGTTTCTGGCCTAATTCTGCATGTCAGCTTACTGCCCATACAACCATATGGGCCTGTTCACAGCTCTGTGATTCAGAAACTGAATGATCAACAATCAATTTGCAGATAATTGTTCTAAAATAGTTTGTAAAAGCGCTCCAAGGATAGCCACAAAAGATATTTGTCTCTCAAGCTCTCAAACCCATCCCGGCAGATACGTTCTGCCTCCAATCGTTCGTTCAATAAGGTGTATCAGATATTTCTTAGCTAATGTGTGCACAGCGCATGCTTGAATCAGAATGAAGTAAATGGATTACAAAAGCATTTATTGCGTCTGTTACATGACTAGAGATGTCGCGAACCTCCGATTTTCGGTTCGCGAACTTCCGCGGAAGGTTTGGTTCGCGGAAAAGTTCGTGAACCGCAATAGACTTCAATGCGGAGGCGAACTTTGAAAAATAGAAAAAATTATGCTGGCCACAAAAGTGATGGAAAAGATGTTTCAAGGGGTCTAACACCTGGACGGGGGCATGGCGGAGTGGGATACATGCCAAAAGTCCCGGGGAAAAATCTGGATGTGACTCAAAGCAGCGTTTTAAAGGCAGAAATCACACTGAATGCTAAATTGCAGGCCTAACGTGCTTTAAAACATCTTGCATGGGTATACATCAATCAGGGAGTGTAATTAGAGTACTGCTTCACACTGACACACCAAACTCACTGTGTAACGCACCGCAAACAGCTGTTTGTGTAGTGACGGCCATGCTGGACTACTGCGCAACATGGCGAGATTGCTCTTCCTCACTCAGTGATGTCAGGTAATGTGTGACTTCCTTCTCAACTTTCCATGGCATTGTTAAAAAGCTTACGTTTTTTGTTTTTAAATTACATTTTCTACTTGCTGTGTACTTGTTCAGTACCACTACAATGAGAATCCTGTGGAGGCGGGCAAGTCTGCCATTGTGATCCCGGGTAATGGCCGGGGAATGAGGGGTTTGAATCCGGTGTGGAGCATGAGCAGGTGTATGCAGTAGGTGTATGCAGTGAGCTGGGTTCACTCAACACAACAGGTAGTAGGTGTATGCAGTGAGCTCGGTTCACTCAACACTACAGGTAGTTATGTGCAGTGATGAGGTGGGTTAAGTAAACACAACAAGAGGTAGTAGGATGCAGTGAGCTTGGTTCACTCAACACAACAGGTAGTAGGTATATGCAGTGAGCTGGGTTCACTCAACACTACAGGTAGTTATGTGCAATGATGAGGTGGGTTAAGTAAACACAACAGGTAGTAGTAGGATGCAGTGAGCTGGGTTCACTCAACACAAAGCTAGGTATATGCAGTGATGACTTGGGTTAAGTAAACACAACAGGTACTGGGTATATGCAGTACTGGGTGGTACAATGTGCAGCTCCCTGTCACACACACAGGCAGTCAGTCACTGAATGTGCTGGGCTGATGGCAGTGGCACACACACTATCAATTAGCAAGGCTGTGCATGCAACAAAAGTTTCAGTTTGACACACAGTAAAAAAAAAAAAAAGTACAGGATGAGCTCTGACAAGAGCTAGGGTGCTATAAAGCAATAACTATCAGCCAGGAGCAAAGTAAGCAGCCAAGAACCTAACTAATCTGTCCCTAGAACAAAAAATCTGCAGCAGCTGTCCCTTTCCTCTCACTAGCAGGCACACGAGTGAGTGTAATGGCCGCCGGACCCTGCCTTATATAAGGGGGGGGGGGGGGGGGCTCCAGGGCTTACTGTAGCCTGAATGGCTACAATGTGCCTGCTGACTGTGATGCAGAGGGTCAAAGTTGACCCTCATAGTGCATTATGGGGCGAATCGAACTTCCGTAAAAGTTCGCCTGGCGCAGGCAAACGCGAACCACCAATGTTCGCCTGGAACCGTTCGCCGGCGAACCGTTCGCTACACCTCTATACATGACCTGATTGTTTGCACGTGTACAACATGGTGAGAACAATCTGGCATGCAAACCTTCCTGCTAAACCTATACAGAAGATTGAGTCCTCATTTTCCAAAGACTTATATCTGACGTCTTTATGCAGCTTAAAGGACAACTGAAGTGGGAAGAATATGGAGGCTGCCGTATTTATTTCCTTTTAAACAATACCAGTTGCCTGGCAACCCTGCTGATCTCTTTGGCTGCAGTAGAGTCTGAACAACACCAGAAACAAGCATGCAGCTAATCTTGCCAGATCTGACAATAATGTCAGAAACACCTAATCTGCATATGCTTGTTCAGGGTCTATGGCTAAAAGTACTAGTGACAGAGGATCAGCAGGATGGCCAGGCAACTGGTATTGCTTAACCGTAGCGTTCTGGACGAGCTGAGAGACACCGGAGGTCACCGCTCAGGCCCTGGTGGGCCGATTTCAATAATTTTTTTTTTCGAAACATGGAGCTAGCACTTTGCTAGCTGCGTGTTTCTCCAATCGCCACCGCTCACCACCGATCCGCCGCTACCCGACGCGAAAGAGGCCCCCCCCCCCGCAGACCCCATGCGCAGCCTGGCCAATCAGTGCCAGGCAGCGCTGAGAAGTGGATCGGGACTCCATCTGACGTCAGTCCGATCCTCGCTATGGCGACGGGGGAAGCCCTAAAGGAAATCCTGTTCAGAACGGGATTTCCGGACGGGTCTTCATGCCATTGGAAGGGTGGGAGGGATGGAGCAGGGAGGGGGGAAGCATGTAGCTAGCGATAGGCTAGCTACATGGGAAAAAAATAGGTAAAAGAAACCCTCCCGCGGCCGTGCGCAGCACGGAATCAGAACGCCAGGGAGGTTAAAAGGAAATAAATATGGCAGCCACCATATCCCTCTCACTTCATTGGTCCTTTAAAGGATCGTGGCTCACTGCACAATGCTTTGGATTGTATGGCAAAAGATGTTCATTGCAGTTCACATACATTATAATGCGTGCATTACACAATGTGCACAGTGTGAATCTACTCTTAGGCCTGATTCACTCCGCAAAATGCAATCACTAGCGCTTAGCCATTTTCGATTTTGCGCTTAGCAATTTTTGATTTTTTTTGTTCCGTGATACTTTAGAGGCAGTGTAACATAGTTTTATTACTGTATACTGCACTGTAAAAAATACCTTTGTGAATCCTCCAAGGCAAACATTTTCTTTTAAAATGTACCTGAGTTGAAGAGGGAAGCCTCTGGATCCTGTAGGGACTTATTTTTGTCTTTCTGTCCTCCAAAGATTACCCACAAGGGCTTGTTGGTAATCTAATTGGGTCCGTGCGCCTCTTCTGGCATGTGTGTGGCCGTACTGCGCAAGCACAGCCACACCTCTGCAGTAAGCTTGAGCCACTCTTGCACGCAGACGTGGTCATGCTTGTGCAAGAAGAGGAGTGCGGCCAATAGAGTATTCCTGGTCCTCTCTCAGTGCCTTCGGTCCACTGCTGTCTCCCCCAGGGCTGTGGAGTCGATACAAAAATCCTCCGACTCCTCAGTTTAGGATTCCTCCGACTCCACGACTCCGACTCCTCTAATTTGCATATTACAATCTTGTTTATTAAAAGTATGTAACCTGAAATTCGTCTCTTAACTGTCAATGCTTAGGAATTTTAAAAGACAACTGAAGTGAGAAGGAGACTGCCATATTTATTCCCTTTAGTCATAGACTAAAACTAGTCCTTGGTAAGAGTACTTGTAAAAGGTACAGACCAGAACAAAGAACATCTATCAGGCCCTAGGCAATGTAACTGTGGGTACATGTAAGAGTGATGTGCAGGTACTCTGCAGGGGAATAAGGGGATTCTTCTTCTATTACACATTCTTCATGTACAATCTGAACCAGATTTATGGGTGATAGACAACACCTCTGTGTTCAATGTGCACAACATTCTCAGTGGATTCCCTGCAGCTCTGTGGGGAGTGCATATGTAGAGTATAGTACTACTGTGTAACAAAGTAAACCTAAGACAGATGAAATTAAAGTTTTATACATACCTGGGGCTTCCTTCAGCGCCCTTCAGGCTAATCAGTCTCTTGCTGTCCTCCTCCGCCACCTGGCTCTTCTGCTATGAGTCCAGGTACATGAGCCAGCCTGGCGTAGTGCACATGCACAAACTCCGCCGCCGGGAGCGTACTACACCTGCGCAGCACTATTGCGCAGGTGCAGAACGCTCCTGGCTGTGGGAGCAGCATGCGGCCGGACTGTGCTGACTGGCTGAATTACCAAGACTCATAGCAGAAGATCCGGGTGGTGGAGGAGGACAGCGAGGGACTGATTAGCCTGAAGGGGACTGGAAGAAGCCCCAGGTATGTATAACACTTTTCTTTTCATCCTTCTCAGGTACCATTTAATTCGTAGTCACCAAGCCAAATTTTAACAACGTATCAAATTATTAGATTTCATGAGCAAAGAGTGCATACATTTGCATAAATCAGAATCAACGCAGAATTATTTCCATCTCATTGACCATCTCTATTAGTGACACGGCTACACATCAGGCTTTATTTTTACAGCATAGATGTTATTTAGTATATATGATTCCTGTGTACACATCATATATACTGTACAGTCACAATTAGATGTGTATATCTGACTTTAAAAATACGGGGACTGCTTTATTGAAGCATCACAAGTAACTAATTTTGATTGGTTTATTTCATTTTTGTCAACTGAGCACAGCTATTACTGTATATATAAATTATTTATGATGACTATTATCTGAGAAATAGAACATGTTATCATATTTTCTATTTTAATTACAGTTTAAATTCATTAGGAGTCGGAGTCGGTGCATTTTTTCCCGACTCCGACTCCAGGCACCAAAAATTGCTCCGACTCCGACTCCACGACTCCACAGCCCTGGTCTCCCCCTGTGAAATTTGGTCAATTACACCTTCAGGACTCCATGGAAGGCTTTAGAAGTCTTGGGGCCCCTGAGAGCTTCCGAGGAAAGAGCCCGGCTCTGCACTCAGCGTGTGCAGTAAGGATTCACTTGTCTTCGGAAGTACTTGGGATGCTTCCAAAGGCGTATTCAACCAGTTGCTTGAATAAGTTTCATTGGAGGACAGAGGTAGAGCAAGAGCACAGAGAGGACCAAGAAGTGTAGGATACAGAGCCTTCCCTCACCATAGGTATCTACCAGTATTTTTTTTTTCCAGGTTCACTTCAATATTGTTTTAAAGAAAATCTGTAAGAAAAAAGAAAGTGCCCCTATGGGGTACTTACCTCGGGAGGGGGAAACCTCTGGATCCTAATGAGGCTTCCCCTGCCCTCCTCCGTTCCAGCGCTGTCAGCCGCCGAAAAGATCCACCCACAGGCTTGGCGGTGCCGGGTTCCAGAATCATAACAATCCTGTATATTGGTAGGTGAACAGAGGCGCCAGAAGGATAAAAGTACATAAAATTTTTAAAAAATTGCTGGGAGGAAGTGGTGGACTCGCCTCCATTAAAGCAGACACCAAGGACTGTAAATGTATAGATATACACATTTATTGAAAATACCCCAAAGATGCAACGCGTTTCGCGGGCACAGCCCACTTCTTCAGGCAATAAGCAGGGGATAAACAACAGCAATTCAGTTATAGCAAGCAGAGCACCAACAATCCTGTGTTAGCCCCGCGCATGCGCAGGAGCAGCTTGCGTTCAGTCTCAGATGGAAATAGCCGAGCCCAACCGGACCTGCTCTACTTCAGACATGGCCCGCCTGCGCAGTAGAGCGGAACGGATTGGGCTCAGCTATTTCCAACTGATCCTGAACGAAAGCTGCTCCTGCGCCTGCGTGGGGCTCACACAGGATTCTTATGAACCTGCAGCCCCAGCACTGCCAAGCTTGTGGTTGGATCTTCGGCAGCTGACAGTGCTGGGATGGAGGAGGGCAGGGGAAGCCTCATTAGGATCCAGATCCAGCGTTAGCATTGCAATTATGTTGCTTGAGGAAACGTACCATAACGCCCCAATGTGAATGTAGACAAAGATTTGTCAGTGATAAAAGGGATGAGCTGACTACCCTGCAAATCAGTTGGGGTAAACTGCAGTGACTAGCAGCTGCCACTAGGCTGCAATAGATTTTAGTGGAGCTGCCAATGATGGTAACTAGTCTGTAGCATTAGTCAGATACAGGCCTGGATTTACATCACAGGAGCCTCTAGGCACAGATGTCCTGACCGCCTTGACTTCGCCCTCCATAAACCTACAAATCCCCGCCGAACCAAACTGCACCTCTAGTGTGCTGGCTGTCCCAGCCGTCACTTCTTCCTTTCCTCCCCCGCCCATCATAGGTAACTACAGGTGCCCCTTAGTATTAGGTAGCCAGAAGTACCATCAGTATTAAGTAGCTAGAGGTGCCCCCGACTGAAGAGAGATCTTGTCAATGGGATGCTGAGACTCGAGAGAGTAACCTCTCATTTACACTCTGCTCGGGACCCTGCATAGGTAAGGCAGAAGGCAGGTGGAGGGGGAAGTGAGCTGCTTTTCCATCATCAGGTGCCTGTAGGCACATGCCTACAGTGCCTTATGGTTAATCCATTCATTAAAGGAGTTCTCTGGAGTTTAAAAAAAAACCCACTTACCTGGGGCTTCTATCGGCCCCCTGTAGCTGTCATGTCCCGCACCGTCCTCCTATGATCCTCCATTCCCCGCCAGCGGTCCCGGTCTAATTATCCCTTTAGCTAGACTGCGTCTTTGCGGGCGTGCGCATGCTCGCTCCAGCTCGTGCCTCCAGGAGCTTATTGCTCAGGCACAGTACAAGAAAACCTCATACCGCACCTGCGCAGTAAGCTCCCGGAGACATGAGCAGGAGTGCGCACTATTCATCTTGTTAGACGAATAATTGCCTGGTGCCAGGATATGTTGGATCGTAGGAGAACGGCGCAGAACATTACAGCTACAGGGGGACGATAGAAGCCCCAGGTAGGTGTCTGTCTGTGTTTTTTCCACAGAACCCCTTTAAGGGTACAATCTCCTGATTGATTATTTTAGTCTGACTGGATTGCTCATCACTTACCCTCCATCAGAACAGATGGTCGATCGTCCGGGAAATTGTACTGTGTGGGCACCTTTGGGGCTAATTCACATGGATAGTTAAACTGGGGCTTATCATGGAATGTCTCTCAGATGACAATCATTCTTATCCTCATTGTATGTAGCATAGAAATAGACATCATATGTGGACTAATCAAGGTTTACTCTGCATCAACTAGGAATAGTCTCTCTGGCCATCCCTGGTGGTTACAGCAACCAAATAATTGTGTTCCTGGCAACAGCTGATGTCACATGTTTCTGGCCAGTGCATGGACACTGCAGGTGGCATCTCCTAGGCTGCTGCCACCCCCACTCAGAAGTCCATGTGAAAGTATGGTGCCATTCTGCTGCCAGTACTGCAAAGCTATGGACACCTGGCGGCGCTACAGTAGCATTTTAGGGAATTGCTGACATCTTTGGCTAGTTTGAGTCTTATATCCCTGCCTTCTGTCGTCACAGCACGGATACACCGGCAAACTTTCATAACAAGGACCGTCCTCTCAGCTGCTGTGTGTGCAGATCTCCAGCTTTTCTCACCGTGCTGCTGCAGCACATCTCTCTCTCACACCCCTCGCCTTTGCTCCTGTCTGTTATACTCTGACTATGTAATACTGTGTATATTACCAAAGCTTGGTCCCCAAAGCTCCCCCACCTCACGCTGCGTGACGTACATATACAACCTATATTACACACGCTGCCTAATGCACTGTATGTCGTGTAACTTGCAATGTACATTACATATCTGCTTCTGCTGCACTGTAACTCCCTCCTGATGATTCCAGCCTCGTGCCGCCACAGCCCCTCATGCAGGGTGACGTCACAGAGCCCTCTCAGGCCAGGAGGCGGCTGTTACATTGTATGCTACGTGTTCCGCATGGTGATGGCAGTTGTTACACTGTTTTTTATTGGTGTCTTGTCAGTGTAGATGCAGTATTCCCCGTTGCAGTGTCCCTGTGGATGGTGATTGGTGATGTCTCCATTGCTCTCTGAGGGTCTTTCAGGCACTTTCTGTACAGTGATGAATGGGTGAAGGCAGTGTTACCTGACAAGCGGTCTCAGGTCCTTTCAGGCACTTTCTGTACAGGGATAATTGGGTGAAGGCAGTGTTACCTGAAAAGCAGTCTCAGGTCCTTTGAGGCACTTCCTGTACAGGGATAATTGGGTGAAGGCAGTGTTACCTGACAAGGGGTCTCAGGTCCTTTCATGCACTTTCTGTACAGCATTGAATGGGTGAAGGCAGTGTTACCTGACAAAGGGTCTCAGGTCCTTTCAGGCACTTTCTGTACAGTGATGAATGGGTGAAGGCAGTATTACCTGACAAGGGGTCTCAGGTGCTTTCAGGTACTTTCTGTACAGGGATGAATGGGTGAAGGCAGTGTTACCTGACAAGGGGTCTCGGGTCCTTTCAGGCACTTTCTGTACAGGGATAATTGGGTGAAGGCAGTGTTACCTGACAAGGGGTCTCGGGTCCTTTCAGGCACTTTCTGTACAGGGATAATTGGGTGAAGGCAGTGTTACCTGACAAGGGGTCTCAGGTCCTTACAGGCACTTTCTGTACAGGGATAATTGGGTGAAGGCAGTGTTACCTGACAAGGGGTCTCAGGTCCTTACAGGCACTTTCTGTACAGGGATAATTGGGTGAAGGCAGTGTTACCTGACAAGGGGTCTCGGGTCCTTACAGGCACTTTCTGTACAGGGATGAATGGGTGAAGGCAGTGTTACCTGACAAGGGGTCTCGGGTCCTTTCAGGTACTTTCTGTACAGGGTTGAATGGGTGAAGGCAGTGTTACCTGACAAGGGGTCTCGGGTCCTTTCAGGCACTTTCTGTACAGGGATAATTGGGTGAAGGCAGTGTTACCTGACAAGGGGTCTCGGGTCCTTTCAGGCACTTTCTGTACAGGGATAATTGGGTGAAGGCAGTGTTACCTGACAAGGGGTCTCGGGTCCTTTCAGGCACTTTCTGTACAGGGTTGAATGGGTGAAGGCAGTGTTACCTGACAAGGGGTCTCAGGTCCTTTCATTACCAACACATTTTACATGACAGACTCTGGATAAGCACACACTACACAATGTACACATCAGTTTGAATTTCCCGCCTAAACTCCTCATTAATTAAATTTTCTCCACTGCGGAGTCCTGGTGCAATAGAATAATGCATTTAAGTAGCTCCCATTGGCATACATTCCAACTGTCCCTCTTTTGGGGGGACAGTGCATCTTTGTGAGCCCTGTCCCTCTTTCTTCCTCAGTTGTCCCTCTTTCAGGACTGATGTACAGATCTGTGTAGTTATATGTATTTTTCTACTGAAAATGTCTTTAATTGACTAAAAATTTTATTCCTATCCTTTAAATTGAGGTTCTTATTTTCAAATGTTAATATGAAGGAAAATAACTAGAATGTAAAGGACTAGTGTGGTTTGAAAGATAAAACAACATGAAATCTTGATGGTATGTGTGACTAGGGATGTTCCAGGGATGTGGCAGGGGAGTGGCTTAAGTGTCCCTATTTATTGTCTCAAAAAGTTGGGAGGTATGCATTTATCATATTAATGGGACATATGATTCTTGGTATAGGGCAATAACTTTGTCCACCAGCATCTAAGGAAGAGGGCTAGCAGCCTCCTCCCCCGAAGTCTGGCCTTGAGCATAGATTCCAACTGTCCCTTTTTCAGAGGGACAGACAGTCCCTCTTTGGTAACTAGATCCCTCTGTCCCGCTTTCTTTCTCATTTTTCCTTCTCTCAGTACTGCTGTAGAGATCTATGTAAATATATGTTTTTTTTTTTTTGTTTTTTACTGGAAAAATGACGCTATTCTGTAATTAAAATTGATATATTTCTTATAATTAAATGTTAAAATGAAGGAGAACTGATGAGGATAGAGAGGACCAGTGCGGTCTGTATTTTAAAACTTCGTCTTGGCTTCTGAATTCTCTGTTGTATCAGTGAGTAGGGGGGTGTGGTGGGGTGTGATTAGGGGAGCGCAGCAGAGCGTCTTTCTTATCTCAAAACGTTGGCAGGGTAGGTGAAGCCATTGAGGCAAAGGGGGCAATTGCACTAGGGCTCCGGCTGCTCCGGGGCCACTGCGCCACCGGACCCCCGTAGGTTGCCTCCCCCTGACTGCTCCCCCCATAAAGTCTGCTCCCAGGGCCGCCGCACTGTGTGAGCCCCCAGGTGGCCTTCCCCTCACTGCTCCCTGTGGCCCCGGCATGTTCGGTAGTTACGTTTCCATGCAATATCTCACCTGCGCTCAGCCCGAATTTCCGTCTTCAGCCCCACAGCCTGCCTCTTCTCTATGCCTGCGTATGTTATCTACACATAATATGCGCCAGATGGAGAAGACGCAGGCAACAGGGCTGAAGATGGAGATTAGAATGGAGCCGCCGCCGGGACAGGTGAAGTAATGCACGGCAGCTGAACTACTTACTTTCTTTTGCCCCGAGGCCCCTTTATGGCTTGAACCGGCCCAGAACGTTGGAAGGTATGACTTTAAGGGGTTCTGTGGGGGTTTGCTAAAGAGAAAAACTGCCACGTACCTGGGGCTTCTATCAGCCCCTGCTAACTATGAGCTCTGAAGCGAGATTTATTCTCGCTTCAGAGTCTCTTTAAGTGCCTCTGTATATTTCATCTCTTCCCCATTAGTGGCTTGACAGTGTAATGGTTAAAGAAGATCTGTGGTGAATTTACAGCACATTAAAATAAACATATTATTCCCCCTCTTCATTTCTCCTATTTTTGCCGCTCCCCGCTGCCAATAAATAACTTAATTAATAAAATATAATTTTTGAACCTTTGGGCAAGATGGCTGCAATGTACAGTGCTTCCGGGACAGTACACAGTCTCCCTGTACTGCTGTGCAGGTGAGATGAGCTGAGCTGAAGCCACAGGAGGCAGATCTCCCTCCCTCTGCTGTCTGAAGCTTGCAGAAAGGTCAGGGATGACTCATCAGATGACGTGCAGCAGGGGGAGGGGGAGGGAGGAACAGCTGCTAGACAGTCTGCCTCTTCCTGCAGCACAATATTCCTCTAACTAGACGAATAATTAGAAAGGAGCAGGAGAGAGACAGCACAGCTGTTTCTACATGAGACAGGGAAAAAAGATTAGCACTAATGAAAGGAACCTATCTATTCATTTAAATTGCATTTTGAAAAAGGGCCACAGAACCCCTTTAAGGGCTCTGCCTCTAACACAGGACACCTGGGTTCAAATCTTGGCGCTTCCTGCTCAGTAAGCCAGCACCTATTCAGTAGGGAGTTATTGAGCAAGACTCCCTAACACTGCTACTGAGTACTGAGTGCGCTCTAGTGGCTGCCTCGCAAGCACTTTGAGTCCGCCAGGAGAAAGATGCTATAGAAATACTGGAATTATTAATATTATCTAAGTCAAAATACACCCTATTCCAGCAGTGCCAGACTGCCTCCTTCCCAACTCTAACTGCACCAGTAACAACCAACCACCCCTGTCCCAGCAGCTTAAAGGGCAAGAGGGATATTGCGGCTGCCAGATTTATTTCCTTTTAAGCAATAGCAATATCAGTTGCCTGGCTGTCCTGCTAATCCTCTACCTCTAATACTTTTAGCCATAAACCCAGAACAGGCATGCAGCAGATCAGGTGTGTATGACATTATTGTCAGATCTGGCACGATTAGCTTCATGCTTGTTTCTGGCATTATTCAGACACTACAGCGTCCTATTAGACCAGCAGGACTGCCAGGCAACTGGTATTGCTTAAAAAGAAATAAACATGGCAGCCTCTATATATTTCTCAATTCAGTTGTAGAGATGGCCCGAACGGTTCGCCGGCGAAGGATTCCCAGCGAACTTCGGTGGTTCACGAGCGAATGCGAACTTTTACGCAAGTTCGATTCGTCCCCATTGTGCATCATTAGGGTCAACTTTCACCCTCTACATAACAGTAAGCAGGCACATTTTAGCCAATCAGGCTACACTCCCTCCTGGAACCCCACCCCCCCTTATAAGAGGCAGGCAGTGCCAGACTTTTCACTCACTCGTGTGCCTGCAGTAATTAGAGAAGGGAGAGCTGCTGTGCAGAGACCTATAGGGAAAGCTTAGTTAGGCTCTTGTAGGCTTCTTAGCCTGCTCCTTGCTGATTCTTATTACTAAAAAGCACCCCTTAACAGCTTTTTTTTTTTTTCTTTTTTTGTGTGTTTGGCCCATATGCGTTATATACAGTCCTGTCAGTCAGTCGCAGCTGGCCTTTGGCCCCTAGGTGGTATAATTGCTACTATGCCAGGTGCACATTGTAATACCCATCACTGCATATACCTACCTGTTGTTCACAGTGCACCCACCTACCTACGTGAGTGCACACAGTGTCACTGTGCCTGTCCGGTACCTGTCTGTGTGTGACAGGCACACATTGTAATACCCATCACTGCATATACCTACCTGTTGTTCACTTCAGTGCACCCACCTACCTACGTGAGCGCATGCAGTGTCACTGTGCCTGTCCGCTACCTGTCTGTGTGACAGGTGCACATTGTACTACCCATCACTGCATATACCTACCTGTTGTATTCAGTGCACCCACCTACCTACGTGAGTGCATGCAGTGTGATATACCACTCCATGCATATCTGTTAACTGCACCTGTGTGACTGCAGATTGTATTAGTCAGGTCTGTGCATACCTTACACTTTATCCCCCTCAATATGGACAAAACAAAAGGCAGAGGCAGGCCACCTGGCAGGTCTGTTCGAGGTCGCCCTGTCATGATTTTGTGCGGCCCTGGACCAAAGTACAGTGTTCAGAAGAAGGCACGTGCCATCAACCCCCAATATTCTCAGGACGTAGTTGACTATTTAACACAGAACACCTCATCTTTCTCAGCTTCCGCACGGAAGCATGACATATCTTCCTCCTCCTGCTCTGATTCTGACACCCCACTTAACCACTTGCCGACCGCACACTCATACCGTGCGGCGGCAAAGTGGTAGCTGGGGGACCAGCGACGCACATCTGCGTCGCCAGGTGTCTCCCTAATTAATCAGCAAAGGCCGCTCACGCGAGCGGCCGTTTCCTGTTAGATCACGGAGCGGGTCTCTGTGAATAGCCTGACTAAATGTAAACGCAGGAGACGTTTGTCTCCTTTGTTTACATTGAACGGCGCTGCTGCTACAGCAGCGCCGTAAGGCAGATCGGCGATCCCCGGCCAATCAGCGGCCAGGGATCGCCGCCATGTGACAGAGGACATCCTGTCACTGGCTGCACAGGACGGATAGCGTCCTGTGCAGCCCCGATCACCAGGGGGGAGAGGGAGGGGGGGAATTTCGCCGTGGAGGGGGGCTTTGAGGTCCCCCCCCCCCGCAACACCCAGGCAGGCAGGAGCAATCAGACCCTCCCTGCACATCATCCCCATAGGGGGGAAAAAAGGGGGGTGATCTGATTGCTCTGCCTGCAACCTTATCTGTGCTGGGGGCTGCAGAGCCCACCCAGCACAGATCATAAAAAACAGCGCTGGTCCTTAAGGGGGGATAAAGGCTGGGTCCTCAAGTGGTTAAAGGGACACTTAAGCCAGAAATAAAAAAAATCAGTTTTACTTGCCTGGGGCTTCTACCAGCATCCTGCAGCTGCCCCGTGCCCTCACAGCCACTCACGGAGCCTCCGGTCCCCCACCGCTAGCTAGTTTTGTTTTCGCTGACAGGCCCGACAGGCTTGGCCACATGTATCCTTCTTCGCGTTCCCGTCCACAATAACGTCCTGCTCCTGTGCAGGACCTATTGCGGACTAGAACACGAAGAAGGATACATGTGGCCAGGCCTGTGAGGTGCAGAAAGCCCGCCGACTCCCTGTCAGGGCCTGTCAGTGAAAATAAAACTTCCTGGCGGCGGGGGACCAGAGGCTTCTTGAGTGACTGCAAGGGCACGGGACGGCTGCAGGGGCTGGTAGATGTCCCAGGCAAGTAAAACTGATTTTTTTTTTATTCCTGGCTTAAGTGTCCCTTTAACCCTCAGTCGGCCGCCACCACCAAAGTGCCATCACCCCAGGGCTTAGCGGTGTGGCACACCCAAGATAATAAGGTCGTTGCTTCATGGTGGACAGACCAAATTTGATCAGCTGTACAGTCACTGTTCTATCATTGAGCTACCACAGCCCGGCGACCATATGGGCTTGAAAACCGCCACGGCCTGCACTCTGGCCATGGTGTGCACCAGTCCAGCATGGCTGTCACTACACAAACAGCTGTTTGCGGTGCGTTACACAGTGAGTTCGGTGTGTCAATGTGAAGCAGTACTCTAATTACACTCCCTGATTGATGTATACACATGCAAGATGTTTTAAAGCACTTTAGGACTGCAATTTAGCATTCAGTATGATTTCTGCCCTTAAAACGCTGCTTTGCGTAAAATCCAGACTTTTTCCGGGGACTTTTGGCGTGTCTCCCACTCATGCATGCAAAAACTCAGATGTTAGATCCCTTGAAACATCTTTTCCATCACTTTTGTGGCCAGCATAAGTGTTTCTAGTTTTCAAAGTTCGCCTCCCCATTGAATTCTATTGCGGTTCGTGCGAACCGAACTTTTGCGAAAGTTCGCAAACCGAAAATCGGAGGTTCGGACCATCTCTATTCAGTTGTTCTGTAATTACACCCCCTCTCTACCCCCAGCAGAATCACTACACATTACCCCCACTTACAGCAGCACCAGGACACAATGCCCAATTCCAGTGATATAGCAATAGGAGGAATACAAAGGTTGCGGCCGCACCGGGGCCCTTGGACCAGAGCGTCCTACTAGGGGCCCTCCCTCAACCACAGTATTAGCTCTTCAGTGGCACTAGGCTGGTACTGATCACTTTAATATATGCTTTAAATAGTTATCAACTATTCCTTTTCCTGTGCTTACACGTCTCCTGCTGTGGATGTAATTTGCAGGTTTTGTTGCATCACATGAATTGTTATGTCTCGAATTCTTCTTGGGCACAATGTAAAACTTGCACTGGGGCCCAAAGCTCCTTAGCTATGCCACTGCCCACTTCCAACAGTACCCAAACACCTCCATGCCCCAAACAGCACCAAGACACAATACCCACTCACTGTAGTACCAGGACACCCTATATCCAAAACAGCACTAGGATACAACACCCACTTACTGTAGTACCTGGTCACCTCTGTCCCCCAAGCATAACCAGGACACTGCCCACTCACGGCAGTACCAGGACACCCTATACCCCAAACAGCACCAGGACACAACACCCACTTACTGCAGTACCAGGACACCTATACCCAAAACAGCACCAGGACACAACATCCATTTACTACAGTATCAGGACACATCCTCTACCTCCAGCAGCTCCAGAACCACAATCAACCTACCTACACAACACACTGCCAGTCCAACCCCAGCCAGAAAGATGTCACCGTGCCACTCATACCCTTATACCAACCCTGGCAGAGCCAGAGCTGCTGGCATAGAAATGAAAATACACAGACACTGCTTGTTGGCACCAGCCACGCTGGACTATACAACATCACTGCGAATGTGCTGGACTGTTTGTGAGATATTTCCGGTTCAGAGTTCTGTTAGTATTGCTGTAGCCATTTGTAGACTAACAGGCTGTCATGTTTGCCCACAAAGCCAAACTTGAACATATTTTGTTGCAGAGAGTTTGTATTAAAAGTGTAAATATCGAATTCTGAAGTGGGCCCAGCTTCATCTGGCATTTATACAGAGTACACAGTGAGGCTTGCAGACCCGGTGGGGAAGTGCTCTGGGCATTTAAAGTGAACCAGAGATGAAAATAAACTAAGATGAAAATAAACTGAGATAAACAATTGGATCTGTCCTACTCCTAAAAATGATTCTTTTAGATATCTCAAGGTTTTATTTTATGTATAAACACATACAAAGCAGATTTAATGTTTTATAGTCTCTGCTCAATTGCAGTGTCTCAAGAGTCCCAGAGTGAAAATACGTGAACTATTGACCTTTTTATCTTTTTCTCTCACAGTAAAAAGCCCAGGTATCTGCTTAGGAAAGTGTTTTATGCTTGGTACACACCATACAATTTTGTGTTAGATAGATGGTTCGATAGATAATTTCCATCATGTTCTTCTTTTTGATTGTTTTTCTGGTTGATGTCTCATAGAAGTGAATGGAAATAGATAATAAAAGATAAGACAATCGAGCAGGAAATTTGAACGGAAAAACAAATCGAAAATTGATTGAACAGAAAATCGACCAAAGAAACGCATTGTGTGTAGCTAGCATTACAGCTGTAATTTGTTATCAGTGAGCTGACTGGAGAAAAACTGTCAGTTCCATAGCTAATTATAAACTCTTTCAGGAGGGGAAAAAAGAAAAGGAGCACGGCACAAGTGTCTGCATGCTTGCCACTGTATATGCACATGTCTGATTCATCATGTCACACGTCATTTCTGGTACACTTTAAAACAAACCTGAATTGTATGTGTAATAGTAATGATACATAGATCCTTCCCAGAGTCTCGTTTTCTTACTTTTGATTTAAAGGGGGAAAAAACAGTTTAAGTTACCTGGAGCTTCTTGCAGCCCCCTAGTTTGATGCTGTTCCCACACTGTCCTTCTGAGTCCTTCTGACCAGCAGCAGCGACCCCCACAAAGATAGCCGATCGCTGCCAACCGCGTGCACCCTGATCACACTCCCGCTGCCGGGAGCGCTCTGTGCCTGTGCAGTAGCGGTTTCCACATCCTTTGCATGCGCAGTACGCTCCCAGCATCGGGAGCATGGCTGGCAAGCCTTGCGGGGGTCGCTGCTGCTGGCCGTAGGGACTCGGAAGGACAAGTCTAGGAACAGGATCACTCCAGGTGGCTGCAAGAAGCCCCTGGTTAGTCAAGCTAATTTTTTTTAATTACACTTAAGATTTCTTTTAAATTAAACGTGGGAAATATTAAACAAAAATAGAGATACTTACCTTGGTAGAGGAAAGCCTTTGGATCTTCCGGAGGCATCCCACGTCCTCTTCCATCTCCCCACTGAAGCTCATCACAGAGCTCCTGTGTGAAAACAAAGCACAATAGCATGGAGCTGGCCCTATTTCCGCTGTGCCCGTTCAGCTCTGTGCTACTGCACAGGTGCAAGCCTGCCTGCGCAGTGCGGCTGTGCTCCATAAACAAGGGCTTGGCGATGTGCCTCGGAGAGTCCCAGCTCTGGAACAGCGAGGTGGACACGGACAGGGGAAGCCTCTGGGGGATCCAGAGGCTTCCCTCTAACGAGGTAAGTACCCAAAATTGTCTCTTTCCTCACTTAAGGTTTTAATTAAGTCTGAAGTACACACAGCTCTACATAATATGTAGGCGCTATATAAATCCAATAAATTAATAATTATAATAAACAGCATCCAAAGTCAGCATGACACAAAATCTGGTTTATTGAACTCCCACACAGAGAAATAATGACCTTTTGAACTATTCAGCACTCTGCTGTTATCCTGAGTGTATGTTCAGTCAGCCACATACAAGCTTGTCGGCTTCTAATAACTTTTCAGGAGACTGCCTCATTTGCATATAGAAAATAACACCCGTTTGCTGTTATCTGCCATACAAGGTATTCTTTCAGTGTAATTTAACTTTCATCTGTCGAGTTTGCAGAGTTTATCAGGTGCTGAGTTCACCTGTTCAGTTGTAGCTTTATCATCTGTCCCCCAACACCTTGCATGCTTGTAAGACTTTATGAGAATTTCCCTTTTCTGGCTTTAGTAGTGAACTGAGTCCATCAGACCACTTGCCAATTTATTTCAATACCTCAAAAGCAATGAAAACAACTTTAGATGGAGAGACCACTTCTTCCTCCTCCAACTACAAGGGGCTCCAGTGAGTAAATTTCCTCTTATCAGTGCTTTTTTAAAGTGGACCTGAACTCTTGCACCAGACAGAAGGAAAACATAACAGAAATGCACCCTGTATGTATTTAAAGAGTTTAGCCTGTCTAATTCCCCCTCATATGTGTCTAATCACTAGTTGTAATCTGATCTCCCTGTGTCGCATGACTGCTTATGGCAGATAAGCCCATTAGAAAGCACAGGCTGTAAACAATACGTCTCCTTCCATGAATCAGGAAGTAGAAACTGTGCAGATTTATTTTGGGATTTGTATCAGCTGTAACAAATACATGTTTTTTTGTTTAAAGGTTATTATGCTGTTGTGTATCTTTTAGAGCAGAGAGGAGGTCTGAGTTCAGGTCCACTTTAAAGGTAAAGCCAGGGGATTCCTTTGTCTCTCGTCGGTCGTGAATATTACATTTAGTGCATCTTTGAATGACCTTCTGGGCCCTAGTGCTTTTTGGCAGCCCTAGTATTGCACCCCATGAGGCATGCCTACAGTCTTGCACTGGCTTATTTCCACATACCAGTAGGACCAATACTCACTGTATTTCTGGCATGTGGATAGTCTGCATAACTTGCATGTTCAATAATAATAATAATAATAATAAAAGACTTTGAGAGTGCCAAATCTGTACTTTTTGTGAAAGCAGAAATTCAGCACCATGGAGAGTACCTGTCTCCTGCAAAAGTATTCAAGGAAACCTGATGTGAGAGGGATATGGACGAGAACTGTAATAACAGTGCAGGAGATATGGGTGCAGCCAGCGCCACCATAGACTGTTATAGGAATTACGGCCATAGCGACGATCAGTGAGTAACATCGATGCCATCAGAAGACGGAACAGAAGTTACTTTTAAAACACTGTAATTCGGCCGCCAGCAACAGCTGGAAGCCGAATGACATAATTCCCCACCATCCGCGTGGACCTGGAGGGGGAATAGTAATTAACTCTGCCGGGAACTTGTGCAGCAGCAAGATAAGCCATACCGGCTGTATCCTGCACCCAAGTCTTCACAGACAGGAAACTGTCAAGATCAAGGTCCTGACATCACATTGTGGGAGGGGTTTCACCACAATATCAGCCACACAGACACCCCTTGATGATCTTTTTAAGAAAAGGTAAAGATTTCTCATGGGAAAGGGGGTATCAACTACTGATTGGGATAAAGTTCAATCCTTGGTTACAGTTCATCTTTAAATATATTTACTGCAAAGATTACAAATGTATAATGCAATAAGAAAAAAACTTTGTGCTTTGTAAATAATCGCAAATTTACTATCTGTGCATTCAAATACTGCAAGGCTGAAGCAGAACATTACATTATCGGACAGTTGTCACTGGTTTAGAATGAACTGACTTCACCTTTTCTCTGTTATAGGTTTCCCGAGAGAAAGGATAAGAAGTGGTGTCAGTCAGAGATTCCCGCCAACCCCTTGCAACAATCTGACAACAGAATGTCTTACATGACTCAGGTTTCTGAACCAGCTGTTATCCACCTACTAGAGGAACTAGTACGAAACATTCCAAAGAGTGAAAACTTCGCAGAAGATGCTCAGAGTGGTTATAATAGCAACAGAAACTTATACCAGACCCCTTACCTAAGGAACTCTTACAGAATGGTCCAGAATTCTCCCAGTATATCTACCAATCCGATGGACATGCTGAATCTAATTAATTTGAAGTGCCACCACTTGAATGATGATTTTGTCCCAAAGGAGTGGCATGTACCACCTGTAGGATCTGAGGGTCAGAACAATGATAACAGTCGCACTGAGATAAACAATAATATCCCAAAGTTGGATAGAGACAGTATCTCATCTGCTACTGAGAAACCATGTGCCCAACCATCAATAGATCCAAAGTGTGTAAAGAACGATACAAATCCTGAATTCACATGCGATGAGTATTCACTTGGTATGCAGAAGGTGAAGAAGACTGGAGATCTATTTGAAGATAACGCTATAACCAGTGGATCATCAGAAAAAGGGACCTGTTTCCGAAAGGCTTCTAGGAAGCAGAAGACCCCTGTAAAAAGTGTGGAAGAGAAGGACCCCTACTTCCAGGGTATTGAGTTTCAGATGCATCTCTGTTTTGACAAGGAAAAATGTGATGATTGCCAGCTCTCTGTGACTTCAGTTTACAGGTACACAGCACAAAGGTGTAGTCATCAGGGCTCCATGGTGGACTAAGCTAAGGCACGAACCTGTTCTGGTGGTGAATTCAGGGGCTCATGTATGGACAAGCATGAAAGTAGAACTGTCTGATTTATCAAGTAAGGGAGAGAGCTGGCACATCTAATATAATTCTTTCTTCATTTTGTATAAAAACAGCCAATGTTTCGGAACCACATAGAGCCCCTTTATCAAGGCAAGATCTGCTCGTAGGCAAAAATCTATCTGCCGCAATGAAAAGACTCCTATTGGAGAAGCTCGGGAGAAGACTTCTCTAAACACTCACAGATGTGATGTGTGTTGGGCTGGCGACAGCAGCTCCTTGGTAAAGGGGCTAGGGCCTTCAGTGGTTCCGAAAAAGTTGGCTGTTTTTATACAAAACTAATTAAGAACTATATTCGATGTGTCAGCTTTCTCCCTTTCTTGATGTCATACAGGGGGCGTCATCCCTCTTTTACAAGCTGCAGCACTCCCCAGTTTCATCATGGTTTAATCCACTAGTGTGTGCAAGACAACACAAATCTATAGCTGTCTGTTTTATCAGCCAGTAACATTCCTCTACGCCAGTGGTCCTCAAACTAAGGTCCGCGGGCCGAATGTGGCCCCCCTGAGGCCTTTTTACCGGCCCCACACACACAAAATGTATTACAGATGCGGTCAGCTACATTTTTAAATATTGGTGGTCCGCATATAGAATGAAGCCAGAAAGCAGTAATTCGCAGGTTTCCAATCAAATTCCACATCAGGTGACACTGTTGACTGGAGGTTGTCACCTTAGTATGCATCACTGTCTGGCATGAAAAGACTTCTATGTGTACTTTATCAGCCAGTTAGATTCCTCTACTCATCGATACTAAAAATAACAGGTGGAATGTGATTGTTTGTTGTGGTCACACAGACACTTCTCTTTCCATTACTTGGAGGAAAGTCTTGCAACAGGCCTATAATCGGAAGAAAATTAATGTTGAGTTCTTTAGTTTATTTAAAGAAAAAATGGTAACACTATCGCGGTTAAACTACAAGTTAAGCCTAGTATCCTGGCTATATTGCAGAATACCTAGATATCTCATGGTAACCCAGAACCACTAAGAATGTATAAGGGGTTTAAAGAGACCAAAAGGCAATCTTACCAAAAAGCAATGCTGAACATAATTGTGCCTTCTTAAAATAGAAGGTATTTGCGATCAATCTGTATTAAAAGAGCAACTGTGGTTTCCCATGATGCCTCACTCCTAAATATATAAAATTGGATGCATGTTGGATTGATGTGGCTCTGTAAAATGTCTAAGCTATATTCACTAGCTATGCACTATACACCAGTGGTTGTGGACGTGTGCCTGGCTTTTAGGGGTTTCAAGAGATGATTTGCATATTCAGGTGTGATGCATCATGGGAAGCCAAAGTTGCTCAAAGCTGAATTACCATAAATACTTTCTGTTTTCAGAAGGCAAAACTATATTCATATATATTGGTGATTCCATAAAAGTGTCCAGAGATATGGACCAATTGGCCTACCAAAGTATGATATCAACCCTTGAAAGGACACACAAGGTGAAAATAAACTAATGAAATAAATAAGTCTTTCAGGTTTCTCTGTGTCCTCCGGGTTCCCTCTAAAAGATCTGCAACTAGTGTGGGCTACTGCGCATGCAATGACGCATCCGCGGATCTCCTTGATCGCACTTCAATTGCAAGTAGCGGTCTGTGTATGTACAGCTTTTTAAGCAACCCTGACCAGAGTTTTAAAATGAAAATCGGCACTTACCTGGGCTTCCTCCAGCCCCGTGTAGCCCGCAAGGTCCATCGGCGACCTCTGGGTCCCCTCCATGGTGCCTCTGGTGACCCTGTTAGCCTGGTAACT
Source organism: Hyperolius riggenbachi (assembly GCF_040937935.1). Taxonomy (NCBI): domain Eukaryota; kingdom Metazoa; phylum Chordata; class Amphibia; order Anura; family Hyperoliidae; genus Hyperolius; species Hyperolius riggenbachi. The sequence goes on from NC_090648.1 coordinate 74,839,130, forward strand.
TCAGCCGATGTTGGGCACTACTGCGCATGCACAGTCCGTTCGTGCTCCCAACTAGATCGCGCTCGTGTCACTATAAGCCACATGTACGGTTCTTGAAAGACTGAACTGCGCATGTGCAGGAGGCTTACAGCGACGGCCGCATGATTAAACTGGGTGTATGCGAAAACAGGCCACACATGTGCAGTTGTGCACGACTTTGGGCGAAGTCACTAGGCTAACGGGGCCGCCAGTTGGGGGGGTTCAGAGGACACTAAGGGACCTTGCGGGCTACAGGGGGCTGGAGTACGCCTCAGGTAAGTGCCGATTTTCATTTTAAAACTCTGCTCAGGGTTGCTTAAAAAGCTGTACATGCACAGACCGCTCCCGGCAATGGAAGTGCGATCAAGGATGTCCGCGGATGCGTCATTGCATGCGCAGTAGCCCATACTAGTTGCAACTCTTTCAGAGGGAACCCAGAGGACACAAAGAAACCTGAAAGACTATGGGGGGCTGAAAGAGGCTTTAAGCCTCATACACACATGCAGTATGAGGACTGTTGCCCGCAGGAATCGGTACTCAAACCCATGGGTGACAGTTTGGAGATAAGTGCTATAAAGACTCCTAATGTTATGGAGGAGGGCAGTGGGACAATGGCGCAGCACACAAAAGGGCAGGAGGGGTAAGGAAGAGAGCAATACCCTCGTCCTGCACTCAGAATAGATGATCCAGCTGTCCGTGTATCTCAACAATGCATTAGGGCCGTCAAACACACAGTAGATTCTCGGCAGGGGCAACCCTAACCGGCTTTGTCACCTCCTCAAACGGCCGCATGAGCCTGCATGCATTTTGCATCAGTGTCCAGTTCGGGGGCCAGAACATCCCCATCTCCCCAGATTGTGTCCTTCTACTGTAATTGTACGGGTACTGGGTGACGGCTTTCTCCTGTTCTAGCAGGCGAGAGAACATGACCAGGGTCGAATTCCAGCGAGTCGGGCTATCACATATCAAGCGTCTCACCGGCAAGTTGTTTCTCCGCTGAATGTCCGCAAAGCATGCCATGGCCGTGTAAGACCGCCTGAGATGCCCACACAACTTTCTGGCCTGCTTCAGGACGTCCTCTAAGCCTGGGTACTTGAACACAAATCTTTGAATGACTAGATTCAGCACATTTGCCATGCAGGGTACATGTGTCAGCTTTCCAAAATTCAACGCGGAAATTAGATTGCTGCCATTGTCACACACCACGTTGCCGATCTTCAGCTGGTGCGGGATCAGCCACTGATCCACCTGTTTGTTAAGAGCATCCAGGAGAGCTGGTCCAGTGTGACTCTCCGCTTTGAGGCAAGACATGTCTAATATGAGGTGACACTGTCGTACCTGGCATGCAGCATAGGCACTAGGGAGATGGGACTGTGTAGCTGGAGAGGAGATCGCAGCACCAGTAGAGTTGAAGTACCACTCAGCCAAGGAGGAGGAGGAGAACGACAGCGAAGAGGATGTAGCCGGAGGAGAGGAGGTGGCAGGAGGCCTGCCTGCAAGCCGTGGAGGTGTCACAAGTTGTTAGGCTGCACAGCCACGTACTCCCTGCTTGCCATCGGTCACCAGGTTGACCCAATGGGCTGTGTAAGTTATTTACCTGCCCTGACCTTGCTTGGCAGACATGGCATCCGTGGTCAGGTGGAACCTTGACCCAACGCTGTGTGCCAGAGATTATACCACTTGCCTCTCAACTTCACAGTACAGTTTGGGTATCGCCTTTTAGAAAATTAATTGTGGCCTGGTATCTTCCACTGCGGTGTCCTAATGGCCACAAATTTACGGAAGGCCTCAGAGTACACCAGCTTGTATGGTAACAGCTGGCGAGCTATCAGTTCCGCCAGATGAGGTGTTCTGTGTTAAATAGTCAACCACGTCCTGACAATCTTGGGAGTTGATGGGACGTGCCTTCTTCTGAGCACTGTACTTTGGGCCAGGGCCGCACGAAATCACATCAAAACGACCTTGCACAGACCTGCCGGGTGGCCTTCCTCTGGGTCTGCCTTTACCTCTGCCTGTTTTGTCCGTTGTGTCCATATCGGGTGGGATGAAGTGAAAGGTATGCACTGACTTGACTAATACAATGTTTAGTCACACAGGTGCAGTTAACAGGTATGCACGGAGTGGTATATCACACAGCGTGCACTCACGTAGTTAGGATGGTGCACTGAACACAACAGGTAGGTATATGCAGTGATGAGGTGGGTGCACTGAACACAGCAGGTAGGTATATGCAGTGATGGGTATTACAATGTGCACCTGTCACACACAGTCAGGTAGCGGACAGGTACAGTGACACTGCGTGCGCTCAACTCACGTAGGTAGGTGGGTGCACTGTGAACAACAGGTAGTTGGGTATATGCAGTAATGGGTATTACAATGTGCACCTGTCACACACACAGGTAGTCGCTGAATGTGCTGGGCCTGGCAGTGGCACACACACAGTATGAATTATCAAGGCTGTCTATTCAACACAAGTGTCAGTGGGACACACAGAAAAAAATAGATCCCAAGAACAAGATTAGCTCTCAAAAGAGCTGTTGTGGGGTGCTATTTTAGCAATAAGAATCAGCAAGGAGCAAGCTAATAAGCCTACAAGAGCCTAACTAAGCTTTCCCTATGAGAGTCTGCAGCAGCTGTCCCTTCTCTATTTACTGCAGGCACACGAGTAAGTAAAATGGCCAGCGATGCCTGCCTTTTATAAGGGGGGGGGGGGGGGAGTGGCTCCAGGAGGGAGTGTAGCCTGATTGGCTTCAATGTGCCTGCTGACTGTGATGTAGAGGGTCACAGTTGACCCTAATGGTGCATTATGGGGGCGAACCGATCTTAGTTTGTGGTTCTCCACAATCGCGAACCCCCGGAAGTCGCCGGGAACCGTTCGGGCCGTCTCTATTTACCACCTCCATATAATATGAGAATCAACAGATACTGAATACTATGAGCAGATTGTGTAGGTAAGCCCTCATACTACATGCAGGTGGTAAAACTATTAATTGATTGGCCAATAATAATTGAAAGCATCAACCCGGCTTTATTCCAGAACTGAAGATTTTGGCATATGAGAATTTGGACCTGTGCCTACTGGCGCCTGATGATGGAAAGGCAGTTCACTCCCCGACCCTGAGTGCCTCCTGACCTCCTTTCCCTGCCCAAGTCCAGTTTAAATGAGAGGCTACTTACCTGACTCTCAGCATTCCACTGATGCGAGCTACCTTCAACTGGGGGAACCTCTAGCTACCTAATACTTTGGGTCACCTCTAGCTACTTAATACTGAGAGAACCTCTGACTACCTAATACTAAGAGGCACCTGTAGCTGCCTACGCCAGAAAGGGGAAGTAAGGGAGAGGTGACAGCTGGGCCAGCCAGCACACTTGCGGTGCAGTTAGGTGGGGAGTTTGAAGGTTCATGGAGGGCAAAGCCTGGGGTGCAAGGAGATCTGTGCCTATAGGCTCATGTTCTGTAAATCTGGGCCTGATCAATAGTGCAGATACATTTGTACACTTTCAATATCAGTTATGCAAATAGTTTTTGTTATTTTTACCCTATGAGAGGTTACTGGGCTTTGGGCTGTATTTCTCTGGTTACTAACAACTACAAAAAAATGATTTGTTTGCTTGTCTCTTTGCTAAGCTACATATTATTGTGAAATTCTGATGCCAACAGACTGCTAAATAAAATTATTTGCCTCACCCTCCAGCATTCCCATGCTGACCAAGAATATCTTCCAGCCCTCCTAGAAGTCCTGAGAGAGAAGGATACCTCTTGCTGGTTTGTCTCCCAAGAAGGAACCTCATTCGGTATTCAAAGAGGAAATGTAGTCAAAATAACATCTTTCCTCTCTCTGATTTACTTTCTGAAATGTATCATAGGTGGCGACCTCTTAACCACTGACAGGTGATCTCATGCGGAATGTTCATTTACTGAGAGTTCTAAAGCCAGTAGAAAATCTAGCTGTTCTCCCAGAATGCTCTGGGTGGGGGGATTCCTTGGCTAAGCCTCAGTGGGAGGGTGGGGCTACATACCAATATACAGCAATATATAGCTATCTATAGGAAGGTATTCAGATGCTGAAACTGGGATATTTCATGTAAAAGTGGGTATCCAGGATAACTTACTGCATTCTATTATATGTCCTTACTTACAGTTCCACTTTAAAGAGAACCCGAGGTGGATCTTTGGGGGCAGCTGGGACACAGAGCCATGTTGTCTGCCTAATGACATGGCTCTGTGTCCCCCAACCGCTGCTCTCTGCCCCCCACCACTCTCTGCCACCACCATCCCCCCTCCCCGGCGAGCTATAGCTCCCTGAGTTTACCGACAAAATTTGTCGCTAACTCTGAGGTAAACAGAGGGGAGAGGGATTCCCTGTTAAAAATGCCCGCAAGGGGCGACTTTCCTGCAGGGTTTCCAGAGCTGCCATTGGGCAGCTCTCTCTCCCTGGCCACGCCCCCTGCCATTCCCCCACCTCCCTGTGCACTGGTGAGAGACACACAGTGCAGCATCGTGACCTATAGGTCATGAAAGGGAAAGTGGGCCAGTGTGGCCCACAGGAGCGGTAGTTTTTGCGGCTACTTAATCCGCTCAGCCCTGCAGATCAAGTATCCTACTTTTTTTTTTGAGTCCACCTCGGGCTCTCTTTAAGTCAATGTTTGTCCATTGTTTAAATCCTTCCTCTCCCTGACTTACATTCTTAAATAGACACTGTAACAAAATTATATATTAGAATATAAATTATTCAGCATACCCAAATTTACGTTGATTATCCTAGTTTCAGCATCAAGAACACTTCCTATATCTGTATTTATTGCTGTGTATTGGTATGTAACCCCTCCCTCCCAGCGATACTTAGCCTAAGCAATGATGTCACACTGCCTTCTGCCCCAGTGCATTCTGTGAGACCAGCTGTAGTTTTTGAGCACTTTGGAATACACAACAAACATTCCACAGTGAGGCAACTTGCCAGCAGTAAAGATGTCACCACCTGTTATGAATTTAGAAAAGGTAAATCAGAACAAGGAAATATTTTATAATGAACAAATAGTGACTTAATCATTTATAAATAAGCAAAAATCTTTACGGCTGCCAAGGTTCAAAATTGCGGAATTCTTGTTTTGTGATGTGTTCCAAAGTGAGCAGAAATGACGCCTGTCCTCCCAGAGTGCTCTGGGGCAGAAGGCTGCATAACTAAATAGCCTAAGCTAAACATCCCTATGAGGGCAGAGTTAAATTCCAATATAAAGCAGTATATACAAATAGGAAGTGTTTTTGATGCTGAAACCAGGATAATGAATGTAAAATTGGGTATTCTGAATAATGCATTCCATTCTACTATATGTCCTTCTGGTACTTTGTTAAAATACATTATAAATGTCAGTTTATTGAGGAATACAACACACAAAATAGGACAAAACGGGTTATTTGTTATGGAGAAGGGTACTGTATATACCGGTAATAATTTCAGTTTTAATGATTTCATTTTGTGATTTATCTGCAGTAAAGGAAGAAATCGGAGAAAAAGCAGTAAAACCAAACCTCATTTTAAGTCCACATCACTGTCCAGCGGTTCAGAAGAAGATCAAATGCCCACAACTTCATCAAGTAGGTGATCAAGACATAGGCCTCAATTCACTAAACTTATCTCCTGTCTTTAATAACTGTTCTAGAGTTGTTACTATGGTGATAAGGCATGTAGTATTCAGGAAACATTTTACCTCAGGCAAGCCTAAAGTTAACTCTTCTGTCTTTAAATTAACTCTCCAATCCTTAAAATAACTCCAGAGTTAAAGACAGGCTGTTAATTAGCTGCATGTGAAAATAACTACAGAGGAGGTAAATTAACTACAGAGGAGGTAAATTAACTACAGGAGAGGTAACTTAAGGAATGAAGAGGTAAGATAACTCTCTCACGTGTGGAGGTAAGTTTTCTCTTGCCTTATTCTCTCTAGCATGATGTTAGTGAATTGAGGCCATAGGCCTCAATTCACTAAGCTTATCTCCTGTCTTTAATAACTCTTCTAGAGTTATCACCATGGTGATAAGTATTCTGGAAACATTTTACCTCAGGCAAACCTAAAGTTAACTCTTCTGTCTTTAAGTTAACTCTTCAATCCTTAAAATAACTCCAGAGTTAAAAACAGGCTGTTTATTAACTGCGTGTGAAAATAACTACAGAGGAGGTAAATTAACTACAGAGGAGGTAAATTAACTACAGAAGAGGTAACTTAAGGAATGAAGAGATAAAATAACTCTCTCACTGTGTGGAGGTAAGTTATCTCTTGCCTTATTATCTCCAGCATGATCTTAGTGAATTGAGGCCATAGTGCAGCAAAATCAAGACACAGTGTAGCAATATCAAGACACAGGTGATCAAGGCACAGTGTAGCAATATCAAGACACAGGTGATCAAGACACAGTGTAGCAATATCAAGACACAGGTGAACAAGACACAGTGTAGCAAAATCAAGACACAGGTGAACAAGACACAGTGTAGCAAAATCAAGACACAAGTGATCAAGACACAGTATAGAAAAATCAAGACACAGGTGAACAAGACGCCTCAATTCACGGAGTTTTATCAAACACTTTATCAAACGTTTGATAAACGTTTGATAAATTATCTTATGGGTAAGATCTAATTTTGAATTCACTAAGGTGTTATATATTTATCGAATGTTTTACCGATAAAACGTTCAACAAATATATAACACCTTAGTGAGCTTTTACCCATGAGGTAAATTATCAAACGTTTGATAAAGTGTTTGATAAACGTTTGATAATGCTCCGTGAATTGAGGCCACAGTTGTCTCAATGTCAAGACACAGGTGATCAAGACACAGTGTAGCAAGATCAAAACACAACGTAGAAAAATCAAGACACAGTGTAGCAATATCAAGACACAGGTGATCAAGACACAGTGTAGCAAGATCAAGACACAGGTGATCAAGACACAGTGTAGCAAGATCAAGACACAGGTGATCAAGACACAGTGTAGCAAGATCAAGACACAGGTGATCAAGACACAGTGTAGCGATATAATATTATTTTTTATTTGATTACCACTTCAGACTGAATGTACAATCCTTACAAGCCACGGCAGATTTTCTAGGGTATATGAGGAGTTATCAAGAGAATGTGTCCGATTATTGTAAATATATAACATTTAATGACATTCTATAAGAAAAACAACCTCCATGCTTTGATACCTAGAAGCCGGTACATCACATTTTTGCGTTGCGGTGGGGATGCGATGTCCCTGCGACACCACACCGCTACGCAAAAAATGACAACCACATAAACCTGCGGCAGACTGTGCCTACAGGGACATATGCATAGCACCATCCCCCGCTCAGTGATGTACTCCCTGCTGGACAGGAAGCATGTCACTGGGATTCTCCGTTGTATTTCCATCATTCTGCGCATACCCGCTGCCTTCAACTTTTTTAAAATGTATGTGTCAACCACTGACTTACATTACTTCCACTGCTGGGAAGACCGGCAATAACACTCAGGTGCCCCTACATCCGTAGAGCGGCAGATCGCACACCACGACGCGCTAAGTGTGCTAGGCCCCATTGCCTTGCTGTTGCATTATACAGCGGTAAGACAGGGTAACGCAACACACACTTGCAATGCAAATGTAAAAGGGGCCTTAAAGTAAACATGTCAGGAGTGGGGGTAAGGGATTTATACTTACCTGGGGCTTGATCCAGCCCCCTGTAGTCCATCAGCTCGCTCGGTGTCTACTCTGTCTCCTCTGTTCTCTCACTGTCTGCACCAGTAGTCACTGACTACTGAGCAATGCCTCCTCAGTCGTGCTTCTGTGGCTGGGAGCATTCTGCACCTGCGCAGTTAGTTAAGCCTTGTTTGTGGCCTAATACAGCCAGGCAAGGTACAAACTTTGGCCACTTAATTGCAGATTATTTTTTTTTTATAAATCCAGGACAGTCCTTTTGAACCACTTGTGTTCTATGACCTTGGAGAAGGCAGTCAGGCCTCTGGTGACTATACACTGCTGATGATTACACACCGTGTCACCATGTAATGATGCCACATTTCTTTTCTCCAGGAAGCAAGAGATGTGCCTCATGTAAGACTCACAAGACCCCTTTGTGGAGGGATGCTGAAGATGGAACGCCGCTGTGCAATGCGTGTGGAATCAGGTGATATATATTTTCTGTAACAAAGGATATCTGAGCTTGGGGGAGATTAGATTTACTTACCTGGGGATTCTTCCAGCCCCTAGCAGTCTATTAGGTCCTTCACTGTAGCCCCCCAGGGTTTTGCTGTCCGTTTAGGAAGATCCCCCTCACAGCTGTGGTCGCAGGCTACTGCGCAAGCGCGAGTTTGTCTGTGCCTTTCTCGAGCGCGCTCTTGTGGCCGGGAACTTTCTGCACTTGTGCAGTTTAAGAGTCTGTCAACAGCGTAGAATGCTCCCGGCATCAGGAACATGATTGAGAGGCGCAGGGACACACCCATGCATACGCTGCGGTCGGGCATAGTTCGGAGGTGACAGCGACACTTTGGAGGACAGCAGAGCTACAGCGAGGGTCCTGATGGACTTCAAGGGGCTGGAGGAAGCCCCAGGTAAGTAAATTCTTACCTCTGAATAGTATGTGGAGTTTCTGACTGAACACTTTCTTCCATGATACAAAAAGAACTGCATAGCTCCCAACTGTCCCTCTTTTGAAAGGACAGTCCCTCTTTGGGAACCCTGTCCCTCTGTCCCTCTTTCTTCCTTATTTGTCCCTCTTTCAGGACTTTGTCCCTCTTTCTATATAAATATATGTATTTCTCTACTGTGTGTTTAATTGTGTTTAATTGACTCTAAACTTTATTCCCATTTTTAAATTGATATATTTCTTATTTTCAAATGTTAATATGAAGGCAAATACCCCAGGATAGAAAGGAACAGTGTGGTTTGAACTATAAAACAAAATATTTTTCTTATGAAATCTTTATGGAACATGTGACTAGGGGGGTGCTGGGGGCATGGCCAGGGGTGTGGCAGGGGCGTGGCTTAAGTGTCCCTCCTTCTCATCTTAATAAGTTGGGAGGTATGGAACTGTGTTTTCCATGATAAAATCATCTTCATGCATGACAATGTACCATCTCATGCTGCACGGATTACCTTTGTGTCATTGGCTGCCCTTGGCATAAAAGGAGAGAAACTCATGTTGTGGCCCCCATCTTCCTCTGACTACAGAGAACCTTTGGAGCAACCTGAAGCAAAAGATCTATGAGAGTGTGAGGCAGTTTACACCCAAACAGCAGCTCTAGGAGGTTATTCTGACATCCTGCAAAGAAATTCACGAAGAAACTATCCAAAAATGCACAAGTTCAATGAATACAAGTATTGGGAAGCTACTATGAAATAAAGGGCAACTTCACCTGTTAAGAAGTTTTTAATTGAAGTAGCCTTTGATTTCAGTACATATGACCTCCTAATGCTGCAAATTCAACAAATGCCCATTTTTAGCTCTTTACGACCTATAAAATGTTTTGAACTCTGTTGTACATAATAATTTGGAAAAGTGCATCTTAAGTTTTTTACTTTTGAAAAACATATCGTTATCATTAGGAGGTTTGTCCAGTGACATTTGAATCCTATTCTAATGGTTGTTGAAAATTATGCTGACTGCCACTTGCATCCACTATTTAGGGGAATTAGAGAAAAATATGATTTGCATAATTTGGAACGCGGTGTTAAGATGTCACCACCTGTGATAAGTTTTAGAATGTAAATCAGGGTGAGGAAAGGTTTTATGATGGGCAAATACTGACTAACTAATTTACACATGTATAAATATTGTAAAAAAAAAAAAGAAGTAATTTTACTGTATTCACTACGTTATTTCAGGACCATAGGCTTACACCCCCCTAGTGACCAGGCTATTTTTTTACAATTAAGGCTACTGCAGCTTTAAGGGCTTGCTGCAGGGCTGTACAACTCAACATACAAGTGATTCCTCCTCCCCCTTTTCTGCCCACCAACAGACTTCTCTGTTGGTGGGCTCTGATCGCTGCTGCCTTGTTTGTTTGTTTAGTTATTTATTTGTTTGTTTGTTTCAATAAATTTCACAATTTTTTTAATTTAGTTATTTCCCACCCCTCCCTCTCCAGCCAATGACAGCGATCGGCTGTCATAGGCACCAGCCTAATAGAGCCGATCGCTCTTGTGCCTCCCCAGGGGACGGCCGAGTGACACGGCTGTCCCCAATACATCGCTGCCGTAGATCGCTGGACAATGTAAATAGACAGCGGTTTTGCCGTCTAACAGTCTCCTAGCGGCGATCGCCGCTGGGAGACTGATGACGGAGCGGAGCTCCGTTATATAAGCAGGGATGTGCACGCATAAGCACATCTCCGCCCCCAGGACTTAACGCCAATTGGCGTGAGGCGGTCTGTAGGTAGTTAAATGGCCACTGTCACTAAAATTTAAATTAGTTGTAAACAAATACCGATACAAAGTACAGTAAATGAGCAATAAGTTACTTTTCTCCTATGTTGCTGTCACTTACAATAAGTAGTAGAAATCTGACATTACCGACAGGTTTTGGATTAGCCCATCTCCTAATGGGAGAGTCTAAGGGTTTTCTTTATTTTCCAAAGCACTTAGTGAAAGGCAGTTGCTCCATCCAACTGCCAAAAAAGTGTGAAGCCAGCAGGGAGGATGGCCAGCGTCTTTGTATAAATTTTTTTCAAGGAGTGGCTTTATCTTACTAATATTATAAATGTGTAAGTTTGGATGTTTATTACTCGATCACGCAACAATGGCTGAACGGACTTGAATGAAATTTGGCACGCAAATAGTACATTACCTGGAATAATATATAGGATATTTTTTTTTTATCCCCATAACCAAAAAGTGGGTGGAGAGAAATACAAATTTCACTGGGGGAATGTAAACTGCAGCCATTCTGAGGGCTGGTGCACACCAGAAGAGCTTTTTGAGCGCTTTGTGATTTTAAAAGCTCCTGCTAATGTTATCCTTTGTGTGTGTGCTCACTGGAGCAATGTGATTTTGTAAAAATCCTCCATAACATTGCATTAGCAAGAGATTTTAAAATCTCTAGCGTTTAAAAAGCTCTTGTGGTGTGCTCCAGCCCTTACACTGTTAATGGCAGGGTTCTCAGACTTTGCACAGTTGGTCGCTGGGTGACTGGGACTAATATTCACAAAGGTGGGTGGAGCCTACAAAAGCCAATCAAAATTCACCTATTGATTTTCAAGGAGAATATTTTATTGCTGCCATTCGTGCACTGTTAATGGCACAAGCCTCAAACCTGGTACAGCTGGTCATTGAGTGACTGGGGTTTAAATTCAGAAAAGAGGGTGGAGCCACAGCCAATCAGATTTGTTTCATTTCAATGCAAATTATTCATGCCAAAAATCCCAAAGCTCACAAACTAGGTGATGTCAGATTTCTACTACCTACTAGAAGTCACAGCAACATATGAGAAAGTAATGCATGGCACAATTTAGTCTGGTAGAAACATGCTTCTTTTTTCTATGTGTTTACATGTATTTTAAATTTTAAGATTTTTGCGGCAGTGGTCCTTTAAAGCAGGAGTGTCACCATAAAAATCAAATTTCAGCAGCAACTGGTCTGAGTGTATTAAGTGATAAAGATGCTAATCCTGCATTCAAAGCTTTCAAAACTTTTTCTGCTGTTATAGTTTGGAGTTATCACATACTTTAGGAGCACTGGCCCTTTAATAGTCAGTGGCAAACAGTTGAATGCTGGTTGTTCTTTTTATCTATAATATATTCCTCCTCTTCCCTTTATTTCCCTGCCTAGTTGCTTATCTGAAACATGATCCTCTGCTCACTTGTGTGCAGGGCCGGATCTGTGGGAAGGCCTCCGAGGCAGAGGCCTAGGGCGGAAGGGGCAGCTGGGGCGCCTGCTATGCAACCTAGCTATGTACCGTTACTGCCCGCTTGCTCCCCACTTTCACCCCCGCTTGTCTGTCTATGTGTGAGACGCAACTTCCCCTTACTCCGCTGCCGATATCAGACCTGCAGCAATCAGCGTGGCCCCCAGTGATGAGTCAGGCGAGTGGTGACCAATCACAGCACTGTATACTTCACACTTCCTTTATGTGAAGTATGCAGCGCCCTCATTGGTCACCACTCGCCTGACTCATCACTGAGGGCCACGCTGATTGCTGAAGGTCTGATAGAGGAAAGCCCGGGCAGCGAGCAAGGGGAAGTTTGGGTCTCAATTAAAGGCGGACAAGTGGAGGTGAAAGCAGGGAGTAAGCGGGCAGTGACAGCAGAGCTAATACAGGAAGATGCGGGAGAGAAGGAAGCGGACAGCCACCAGCGAGTGGGGCAGCAGACCAGGGAAGCTGCTATCATACAGGGGTCAGGTGAGTCACGGCTCAGCCCTCCAGATGGCAAATGTGCCTGTATATATTCAGCATTTTCAGTGTGCTTGTACACAATTAGGCAATACTGGTGCTGTCTCCGTGAGTTGCCGCCCCCTTTTCCCCGGCGCCAGATTCAGACAGTAGCTAGCTGCATGACAGACAGTCTATTATGTAGTGGGCTGTGCAGAAGCTCCAACCACCCTTTCACTCCCAGGCTAGCATCTCTGGTTGTCGGCAACAGCTGCAGTTTGCCTTTCCCTCTCTGAAGCACACTAACAGGGACAAGTGACATCCTGCAGACACCAGCGGTATGCCAGGTAAACGGCCCCCTCTTCCTCCCCCCTTGTCATTTTCTCACTGACCAGCTTTGATCTCTGCTGCTCTTATCTCTGCTCCCACCAGCTGCATCCCTCCTTGTCTTGTAACCCTTCCACTGCTGATCTTAAGCTGAATACTCACCTAACTACATAGGAAGATGGCTCACAAAGACGTCCACGAGCATTCTCCAATCCATCTTCCTGCTGGCTGGTACATGCGACGATGGCACACGAACGCGAACAAGAGTTCAATAGATCTGTGTACTTTGCGCAGAAGTTGTTGAAGCTTAAAGATCTGATCCTCCGTGACAGACATTGTCGCAGCGCATCTCAAACGTTTATGTAATCGTGCAACTGCACCAATGTTGTGATACCGAAACAATCACTTGTCGCTCAAAAAAATTGCCAGTTGTCGAAAAAATAGTGTAGTGGATACGGGCCTTTAGCTTTTTACTCTATTACACAGGTCAGGGCATCCTAATCATCCTGTAGCCATGGCTACTTAAAGGGACTCAGAGCTCAGTAAAGGGCAAAAATGTATACATACCTGGGGCTTCCTCCAGGCCCCATACGCTCCAATCGATCCCACGCCGCTGTCCTCGACCTTCTGCAGCGCCGGCACTGGTTCCCCGCTCTGCCGTCAGTCGGCTCCAGTCTATGCAGGAGATGTGGGCTCTTCGCGTATCTCTCCAGCAGTTGCCGGAGAGATACGTAGAGAGCGAACTTCTCTTACGTGAGACTAGCTCAGACTCACGGAATGCAGGGACCCGGTACCGGCGCTGCAGAAGACTGAGGACAGCGGCGTGGGACCGATTGGAGCGTATGGAGCTGGAGGAAGCCCCAGGTATATATACATTTTTGCCTTTTACTGAGCTCTGCTACACTTCTTAATAACTACTTATTTATTTTATCTAGGGGCATAGTGGTTATTAAATTATGTAATCTGATGAAAAGGTGCATATAAATTATGTGCGTGCTGTTGGTCGGTGGGGGGAGGGAGGGGGGGGGGGGGGGGGCGGCTGGTGATGATCGGCCTAGGGCGGCAAAAAGCACAAATCCGGCCCTGCTTGTGTGTACAAGCAAAGCTGAGGTGACTCAGCGATTGGAGGAGAAAATAAAAAAGTTAAAGGCAGAAATGACATCAGGATTTAGCTTCAGACTTTGGGCAAAAGACATGGTTCCCACCAGGAACAGATTTCTCTTCATTTACTATATAATATTCACTGAAATCAGAATGTGCACAGTACAATACATGTGTTATGTAAGTAGATCAAGTATTTATCTACTTATATATATGTGTTTTTTTCCCTGGCATAGTATGACTAATCCTACTGCTTTAATGCCCAATGCAGTGAAACTTTACAGAGTTATTTAACTGGCCAAGCCTTTATGGAAGATCTACTGTATTTAGTAACAAAGTGAATTCCTTTTGTTTGGAGGAGATAACGGTATTTTAATAGATGAGGACACGGGAGGTTTGCTTTGGATTTTATTTAGCAGGGATGGGTTTCTGGCTGATCCCAGCTGCTCCTCCCTAACCTCGCTGGCTGGTCTTCGCTCTTTCATGTGAATCATTCTACAGAGCTCTCTGTACAGAGCGGCAACTCCCCTGCTACCCACTCGCTGTTTCCACAGAGCTGGAAGGGGTCCCACATTCCTGGTTGAGCCCAGGAATTCCCCCTTAGCACCAGTAACACACTTTTTTTCCAGACTATTTCACACAATAGTACTCTCTCCAAAACATCTCCAGAACAAATGTACGTTAAAAGCAGGCAGAGACTCCCTATGCATCTGTCTCTCACCACCATCAAGGAAAAACCCTCTCACAAACCTGTTCTTTCATATTCCATGGTAGCTGATAATGGAGACAACCTTGGAGTCAAATTAGGTGATTCTAATACCTCATCTAAATCAGTGTATAAACCACCACACTGTTATTTTCTGCAGTCCCAGGTCTAGAAGCTTCTATTAGTAGAATGTTGAGTAATACACTTAGAGGATACATTTGCAAAATAGTAAAAAATCAGATTCACTTACCTGGGGCTTCCTCCAGCCCCTAGAAGCTCATGTGTCCCTCGCAGCAGCTCCACTCCAAACCAGTCTCCCCTCTGTAGCAGCCGCCGACCCGGCCAGGTCAGCAGCCACTGCACATGTGCGAGCGTGCTGCAGCACCACTCGCGGTCATGCTCCCATGGATCCCGGGAGCGTTCTGCGCAGGCTCGTGCATGCGCAGTGGCCACCGACCTGGCTGGGTCGGCGGCTGCTACAGATGGGACTCCATCACACTGGCTTGGAGTGGATCAGCAGCGAGGGACACATAGGCTTCCAGGTAAGCCCCAGGTACTAAATCTGATTTGTTTTACTATTTCTCAGATGTATCCTTTAACTTCAGGAGCTAGGCTTTGTATCTTCTCACCGAAACAGGTTGTGGCCCTCCTTTCACCACAGACTCCAGTCAAAAACATCTGATCTGCATTCAGGGTTTATGGCTAAAAGTATTAGAGGTAGAGGAGCAGAAGGACTGCCAGGCAATCTGCATGGTTTAAAAGTAAATAAATATGGCAGCCTCCATATCACTCTCATTTCAGGTGTGCTTTAATTATTTAATCAGTTCAGGACCACAGGTTAACACTCCCCTAGTGACCAGGCCATTTTTTTTACAATTCAGCACACGGCAGCTTTAACAGTGAGCTGCATGGCCATACCACTTAGCACACAAGTGTTCTTGCCCCCTTTTCTTGCCACCAACAAAGGTTACTGTTAGTGGCATCTGATTGCTGCTGCAATGTTTTTTTTTAATTAATTAAATTGTCTTGCCTATTTTATTTTAATTAGTGCAGTGCTGTATGGAGGACAGAGCTGTCCCTGTACAGCGCTGCTCTAGATCGCAGCGCTGTAGAAGACATTTCTGACTGTTTTCTTTTGTTTTAGGTTGTTTAAGTTGCTCCATTCCGTAACTCAGCGGGGAAGCGGCCGGTCCCCACTAATCTCCGCCCCCAGGACTTGACACATGATCAGCATTAGGCGGTCCTGTTTGAGCCACCTTCCCGACGCCTGTCGGCATTAGGTGGTCAGGAAGGGGTTAATTTTGCTATTCTTTGACGTGAATGGGTCTGGTCTTGCTCTGTGTGTAGTGTTTGGAGTTTCTACCAAGCATTATACTTTACATAATGGCAGGAAATTATCACTCAGTTCACCATTGATTCTTCCTGTAAGCACCTTGTGTTCCTCTTTAGAACGTTATATTTTCTGAATGTATCTTCTTATTAGATATAAGAAGTATGGAATACGCTGTGGACAATGTTGGAATATCCCCAAGAGAGACGGAAAATCGTGCTCCAGATACTGCGCATGCGGAGGGATGTTTAGAGGGCCGATATGAGAAGACGGAGGCTAATGACCCATGAATTCAGGTGATTTAAAGAGGAACTTTAATCCAAGATTGAACTTCATCCCAATCAATAGCTGATACTCACTTTCCCATAAGAAATCTTTACCTTTTTTTGAAAAGATCATCAGGGATGTCTGTAGGGCTGATATTGTGGTGAAACCCCTCCCACGGAGTGATGTCATGACAGTTTCCTTTCTGTAAACCTATTTGCATTGTGGGAAAGAATGGGTTTCCAGCTGTCAAGCAACCAGTATCTCCCTCTGTGTATTTGTATATCTATAAAAAAAACAAAAAACCTTTTCAAACACTACTGATGCCCGAAAGATCAGCAGGACTGTCAAGCAACTGGTATTGATTAAATGGAAATAAATATTTATATATGAATATTTAATATAAATATTCCCACCATTCACCTCTCAGTTCAGGTGTGCTTTAAGGCTCCTTAACCACAGCCACCTTGTGCTGCCTGAAAGCATCTCTGCTAGTCGGTGAGCACTTGGTTTAACAGAATTCATACAGAGAACTCAACTTTTGTCCTGACTCTGAGTTGAGCAATTCTTATCATGAAGCTGCACCTTCCTCCTGCCAAGCTAGTCATTCTTAAAATGTTTTCTGTGCACCTGGGGAGTTCTGTTTCCTGGACACACACTAGAGGACGCAACTCCGAATTGAGAGCTTCTAATTATGAGGCTTTGTTTACACTAGAATGTCCGGAAACCACACATGTTCATGTTTTTCCACAGCGAAACATTGTAAAAAACGAAGATGTTGCAAGCATGCAACCAGCTGTCCAACTCTTTTTTCTTTCGTGAATGAATAATCTCAGCTAATGTAAACTGCTGTGGGCCACCCATTGATTAACATAATATGTCTAGCAGTTTCACACTATAGGAAAAACGCATTAGAACTTTAGAAAGTTACCATATTTTTTGGCATGTAAGACGCTCCGGAGCATAAGACGCACCTAGGTTTAAAACCAGCGAAAAAAATATATACTAAACCTGGTGCATCCATGGTCCAGGAGCGTCTTGTAGATGTTCTTCCCCAATTATTGTGTCCCCCATGTACCTCATGTGTCTCCTTCTGTCCCCATGTGTCTCCTTCTGCCTATGTGGGCTCCAATGGATTAGTTGAGCCATGCTGCTGCTGCTTCTATTTATTCAGGGGGGTGGGGGGGCAGAGGAAACATGGGGACAATGCAGGGAGACCCCGACATCCCATCAGGTTGGTGGTTCATAATATTAGCGGTTGTTCGTAAGTGTATATTACATATAAGATGCAGTGACTATTTCTCCCCATTTTTGGTGGAGAAAAAGTGTGTCTTATATGCCGACGAATACGATACTCTCATTGGAACTGTAGGTATTCTCTTCAATACTCCACGATCCCCTCAGCCCCATTGATTATTTTAAAGTTTTCAAAGCTCTGTTCATAACTTAATTGCACATAAACATCCTTTAATATTTGTCTGACTTTTCATAAGGAGTGAAGATTGTTCAGAAAAGTGAAACCACTAAGTGGTGGACATAGAGATGCATATCCGGGACTTGACCCCAGAGAGAGTTTACACTCGTGCATCAATTTGTGTATAGAAATTTCAGGATATCATAATTGACTGTTAGTTTTCACCCTAACTACACGGAAAGAGATGGGGTTCTATTTTTGTGACTAGAGATATGCTTTAAAAGCCTAGTGCACAAGCCTTCATTCATTGCCCTCGTGTATGTGAAGTGGCCAGGGTGGAGGCAGAGGGGCAGCAGAGTAATCACTAATGTTGGTGTCGAATTTGGGTTATTGAAATTGGAAATCCTGAATTAGCACGTCAATATGCTTCAGCCCCTGACATGGGGACAGGGTCAGTTCTCTTATTTGCACTTTACCTGACTCACATGAAGCGCAAATAATAGAACTCCCCTGACCCAGTCTACTTGTCTGGGTGCTAAAGTGTGGTGACAGGTGAATAGCCTGAATTCGACACCAATATTGGTGATCACCTACACACACAAGTAATAGGACTATGCCCTGGGCCTGAACTTGGCCAAGATTATCCGCCACTCTCGGCAACAGATCAGGGGAGGGTCGGGGCTGCAGTACGCAGTTTCTCAGCCAAGAAGCATTTAGCATAGAAGGCTATAGAAGAGGTAACCCTATAGATCCAATGTGTCCTGCCTCATCTGAGATAAGATTTTAAATACGGTAATGACTTATATCTGCATAGCTCCCCAACTGTCCCTTTTTTGGAAAGACAGTCCCTCTTTAGGAACAAAATCCCCCTATCCCCATTTCTTCCTCATTTTTTCCTTTTCAGGACTGATCTACAGGCCCAGGAAAATATACTGTATGTATTTTTCTATTGAAAAATGTGTCTAATTGACTCTAAACTTTGTTCCCATCCCCTTAAACTGAAAATGAATGATGATTAAAGGGACCAGTTGGTTTGAAATCTAAAACAATGTATTTTGCTTATGAACTCTTAGTAGTATGCACGACTAAGGGTGTGTCAGGGGCGTGTTTGGAGGTGTGTCAGGGGCGTGTTTGGAGGTGTGGCAGAAGCATGTTTGGAGGTGTGGCAGGGGTGTGACTAAGGGTGTTATGGGGGCATGCCTAGAGGTGTGACAGGGGTGTGCCTTAGAGGTGTCCCTCTTTCTTACCTCAGAAAGTTGTCAGGTATGTATCTGTGTATGGATAACAGACATCATTACACCATGTATCTACTTTCTGTTTCAGGATGACAAGTTTCCAGGACTTACAAATCTTGTGCAGAGTTTCTCCTATCAAGATGCTGTTTACACTTATTGAGAAAAAAATAGTTTTCCTAATGTTTTCTCAAAAACAATAAAGTTAATTTATATTGTTATGTATTATTATAGAGTTGATCTGTTACCAGGAAACTGGGATGTATTTTGTGCCACATTTTGCATTCTTGTAATGTCTACCTGAAATGAATTTAGTCGTGTGATTTTTCACCTTTTTACATGTTTGCTGTAGATTTGATAATTGTATTACATATATGATGGATCTGCAGACTCTTCTTCTACTGTTTATCTGTATTTTAGGCAATCATTTGGTAGATTGCTGAGGTATAATAACGAGCATTTATGGATTTGGCCAGCAGGTTTATTGACTTTCTCCGAAAATGAGGAAAAATAAATTACAGACACTACTATGCCCACTGTACTCCTGTACATGGGCGTAACAATCACCCCTGTGACACCTGCCATCGCAGGAGGGCCCAGGGGCTTTGGGGGGCCCTCTTCCTCCCTCTACCCAAACAGCAAGTGCAGCCAATTAGCAAAAAACCTCCCTGTTCACTCACAAAAACCCTCCTTGCCACCTCCTCCCGCCATGCAGAGTGTAGAGCAGGGGTAGGGAACCTATGGCTCGGGAGCCAGATGTGGCTCTTTTTATGGCTACATCTGGCTCACAGACAAATCCGTAGGGGTTGATTCCCTAAGCTACACTGCTCAAGCAGCGCAGCTTAATGTGGCAGTGCAAGTAAATTTTTTCAAAGTAGGCACGCTACTGCTGTAGCATGCACTACTGACTTACTCGCACTACTCCAAAACTAAAGGCTGCTCCAATTGTCCCACTCTGGACCCTGTCAGGTCCAGTGCCTTTGTAGGAAGAGATCCCCACACTTTGATTGTCCCAATAGACTGCCTGACTCTAGACAGGCAGTCTTTTGGCCAAAGTGCAGGGATCTCGTCCTACAAAGTCAATCATCCCCCAAGTCAGCTAGCTAATTGTACAAGCTGTTAGTTAGTATTGCTCCTGTGTGGCTCTCAGGGAAATTGCTGATGTTGCTGAAACCCAAGAGAAGCTGAAGACGTGTCTGACACTTCCGCTGCCTGGCAGATCAACTGTGTGCACATCACTATGGCAACAGGGACGTGAGCCCTTCTGTCCCAGCTTGAAACATATTGTATGGCTCTCACAGAATTACATTTTAAAATATGTGGCATTTATGGCTCTCTCAGCCAAAAAGTTTCCTGACCTCTGGTATAGAGTAACGGGAGTTTCCTGCTTCCAGATTCTGCTTCACAGCAGAACACACCCTGCTGCCATTCGCTGGTCCCGATCACATGACCCTCATAGAGTTTGGGGACCAAGGGGGCTCCATGCTATAATTTTTGCAGGGGGCCCTATTAAGTCTAGTTATGCCTCTGCTCCTGTACTTTGGAACAGGAAACGGTATTTAAAAACGATACTGTACATAGTGACAAGGCCTCTTCCTCTCTGCTTCCTAACCCATTTCTCAAGACTGTGTATGATATCGTTACATACAGTATAGTCTCCTGTATCTGGCACCGCCGTGGATCAGAGACGGATTAAGATGTCATGGGGCTCTAGGCAAGGTAGTAGTTTTGTGGCCCCCTTGTGGTCCTTTTGGTAAGCCAAAGTGGAGAGAGGTCAAAGAAGGTGGGCCTCTTGACACTAACTAGGCCTCAAGCACCTGCCTAGGATTCCTGGTGGATGATCCTGCTCTGCTGTGGATTGGTTGATGCTGGATAATTGTGCTTTCTGGCATAGCTAATACAATACTATACCCCACTCTCTTTACATAATGGCCTCTGTCCTGCCTGGTGGTTTCTGTATGGACCCAGAAGAGTGGGAGCAGCGTGGAGTGTAAAGATCCCTGCAGCGTTTCAGTGAAATGTGGCCTATCCATGATTCTGAAACCGCAGATCGGTATTGGATCTCTATACATTAGTGGCCTAGAATGATTATACAATGTCTGGTGACCAGTGTGCAGATTTCACAGGACACCTGTACAGGCTGCCAAAGTTGTATGAATGATTATTTAAATGAAAGATTAATGCTAGGTACACATCATACAATTTTCTGTTAGATTTACTTGCCAGATTGATTTTTTCCCAACATATTGGAAAAAAATCTATCTGGCAGGTAAATCTAACAGAACATTGTATGGTGTGTACCTAGCGGAAGGTGTGTTTTGAGCCGTCATTTGGCCTATCAGTGAAGGGGAAGTCACCAGTGTCGTGGCAATGCAGAGATGATGACCACACCGGAGCCCCTGACCCAGAGGGTCCCTTCTCCAGCTGCCATATTAGCTCTTCATTGGAGTTTTCCTGGTAATAATCAACACTATGGCCCATATCCTAATAAGTTTTCTCTTGCGTTTTCTCCAAGGAGATATTTTCAAACTTTTCCATTAAAATACCTGTAAGGGCTTTGGCCCATTAGATTGCTTTGAGCTGTGCTTCGGGAATCACTAGCTATTGCCAGCAATTCCAAAAGCTCCTAGGCTAATAAAAGTAATTCGCTGCTACCCCACAGGAGCAACTGTGTTATGGGAAATCGCAATTATGGGTCCAGCAGCAACAATTTAGAGTGATTGTGCTCTAATAAAGGTATAGGAGAAATTTTGTGTTCACGTGTTTTGAATTAAAGTTCCAAGCACCGGCTTCCATCATGTAGCCCCGCCCCTCACACAGAAGCAATGACATTACATGCTAGGGGTGGGGCGACGCTCCGAATGATGGAGCGTAAATCCAGTTTTCTCCCAGGTGATATTTTTAGACTTGTCAATAAAATGCCTTTTAAGCCACCAGAAAAGCAAGAAAAGGCTCAAAATAATTTTGATAGTACTTATTCACCTACTTTTTGGTACTTTCTTTGTTGAAAAGTGCTGGAAAGTTATTTAAAATTGAAGATGAAAAATTATCTCCTAGGAGAAAACTCAAGTGAAAAAGAGAATTGCATATGGCCCCTTGTCTTAAAATGCATTTTAAACCACCACCAAGCAAGAAAATACTCAAAATTATTTTGATAATACTTTTTCAACAACTTTTGGGTACTTTTTCAAATAATAAATTATTTCCTAGGAGAAAAAGTTAAGTACATATGAAATTAAATACATATAACTTTTCATCTTAAAGTGGATCTGAGATGAACTTTTACTCATTGCATAATTGTGTTCCTTTCCTATTGTTTATAGGGCATTCCTCAAGCCAAATACTTTTTTGTTTTTGTATTAATACTCTAATTCCCCATAAACTAAAGAAGCCACGCCCACAGGTTTTCAGAGAGCCAAGGCACTTTCGGACAGTAGCAAGGGCTCATGGGAGCTCAGTCTGGGCAGGAGGAGGGGGAGGTATTACTAGCCAGAGATTTCAGAGGCAGAGGGGAGGAGGGAGGAGGAGAGGAGATTTGTTTTTTTTGCTCAGGATGCAGATAAGCCTGCCTCTGTGTAATGTTTACAAACAACATGGCTGCTGTCATTGTATCACAGGAATAATCAATCATATTCTATTAAAGCTATTTGCAGCTACATTTGCTGTGTCAACTATCTAAACTTTAGATAAGATATATAGACAAGTTCCTGATGAGTCACTTGTGACGAAATGCATAGGGCGGAGCAGTAGTACACGAGACCGGAAGCTGAGCTGGAGACGCTGGAAGTGCAGCTTTGATCGGGCAGAGGGGAATCTGATGCGGCATCTGCGGAGTGGTTACCCGGGGACCAGCGCTGTCAGCATTACGTGCTTTGATTTACCTTATGCTTGTGAGTGCACTACCTTTTAAACTTTTAAATAAATTTACAGTATTACACTATACTAGTGTTTTTTAAGTTGCAGTAAAGTTGGAAGCCTTGCCAGTGTTTGAAACGGACTGTTTCCTGGTACATACCCCCATATATGATCAATCCTGCCTCCGGAGATCTTGGAGGATATCTAGGGTGAGTGCGGGCACATTGGGGGACTGTGTCCCGGCACTGGTGATTGGAGGGTGATCCTTAAAGGCACATGGTGTAAAATTCTCCGGGTGAAGGAGTGATTGGAGGAAAACAGTATTACACTATGTTCTTTTATTTCTTTCTATTTACATGGTGATGATTGTCCTGGACTAAGGAGCCAGTTTTCTGGAATACGGTTTACCCTGAGGAACCAGTCTAAGGACTTTATTGGCCGCTTGGTGTGAGACTGTATACTCCTGTGTTTTTTTTTTTTTTTTTTGAGACAGAGAGCACGTATATAACTCTAATTTTTATTGCATTGTATCACACTACTTTATTACGCGAACCATCTAGTGTTAACTTATATCCTGAAGCGCATACTCAATTTAAGTTTTACAAGTTCCTTGTTATAGTTAGTTTTTCATCTCGGATCCGCTTTAAGTATGTTTTCAACACTTAGCAATTTAAAAAAATATCAAAAATTTGACGAAAAGATACTTTTGTATTTTCTTGCTAGTTGGTGGTTTAAAGGGCATTTTATGATAAGGTGTAAAAATATCACCTAGGGGATAACTCAGGAGAAAAAGTGAATTGCCTATGGGCCAATATGTGCTTTGAGTAGCGGTAAGCATTAATAAACTGTCCCATCACTGAAGAGAGCCTTGGCAGGCTTTAGTGCTCCATATAAATTACAGAGGACTTGAGGGGACCCAATTTAAAACCTGCACTGGGACCCATAGCTCCTCGGCTATGCCACTGGAGTCCACCAACACTGAGGGACACCAGTAATCATGCTGGATTTGAACCTGAAAAAAACAATCATGAAAATCTAGAATGCGTGGCGGGACCTTCACCATTACTATCTTATTCAAATATGTTACTGATGCTCTCAGCATCTGGGAACTCTCCTAATAAATGCATCATCCGATTCCTCCTCTAGGCAAAAGGTTATCTCATCAACACAGTTAAGAAATGTACCATTAGGACAGCACAACACATGATGTTTTGAGGAATGTTTTAATCCAACCTCATACATACAGGGAGCTTCATAGTGCATAGAGCATTGCAAGTGCTTCATTTTCTGACAACAAAAAATACCAAACATAATTAACACAGATAATAAAACAAACTGGAAGATAACAACAAGAGCAGAAGATTGGAAAATACGACTTCTAGCTTCTCGCCTTTCCCTTTCTGGAACAGTGCTGGATTTGTCTGTGCTTCTGAAAACAAAAAAATAAAGCTAATTACAAAGGCGTGTACTGACACAAAAATAACCATTCTTGTTAACTTCTGCTACGGACTTTTGTCCTTATCTTCTTCTTAAATTGGTATCTAGGGAATATTTAAACTCTAATCCATTCTCACCATAGCTGTAACGGTAACTGCCACACCCACACCCCTTAAAGAGGACCTGAACTCAGACGGATCATTGAATAATGGCGCACAGCGCCTATGCATACAAATGGCGCCGCATTAAAAAGATACGCTTATCGCTATTTATCGTTAGTACTGCATAATAATGGCACACAGGGAAAAAAGAAGAAAAACGGCACACACTAACGTTATTTATCAATAGTGCCGTTTATTTGCCAAACAGCAGACGTTATTGTGCACAGTAACGTTATTTATCAATAGCGCCCTACATAAGCCAAACTGCAGACGTTATTTAACTGCAAAACGGTGAATGGATTTAATGTAACACTGTCAAGGTTAGGGTTAGGCACCACCATGGGGGTCTTAGGGTTAGGCACCACCAGGGGGTCTTAGGATTAGGCACCACCAGGGGGGTGGTTAGGGTTAGGCACCACCAGGGGGGTCTTAGGGTTAGGCACCACCAGGGGGGTGGTTAGGGTTAGGCACCACCAGGGGGGTGGTTAGGGTTAGGCACCACCAGGGGGGTGGTTAGGGTTAGGCACCACCAGTGGGGTCTTAGGGTTAGGCACCACCAGTGGGGTCTTAGGGTTAGGCACCACCAGGGGAGTGTTAGGGTTAGGCACCACCAGGGGGGTTTAGGGGTTAGGGATAGGTACAGAGAGGGTTCTGTGTGTTAACGCTAAATAACAATAAGGCTTTAACGCTGAATAACAATAAGGCTTTAACGTTAAATAGCGATAAGCGGCAAACGGATTAGCGGCAACACCATGCGCCATTATTCGCAGGCGCCATTTTCAGATGAATCCGAACTCCGAATGTCCTTTCTGCTCTAAAAGATACACAACAGCATAATAACCTATAAACAAAAAAAACATTGCGTTGTTACAGCTGGATTCTACTTCCTGATTCATTATTAAAAAGTAAAAAGTAGGCAACATACACAGGTACATAATAGAAACATTCGTACATAATAAAAAGGTGGTAGGCAACATAAAACACAGTGATCATTACAATGGGGCCTATTCACTAAAAAAAAGGTTAAATTCATGTGTGCAGACAGATCACTTTAATGTTACCAAGTCTAAAGCCAAGTATATAACATACATGACGTAGTTTGTGTAACTCGGATTATACACATAACGTGTACATTGCGTGTATAACATAGTTACACAAGACTATGTAATTGTGCCATCTGGGCATTTAAATGTTTTTGTAATTTAGTGGATAGACCTGAATATATCTGACAAAACACACAGCAATTACGGGAAACATAGAGAACCCCCTGCCCTTGTGGATTTACAGTCTAAAGGGATAGGGTAGAAACAAAATGTAAGGTAATGAGCAGGCATGTTCAATGAGATATAAATAATTTCTCCTTGCATTTAAATTTCATATATATGCAGCTTGACATTTACATTAAATTTGATTGCAAGGAGAAATGATTTACCATATTTTTCATCATATTAGATGCTCCGGACTATAAGACACACCTAGGTTTAGAATGCAGAAAACAGAAAATTAACTTTTACACTAAACCCGGTGCGTCCATGTTCCAGGAGCATCTTGTAGATGTTCTCCCCCAATTATTGTGTCCTCCTGAGTCCCCATGTGTCCCCCTGTGTACTCTTCTGTCCCCCTGTGTCCTACTTTGCTCCCCCTGTGTGTCCCCTTCTGTCCCCATGTCTTCATTTGCTCCTCCATGTGTCCCCTTCTGCCCCCTGTGTCCCACTTTGTTCCCCCTGTGTGTCCCCTTCTGTCCTCTTCGACCCCCCTGTGTCCTCCTTTGTCCCCTTCCATCCTCCTGTGTTATCCTCAGTCCCCCTGTGTGCCTTCTTTTGTCCCCTTCTGTCCCTCTGTGTCATCCGCCCCCCCCATGCCTCCTCCACTCTTTGTGTGTAAATACAATTAGCGGCAGCGAGGCTCACCTAATCGCTCACCAAATTCATAGTTCCAGTGGAGGTCACAGACTCCTCTCCCATGTGGCTCCCCCTAGTGATGGCTTCTGCTGATCACGTCATCAGCAGAAGCTGGCACTAGAGGAGCCGTGCAGGAGAAGAGAGGTCTGTGTTCACCGCTGGAACTGTGGATTAGGGGAGCAATTAGGGGAGCCAGTGCTACCATTAATTGTATTTACACACAGGGAGCGGACGAGGCATTTGGGTGGCTGGAGGATGACACAGGCAGAGAATACAGGAAGTCCCCGGCGTCGCTGCAAGTTGGTGGTTCGTATTGGTGGGGGATTGTAAGTCTCGGACTACCTATATTTGGCATATAAAATACAGGGACTTTTTCACCCCATTTTTGGGGGAGAAAAGTTCATCTTATACTGTATGCCAAAAAATACGGTACATTTCACTGAACATCCTTAGTAATGAGTAAGCTGTATATCTGGAGGTGAGGAGTCTTGGTGAAAGGCTGAAGGCATTGAGAAGTTTACATGCTTGTTTGAATGGGTAAGTTTGCAATCTGAAAGGCATTCCTGGAAAGGAGAGAATCTTATGATCTGTCCTGTATAAAGGTGTCCATACATCAGACAACTTGGCGGCTAATCAACCATCTGATTCAAAGTTTATAATCAAATTGCATAAAAATTGATGCCGCCAAGAGCAGGCTCAATTGACCATGCCACCAATTTTGATCGGATATACTGCAAAATCTTGGGCCGACATACTCAGTGCGCAGCGGTAATGGCGTGCAATATCGGCAGGAGCGGCAATGGATCTCCCAGGGCCGTCCCCCCTAGTATAAAATGAGCCCCTCCTTACTCCCCCCCCCCCTTCCGCATGTCGTGCCCACATTACGTCGGCAACCACCGCACATGTGTGTGAGGAAGACCATCAGTGTGCAATCACAATTGCGATTACTCACGGTCCTGCCGTGACAACTCCCCATCCTTCCCCTATACAGTTGCCTGGTGTCTAGTGGTCCCTCTCCCTCCACCATGTGGTTTAACTGGTGGTCTAGTTCTTCAGTCCCCCTCCTAAATACAGCATCCCTGGTAATCTCACATAAATCATCAAATGTATCACATGCATGCAATGAGGTGTTCAAAATTTAAGAATGGCGAGCGGCACGGGCACACGCTCGTGCAGTAGCCACCGACCTCCCTGGGTCAGCAGCTGCTACGGAGAGGACACCGGGCAACCCGCTGAGAGCAGAGCTGCAGCAAGGGACACACAAGCTTCCAGGGGCTGGAGTGAAGCCCCAGGTAATTACATTTATACATGGCCACACACGTGACATGTCAATGCCGCATATGTGCTGCAGCTTCCTGTACACTGTGCCACACTGATCCTCAGCAAGCTGTGAAAACACATTGGCATGCATGACAGCATATGGCGTTTGAAGCTCCACCCACCTAAGCTCTTGCACTGCTCTCCACCCACCTAAGCTCTTGAAAAGCTCTTGCAACGCTCCGGTGGTTGCAGGCCAAGCATAATAAAAAGTGAGGAAAACACTTGCAGATCAAATTTTATGCCACTGCGGCTCAGAATTTGACATCTATGGTCTAAATGGATGTAGACTAGAGAAGATAATGAACACACTATTTTTCTGAGTTTATAACTATTGCTTGGAAAGAAGCTAACACATGCAGGAGTTGTGGTTTAGGACCGGCTGATTTCCAGGCTACATGCAATTTTTAACAAATTATTAAAAACTTGGATTAAGCAGAAATCAGCATCACGGTGCTGGCCTCTATTGCAGCCTGAGGACTATTTCTCACTGCAGAATGTGCATTTTATTTTGCTGCGCATGTATGCATTTTTTAGTGTTTGCCTTTCTGTATCTATGGACGGGTGAAAAAGGAATGCATGTGGTTTTGGCCAAAAATGCAGCTTGCAGTGCGACGAAGCACACATGCATGAAACACATATGGCGTGCATTTTTAAAAAACGTATACCATAGCATAGTGAAAGAGCTCTGAGCCTGTGATAATTTACACCATACTATTATTAGAGTGGTGTGATTTTCAAGCCTCTGACCTGTAGGTGTCACTATTACATTATGTACTATATTGGAATCCATTGTAGACTGTAGATTGAAGGGCTAGACCAGCAGTAGAGAATCTTGGCTCTCAAGGTTCCCTACCCCTGGTCTAGACTGTAGGGTCTGAACTGCCATGGTGGCATGAAGGAATATGAGGTGTGAAACCTATGAAAGCTGCCATATTTATTTCCTTTTAAACAATACCAGCTACTACTTGGCAGGGCTGCTGATCTATCTGGTCAGTAGGGTCTAAATCACACACCTGAAACAAGCATGCAGCTAATCTTGTCAGACTTGTCATAGACATCTGCTCTGCTGCATGTTCAGGGTCAGGCAGGTGATCCGCAGGACAGCCAGGCAATGTGTATTATTTAAAAGGAAACCAATATGTCAGCCTCCATATCCCTCTCACCTCGTGTTCCCTTTAATCACTGTTTTCCTACTTGGTTTGCCTGACTTGCTGATGCCCAAGCTATAACACATTGTATTAGGTCACTGGCCTAGAACTTTTCATTAATTTATCTGGATGCCACTTACATTTGCAAACAAATTCCTCTACCTCCTTCTGATTGTATATTCTAACATTGTCAGTCAACAGGAATAGTCTGAAGAAGGCTTACTAGCTACTGTTTTTCTGTTAAATTAGCCAATAAATTGTATTATCTTAATTCACGACTTTCAGTATGTAAATTACAAGCGCCAGTCTGCAGCAATGCTAAGTTACTAAGATAAGGAATTACACACACACTGATTCTCTCCCTCCTGCTCCCCCCCCCCCCCACGTACTTGTAGAGCCATCAGACACAGGGTGGGGGCTGGAATGATTTGTCTGTGATCTATCCACACAAGAGCAGCTTGCTTGTGAGTGAGGATTAAAGCATGCAAGGCAAGAACATCTGTAAGCTACTTTTTTTTTCCATAATAGCACCATCATTTGGACAATCTGCTCTGCACAGAAGCCTTTAAGTTCTGTTTGTGATGTTTTCATTTGGTTCCTATCAGTGCTGAACTAGTTAGCCTTAAGTTTATCACTCAAGTTAGGCAAAAAACATCTAAAGCTCACCATACAAACCTCGATTTGATCGCCCAAATAGGCCCCACCAGCCAGCCATCATGGAGCCACCACTGGATGTGACCACCACACATTCCCCTCATAACAAGTGTATCCAGCTGTAGAGCAGGGCCTTGTATTGGTGAGATGGTGAGAAGTTAGGACATCCTATAGTCCTGTGCCTCCCGGTAGCTGCTCCTATAGTTACACCTCTGCCTGCAACCGCCTGAGCCTGCTGTCACACCCAGGTGAAGAGAAAAGAGGATAACTTACCTATTATATCTTTGTTCACAACGATCTTCTGTTGCTGCGTCTTGATCCCGTGCTTGTTCTGCACTATGCATATGTAGAATCCATCATGCACGCTGGTCACCTCCCTGATCTGTAGAGTCTTATTGTCACCAGACAATATGACATGGGGCACCTGGGGGTGCCAGCTATAGACCGGAGACGGAACTCCATCCGCCTTACAAGTCAGTGTAACATTTGCCCCCTCATATACAGACATGGCCGGCTCCACTGCGATGCTCAGGATTTCAGGTTCATCTGGAAGAAATCAGAAGAGAAAAATGTTAACCGTAAAGAGACAGGTGTGTCTGTGTATAATGAATTATAGACACACTATGTAAACAGTATACACAATTCATCCTTATTATTGCTCGTATTTGTTGTGCTATTGATGTGAATGAGACTTTGATTGCCCAGAATGACAGCAGTGCCCCCTATTGTGGGTTGTGGTTATTACTTTTTTTGCCAAGATGACTGAGCACAGCTAATGCAAACAGGAGGGAGCTGTTCATCGACACAAGTAAACAGTTACCCAAACTCTACTGTTTAAACTTCCTGCCTGGACAGGAAGAAGTGAAGCCTGCTGGACTCGGAGCCCAGCGCGGAGACGGCGCAGCGGTGACCATGGGACTCGCGCGGGCGGAACAAGTAATGTATTGCCGCTGTATTGCGTCGGTCGTTGGGCATTCAAACGCTGCTATTGACGCACTCCCGACCCACCAGCGATCGAGCAAAATCTTCCGCACAGACGGCTCGACGGGAATCGACTGGAACGATTGATTTTGGATGGAAATCAATCGTTTGTGTAACGATTTCACAGCAGATTCGATCACAGTGATAGAATCTGCTGTATATCGGCGGGAAAATCGTTAGGTGTATGGGCCCCTTAACAGAATGGTACTAATGACTGTAGTTTTGCTCACTGTTGTATTGCTGTTGGTTTTTTATATCCTGTCACATAGCTATTTAACTTAGTGTAATAGCGTGGAAATGAGTAACTTAAAGGCAAAAAAAAAAAAAAATAAAAAAAAAATTTCACAGTAATGGAGAGTAATTTTGACATAAGTTTACTAGAGAATATAATTTATTTTATATTACATAGATGTGGTAAAGGTGCCCATATATTAGGCAATGTATGGGCAGATCTACCATGAGACATATCTCTCTCCGATAGAATCTGATAAGGTAGAGATCTGTTTCCTGCCCACACACTACAGACCGATTTCAGATAGATTTCAGCATGAAATCTATCAGAAATTGGCTTAAAGGGAACCTAAACTGAGAAGGATATGGATTTTTCCTTTTAAAATAATACCAGTTGCCTGACTCTCCTGCTGATCCTGTGTCTCTAATACTTTCAGCCACAGCCCCTGAACAAGCATGCAGATCAGGTGCTCTGACTAAAGGCAGACTGGATTAGCTGCATGCTTGTTTCAGGTCTGTGATTCAGCCACTACTGCAGCCAAAGAGATGAGCAGGACTACCAGGCAACTGGTATTGTTTAAATGGAAACATCCATAACCTTCTTAGTTTAGGTTCCCTTTAAGGCAGCCATACATCTAGCGATGTATGAGCAGATTTGACCAAGAGACAAATCTCTTTGTCGAATCTGATAAGAGAGAGATGTCAGCTGCCCATACACTGCAGACCGATTCCTAATCAATTTCAAGCTGAAATCAATCCGGAATCAGCCCTGTGCGCCACCTCGCCGCTGTGCCCCCCTAATGTAATGTCCCCCCCGGGGCCAAAGTGTATACATTACCTCTCCCTGGCCTCCGCTTGTCCCCCGCTGGCTTCCAGGATTTCTCCACTGCATACACGTGTGACATCACATGTGTGGCCGTACCAGGAAACCACGTGGGACGTGCGTGTATGGAGAGGAGAATGCACCCGGTAGCAACAAGCGCACGCCGTGGACAGGTAATGTATCCATTACATGGGGCACCGGGGGGACATTTGCATTAGGAGGGACATCGTCGGGGGTTTCATCGCGTTCGTCGATCGAGAAATTGCACACCGTTCCTGCCGCGCACCCGATCAAGCAACATCTTGCAGCAAGCGCGAACAAGAATGTGACCAATTTTCGGCCTGAAATTGGTTGCATTGTCGGTCAGGCATGCACTTGGCAGCACCGATTTTCATCCAATTTGATTATAATAATTGAATTGGATGGTTAGAGTTGCCGCCTTTGCTGCCTGCCTGGCCACCTCCCGAATATAAACATGTCCCCCGGTACCTGTGTTCAGTTAAAATCTCATCTGTCCACTGGCATGAATCCTGCCCTCCTCTGCCATTACCACACTGTGTCCGACTTCACTGCAAGCACCTGTACCATGTGGAAACAGGTGTGTGTGTGTGACATCACACATGCGTGCTGCCATGTGGTACAGTCGCTTACAGTAAAGGCAGACATGGTGGTGATGGCAGAGGAGGGCAGGATTCACGCCCGCAGACAGGTGAGAATTTATAGAACACTGGACATGGGCACAGGGGGGCACTTTATACTTAGGGGGATACTGGCCGGGGGTCCATTGGGTATGTTGGTTGGTGCGATAACGAATGCCGTTGCCACCTTTACTGCAAGCACCTGTACCATGTGGTGTGTGTGTGTGTGACATCACACATGCCTGCTGCCATGTGGTACAGTCCCTTGCAGTAAAGGCAGACATGGTGGTGATGGCAGAGGAGGGCAGGATTCATGCCCGGCAGACAGGTGAGAATTTATAAAACACTGGACATGGGCACAGGGGGGCACTTTATACTTAGGGGGATACTGGCCCGGGGTCCATTGGGTATGTTGGACGGTGCGATAACCAATGCCGTTGCCACCTTGTACCTGGTCGAGCACTTTGTGGCTGCAGTTTTTCAACATGCCTGATCCCTATGACAGATTTTGGGATGAAATTGTTTGAAATATCTATCGGGTGGATATGTTACGGCACTGATTGTCCTCCGATTCTATAAAATTATTGAATCGGAAGTTTGATGGGCCCACAGAATTGGCCGATCTATGGCCACCTTAAAGGACAGATGCGAGGATAAAAAAAAAAGAAAAAAGATCTACTTGCCTGAGGGTTCCTTCAGCCCCTGGCAGCCGATATGTCCCTCGCAGCAGCTCCGCTTCCAGCCGGTGACCTGGGGTCCCCTCCGTTGCAGATGCTGACCGGCATCTAATGTGCATGCCCGAACGCGGGATGGCACCACTCGTCGTGATTGCACTCACGTGGCTTGGAGAGTTCTGCATAGGAGAAGAAGTACTGCATCTGTGCAGAACGCTCCAGGACACGTGATCACAATCACGAGCGGTGTGGCGGAGCGCTCACGCAGGCACAGAAAATGCCGACCTGGCGAGGTTGGCATCTGCAACGGAGGGGACCCTGGGACACCGGCTGGAAGCGGAGCTGCCAGGGGCTGGAGGAAGCCCCGGGTAAATAGATCTTTTTTTTAATTTAGTTCATACCTTCCCTTTAAGATTGGTCAAAATTATACAGCCGAGATGTACATGTTGTATGGTCAGCTTAAGAACAGTCCTCTTTCATTCTGACACTACAAATAATGTTACCACCTCTGGTGACCTCATCATTGTCACACCCCATCATTAATACTTACATTCTACAGAAACCGTCACTTTCTTTCCCACAGAGTCGAAGTTCACAGCTCTGCAGGTATAACTTCCAGACATGTTCTTCACGGTTATGAAGGTCTCTCCTTCCTTATAGGTCATGCTGTCCTTCTGGCAGGTCACGTTAGGTGGAGGGTACCCTTTGGCCTTGCAGTGGAAACTGGCTTCTTGTCCCTCAATCCACACCAGCTTGTCGGGGCAGTCTGTGAACTCAGGCTCAGCTGAAAAATAAGGACGGTCAATGTAGACAGCGATTTCAGCATTGTGGCCATCAGTATTACATGGATAGAAATGGACAACACAGAGCTATGTGGATCTAGCATGCACTTACCTCCAAGTTTATTTCAGGTAGCTTTACCTTGAGTTAAAGAGAACCCAAGGCAGCCTGAAACACAGAATGGAGATACTTACCGAGGAAGAGGGAAACCTCTCGAACCTCAAGAAGCTTCCAGTGTCCTCACCAGGGTTCTCTGGACGTTCGTAGCTGCGCTCCTCTTTGTGCACGAGCCCATTTGTCCTGCACGCACGCAAGTTTGGCCATGCCTGCACAGCTGCACGGAGCTGCTCACCGCTCATACACTATGTGAGCGCTGCCCAGCGGGGGGGGGGGGGGGGGGTCACACTTTTTTTTGGAGGACAAGATCAAGAGACTTCCCTCTACCTAAGAAAGTGTCTATCTTTTCCTTCCCTATTCGCCTCGGATATACTTACGGCAGATCTAAACTCTTACAAAGGAGAGAAGGAAAGTCCAGCCTGTCTAATTCTCCCTTATCTGCAAATCATGAGCCATTGTAAATTGAGCTGTCAGCTCTGTCTGATCTGTGCAAGGTTAGCCGACAGGTTAACTGTTTCTATGCTCCTATGAAACCAGGAAGTAACCACTCTGCAGAATCTCAGGAGTTCTGTGGGCTTCAACAAATAAAGGGCCCAGACACACTATGGGCTTGATTCACTAAACCGTGATAACTCATATCATAGCATTTTTTGCGCACAATCTTGCGTTTTGCATGCATTTTTGTGCGCAATCACAAATTTTCACGCGTTCAAATTGCAAAATTGCGCACGGAAACGCTAGCGCGGCCGTGATATGAGTTATCACGGTTTAGCGAATTAAGCCCCATAAGCGCTTTTCTGAGCGCTTTGTGATTGATTAGCACTTTTTAAAAATTTCTCTCACTTTTATTAAAATTGCGGTAAAAATCGCAGCAATTTTTCGTGTACGCATTCACGCGATCACAGTGATTTTTACCATGATTTTAATGAACATGAATGTGAGAAATTTTTAAAAAGTGCTCAGAAAAGCTCTTAGGCTCCCTGCACACTGTATGTGATTCCGATTTTTAATCAGTTTTTATATCCGATACCGATTTTTAATTGTTACTGCATGCCGCGCTTTTTCCTCCATTTTTCTGTTGATTGTATTCAGGGAAAATCGGAATTGCAAATCGGAAACGGAATCGAACAGTTTTGCAGTGTGCAGGGAGCCTAGTGTGGATCCGGCCTGAGTTTATTATGCTGTTGCTTATCTTTTAGAGCAGAGAGGAAGTTCTGGGTTTAGGTCTGCGTAAAAGTTTAACAGGGCTTAGGGAGTATACTCCTTTGTGTGTTGTATGAAGCACCTGTTATAACGTGTGCATAATCAGTGGTGTATCTAGAGGGGTGCAGGAATGGCTCTTGCCATGGGCGCCATGCCTGCCCCAGTGCTTCCCAATCAGATCAGCAGTGACAAAAGATAGAGAGGGCACACAGTGACTGTGGACACGGAGCACTTCATATGCGCAAGTGACGTCATTGGTCATTTCCCACATGTGAAGTGTGCCGAGCAGGTACTGTCACCTTCTCTCTCTCTCTTCAGTCGCCGGTGATCTGAGGTCTGTGAGAAATGGAGAGCCCACTGACAACGATGCAACACCCTAATGGAGGATAGGAGGGGGGGCTACCTATACTAAGAGGAACTTAGGGGGAAAGGGGGAGGACTCCTCTCACTACCTACACGGGGGGGCTACGTATACTAAGCAGCATCTCTGGCTACCTATACTGGGGAGGATACATATACTAAGTCACCATCCTAATCAAATCTGGACGGGGCAGGCGGGTGGGAAGGAGAAGGAGGGAAAATAAGGCACTGAAAGCCTGAAAAAAGGAAACACAGGATCGCAGGAGCGATCAGAAACCTCCAAATGAAATGTCCTGACAATAAAAGGAGGTTAGATTCATTTGTGTGCTTAGTAGTAGACCCTTACCTCCCAACTTTTTGAGATGAGAAAGAGGGACACTTAAGCCACGCCCCTGATACACCCCTGATCACGCCCCCGGTCACTCCCCTAGTCACGCATATCGTACCTTTCTATCATGGTACATTTTCCTTCATTTTAACATTTTAAAATTAGTAATATATCAATTTAAGGGATGGGAATAAAGTTTAGAGTCAAACACATTTTTAGTAGAGAAATATAAATATTTACATAGAAAGAGGGACAAAGTCCTGAAAGAGGGACAAATAGGGGGGGGGGGGAAGAGGGACAGAGGGACAGGGCTCCCAAAGAGGGCCTGTCCCTCCAAAAGAGGGACAGTTGGGAGCTATGGTAGGACTGTGCAGCAACCTGACAAAACTGCACAGCCCTGTGTTTGGAAAAATGCCCTGGTCACTAGGGGGTGTATGCCTGTGGTCCTGAAGTGGTTAAATAAATTGGCTGCTAAAGGGTTAAGAAGGGATGGCAGCCATGTGCCTCTCCTTGTCCCTGGCATGAGCATAATGTGAACTCCTTGCTTGCTTGGCTGCGACATGCATTCCCTTCACTGGTCTTAAATTAATGAGTCACAAATCAGATCGTTTAGCAAAACGGAGAGGAATTCTCATGTAGATCTGAGAAACTGGCCTTATGCAAACAATTTACCCGTGAGTCATCGTGACTTTTCCGCCAAGATCCATCTGTTTATGTTGCCCAGCGCCTCGCTCTGTATACGCCACAAACTCAGCTCCAAGGAAAGTATGAGTAGTCCTCACAAAGTGTAAGAGGAAAGTAGCTCTGAGGAAACACTGCTTTGACATGGAGCAGTTCACTTATTAGGTAAAGTAATGTAATGTCAAATCTGTGGCATTCTCACGATATAGTCTGACACTATATCGTAAGAGATTACAGACACTATACAGCAGACTAATTCCAGCCTGTCGGGGAATCTGGAGATTCAGATTCTGTTTGTTGGGGCAATAGGAGAGACTGGAGCTGTGTAATGAGCTTAAAGAGACTCAGAGATGAACAACATACGGTAATAGATTTATACATACCTGGGGCTTCCTCCAGCTCCGTCCGCATGGATTGCTCCTACACCGCCATCCTCAGTCTTCGTCACTTCGGCCAGGAAGGGTCAGTTGACGCAGGCGCAGTGCGCACCCTCCGTAATGCGCAGGCACATGCGTAAAGCAGTCGCTGGCGAGACGGAGGGAGTCCCTGCGCATGCGGAAAACTGGTCGCCTCCGGTGGAAGTGACGGGACCCAGTACCGGTGATAAAGGCGGCGCAGGACGGCGGCGTGGGAGCGATCCATGCGGATGGGGCTGGAGGAAGCCCCAGGTATGTATAAATCTATTATGTTATTTGTCTCTGAGTCCCTTTAAATCATTACAAGGAGAAATCATTATAACTTGAAGGACCACAGTTGCGAAAATTATACATTTAAAATGCATAAACGAAGAAGTACATTTCTTCCAGAGTAAAATGAGCCATAAATTACTTTTCTCCTATGTTGCTGTCACTTACAGTAGGTAGCAGAACCCTGACAGAGCTGAAAGGTTTTGGACTAGCCCATCTCCGCATGGGGGTTTTCAGGGTTTTTTATTTATTTCATGAGCACTTAGTGAATGGCAGAGGCTCAATCCAACTGCCAAAATAGTGTACAAATCAGTAGCGGGACTGGCTGGCATCTTTGTATAGATACCTGCCTTGGAGTGCTTTTGTAAGAAATTAACAAAACACTGTACTAAGAACCCCCATGAGGAGATGAACTAGTCCAAACCCTGTCAGTTTTGTTAGTTTTCTACTACCTATTGCAAGTGACAGTAACATAGGAGAAAAGTATTTTATGGCTCATTTTACACTGAAAGAAACATACTAATTATTTTTGTATGTTTACATGTATTTTAAATATTACAATTTCCTTTTTTCAGACACACAGTTGAATACACATTTATACATCTATAACACATTTATACATTACGGCAGAAGCAGCGGGGGTTTCGTTGTTTCGTCGCTCGTTCCGAAATCGACCGCCGTACCGCCGCACATCTGACCAACCAACTATGGCCTGACATCTTGCAGCACGCGCGATCGACAAATATCGTCCTGAAATTGCTCGCTTTGTTGGTCGGGCATGCACCTGGCGGCACCAATTTTCATCCAATTCCATTATATAATAATCAAATCGGATGGTCGATTGGCCACCAAGTCACCTGATGTATAGCCACCTTAACAGAGATAAAGAGGTCTAACAGAGTCAACATCTATTCAAAATGATTTAAAAAAAATGGCTCCTTATATAGAATGCTAAAAACAAATTGTATTATTTTGATTTGATTAGTTGAGACAGTTTCTGCTACTTGTTTACAGTTTGTGCAAATAAATGACAAGCTTGCTGACTGCCTAGCAGGACCAGGCCGAGGGGCAGGCAGGGGAGGCATCTGCCTCAGGAACAGTAATGATGCATGTTGCCCCTCTCTGGCTCATTGGTATGTTTAGCGTCACTATTACGTGTATTTCCAGGCTGCTATAGATTATCATTAGAAAGACATGGGCACATCTGTGGGTGGTCATTTCTGACTTGGGTGCTGTAGAACGTTGTTCCAGCTTTGCTGTCTAAAATCTATCTTCATTTTCAGGCACTAGCTACCTATACAAGCTGCCTTTAGCACTAAGAAACAGGGTAAGGGTTAAATGTTAATTTCAGCTACTGCCTATACAGAAGGAGATGTCTGGCACGGTTTCAAGGATCTTCCAGAAAGATACAAAAACACAGACCACGGGAGCCACTTATAGTGTAGTAATTTACTGCACCAGGTACAGCAAAGCCTGGGGACTTTGTTTTGGGGGATTTTGGGGTTGTTTGAAGGTATTAAAATACTGCCTCCAGCGTCATCGTGTAGCCTTCGTTTGCCTCCTAGAGGGCTCCTAGCAGCTTCCGGCATCTGTGCATGGCTCCCGGCGTGTCATGTGACCAGATGCGGGTCAGGTGACATGCCAACTTCCATGGAAAGAAGCTAGGAGCAGCAAGAAGGCTACCTAACGTCGCTGGAGGGTTGGTGAGTATTTGGGGGGGGGGGGGGGGGGGGGGAGGGGGTTGTGCTTTTTCAGCCAGATGCTCAAGCAACCGGCAGGCACATGCATCAACCAGTCCCTGCTGGTGCTGGAAACTAGGGTCTTTGCTGTATATACAAGTGTAGCCATCCTGCAGGGAACACACTTGACTTTCAGTTTTCCACGCGCGTTTTTCTGCCTACTTTTTCTGCACACCAAGTGTGTTTCCATGCAGGAGAACGCGCGCGTTTTTTTCACAGCAGCTGATGTAATGGATAGAGAAAACTGCCAAAATGTGCAGAGTCATCATGCAGAATGTCAGTTTTTTTCTGCGTGCGAACAACACAGTAAGTGTGCACTAGCACATTGATTAACATGAGTTCTCAGTTTTTCTGTGCAGAAGACGCGTACGAAAACTGTCAAGTGTGTTCCCTGCCTAAAGGCTTGTTTCCATATAGCGCCCTTTCATGCGTGCTTATGGAAACTCAATCGCAGAGACAGCAGACAGTACACAGACTGCACTGTCTGCCGTTTCCACTCATGCGCGGTGATTCAGCGCTGAATCGCCGTGCATGGTTTGCTGCATTTCGGGGCGATTCAGCCCGCGATCCCACTCAGTAATGAATGGGATCGCAAGC
Source organism: Hyperolius riggenbachi (assembly GCF_040937935.1). Taxonomy (NCBI): domain Eukaryota; kingdom Metazoa; phylum Chordata; class Amphibia; order Anura; family Hyperoliidae; genus Hyperolius; species Hyperolius riggenbachi. The sequence continues at coordinate 74,878,172 of NC_090648.1, forward strand.
CCCCCTCCTGGGAGTGACGCTTAATGGAAACGATCCCTTAGGCCTTGTTCACATTATGAGTCGCCCAGCGGTTTTTTAAGCGCTGAGCAATTTTTTTGCGATTTTTTTAAATTGCCTTTCCTTGCGCTTTCTAAGTGTTTTTCTAAGCACTTAGAAAGCTTTTTTTCCACTTTTTGTAGTCAGTCAGGAAGTGAACTCTTGTACCAGGAAATGAATAAATACAATGCATTTATTCATCAAAGTGCTCGGGAAATCGATTGCGATTTCACTATACCTTCCATTACAGGCAAATCACCCTGAAAAAGGTAGAGTCAACGCTTTGGTGAGTGGATCGGGATCGAACCACTCATATGTGAACACTCTCATAGGGACTCATTGCACAAGCGCTCAAAAAACACCCTTAAATGCCCTTAGTGTGAACATGCGCTTAATCTTAGCTCTGAGAGGAAGGAAGGGGCTAGAAAGTTCGAGAGAGAACTGCCTGGAGGAAAGGAACACAGAAAAAACCCTGATGGAGATCTGAGTGAATTACACAGTGCTGCGCAGTCTGTGAGTTGAAATCCTTTCTCCACAGTGTCCTGTGACTGCATGCTTGAAGGAGTGTGACAGGCTACTTCACATGTCTGCCTCCTTCTGCCTCATTTGAACGAACTATAAGCAATCTACTCTATTAGTACAGTGATCATTTTATCATCTGCCTGCATGGCCAGCTTGGAGTGAGTGATTCCTGTTGGATTGTGGCTTTCACATGGTCAGGCCTCCCTGTGACTGAACTGTATATTAGTCTAACAATCGTCGCACCGCGCACCATTACCCGCGATGCGCGCTGCGTGCGCAGTTAGCCGGGCTGTATCCAATGTGTGGGCGCAAACCACCTAACGCCGTGGTTTGCGTACACTAAGTCTTAGGGCACACTAACCGGCTTGGCGCCGGTTAGTGAGTCAAGCCCATGAACTCCAACTGCCAGCCTGCTGATTAGACTAACATTGGCCAATTAGCTTAAATGTTTATGTGAGTTTGATTATAGCAGACTGTTTATACATTTGTCATTTAAAGTGCACTTAAAGAGACTCTGAAGTCTCAGAAAATTCAGGTTTTTATTGCAAAAACCTGTTCAACATGATTGCCCTAACTAAAACGCCGCATCCCCGCAGCTGAAATCGAACTAAATCCCCCAAACTCCCTGGGGCACACTGCGGGAAGCGCTTCCGCGAGAGGCAGAGCTTTCAGCTGCAGCTCTGCCTCTCCACACGTCTATCAGCGCGTGTCTCCGCCTCCACCTGCCCCACTCAGTCTTCCTTCACTGAGAGGGGCTAGGGAGAGGCGGAGATACGCGCTGATAGACAAGTGTAGAGGCAGAGCTGCAGCTGAAAGCTCTGCCGCTCACGGAAGCGCACGGGCAGCAAAATCCACGACCAAGAAAGTCGTGGATTTTGCAAGGAGTGTTTGGGGGGATTGCGGCGTTTTAGTTGGGGCAATCATGTTGAAAAGGTTTTTGCAATAAAAACCTGAATTTTCGGAGACTTCAGAGTCTCTTTAATGATTTACTGTGATTTTTGGGATTGACATCTCTGTATTTTCTGGTGCTTCTTTGGGCCAAACCCCTTTACAGATACTTTGGAGGTGTCATTTTCTATTGCAATCCTTTGCAAGCAACTGTTGGTATTGCATTGTTGCCATAACTCTGAGTTCAGATGCTATGACCTAACTGTTAGAATATATTGCTAGAAGGTAAATTGTTAATTTTATCTTTATTACTGGGTCTCCGGATCCAATAACATTGCTTAGCATCATACTGCTGGCTTACAAGTATCACGGCTGTGGGTGTCACCGGAGTTGGACAAGAGCAGGACCCATCTAATACAGCTACACCTATATATGCTACACATATTTTGCAAATGAAAATTACTCACAAGTGTGGGTTGCAAAACCAGCAACCACAGTGTTGTTCAGGTGAGGAAAGCCTGTTGTCACTTGGGTCTTTAGATTCCCTGCAGATGGATGGGTTGTTCTCTTGAAAATGTTTTTGTTGGGAGTCCCAGAGAACTCTGAATATAACACCCCCAGGAACAGTGGAGGATATGATCTGGGATTGAAAATGCACCCCAAAAAGATCGATTGATTTTAACAATAAAGGGATACAAAGGAATACAGCTGTGTACAGCTCCCATTCCAGTTGCATCGCCCTTCATGTTCAGAAATCAAAGCGCCTTGTCCTATTGATCAGTCGATAACATCAGACATCTTCCCCAAGTATACTAAAGGGGCCCATACACCTAACGATTTTCCCACCGATATACAGCAGATTCGATCACTGTGATCGAATCTGCTGTGAAATCGTTGCTCAAACGCTGACAGAAAGATTGATTTCCGTCCGAAATCAATCGTTCCCGTAGATTCCCGTTGAGCCGTCCGTGCGGAAGATTTTGCTCGATCGCCGGCGGATCAGGAGTGAGCCGATAGCGGCGTTCGAATGCCCGATGACCGACCCAATACAGCGGTAATACATTACCTGCTCCGGCCGGCACGAGTCCCCACTGTCACCGCTGTCCTGCTGTCTTCTTCTCTGCTGGGTTCCGGGTTCCGGACCGGCTGACTTCCCTTCCTGTCCCAGCAGGAAGTTTAAACAGTAGAGCGCCCTCTACTGTTTAAACTTCCCCGGACAGAAAGAAGTGAAGCCAGCCGGTCCAGAACCCGAAACCCAGCGGAGAAGAAGACAGCGGTGACAGTGGGGACTCACGCCGGCCGGAGCAGGTAATGTGTGCAGGGGGGGGGGGGGGGGGGGGTTGGGTGAAGTTCAGTGGCAGCACCACCACCACCACAGATTGTGATCGGTTTCATGCTGAAATCCATTCACAATCTGTTTGCAGTAAAGGCAGCCATACATTCCCTCTCTGGTCAGATTCAATCAGAAAAGGATCTATCTGTTGGTCGTTCTGATGGCAAATCGACCAGTGTATGGCCACCTTAAGCGTGTGAATGTACACATTACAAGCATGGCAGTGATTTGAGCAATGATGCAGACCAATACCCCATCCACAACAAGACAAGACCAAACTTGCCCATTGTATACTTACTCTGAATGTTTAGCTTATATGGTTTGCTCTTGGTCCTGAAGTGCGCCTCACAGGAGAGCTCCATCTCGTTCATCTCCTTAGTGACATCCAGTGTGCAGGTGACATTGGAGTAGTTCCCCTTATGGGACACACAGTTCTTGAGCTTCTCTGTAGTGACAATCTTCAGCTCCACCTCCAGGCACCGGCACTCGCTGGCTGGTAACACACAGCTCACCTTTGTCTCTGAGTTCAGCTGTATCCTGTCTTCCAGAATTATTAAGGGGATTGGTAGAAGGCCTGAAGGGAGAAAGCACATTGGTTTATATAAGGCATGAAAGAATGTTAATTCAAAGTCGGCCTTAGGCCTCAGACCCACTTGAGCAATTTTGGCAGCATTTTTAGATCGCCGACAAACGACAAATTCCAAACATCTATTTGTCAATGGAGTTGAACCCACACAACCGTGATTGCAATTTGACAAATCCCAATTGCCGGTCCTGCAGGGTTTTTGGGGTGATTGCACACCAATGCAAGGTGTAAGAGTACTGCAAAATCGCTTCTGAATCGCTGTACAAAAGCAAAGCGATTTTTGTGTTGCGTGATTGTCGTTGGAAAAAAGTTTCAGTTAGGAGAAGGTCCAACAACCTTGCACGCCTGCATGATTTCTCAAGAGCCACCCCCACCCTTTGGAACTCCCTTCCACTGCCCATCAAACTCGCCCCCTTCTACAACATATTCACCCTTGTCCTCAAAACCCACCTCTTCAAGATCGCCCACCCATCCCCTACCACACAGTAACTCTCTACTGAATATTTATTCCACAGCCCTACCTAGTGTGGTCCACCTCCCTCCCCTTAGATTGTAAGCCTTTGACTGGGTCCTCCCTTCCCTAGTGTATTCCACATGATCATGTGCTCTTTTTCTATGACCGCCTCATACTTGTATTACCAATCAGTGAGGAGCAGGAATGTGAGAGGTAGATAACAAGCTTCCCTCTGCCCGGCAATGTACAAAAATAGAGCCAGGTTGACTGAGATAAGATTCATTACAGCAGAAACATTTATGATTATATTGGAATGCTTGCAATGCAGGGTCAGTATGTAGACTACATAGAGCAGTGGGTAAATGGAATTGATTTTATGGCTGACAATCCCCCTTTAAGGTGAATTGTATCATTAACCACTTCACATCCAGACCTTGTTCCCCCTTATGGATCAGAGCAGTTTTGACATTTTAGCTATGTCACTATTTAATCAGCAATAACTTTATCCTACTCTTGACACCTAAATGAAATATATATTGTTTTTTTCAAGACAAACTAGGCTTTAATTGTATGGCATTATTCCCCCCTGAACAATTTTGTTTTCTATACATTTTAATGGAAAACGGAAAAAAATTGAAAAAACACATTATTTCTCAATTTTACCAATTCCAGTTTAAAAATACTATGCTACTGTAGATAAAAAACACAAATTTTGTTTGGCTATTTCTACCATTTATAACAAAACTTAGATTCTGTTCCTGTCACAATTTATGTTGAGGATATTTGATTCTGAAATAATGCTACAGCGTATATTTTTCACTATGAACTGATAAAATAAAAGTATTTTAATGATAAAAAAAAACAATCTTATTGGCTCAGGGAATATATATTCCCTTTCACCAATTAGTGTTGCAGCAGATAGTGCCGGAGTGTGCACAGGAGCAATGACCAATTGTGTACAGCTGTGCTTCAACTTCAGCTACAAGACGTATATCTACGTCCTTGTGGCTTAGATGAAGTCACAGAGGACGTAGTTAAACTGTAGCGGTGTATAAAGTGGTAAGTGGGCATCATTACAGTGATCCAATACTGGAAGGCTGTAAGTTCCACCATTCACCACAGACTTATCTTTACTTCACAATACCAAAACAAGCACCATTTTCTACTTAGAATTCTTATGCCTAATACACTTGGTACAATTTTCCATGCGATAGATGGATCAGATAGATAAAATCCGTTATGTCCGATATTGCTCCCGATCATTTCCCGCGCTCGATTTCTCATAGCGGTGAATGGAAAAAGATAAGAAAAACAAATGAACATAAGAGAATCGAGCGCAGAATCGAGTGCAGAATAATGCGAGAAAAACGATCGGGTCACAAAATCGCACGGAAAATCTTGCCGTGTATACTCAGCACTAGGCTCGTTCCCACTATACGCGCTGCAGAGCACATTTCACAGAGGCGTAGCTATGGGTGGGCAAGGGGGGACACATGTCCCTGGGCGCAGCACTGTAAAGGGGCACAGAGCATGGCCACCGCACCCCCAAGTGAGTGAGAGGCAGCTTGCAGACTGCCAGAAGTGCCCCTGCTTCTCTCCCTTCCTCTGCAGAGGAGTGCAGAAGTGTTAACAGCAGTAGAACAAGGGGGGCACATCTGGCTAACTATAGGGGGGTACATCTAGCTATCTAAACGAGGGAAAGGGAGGCACATCTGGCTATCTAAAGTGGGGAAGATTTGGCTATCTAAACAGGGGGAAGGGAAACATATCTGAACAGCATTTGTAGATTTGGCTCCACCCATGACTATGACCACATTCTGATTCATGGCCATGCCCAATTTGTCCAGAGGGGGGTGCAAAAACTGTCTTTGTCCCTGGGCGCTGAAAAGCCTAGCTACACCTCTGGCATTTCAGCAGTGAGTATAGTGTGCAAGACACACAGCAATGTCAGAAGTGCATAGACAGCACTTCTACCATTCCCATCATATGCAATGTGCAGCAGTGCGATGCGCTATCGTACCGCTGCATGCATTTTTTGGGAATCGCAGAGCTGACCCATTCACTGTAGTGAATGGGATTAGCAGCGCAGCGCATAGCGGTGCAGATGGCACGCGATTGTACACTTTCCGACCGCATGGCCATCTGCGCTAAATGATGTAAACGAGACCTTACAATGAATTGTAACATTTCACTTTAGCCTTATAGAAAAAGTAAACAACTATTAAGTGCACAACCGAACAGATAAAAAAGATATTAAAAAAATTTCTAGATTCGCTTTAGAAGATGAAAAGGAGAAATGATCGCATTTCTGTATGTTACCTATTAATATAACAATTCTGCCCAGATTCCTGTGCCAAGTTATCTTCCTAACAGATGTGGAAAACAATGTCTTTATAAATACAACACAGCCTAAGGAGAAGCATGAGTCTAGCTAGTATGGTCTTGTTATTCACAGTTGTACATTGTGTGTAGATCATAACATTATGTTCAGTGACAGCAGCTGGATGGGTGAGTCACAGCGATCACAAAGTAACTGACAGGTAATATTATTCCCCTATTTTTTCCGTCTTTGTGTAAACCGAGGCTGTATCATGAGGCACAGGATGGGTTCGGTAGCAGGAAAAAAGGGCGCCGGCTGAGGGTTGGATGAAAGGGCCGCCGCCATAGACTTAAATGCAATTATCGTTAATACAGCGAAAAAGCAGAAAAAAGGGCGCCGCAAAAAATTTCATTAATAACATTAGAACATTATAGTTTTTGAGGTAGTTATCATTTGAGTAGTTTACAACGTTATAGTTTTTGTCATATTATTTTGTTAATAAGTACAGATTTTACGTTTTAATAGGTATTATCGTTAATATATGTAAAAGCGTGTTTTTGCAGAGGGAGTGGTTAGGGTTAGGCACCACCAGGGGGAGTGGTTAGGGTTAGGCACCACCTAGGCGGCGGTTAGTTTTAGGCACCACCGGGGGAGTGGTTAGGATTAGGCACCACAGGGAGGGGGGGTGGTTAGGGTTAGGCACCACTGGGGGGGTGGTTAGGGTTAGGCACCATTGGGGGTGGTGGTTAGGGTTAGGCGCCGCCAGGGGAGGGTTCTGGGTGAGGGGAGGGTTGGGTTAAGCAGTATTGACGAAAAATGTAACGACATTTAACGTTAATATTTATTTGTTATTATTCCTCTTTTGGTTTTGCAACAGTAATTATCGTTAATAAAGCTTTACGATGGTTCTCATTATCAAATTTCGTAAATACCTGGCGCCAAATTCGTTAATAAGTCGGGCCCTTTTTTCACTGCACCCCTTTTTCCTGCACACACGGGTTCACATGATCCTTTGCAGGAAAAGCACTGTAGTTTACCTGTCTGGTATTAAAGCTGGACTCCAGCCTGACAGTTAAATGAACAGTTGCAATGCAGTATGTACATGGGCGTAGCAATAGGGGTTGCAGAGGTTGCGACCGCATCGGGGCCCTTGGGCCAGAGGGGCCCCGAAGGGCCCTCCCTCAACTGCAGTATTATCTCTCTATTGGTCCTGTGCTCATAATAATGACTTCTATAGATACTTTGAATATTGGTAATCATTAACAAACTGTTCCCCATCCCCTTCTTGCACTTCTGACACTGTAGTTGTCATTGGCAGGTTTTGGTGCGCCGTATCAATTGTTATGTATAGAGTGCATGGGGGGCCCCATTGTAAAACTTGCATCGGGGCCCATAGCTCCTTAGCTACGCCACTGAGTATGTATGCAATTTCTTATACGCCAAAAGATTTGCAGCCCTATCCACCTGATCCTGTGATTTCAGTAGCTCATCTGGACTAAGCAGTCAGCATGAGACTTCCCTTTTGTCAGCAGCAAAGTATGAAATGCATTAACAAGCTTACATCGTGCACCACTGCGCATGCGCTGTCCCTCGGCACGCCCGGATGCTCGAGTAGTACTTTTTATTACCCAAATTGATCCGGATATCCAGGGCCGGCCCTAGGGGGGGGGCGCTCTGGGGGGCCGCCGAACTGGAGGGGTAGCTGGCAGGACGGGGGTATTGGGCCAGCGGCGGGGAGGGGGGTCGGACCCCCCCCTCCCTCGCCTGGGTCCCCGTCCTCCGCTCCCTTCCAGCCTAAATAGACGCAGCCGAAGTGTAAGAGGCACGGGCGGGGAAGACACTCACCTCTTCCTAGCGTGCGCTCCACTGACGTCACTTCCTGCAGCGTCCTGCAGGAAGTGATGTCAGTGGAGCGCACGCTGGAGCGAGGAGGAGGTGAGTGTCCTCCCCGCCCGTGCCTCTTACACTTCGGCTGCGTCTATTTAGGCTGGAAGGGAGCGGAGGACGGGGACCCAGGCGAGGGAGGGGGGGGGTCCGACCCCCTTCCCCGCCGCTGGCCCAATACCCCCGTCCTGCCAGCTACCCCTCCAGCTCGGCGGGCCGGCTCCCCGCACCCACGGACGGGCGGGTGCCGCACTGCCGCCCCTGGAAATTTGCCGCCTGAGGCAAAAGTTTCACCCCGCCTCATGAGCGGGCCGGCCCTGCGGATATCCAGATATCCGATTTTGACATTTTAATATCTGAACTCTCTCTCTCTCCCCCCCCCCCCTTCATGGTTGCATGGCCGCCTAGCTTTTCATCCTTCCCACCCTTGCCCTGGAATCTTCCATACTTCAGACTGCTGTCCTTTGCTCGGTGTGTTGTTGTTGGTATAATGGTGAGCACAGCTGCCCTGCACGCAGTGGACCTGGGTTCGATTCCCGGCCAAGGTATGTGAGCTTGCTTTTGACATACTAAAAATCCCTGCTACAAATCCCTGCAAAATGAGAATGGTGGTGTTATTCCTTTTTGGTATTGAACTTGTAATTCGGATATCCGGGTCGGTGGGGAAACTACCTGCAGATAGCTATCCGGATATCTGCCCAACCATCTGGAATCCGGATCTGGCCGGATAGGGCAAAAATGGTCGGATATCTGAGTTACCCGGATACCCGAAATCTGGATGAGAATGACGCCCCCTTGATGGTGCTTTCATTACTCAGAGCAATCTGCGCATGCACAGTATGTTTAGTCTCATGAGCACAAATGTGCTGAATGACCCCGGTCATGGGAGCATGATGAAGGAGGCACGCTGCTGGGCCAGCGCATGCACAGTAGAGCGTGACTTGACATACTGTATACTGAGCATGCACAGAACATTTCCGACCACATGAGCACAATTAGGAGGCGCACTGCGGGCCAGTGAATGTGCAATGGTGCGAGACTTAGCAAAGTCGAACACTTTAATGACCAACACAGCAGATCAAGGATGAGTCCGAACTGTCCCTCTTTTGGAGGGAAAGTCCCTCTTTGGGAGCCCCGTTCCTCTGTCCCTCTTTCCTCCTCATTTGTCCCACTTTCAGGACTTTGTCCCTCTTTCTATGTAAATATATATATTTCTCTACTAAAAATGTGTTTGATTGACTCTAAATTTTATTCCCATCCTTTAAATTGATATTTGGTATTACTAATTGTAAAATGTTAACATGAAGGAAAATGAACCAGGATAGAAAGGACCAGTGTGGTTTGAATTATAAAACAACATATCTTTCTTATGAAATCTTCATGGAATGATGCATGTATGAGGAAGAGGACTGAGAGGACAGCGAGGGGCCTATAAGACTACGGGGGCTGGAAGAAGCCCCAGGTAAGTAAAAGAGCACTCGGTAGTTTCAACTCCGGTATCTATGGGGATTCCTATCCTGCTCTGGCACATTATTGCCTACACACAGCCACCATTCCTAATTTGGCTCTTTTTGGTGCTTGAGGAGAGGTCATCTGTTTGTGACCCAAATCGGTTTAGTGTTATTGTGCATTTCTCTATGACAGATGGTGTATGTGGCTCTTGTCAGATTTCTCGTATTGACCTGGGTTATAACCTGAAAGTTGTACTGTATTATACGGATCAATAAGTAACCATTTATTGCATCACTGCTCCTGACTTGGCATGATCACATGATCCTGTTGCAGGATGAGTGAGTGACCGCGCCAATGCAGGGAGCCATGAGAATGCCCAGGCAGGGATTAGTACAAAATTAGCTCCAGCGATTAGAATTTCGCATGAGTGGTTGGTCGGTTTAGGGTTAGCATCTGTGTGTGTGTGGGTAGGTTATGGTTAGGCATCATGGGGGGGATTGGTTAGGGTGAGGCGCCAGTGGGAGGCTGCTTAGGGAAGGGCATCAGTGGGGGGTTGGTTAGGGTTAGTCATTGCTGGGGAGGGGGGTTTGTTTTAGGTAATGGTAGAAGGAGGGCTCTGGTGAGAACAGGGTTAGGTTTACAATAAATAAAATATTAGTAAAATGTATCAGAATTACCACTGCCCAATAGTAGAATATCTATGATTTTTGCCCAAATTTCCCCGGTGCCCTATTTGCATGTACGCCATACAACCTCCGTATAGATAGTTTACAGGCTGGGAATCAAACCTGAGCCTCTATGCTGCAAAGCTTGAGTGCTAGTCATTACAACACTATGCTGTAGGTTATATATACAATAGTGAATAACACTTTCTGGAGGCAGCATGCCTGGTTTTGGCTCCTGTCATCCCCAGTGTCTTCCATGTGCCATCACTTCCCTGCATCCACACATCCTCAGGAATGTTAAGAGCAGAGGTGACTTGTGCTTTTCTAACAAAGGAAGGGCGTCTGAAGAAGGTATTACTATAAACTGAAAAGTTTCAAATTTGTTAGAGGGGGATATTAAGGGGCAAATCGCAAACGCTGCAGTGAGAATGATCCCATAGGGATACATTAGCAACAGTGCTTTACTGATCGCAGGCGATCAACAAAGCGCCCGAGTGTGAATCAGCCCTTACTGTAGAATGTGTAATGTGATGTCATGGAAGTCTGTTTTAGCAGATATCGCGCGGTTTACAATAAGTTGAATGCAGTTTTACTAAAAATAGTCCACATAGACATAACAGTTTGCTACACACACATGGGATGTTGCCACAGTACTGTATGTATGGTCCTTCTAGCAACCATGTTTAAGATTTTCCATTCTATGCTATTCCATTCCATTCCATTTATTTGGCAGGTAAATTGGTGGCTGTTATGTTTTTGCTTGATTGGAATAACAGAGAGCAGGTCAGCCCCGTACAGATGAGAGATTTGTGATGGAAGACTGGAATGTTGTACATCTGAGTCATGATAATGGGGCTGCTGATAACATTACATACAGTCAAAAATTCCTCAGAGACTTTCCAAGACAGTTTTCTCTTGATGACAATATGCTTTGAAAGACTACTGAAACCTGTCCGGGCTTGTGAAAAAACAAAAAACAAGAGACGACCGAGAGCCCAATCTGGTGTATTATAGCTATTAGTCTGAGTAGTATCTTTAACCCTCCTGGCGGTTTATTAAAATCCGCCAGGGGGCAGCGCAGCAGTCTTTTTTAATTTTTTTTTTTTTTAAATCATGTAGCGAGCCCAGGGCTCGCTACATGATAGCCGCTATGCAGCAGCATCCCCCCACCCGCTTCGATCGCATGCGGCGATCTCCGATCAGGAAATCCCGTTCAAAGAACGGGACTTCCTGGAGAGCTTCCCCCGTCGCCATGGCGTGACATCATTGGGAGTCCCGATCCACCCCTCAGCGCTGCCTGGCACTGATTGGCCAGGCAGCGCACGGGGTCTGGGGGGGTGGGGGCGGTGGAGATCGGGGTGCTCACGCAGCTAGCAAAGTGCTAGCTGCGTGCAGCAAAGAAAAATTATGCAAATCGGCCCAGCAGGGCCTGAGAAAACGTCCTGCGCGGCTTACCCTTACCGCCAGGAAGGTTAATAGTAAGAGATATACTCACAAAGCAGGGTTGCAAACGAGAGGCAACCACTCTACGTCAGCATATGGAGAAGTACCGTCTCCACTCGGCCTTGTATTTGTTGGGTGAAGGTCGCAGCTCCTTAAAATGGACCACCGAGAGGTGGTCGACTCCCCTAACGCAGGGTAATAACAAGATAGCAGAGTAGTAGGAGGCGCCCAAATAGATTAGGTATGTCTCGATGTTAGGGATAAATTAATATAAACAATATGCTCCTACCTTAATAATTCAGTAAGCCTTAGTAAAATAAAGGACATTTATTGAGCACTTAAAATGATAACGCGTTTCAAGGCGTAAGCCGCTTCCTCAGGTTGAATGCAGTGCCAGAGGCTCTAGCACAGCTCGGTCTCTCGTTCTCTCACCGCCCCGTGTCAGGAATTCCATACCTAATCTATTTGGGTGCCTCCTACTACTCTACTGAAACCTGTATTTCTGCTACTGAAAACACCAATAAGCTGATTTACAAAGCATCTCTCTTGACTTATCTCGTCTTATTTATTTTTCACCTCAGATATAAAGTTGCCCATACATCAAACAATATATGGTTCAGATCGATCAAGAGGCAGATCTCTCTGTGTCAAATCTGATTGGAGAGAGGTCTGTTGCCAGCCCATACACCAAAGGCCAATTTTTGATCACTTTCATGCTGAAATCAATCCAGAATCGGCCTTGTGACGCCTCATACACCACCTTTGCTGACGCTGTCCACTCTAATAGTCATACCTCCCAACTTTTTGAGATGAGAAAAAGGGACACTTAAGCCACACCCTGCCACACCCCTGATCACGCCCCGTCACACCCCTAGTCATGCATCTGATAGCGATTTCATAAGAAAAATATGTTGTTTTATAATTCAAACCGCACTGGTCCTTTCTATCCTGGTTCATTTTCCTTCATATTAACATTTTAAAATTAGTAATATATCAATGTAAAGGATGGGAATAAAGTTTAGAGTCAGACACATTTTTTAGTAGAGAAATATATATATTTACATAGAAAGAGGGACAAAGTCCTAAAAGAGGGACACATGAGGAGGAAAGAGGTACAGGGCTCCCAAAAGGGACAGGACCTGCAGTGCCAGTCCAGAGCCGGGGGCGGAGGAACGAAACACATTGACCATTAGGGGGGACAGCGTTGGGAGTTTCGTTACTCATCCCGATGTCACTCACTGTTACTGCCATGCACCCGACCAACCACCACAGCCCGGCCCATCTTGCAGCATGTCCGACTGATTAATGCAAGCAATTGCCCGAAATTGGTTGCATTGTCGATTGGGCATGCACTTGGCAGCACTGATTTTCATCCAAATCGATTATAATGATCGAGGCCCTGGGTAAGTAAAAAATTCCTCACTTATTTCATCTCCGAGTCTCTTTAAAGCGATATAAAACTCTGACATAATATTCAATAAAAACATGTTTTCCTACTTTTTATATGCCACATGGTTATCATATTTGCATTTGTGCATAAGTATTATTCATTTAGAAATTATACGTTCCCAAAAGTACAGTTTTTTGCTTTTAGAGCTGACTTTGCATTTTAATCATAACTGGTTTTATTCATTAGGTATTGCAGGCAGACATGCTTTCAGTGTCTCTCTGTGTCCAGCAGCTTCTCCACAGTCAGAGAATGTGTCACATTCCTCACTTGATACATTTGGCCCGTTTCCACTATCGCGAATTCGCATGCGTTTGCCACATGCGAATTCGCATAGCCAATACAAGTGGATGGGACTGTTTCCACTTGTCAGGATTCCTTTGCGTTTTTCTGTGCAGAAAAAATCTGCATGGCAGAGCCATTAAAATTCGCATACCGCATACCGCTATGCGAATCGCATATTAATAGGGAATTTCGCATGCGGCATTGGTATGCGAATTTTCATGCGAATTTGCATGCGATTTCGCACGGAATCAATGGAAAAGCACACAGGCACTGCCATGGTTAAATTCGCATACATCGCCATCAATGCGAAATCGTATGCGAATTTGCATGAAAATTCGCATACAAACGTATGCAAATTTTTACCGCGGCAATTCCCACCGCACAAGTGGAAACGGGCCCTAAAGTAAACACAAGATAACATAATCTACAACTTCGGATGTGTCCACATTTCTCTGCACTGAACTTTACAGCCCTGTGTGTAACCCTTTGAATGCTGGTCTAGTAAAAAAAAAATGCTGGTTGTATATAATATGCTGTAAATAATTTTTTAGAGCAAAGAAGAAATGCTGGGTTATATTCCGCTTTAAACGGCAACTGAAGTAAGAGGTATACGGAGGCTGCCATATTTATTTCCTTTTACTCAATACCAGTTGCCTGGCAGTCCTGCTGGTCTATTTCTCTGCAGTAGTATCTGAATAACACCAGAAACAAGCATGCAGCTAATCTTGTCAGATCTGACTTTAAAGTCTGAAGCACGTGATCTGCTGCATGCTTGTTCAGGGGCTATGGCTAATAGTATTAGAGGCAGAGGTTCAGCAGGGCTGCCAGGCCACTGGTATTGCTTAAAAGGAAATAAACATGGCAGCCTCCATATACCTCTCTCTTCAGTTCCCCTTTAAGGAGGGATAATTCATGGGATAAACAGATCAAGGGAGATAATTCATGAGAGAAGCATTTAAAGGTACGTACACACGTCCAACTTTTTATGAACAACTTGTCGTCTGACTTGTCGATTGAACGGCAAGTTGGACGTGTGTACAACTTGCTTTCGAGCGACTGATAACAGCCAGTTTTCCCAATGCGCTCAGCGGATCCGTTGCACCAACTGTCATTCAAATGACTGAGGGCTACTTCATCCTTCTGCTGTTTTTGTGTGTGTGTGTGCGACACTCCACAGCCCACAGGCACCCACCATTGTGCCCAGTGCCTACTACAAGCACAATAGTGGTCCAGGGCCTGTGTTATTATCACTGTATTGTGTTTGAACTACTGTTGCAGCATTGTCAGTGTCTGTGTGTGTGCACAGACAGCACAGAGCCACACACATGCCCACTTACTCTGATAACGAAATTGTGTGCCATATAAAAGCACCTTTTTTCCATGACTGCTGCAGGGCCTGTGTTATTTATCACTAAATTGTGTTTTAAGTGTTGGTGCATATTCTCAGTGTCTGTGTACACTACTGCTATTGCTGCTACCATATTCAGTTGCAGGCTTCTCCACTGCATTACTTTTCACTTGTTGCAGGCACAGTACCCCAATAAAAAAAAATGCCAGGCAAAGGCAGGCCATCCTGCAAGTGTCCTCGAGGTCGTGCTGCTGTGATTTCCTGCGGCCCTGGAAGAATGCACAGTGTTCAGAGGGCACGTACCCTCAACCCTCAAAATTCTGAGGACATGGTTGACTGGCAGCGCACCACATCTTCTACAGCTTCCACACAGAACCTCCTTGACTCACCGTCCTCCTCCTGCTCTGCTTCAGGTTTCCCACAAAAACTTAACACGACCACTAGCAACACAGCTGCTCCACTTAATGTGTGTATGTATGCACCTTAAAGAGACACAAAGCACTTCATAAAAATGAAGTTTCCATGTACCTGGGGCTTCCTCCAGCCCACCTTAGGCCGCAAGGTCCTCCGGCGTCCTCCTGGCTCCTCTCCCGATCCTGCTGGTGGCTTCGTTAGCAGACGACTTTGGCCTGAAGTCGCCTGGTCTGCTTCCCTCTTCCTGATGAACGTACTCACGCCGGACAGCTACACGTCATCACGCCAGCAGTGAAAAAATTGAACCGCACATGCGCAGGACTCTCACACCGGCAGGCGTGATGACCTGCAGCCGGACGGTGTGAGTATGCTCATCAGGAAGAGGAAAGCAGATCGGACTACTTCAGGCTGAAGTTGTCTGCTAAAGGAGCCGCCAGCTGAGGAACAGGAGAGGAGCCAGGAGGCCCCTGGGGACCTTGCGACCTACGGTGGGCTGGAGGAAGCCCCAGGTAAGTGGAAATTTCATTTTTATGAAGTGCTCGGTGTCCCTTTAAAAGTTCACCACTTTAAATGCAAGTGAGGGGGGCTACTGAGCACTAATTTAGTGGCTATATGGTGCTCCCAATGCAAACTTCCCCAACCTGCATCTTGTTTGCTGAGAAGCTGGAGACTCACGTTAAAGCTGGCCTTCTGTGTATTGCTGCTCTGTCTTTATGTAAACAAGCAGATATTTCTCTTCTTTGAGCAATGATGAATAAAAATAACTCCTAACTCTGCTCATATCACTAATTCTGCTCATATAAGGGCATGTTTCTAACTCACAGACATAAGGGAGAAATATCCAGCATTGGCCTCAGAGGCGTAAGTGTGATGTGCCTGTGGCAAGCCAGATCATTATAGGGCCCCGCCCCTGACCTGTCGGATGTAACCACTCTAATAAGATTTTAGGCCTTTGTAAAACCATTACAAACATTAGTGTTACAGTATACTAGCTACTACTACATGTATAGTGTTACAGAGTACACAGTTAAAGGACCACTATCGTGAAAAAAGTAGGCAGTTAAAATCTGACAGAACCGACAGGTTTTGGGCCAGTCCATCTCCTCATGGGGGATTCTCAGCGTTTTCTTTGTTTTCAACAGAATTTCCAGATTCCCTTTAAAGGGACCCTGAGCAGTTGGTTAAATTTAAAATTGATACTCACCTGGGGCTTCCTCCAGCCCACCGTAGGCTGCGAGGTCCCCCCGGCATCCTCCTGGCTCCATTCTGGGTCTCTCTGGTGGCTCCGTTACCGGCGACACTCCCGCTGAGTGGCGGGCCAAGGCTTCCTGATCCGTGATGCTCCTCGTCATCACGCCGGCCACTACGCGCCATCACGGCATCTGGTGTGACAGTCCTGCGTGTGCGTGGTTTTCTAACTATGAACCGAGCATGTGCAGGGCTGTCACGACGTTCGCCACGATGACGCGTAGCGGCCGGCGTGATGACGAGGAGCATCACGGATCAGGAAGGCTTGGCCCGCCACTCAACGGTAGTGTTACCGGTAACGGAGCCGCCAGAGAGACCCAGGATGGAGCCAGGAAGCCGCTGGGGGACCTCCCGGCCTACGGTGGGAGGGAGGAAGCCCCAGGAAAGTAACAATTTTAAATTTAACCCACTGCTCAGGGTCCCTTTAAGTCACAGAGAATTTAATAATTAAAAGTAGGATATAGTGTGATGTCATGGCCATGGTACTGACAGCTTTTTCCAACTGCCAAGCAACCAGTATCTCCCTCTGTGCATAGAACTCTCAGTAATGAACATTCCGTACAGATCACCTGGCAGAACGAAAATCACCACCAGTGATACATTTCAGAATGTAAATCAGGGAGAGGAAAGATTTTACAATAGTAAAACACTTACTAAACAATTTATAAATACATATTGTAAAAATATAAGTAATTTCATTTAGTACTTATCTTCACTACAGTTCCTTTTTAGGTAACAATCAGCATCAGCTCCCCCTGCTGATACTGCAGGGACGTACATGTGAAATGGCAGTGGGCAAACTTCGCTGCTGGGTGAAGCCAAAAGAAGACTCCCCCTGCTGCAGGCAAACTCCTTGGTGGTGCTAATGCTATCCTCCTCCGAGTTATACGTAATTGCAACAATGGCTATTGCTGGTGGCCAAAATACCTCTTTTTTTTTCTAATCTGAGTTCTGGCTATTGCCGGTGCCCAAATTAGTCACTGAGCGCCACTATAGTAGAGATGGGCCGAACCTCCGATTTTAGGTTCACGAACCCCGTTCGCGAACCTTCTTGGAAGGTTCGGTTCGCGGAAAAGTTTGCGAACCGCAATAGACTTCAATGGGGATGCGAACTTTGAAAAATAGAAAAAATTATGCTGGCCACAAAATTGATGGAAAAGATGTTTCAAGGGGTCTAACACCTGGAGGGGGGCATGGCGGAGTGGGATACATGCTAAAAGTCCCAGGGAAAAATCTGGATGTGACGCAAAGCAGCGTTTTAAGGGCAGAAATGACATTGAATGCTAAGGCCTAAAGTGCTCTTTAAAACATCTTGCATGTGTATACATCAATCAGGGAGTGTAATTAGAGTTCTGCTTCACACTGACACACCAAACTCACTGTGTAACGCACCGCAAACAGCTGTGCGCAACACAACAGGTAGTTATATGCAGTGAGGTGGGTTCACTGAACCCAAAAGGTAGTTAGATGCAGTCAGGTGAATTCACTCAACACAAAGGTAGTTGTATGCAGTGAGGTGAGTTCACTGAACAGTAAAGGTAGTTATATGCAGTGAGGTGGGTTCACTGAACAGTAAAGGTAGTTAGATGCAGTGAGGTGGGTTCACTGAACAGAACAGGTAGTTAGATGCAGTGAGGTGGGTTCACTGAACAGTAAAGGTAGTTAGATGCAGTGAGGTGGGTTCACTGAACAGTAAAGGTACTTAGATGCAGTAAGCTGGGTTCACTGAACACAACAGGTAGTTAGATGCAGTGAGCTGGGTTCACTCAACAGTAAAGGTAGTTATATGCAGTGAGGTGGGTTCACTGAACACAACAGCTAGGTATATGCAGTGAGGTGGGTTCACTGAACACAACAGGTAGTTAGATGCAGTGAGCTGGGTTCACTCAACACAACGCTAGGTATATGCAGTGATGAGGTGGGTTAAGTAAACACAACAGGTACTGGGGTATATGCAGTACTGGGTAGTACAATGTGCAGCTCACTGCCACACACACAGGTAGTCACTGAATGTGCTGGGCTGCTGGCAGTGGCACACACACTATCAATTAGCAAGGCTGTGCATGCAACAAAAGTGTCAGTTTGACACACAGAAAAAAAAAAAAGGGACAGGATGAGCTCTGAAAAGAGCTGTTGAGGGGTGCTATAAAAGCAATAGTAATCAGCCAGGAGCAAGCTAAGCAGCCAAGAACCTAACTAATCTGTCCCTAGGAGAACAAGTCTGCAGCAGCTGTCCCTAGTCTGTCTCTAGCAGGCACACGAGTGAGTGTATATAAGGGGGAAAGGGGGGGGCTCCAGGGCTTAGTGTAGCCTGAATGGCTACAATGTGCCTGCTGACTGTGATGCAGAGGGTCAAAGTTGACCCTCATAGTGCATTATGGGGCGAATCGAACTTCCGCAAAACTTCGCCTGGTCCAGGCAAACGCGAACCACCAAAGTTCGCCTGGAACCGTTCGCGGGCGAACCGTTCGTCCCATCTCTACACTATAGCTGTATTTCTCATTATGCCCTATGGCAGCACCCAAAGCGTTGCGCTAAAATGAGCTGATTTGGTTTGAGAAAGGTGAAATATTTATTTTCATTTGCAGAGAAACAAATTAAATGAGCACCTTCAACATTAAAAGAGGCTCTATGGCCAGTTTTAGACTACCGGCTGGGGTTAGCTGGTCAGGGGACCGCACCGTCAAAAACAGGCCTTCGGGGATTACCGTGTTAGTATGCGGTAATCCCCGTCTGGCAGCCGGCCAAGCAGGAAGTGCCGCTCACTTCCTGTGGCCAAAGCGATCATATGTCCGGAAGTGTATTGCTAAAAATACACTTTCACGTATGCGCAACATGTAAAATTTGTGGCGGGTTTTTCACACACACACGCATCACCATAGACTTACACGACTTCCTGTCTACCGCACGTCGCTGCAGAACCGCACGGTAACGTAGATCTGTCCTTGCATCGGAGGTGTAGCGAAAACGTCACTTCCATCACAATGCGCCGCACTGCGTCAGTATGAATGGGCCCATAGACTTGCATTGAGCTGCTGTAAAATTACCGGCGCAGTGTGAAAGGCCCCTCAAGTGATATATAGTAGAATGCAGTACATTCTCTAGGATACCCACTTTTATGGTAATTATCTTGGTTTCAGCCACTGGCGTAGCTAAGGAGCTGTGGGCCCCCATGCAAGTTTTACAATGGGGCCCCCCAAGCACTCTATACATAACAATTGATACGGCACACCAAAACCTGCCAATGTCAACTACAGTGTCAGAGGTGCAAGAAGGGGATGGGGAACAGTTTGTTAATGATTACCAATATTCAAAGTATCTATAGAAGTTATTATTATGAACACAGGACCAATAGAGAGCTAATACTGTAGTTGAGGGAGAGCCCTTCGGGCCCCTCTGGCCCAAGGACCCCTATGCTGTCGCAACCTCTGCAACCCCTATTGCTACGCCCCTGGTTTCAGCATCAGAAACACTTCCTATATCTATACTGTACACTGCTGCAATAGTAGTATGTTTAGCTATGTGGAATTGTCCTACCAGAGTAATCTGGGAGGTCAGGCATTATTTTCATGGCCTTCAGAATTCTCTGAAAGATGATACATACACCAGTGATACATTTCAGAATGTAAATCGGGGAGAAGATTCTACAATGGGCAAACACTGACTAAATAGTCTAAAAATAATAAGCAATTTTATTCATTACGCTTTTTTCACTACGTTAAAGCTAATGGGAACCGATTTAGAAATAAAAAAAGTCAGATACTCACCTAAGGAGAGGGAAGGCTCGGTCCTAATGAGCCTTCCCTCTCCTCTCCCGGTGCCCGGTCCCGCTCAGGATCCCCCGTAGCAGTATTCGACCAGTTTGGTCAAATACTGCCACTCCCGCCGCCCAAGGGAGGTTTCGGAAGTCTTCTGGAGCAATCGGGCTCCCGAAGACGGGCCGTTCCATACTGCGCATGCGCGAGCGCCCTCTATGACGCACTCGCGCATGCGCGTATGGAGCCGCCTGTCTTCAGGAGGACTCGGCTCCTGAAGACTTCCGAAGTCCCTGCGGCGGGGGATTTGAACGGAGGATCCTGAGGGCACCGGGAGAGGAGAGGGGAGGCTCATTAGGACTCAGAACCTTCCCTCTCCTTAGGTGAGTATCTGACCTTTTTTTTTTTTTAAGGAGGGGTAACATTAGCTTTAATTCCCCCTCCTCTGTGACTAATCACAAGTTGTAATTTGATCCCTCAGCAGTGTCAGCTGCCTGCCATGGCTAATTGGAAAACACAGGATGTTAACAATGTGTCTGCTTCCATGAAAGCAGGAAGTAGACACTCTACAGATGTATTACAGGATTTGTAACAGCTGTAACAAAGAAATGTTTTTCTTTAAAGGTTATTATGCTGTCGCGTATTGTAGAGCAGAGAGGAAGTTCTGAGTTCAGGTCCGTTTTAATGCTTTTCAGATAGTAACTTGTTAGGAAGAAAGCAATATAAGGTCTTTGTTCCTTTCTTCCCCTTAATCTTTTTTATAGTGTAGATGCATTTTCCAAAGAACACTGAAGCATTGTTGTCAGTCTCTACCCCCAGGGACACTTACATTGTAATATTCCCAGTGCAGTTATACATTCACAGTACTGGATTGCCAAATGGGGGAAAGTAAGTTAGTTTACCTGTATACATCTGGGGTGGGAGAGGAAGGCCACACTCAGGGAGACTATGACAATTCTGTAATTGTACCCTAATACATTGTGCCCAGCACACTAGCAGTGCAAGCAGGGCGGAGGCAGAGGTAACAGAGGCACCAGTCTCGAGGCGCAGTGTGCGTGTGTCACATGACATACCCATCCATCATGGCTCAGCCTTTACCCACTGGGGGACTGTCCAGAGGGAATAGCAGACACACTGTCACTCCTTCCTGCTGGCAGACAGGCACCAATGCAGCGTCAACAGCATGTCTACTGCTAAGCTACATAGATGGAGCAGGCAGGGAGGTGGTTTGGGGAGAGTGGGGGCAAACTTTGGTGTCTAAGCCATGGGGCCTTGTCCCAACCCGGTGATCAGCAAGTGCTACAAAAGCGCGTATGGTGGTTCCCAGCCCTTAGGCCGTGTTACAGCTTTCTCCCCTGGTGTATGAAGATCACAATCAGTGATGCATTGTAACTGAACATTTTTAGGATGATTTTAGCAGATTCATGTTGTCAGTATCACTTATCCTTTAGAACGTAGCCAATGGACAACCAATATTTTGCTCTGAATGGTGGGGGTCGCCGGGGTTATTGTTATGTCCCTGGTCATACCCACTTAATTATTGTAAGTTTTCAGATTAAAAATATACCGGTAAATCATAAACACAGTAAATATATCTGAATACATATTTATACCTGTAGTTAGTTAAAAGCATCAAGAAATCTGTGAAAAACATTTATCTACGCAAATCGAGTACTCCTAAGAAACATGAATGCATTAAGGCGTACGTTAAAAAAGGGCGCCGGGAAAAAAGGGCGCAGGGTTTTAAAAGATAATCATGAATAACGTTTAAAAAAAATTGTGTTATATTTCGTTTAAAAATAATGTTTTATAAAGTTATAAATCATTAAATAATGTGTATAAAATCGGCAATTTTAAAAACGTTAATCTTCCCTGTTTAAAAATTGAAATTTCTAATAACGTTTTATAAAACATTAATAAGAATTTTACTAAAGCTATACCTAACCCTACTCTCACACAGAACCCTCCCTGTACCTATCCCTAACCCCTAGACCCCCCTGTTGGTGCCTAACCCTAAGACCCCCCTGTTGGTGCCTAACCCTAAGACCCCCCTGGTGGTGCCTAACCCTAAGACCCCCCTGTTGGTGCCTAACCCTAAGACCCCCTGTTGGTGCCTAACCCTAAGACCCCCCTGTTGGTGCCTAACCCTAAGACCCCCCTGTTGGTGCCTAAACCTAAGACCCCCCTGTTGGTGCCTAAACCTAAGACCCCCCTGTGATAAGCATTAATAACGTTTTAAAAAAATATGGTGCGGTTTTTCGTTTAAAAATGAAAAAAAAAATTTGTACGGTTTTTCGTTTAAAAGTAATGTTTTAAAAAATATTGTACTGTTTTCCGTTTAAAAATAATGTTTTAAAAATTATAAATCATTAAATAATGTGTAATCATGAGAAACAGTTATAAAACATTAAAAGTCTCCGGGCGCCGCTTTTAAAACGTTATTTTTCTCCGGCGCCCTTTTTTCCTGTTGGGCGCCGATTTAAACGATATTTATTATGGGAGTGAATGGCGGCGCCCTTTTTGTCCACCTGCCTCATGCGCCCAAATTTCCTGCTTCCGCTACTATACTGTTGAGAAATTCTGGTCTAATCAACTAATGAAAGCCTCTATACTAGTGTAATAGTACTTCCAAGTTCAAATAAGATTTTAGTTTTGAGGTGCTGCTTTGCTGAAAATATTAGGTTATATTAAACACACACACAAATAAATAACCCTTTGAACGATATGCTGTGCAAGCCAGCAGATGCCACTTCTGTCCTGTACTTTTCTCCCAATTTTCACAAACATTCATTCTCTTTCTTCTGCGTCTACCCACCCAGAAATTACTCAGACAGAACATGCATTCCTTGGCGTGTGTATATGGAGCGTGGCTAGAGGACATGTCATGGCAACAGCACAATAATTGTGTCCTTATGTCAATTACAGAAATCTTATTTTTAGCTTTTGCTAAGTTTGTAAAAATTCAAGATGCATTCAGTAATGACTGTACCTGCCATATGATACTTAGGCAAAGCTGAAGAGTCTCTTTATAATAAAGCATATCTGAAGGGTTAATTGCCCCAAGTCCAAGTCCCCTGTGAGCTGACGCCTCCCCCCAACTTGTGAGCCCCTGTGCTCCTGCAAAGTTTTTGGCAGCATAGCAACTGCTCACTTTTGCCCCGGCGCCCATATTGAAGCCAGAACCGGGCATGCGGATAGCCAGACCCCCCATCATTTAGAGAGCGCAGTGGAGTGAGTAACTCACCATCCGAGGCTGGGGCTGGCACACACAATACTCTCTTCCTCTTTGGTGTCCTGGTCTCCAATATCTCCAGCACCGTCAGTCATCACATAAACCATTGGTGGCGTTGGATCACAAGATAACTGACGTCCTGCGGCCATGCTAACCAGGACACCAAAGAGGAAGAGAGAAGATTGTGTGTGTCCCTCCTGGCCCAGGATTATAACTTACCAAAGGGTTACCAAAGAATTTTGGGTCGCACTGCAGTGTTAGAAAGCTGGGTTTGCGTCTGAGATCTTGGGTCTTCCAGCAGGACAATGACCACAAACATACGTCAAAAAACACCCACAAACAGGGGCGTCTCTAGCCATTGTGTCACTCCAGGCGAGAAAACCTGTGGCACCCCCCCATGTGGTGCCCCCCTGATGAAAATAATTGTAATGCAGCAATGTTTCTTCATGAGATAAAAGTAATGCGGCAATCTTTCACCAGAAAATAATCATAACGCAGCAAGGATTCACTTAAAATAATCGTAATGCAGCAATCTTTCACCAGAAAATAATCATAACGCAGCAATGATTCACCATAAAATAATTATAACGCAGCAATGATCCACCATAAAATAATCATGGTGTGGCCAGCATTCACCAGAAAATAATCGTAATGCGGCAGCGTGCACCAGAAAATAATCGTAATGTGGCCAGCGTTCACCAGGAAATAATCGTAATGTGGCCAGCGTTCACCAGGAAATAATCGTAATGTGGCCAGCGTTCCCCAGGAAATAATCGTAATGTGGCCAGCGTTCCCCAGGAAATATTCGTTATGTGGCCAGCGTTCCCCAGGAAATAATCGTAATGTGGCCAGCGTTCCCCAGGAAATAATCGTTATGTGGCCAGCGTTCCCCAGGAAATAATCGTAATGTGGCAGCGTTCCCCAGGAAATAATCGTATGTGGCCTGCGTTCCCCAGGAAATCATAATGTGGCAGCGTTCCCCAGGAAATAATCGTATGTGGCCAGCGTTCACCAGGAAATAATCCTAATGCGGACAGTGTTTCACTAAATGTATAATTACCTGTAAAAAGAAAAGTATTTACTCACCTGCAGAAGACTCCTCTCCCTGGGCGCAGATCCCCCGACGAACTTCCTGCAGCGGCGGCGAGCACGTGTGACAGGCGGGGGCGAAGTTAGGGGCGGCGCCGACGTGTTTACAAACTAGCGTGCGGAGATTGCACGCTCTGCACAGAGAGGGAGAGGGGGTGGGCGGGGAGAGGGGCGGACCAGTGGGCGGCGGCACTGCACATATAAACTAACGTGCGTGCTGCTCGCTCTGAGGAGGAGAGGAAGGGGGCGGACCAGTAGGTGGCGCCGAGCACAGGCTGAGCTGCCTGTCACAGCCGGCGCCGACCTGGCTGAAAGGAAAATAAATAAATAAACACGCACAGAGCGGCGAGAGAGCGCCCACTTCCACCAACGACGCCATAGGCAAAAATTTATAGTTGCCTAATGACACAGACGCCTCTGCCCACAAATGGAACGCAAAAAAACGCTGGACAGTTCTGAAGTGGTCAGTAAAATTGCTGAGAGAGAGATCATAAAATTGCTGTTGGGAAAAGTCGCCCTTCCAATAAGAGAGACCTGGAGCAGTTTGCAAAGGAAGAGTGGTCCAAAACTCCGGAGGAGAGGTGTAAGAAGCTTATTGATGGTTATAGGAAGCGACTGGTTTCAGTAATTCTTTTCCAAAGGGTGTGCAAACAAATATTAAGTTATGGGTGTCAATAATTTTGTCCAGCTCATTATTGGAGTTTTGTGTTACATTATGTCCAGTTTGCTTTTTTTTCCTCTTTTTTTTGTTTTGTTCCAATACACACAAAGTGAATAAACATGGGTGTGATGATATATTGGGGTGATGATGATGATATGTACGATAGTATGCAAAATATCGCCGCCGTATGGTATCGCACAGAAGCGTATTTTTAATTTTTCTGGCTGTGTCACATGGGTATGTCAGCCAGTCTGGCTTTGAAGGTATTGGCAGCTAGCTTCATGGAAACTGTTAATGTGATTGAGTGTGTGTGTGTGTCGATAGACCTACATTTGCATTGAATTCCTCTGGAAGCAGGGAGCTTGGAAATTAGCATACAGTTCCTCTGGACAGCCAGGAACAGGTAATTAGGTTCCCTTTTGTCTGGCATCCTGCAAATGTGGTGCATTGCTTTGATCTTTTGTATTAAGGTAAACAGCTGCCTGTGGGTCAAAACACTATCAGACTAACTGAATCTGCCAAGTTCAGAGTGGACAGGAAAAGCCTTGAAATTCGCATGTCACAGCTAGCCCAGGTGTGACAAGGGGCTCGGCAGACCGTGATGTCACAAACGGGGAAATTGCGTTAGATTGTGGGACTTGTACCCTCAGGCCCCAAATGGGCCTATAAGAACCTGCACAGGTCATTCACAACTTGTAGCTCTCTGGAGATAGCAAAGACGCTAGGGCTGCCCGACTACTGGTCGAAAGCGGCGTTCTCCCGCCAATGACGTTCAAACAACGCTGGTAACATTTATTTTTCCCTGTTCATTTTGGTATGCAAATATCCTTGTGTGTATCTTTGTAACTTTTATCCTTGTAACTTTTATTTGGTAACTTTTATTCTTTTTGTAAATCTTTTGTATATATTATTTTCTGCATTGTTCCACTTTTTTCCTGGAATATTAAATCGTTATTTAATAAGTTTGACTTCTGCTGTACTAAACTAACACTCATAGCCTAGAAGAGACTGAAGTGTAACTGTGTGTAAGTCCATGCCTGATTGTACGTTTGAGCAACACTACTGTATGAGATTGTAATTGCATTGTGTGTGTGTGCGTGGCATTCCCGTATTCGCCCTAAAGCGCAAAGCGGCCCTGATTACGAAAACGCGGATTGCGTGAGCACTCGACAGCCGAGTGGACGTGTCTAGCAACAGCTAGTGGTGGCAGTTGGCAGTAAGAAGCGTTTGAGGGGCCACAGCCTTGTTTTTGGCTTGAATAAGGCTGCTCCCTCTTGATCTGGTCAAACCCGCAGTCGGGAACCGTATACGCAGGCGTGCCGCGGGGCCGGTTCCTGACAATGGGGTGTCAACAAGTTTGGCCACGACTGTATACTGTCTGCGTAGCATGTTTGTAATAACTCATTACTGGCCACACTGTGCAAACACATCACACATATCACACCACTATTACTTCCCACCATTATGTGTCCACCGATCTGCATTCCAGTTTTTATATATCCTAGGAATAACAATTACAAGAAGACTAAAGCAGCAACAATCTATGTCTACTAATATTTTATGATGAAACTGAAATTTCCCTCAGTATTCCGACCTTAGTGTCCATGTCTGAGCAATGAGGATTCCTGGTGAGTAAGATTTTCTGTATAGTAGCTCCTTTAATTCTGCTTCCTGTTTCCTGTTTTTCTGATGCCACATCCAGTTGCTTCTTCTGATGTCTGTCCTCACCACTGATTGTTATTGCTGCTGGTGTATTCTCTGCGGCTTACTAATGGTAAAGTCTCTATTGTTTGCAGCTAATAAAGTCTCTTCAGGCCGTTACATACTGTACATCTGAGCAGCTTTGCAGAATCAGTGAAAGCCCTAGTTAAAGGGTACCTTAAGTGAAATAAAAGTTGCCAGTTTAACTTACCGGGGGTTTCTTCCAGCCACTTGTAATTCTTCTGGTACCTCACATGTGCCATAGGTAACCCGACAGGGGGACATTCAGGGAGGTTGGCTGCATCTCACATATTAGGCACAAGCCTACAGTGCCTTATGGGGAATCCAGCCATGAGTCTACAGCCAATTTTAGGGGGAATCCAATTAAATTATCTTTATGTTTTTGGGAGGGAAATCCATGCAGACACAGGGAGAACATACAAACTCATTGCAGATAGTACCCTGCCTGGGATTCAATACAGGGACCCAGGGATGCTCGGATGTGCCTCATCCACGAATTCGGCAATCCGCGTGGTTGCAAAAAAAAATCCACATTCGGCCCCGCCGCATGCGGATTTTCATCCGCGTCCACGCAACCACGCGGATTTTCTGCCGTGAATGGCGTAATCACGCGTGAATTCCCGCCCGGAGGCGGATTTTCTTTGCACGTTATTAACAAAGCCCCCATACATGCTACAATCCCCCAAATTGCATGGATAATCGAGGTGATAAGGGGCAACATAACTTCAACATTTTTTTTTTTTTAATGGCTTTTAAAGACAAATCACCACTGTAAATGGGGCTATTAATTGGTAATACGTGGTTTTAAAAAGGGATATACACGTTAAGCAATCAAAGAGGTGAAGGCGAGTTCCAATGGCACTTGGCGGCGAAGGTACCGCTGGAGGAGGATGAGTGGCTAACGCCAAAAAGGCCCCAGAGAGGTTTTTGTAATTTGTTTTTTTTTTTTTTTTTTTGCAGCAATTAGCAATGACATTGCAGCAGAGTTGTCAGTCAGTGGACACGGGCAGTGTGAACGCAGAGTGCAGTGGTGGTAGCGACTGAGTCAGGAGAAGGACTATGCGGGCGGTCAGTTCAGCAGCACAGAAGGACCACGGCAACATACTGGTAGTACTAGTAGCAGCACAGCGTCATAGTGCTGGCCAAAAAATTAAATGCACCCGGTGACCCGGGCAGTGTGAACGCAGACAGAGTACAATGGTGGAAGCGAGTGAGTCAGGAGGACGAGGACAATGCGGGCGGTCAATTCAGCAGCACAGAAGGACCATGGCAACATACTGGTGGTAGACTAGTAGTCCCCAGTAAGTCCTGAGCTTCTTGCATCAGCAGGTTCCCAGATGCCGGACTGAGGGACAGAACGCTGTCATCCTGGGAGGGCTGCTGACCAGTGGGTGCTGGGGTGGATGTCACAACAAGCGTGGGATGTTGGCTGCTGCTGCTACTGCTTGGAGTGGTGCTCACAGTAGAGGTCTGGGAGGAAGTCATGATGTCCATGAGTACGTCAGGTTCCATTTGCTCAACCACCACACGGGGACCAGAAACTTTAAAATATTTGGACAATGGCGTCCGCTGACTCGGCCCAGGCTTTGCTGCCCCCCTTTCTGCTGCATCACGACCACGTACAGCTGGGCGTCCTCTCCCTGGACGTGGAGCAGTCCCAGAAGTGGCTGAGGCAATTGAACTCCCTTTCCTCTCACCCCGCGAAACCCTGCCAGACATGTTGCTAGTAATGAATCACTGGATGCAGTGGGCACAGTACAAGGTCACTGAAGGATGCAGTGGGCACAGCAGTGGGCACTGGATATACAACTAGGTCAATGAAGGATGCAGTGGGACCAGCAGTGGGCACTGGATATACAACTAGGTCACTGAAGGATGCAGTGGGCACAGTACAAGGTCACTGAAGGATGCAGTGGGCACAGCAGTGGGCACTGGATATACAACTAGGTCACTGAAGGATGCAGTGGGCACAGCAGTGGGCACTGGATATACAACTAGGTCACTGAAGGATGCAGTGGGCACAGTACAAGGTCACTGAATGATGCAGTGGGCACAGCAGTGGGCACTGGATATACAACTAGGTCACTAAAAGGATGCAGTGGGCACAGCAGTGGGCACTGGATATACAACTAGGTCACTGAAGGATGCAGTGGGCACAGTACAAGGTCACTGAAGGATGCAGTGGGCACAGCAGTGGGCACTGGATATACAACTAGGTCACTGAAGGATGCAGTGGGCACAGCAGTGGGCACTGGATATACAACTAGGTCACTGAAGGATGCAGTGGGCACAGTACAAGGTCACTGAAGGATGCAGTGGGCACAGCAGTGGGCACTGGATATAAAACTAGGTCACTGAAGGATGCAGTGGGCACAGTACAAGGTCACTGAAGGATGCAGTGGGCACTGGATATACAACTAGGTCACTGAAGGATGCAGTGGGCACAGCAGTGGGCACTGGATATACAACTAGGTCATTGAAGGATGCAGTGGGCACAGTACAAGGTCACTGAAGGATGCAGTGGGCACAGCAGTGGACACTGGATATACAACTAGGTCACTGAAGGATGCAGTGGGCACAGTACAAGGTCACTGAAGGATGCAGTGGGCACAGCAGTGGGCACTGGATATACAACTAGGTCACTGAAGGATGCAGTGGGCACACAAGGATGTCACACTGTGTAATGAGATGCTTATATGCCAGCGAGCGAGCAGTGGGCACTGGGCACGGCACAAGGTCACTGACAAAATGAATGAACAGCACTGGCAGAGAGTGGCGGCGCCGGCGGTGTGACTGGCTGTCTGTAAATAGTACAAGTGTATAACTGTCACTGGAATATACAAGTGAACACTGCAGCTGCACTAACCTGCCTGCCTGCACTAAACACAGATAATCCCCACTCCCACTACACTGACTACACTGCAGCACTGAACCTGCCTGCACTACACACAGTTAAATAATCACTAGACTCCCACACTCCCACTACACTACACTGACTACAACTAACTACAGCAATCACTCACTGACTAGTTAACTGTGTACAGTATAAGAGCAGTGTTAGCAAAAAAAAACGCTTTGTTTTTAACACAATAAATGCACTTGCTCAAACAACAATGGCCTGGAGATAATCCTCTCAGCACCACAGTCTAGCAAGGACAGAGCTTTTCCATCATGGCCGCCGCTTTATATTCAGGAGGGGAGGGCATAGCTCCCCTCCTGTGATTGGTTGCTAGGGCCTGGCTGGGGCCCTCTGATTGGCCTGCAATGTGTCACTTCCGCATAATTTGACGCATTTCCGCTAACCACGACTTCAGCGCCGGGTTTCAAGAGCGTGAATGCGGATTTCTGTCCGCATTCACGCGAAGCCGAAGCAGATTTTTGTGGTTGAAAATCTATCCGAGGCGGAATGCGTCAAAATGGTCGTGAATCCACGCGTAAGCGTGATCACGACCTGGCGGTGAGCACCACTGCAGGGACCCAACACTGCAGGGCGAGAGGAGAGTGCTAACCACTACACCACTGTGCTGCCTCACTACGAAACTATGAGAAAGCCATTCAGAGGTTATGTCCAACATTGGAGTCATGTGGCTCCATTGTCTGGCTACACAACCATGGACCCCAAGCACTGAGGACCACTTTGGATCGGAACTGACTACTTCTCCTCCCACACCGCTGCACAGCATTCCAAGAACACCCATGTTGTTCTACATTGCCCCCGCCCCCCCCCCCCAACCCCCCATCGCTGAAACCAGGCTACTTGAAAAACTGGGATAAGGTCAGTAGCTGTAATACCCACTCTTAACTTCCGGAGAGTGTGTGAGCACCATTCCCCCACACAGCTGTATCAGCAGAAGGTAGGTGCCATTGTGACATGCAGCTAAACTCCAGAAGATCAGGCCACATGTCTGAAAGCCCAAGCAGCAGGACCTCATTGATATCACTTTAGATGTGTAAAGAAGAACTTTAACCCAGGATTAAATTTCATTCCAATTAGCAGATACCCCATTTCCCACGAGATATCTTTTATCTTTGTGTAATACGTCACCAGGGCAGGCGCTATCACTGAGGCAGAGGGGGCCCCAGGACCACCAAGCGCTGCTGGGCCCCCCAGGTCTGGTATCTCCAGGAAAAGAATGTCCCCGCAGCCGGATCAGTGAATAATGGCGCACAGCGCCTATGCATAAAAATGGCGCAGCATTAAAAATAAACGCTTATCACTATAGCTTATCGCTAGTTATCGTTAATACTGCATAATAATGGCGCATAGGGAAAAAAGAAGAACACTGTAACATTATTTATCAATAGCGCTGTTCATATGCCAAACAGCAGATGTTATTGCGCACAGTAACGTTATTTATCAATAGTGCCCTACATAAGCCAAACTGCAGAAGTTATTTAACTGCAAAACGGTGAATGGATTTAATGTAACACTGTCAAGGTTAGGGTTAGGCACCACCAGGGGAGATTTAGGGTTAGGCACCACCAGGGAGGTCTTAGGGTTAGGCACCACCAGGGGGGTGCTTAGGGTTAGGCACCTCCAGGGGGGTGGTTAGGATTAGGCACCACCAGGGGGGTGGTTAGGGTTAGGCACCACCAGGGGGGTGGTTAGGGTTAGGTACCACCAGGGGGTCTTAGGGTTAGGCACCACCAGGGGGGTGCTTAGGGTTAGGCACCACCAGGGGGGTGCTTAGGGTTAGGCACCACCAGGGGGGTGCTTAGGGTTAGGCACCACCAGGGAAGGTGTTAGGCACCACCGGGGGGGTCTAGGGGTTAGGGATAGGTACAGAGAGGGTTCTGTATGTTAACGCTATTTTTCAATAAAATAAACAGAGCTAAATAATGACAAGGCTTTAACATTTAATAGCGATAAGCGACAAACAGATTAGCGGCAACACTGGACATGGCACCAGGCAATTTGCACTTGCCACGGGTCACGTGGCACTTGCCAAGTGTCACGTGCCAGGTGACACGTGGCAAGTGACAGTAAGACAGCAGAGGAGAAGACATTAGTGCACACTAACTGTCACACTGGCACTGCTCACAGCACAGCAGTTCTGTAAAAAGCTAACACAGTAGTACTACTACTCTAACAACTACTAGCACTGACTGCAGTACTACAGTACTAACTACACAATAAACCAGTAATCCTATCCCCTAATTCCTAACCTAACCAATACCTAAGGCTAATAGCTGGCCAGCAGGCAGCAGCTGGCCTGGTCTGTGCACAGCACCCACACATACACATAGCAGCTGCATGCAGCACACACTGACTGTCACACAAATGACATCAAGCTAATTAATGGTTTAACAATAGTGTAGTGATAGTGAAGGGGTTAATCACTGAACGGTTTTCGGTTTATCACTGTGTACAGCCCTTGCAAGGCCCAGCAGCACTGGAGAACACACTCTGACTGTCACACTATGACATCAATCAAGCTAATTAACGATTTAACAATAGTGTAGTGATAGTAGTGAAGGGGTGAATCACTGAACAGCTTTAGGTTTATAACTGTGTACAGCCCTTGCTAGGCCACCAGCACTGGAGCATGTCTCTCAGTGAGCATTCAGCAAGCTAAGACGATATGTCTCATCACGGCAGCCCTCTTTATTATACAGGGGGCTGGCTAGTGTTCCTTTCTGTGATTGGGTGCCAGGGTTTAGGCTGGGAGCCCTCTGATTGGCTCAATGAGGTCAGGTGGGGCTGGCCAGGGTTCCCCTCTGTGATTGGTTGCTAGGGCTTCTGTTGGGAGCCCTCTGATTGGCTCCAGGACGTCATCTCCTTAGTTACAGTATTTGCGATCCGGATATCCGCGGATATCTACGTTATGCGGTCAAATATCTGTTGATAGCGATCCGGATTTAAAAAAAAATCCAGGATCCGAATTGGAAAGCGTAAAAAAGTTTGGATATCTGGGTTACCGTGCCGTGTGGCACTGCAGTCCCCCTGGGAGGCTCAGAAGAGATCGGCTGTTACAGGCTAATGTCTATGACAGCTGATCGATGTGATTGGCTGGCGGGGGGAGGGAGGGAAAAAAATTATTAAAAAAGGGAAAATTTATTTAAAAATAAATAAATAAAAAAAACTATGATCCTACGGGGGTGTAAACCTACAGTCCTCAAGTGGTTAAAGAACATCTGTAATGGAAAAATGAGCCCGGGGAAGGGAGGGGGGGGGGGGTACATACCTCGGGATGGGACAGCCTCTGGATCCTAATGAGTTTTCCTGCAGCCCCCCCGATCCAACACTAAACGGACCCAACTGGATCCGCTCTACTGGGCAGGTGCAAATACTTTGCACTTGTGCAGTAGAGTGGATCCAATCAGGTTCAGCTATTTGTGCCTGAGCCCAAACGAAAGCCACACCTGCTCGAGGCTCTCTCGGGATTGTTATGATCCTGGAGCCCGCATAGCCGTTCAGGGGCGGCCAGCGCTGGATCTGGGCTGCAGGAGGGGACGGGGAAGCTTCATTAGGATCCAGAGTCTTCCCCCTTCTGAGGTAAGAACTCCCAGGGGCTCTTTTTCTGTTACAGGTTTACTATAACGAGGAGTCTTTCATTGAGCCAACAATCCCCTGCTGCCCTCTCCCACTGTACAGAGATTTTCCAACATGCTTAATCAATAATCTCTCTGAAATTGATCAGTAATCAATCGATTGGGCATGTTGGGAGCGATAGATCACAGGACGATTTGATCAAAGTAATCAGATCGGCCAGAAAAAAATCAATATGGGTGTGGCCTGCCTTAATCAAAGACTATAGAAAAAACCCTACAAAAAACACGTACTGGTGTAACCCAGGCAGGCCAGCAGTGTGTGATAGCTCTACCTATTTGTTAGACTGAAGAAACACAGAAACAGCTGTCTCTCCGCTCTGTCCTGACAGCAGACAAGCCTGTACTGTACGGGAAGACTTATGGGTTGTGCTTCACAGCAAGAGTCGGAAAACTGGCGTGAGCTGCAGAGCGGTTCACAAAATAAATCACAGACAACAAGAAATATCAACATGCACAAGTAAAACGTCACCTGGTCCACTTCTTATCCGGACACAAAAAGTAACAAAATAATCTAACACAAATGTTTGCAGTACTGTCAGCAGTCCAGAGTTACAGATGCAAAAGTTACAACTATCCAGGTATAAAAAACTGGACATTCTAAAGGTACTGATACAATTCTGATTGTACTACTTATGTAATAATCAGCACAACCAATGTTTTTAAAACGGTCTAATTAAAAGTTGTATTTTAGTATTTGTCTCCTCTAGTAAAGCTTATAATTTTGTATAAGATTGTACAATCAAGATTGTATCATCACTGAGCACCTTAAAGGACTTCCCATGTGAACTTAAAAATCTATTTTGTACTCACCTGGGGCTTCTTCCAGCCCCTTGCAGCCGTCTCAGTCGCTCACCACAGCCCCGGTCCTCCTCGGTGTTCCCGCTGGCTGGCTGTAAGGATCGTGACCCGCTGGCGGGGTCAGCTCTTCTGCGCCTGAGCGGGCACTCCGCATCCATATCATCTGGCGCATACTGCGCCTGCGCAGTAGTTGTGCTCAAATGCAGTGTGCGCCAGATAACGTAGGCACTAAGAAGAGCCGACCCTGCCGACGGGTCATCATCATTGCGGGCGGGCAGCGGGAACACCGAGGAGGACCAGGGCTGCGACTAGGGACTGAAACTACTGCTCGGGTTGAAAGAAGCCACAGGGGAGTATAAAATAGATTTTAAAGTTTGCATCGGAAGTCCTTTAAAGTGTAACTGTCGGGCATAAAATCAAAAATCAATTCTTTATTTTTATCTGGTAAACAAGTAATAAGGATGCTTATTAGGCAATCCAAACGTTAAAATCTCTATTACTTTTCTTGTTGATAAATGATCATTCCCCAGTTTACCTGACTCTTATTTGGTACACACAAAATTTGGTACACAAAAAGGAAGTTGCAGGGCATGCTGTGTTGTCCTTTTTTGCTTCTGTACATTAGTTAAGGGGAAATAAAGAAAAAGCAAAAAAAGACAACCCAGCAGGACCGGCAACTTCCTTTGTGCGGCAGCGTACCAAATAAGAGTCCGGTAAACTGGGGAATGATCATTTATAAACAAGAAAAGTAATAAAGATTTTAACTTTTTGATTGCCCTGTTAGCATCCTTATTACTTGTTTACCAGATACAAATAAAGAATTGATTTTTGATTTTATGCCCGACAGTTACACTTTAAGTGAGTTTGATTCTCTCGTACACGAATAAACCCCCCTCCAGGATTCTAGGATGAGACTTACTGTTCACTCTGCAGGCTCTGAGGATGGTGAGGGTGATTAAAGTCCATACGGCAGAGAGCTCCATCGGGACGCTGTGTACAGTAGATGTCAGGTAGGATGACAGAATGAAGTGGGCTTCCAGCAGAGAAGTGAGAGATGTCAGGGAGAAGCTGGGCAGATGTTTCCACTCTCCTCCCCGAGTTCAGAATGTGTCAGTTCGGGACGGAGAGGGAGAGGCGGCCAGTGACTGTTTCATGTGCAGTATTATGACACGTGATGAACGGGCGGGATTGTTTAGATCAACAGCTTCCATTTATGGAGCACTGATGGAAAATGCTACAGGGAGATATTATGGAAAGAATTATTCACTATTCCAGGGGAGGGTAGAAGAAGCCCAAAGTCATGCTTTTCTCCTATTCCGCCTGAAGCAGCTATTCTTCATTTTATAGTACTTTACTTATACTTAAAAGTACTTAACATTAAAGGAATACTATCAATGCCCAAGTGTTCTAAAATGACAAATAATGTCTAAGTAGCTATGTTAACATTTTCCTACTATTAATGTTAAATATCAGAGGCAAAAGCTTTAATTCATTGTGTGTAGATTTTAGCTACGATTGGAATGTTTCATTTGCAGAGGTATGAATCTGTATGAATCTTTGCAGTCTGACATGCTAAGAACAGTGTAATATTAAAGCAGATTATTTGAAAACAGGTATCAGGTTTCACACACTACAGTATTACAAATGTTTATGTTGCACTGTTGCACATAATATACATTTCCTCTGCTCTCTGTGGGAGAAAGCTCTGCCTGTCTCTGACTGAGCTTTCTGCACACACAGGGTTAAAGGGGAACTGAAGAGAGAGGTATATGGAGACTGTCATGTTTATTTCCTTTTAGACAATACCAGTTGCCTGGCAGCCCTGCTGATCCTCTGCCTCTAATACTATTAGCCATAGCCCCTGAACAAGTATGCAGCAGATCAGGTGTTTCAGTGGTTCAGACTTATAAGTCTGATCTGACAAGACTAGTTGCATGCTTGTTTCTGGTTTTAATCAGATACTACTGCAGAGAAATAGACCAGCAGGGCTGCCAGGCAACTGGTATTGATTAAAAGGAAATAAACATGACAGCCTCCATATACCTCTCTCTTCAGTTCCCCTTTAACAGATACACTGTGAGGGAATGTCCCCCCTCCCCTCAGAATTTCAGCAGACTGCCATCAGAAAAATGTGAAAGGAATTAGATAACGGTAATCAAATAGATAAGCAGTGAAATGTATACACCAGCACTTAGCAGCACTTCCCAAACATTTCCTATCTCAATTGAAAAAAAAAAAGCATGTTAATCGATAGTGTCCCTTTAAGCTCTGATGTTTAATGAAGTATACCTGCATGAATCATTTCAGACCTGTTTTAAAAGACAAGCATGTCATTCCTGCTGTTGACATTACACAGTAACTCATCACTAAACTCAATGTTTTATGCTAGGCACATACAATGCAATTTTCGGACAGATTTACTGTTATATAAATTAATTCCAACATGTCCGATCTGATTTCCGATCAATGTTCCAATTCATTTTCCATGAACTTCTATGGAAAATCGATCAGCAGATTGAACATGTTGGAAATAATCGATCTGACAGTTAATCTGTCAGAAAATTGCATTGTGTGTACCTGTCACGGAACAGCCGTGAGAAACGCAGATGAATCTGGAAGATTCGCCGTCGATTTTTTTGATCGCTTCCTGGTTAGACTTGTGCAGCGATCAGAAAATGGCATTCCTTCATTTAAAAGACAGGTTTTTTTCCCTTGTACCAACTGGCAGGAAGCCTGGTGCCTGTGACTTGTTAATTAGCCAAAACTCAAAGTTTGTCCAAGCTGATCTTACACTCAGATGTTAATTAACAAACCAAAAGTCTTTTCAGAGCCAAGGAAGCTAGTCCCAGCATGAAGGCAGACTTGTCGGGGCCATTCAGCCAGATCAAGAAGTACATGGAGTTATGATTTTTAGCACATTTTAAGAATAACGTTCATAGGAGAGATGTGAAAGTTATCTCATTCTGCTGGTCCAAATCTTGTGAATGTTTTGATATTAAATTGGGGCCACTGATATAGCCAAAACCCGAGGTATTCCACTATTTTGTAACTGGGCATGCAAACGTGCCCAAGTTTGGTATCATATGAACTGGCATATTCTGAGGAATATGAATCTGTGATGGTCATGTGTGTGCGGAAAGCGTAAGCCGAGATATGACAAATGTCATATTATTATAATAATTATATTATTTATATTGCATTTTAATAAAACGACTCTAACGCCATTTTGTTTATTCAGCTACCCTGCTATTTAGCCGCACAAACTGAACCTGGTCTCTGAAGAGTCGCTACTATTATTGCTAGCTAGACAGAATAGAGTGTGTTTAACCATTTTTATTTGCAGGTCTAGACTCAGCCAGTCAGTGGGCTCCTCTGTCCCATGGTAACAGAGGTGGTCACAGTTATACCCTGAAATAGTGTGTAAGTTGTAATTACCGTAACTCACATGCTCCCTTCTAGTCTGTCTGCTGCCAAAATTCCAGTGGTTTCTGCGCACCGATTGCGACCACAGCTTGCATGGTCTGTGTGCTGAAACCGATTGGAAGGCATTGTGCGGTACGGCCACTAGGGGTCCTGTGACAGTACCTAGCATTACTAGTGCTGATAACATCTGTACAGAGATAATAAGGAGTCCAGAGGGAAAATTAACAATCGAGGAGAAAAAAAAAAATCTATATTTGTGCAGTCAGCTCCCTAACTAGGTTCTTGTGAATTAGGCCCGGTTCACATTAGCGGTGGCTATCCGGAATCGCCGTGCCGGAGCCGCACCGCATGCGGAACGGACGAAACGGACGCACGGCATAGCAATGTAAGTCTATGCCACCGTTCACATGCGTCTGTTTCGTCCGGACCGGAGCCGGACCGGATCCGGACTCCGGCGTCCGTTCCAACATGCGCTATTTTTTGGTCCGGCTCCTCCGGCAGCCGTATCCGGGGCGGAGCCGGACTGCACCATCCGGCCAATACAAATCAATGAGAACCGGATAGCGCACAACACACTGGCTAAAAATCTGGATGTTCTACCCCACTTCCTATGAGGATTGTTGCGGCGATATTGGATCGGGGACACATGGGCAAGCATTTTGGAGTGGAGCAGCACGAGCTGGAGATGTTGGCAGCATGTTGGAGGTGGAGGTGAGTGCTAAACAGCGGAGGGCCTGATTCCACAGGTCCCCCTTCTGCTGACCTCCCAGACCCCAACATTTTTTTTGTTTTTTACGTAACTTTTGCCAAACGGATCCGGATCGCATCCTGATGAACACCTGATGCAACCTGACCGGATCCGGATCGGATCCGGATCAGAACCGTATGGTTCCGATCCGGATCCGGTCCGGATCCGGTCAGGTCATCCGGTCTGTTTGGCAGACAACCGCAAGTGTGAACGGGGCCTTAGACTGATTAATTAAAAATGCCTTGTTGAGCAGTTTCCTATGAAATGTTAGAATTGATTTTCTCAAAAAATACATGGTATTTTCACAATTTTCTTTACCATATTCCCACTAATATTTCTAACATAGATGGCAAATCTATGATAAAACGTGCATGTTTTCACACACACAGACAAACATGGTGTGCAGAAAACGCATGAAGAAAACCGACAGACGAGTGTGCTTCCAGCCTTACCATGTCTGACATTGTCTGACATTACCTGACATCTCTGCCGTTGGGTCAAGGGTCCATCTGACCACGGATGCCTGGTCTGCAAAGCACGCTCAGGCCTTCCCGAAGACTAAGTCAGTCCCCACACACAGCATCTCTGCCTGCCTGCCCCAAGACTAAGTCACTCCCCACACAGCATCTCTGCCTGCAGGCCGCTTGACTGCCTTCTCCGCCACCACCAACAGGGTCCAGGACTCCAGGTGGATTCCTGAATTTTTAAGGCCGCTGCTAGCAGCGGCCGCTATACTAATTTTTCTGGTGTGTGTACATGCCTGCCTACTTTTTCTGGCTGCACTGCAGCTGCAATAAGAAAACAAAAGGCATGTACATGTGCCAATTCCCCTTCGTGATCATTACCTTGCCGCGGTGAAGGGGATTGTGTATCACAATGAGGCAATGACCACCGGCTATATGAGTGTCTCAAGGGGGGTGGCACACTAAAGATAATAAGGTCGTTGCTTCAGCATGGAGCAGCAGCATGTGCACAGAGCAAGGAGCAGCAGTATATGTACAGAGCAGGGAGCAGCAGCGTGTGTACAGAGCAAGGAGCAGCAGTGGGTGTACACAGCAGGGAGCAGCAGTGTGTGTACAAAGCAGGGAGCAGCAGCGTGTGTACAGAGCATGGAGCAGCAGCGTGTGTACAGAACATGGAGCAGCAGTGTGTGTACAGAGCAGGGAGCAGCAGTGTATGTATAGAGCAGCAGCGTGTGTACAGAGCATGAAGCAGCAGTGTGTGTACAGAGCATGGAGCAGCAGTGTGTGTACAGAGCATGGAGCAGCAGCATGTGTACAGAGCATGGAGCAGCATGTGTACAAAGCATGGAGCAGCAATGTGTGTACAGAGCATGGAGCAGCAGCGTGTGTACAGAGCATGGAGCAG
Source organism: Hyperolius riggenbachi (assembly GCF_040937935.1). NCBI lineage: Eukaryota > Metazoa > Chordata > Amphibia > Anura > Hyperoliidae > Hyperolius > Hyperolius riggenbachi. The sequence goes on from NC_090648.1 coordinate 74,917,845, forward strand.
CAGTGTGCGTACAGAGCATGGAGCTGCTGTGTGTGTACAGAGCAGGGAGCAGCAGTGTGTGTACAGAGCAGCAATGTGTGTACAGAGCATGGAGCAGCAGCGTGTGTATAGAGCATGGAGCAGCAGCGTGTGTATAGAGCATGGAGCTGCAGTGTGTGTACAGAGCAGGGAGCAGCAGTGTGTGTACAGAGCAGCAGTGTGTGTACAGAGCATGGAGCAGCAGTGTGTGTATAGAGCATGGAGCAGCAGTGTGTGTATAGAGCATGGAGCAGCAGCATGTGTACAGAGCTTGGAGCAGCAGTGTGTGTACAGAGCATGGAGCAGCAGTGTGTGTACAGAGCATGGAGCAGCAGCGTGTGTACAGAGCATGGAGCAGCTTTGGGAGACTTAACAGAGTCAGGTATGAACACAGCCCTGTGCTCCTGCTGGGTGAATGCTTCACTTTCCCCTTCATTACCAATGTTGGCTGTCCTCATTATCTGTATCCAAACTGCTCCTGCTTCCCGTTGTTGGTCGGTCGGACGGGAAATTGCATTGTGTGTACTCAGCATGATGTCCTACCATATTATGATATTGTATTATGCGTGGATGAGGGAGACCTTTCAGGAATCCCCCCCCTGGAAAATCCTGGGTTTGCCCCTGCAGACTGCTATAAATGACTGGTGGTTTCTGCATATCATGGCTTCATATCTGCATTGAGAAACAAGTGTGAACTGGCTCTTATGTCCCTTATACGGTCACTGAACTCAGTGAATCCTAATATGGGTATTATTGGCACGTTAAGTATTAAGTTGAGTACATTTTATTTTTATATGTAGATAAATGCAAAGGAAGACAGGTTCTGTTAGTGAGACTGTTTCATTTTAGGCTTAGCAGTCTGGGAGCATGAGGCGTGTCTCCGCCCCCTTTTCCTGAGCGATCGCAGACCAGCACTGAATATTTGGCATTTTCAATGTTTTTTTTTTTCCACAGCTCAAGATTTCTCCTGAGTTCCCAGTGTGCTGTGTTACTTTTATTAGACATCTTCTTCTTGCCAGCTATTAATGTGTTTGATCTTAAGAGATACCGTGTGCTTGGATACCAAAGTATATTAAAAGCACAAAATCATTCGCCATGACTTAATGGGGACCTCCGCTGTAAATTCCAAAGTGAAAACAGGGCAGAATGACACTTACTATGACTGTTCCTCCTCGTTTTGTATTAATTTATTATTATTTTTTTACTCAGTGCTGCAATAGCTGGCTTCTGCATTTACAAGGAGGGAAGCATTGTGACAGCTCTGAAATGCAACATACTGTGGCTGACACTGCACTACTTCTCTCTTCACCTCTCCTCTCTGTGATAGGCTGGCTCAGTGACACAGGTAGAAGCTGAGTGCCTCTGTATATATTTACAAGCACAGATTTGACATGTACACTAGACCATCCATCATTATTACCATAACCACTTTTCTGCGCTTAATCTCATCTACATACTCCTGTACAAAAACTGGTGTGTGTATATACATTCACAAAAAAAACCCCAACAACATTAATGCCCACTGGAGGGCACCAGTTCTCTCTGTTTTGTCCATCAAAGTACAAGTAGTAATTTTATTCATAAAGCAATTTTCTCAAATAAAATAATTATCCTAATTAACATTATAAACAGTCGACATATAAGCCATCACGTCTGATACCTCATGCATGATATGTTTTAATTGTTTTTTGTTCTATTATTTAGTTCCTACTCCAGGTTTGAATAGATCGCCTTTTTGCCCAAACTGCCCACCACAATAATGGTGGAAGGAACCCTGACGCAGGCGCAGTAGTAGCGCCTGACGTCGGGTCAACTACTTCCGCCCCAATCCGGAAGCTGCCCTCAATGCGACGTTATTGTCGCACTGCTTTGCCCTTCTGCATAATATTAGTGCGACGTAAAGGTCGCACGGGAGCTGCTTTTGATGACGTATTCCCGCAGGGCGGGAAACCATCTGCCCGCCCCGCAGTCTGATTGGCAGAGGGACGAGATGACTGATTATTTAAACAGCAGGTACGGGACACCGCGGCAATGAGGCGCCAGGTGTTACCGGACATACTGCTGGTAAGTGGAGAATAGATAACTATTTTGCTCTTGAAGCCATACGAATTGCCTATTTATAGTACTGTTTCCCGTCTTTATCCTTTGCCATCCTATCTCCTAACAACCCACCGACCTGGCACCTGCTCAGGACCTCTACCCTACACATTGTGATAGGACCAACCAATGGCCCCTACTTCCTACACCTGGCCCTATATACCCCAGCCTTTACCTACCTATTCTCCACCATTGTACACACGTCTCCCGCCTCACGCCCCCCCAAACTGATGATTACCCTCCATTTCAGTAATACACCTATTCCCCACCTCCCCCACATTCCCATTCCCTCCTCTATGCCCATGCAGATTACCTTTCTTACGCATAATAACTACCACACGTTGCTACAGGAGGTACTTGAAAGCTCTTTTATTATTTTAATATTATATTATATTTTTTGTAATTTTTAATATTATTTATTATTATTCTCTAACACTGACTATGTATATATGCACATTGTTCGAGAATACACACCAATGATGCCTCTTGTCCCCCAGTTGTGTGGTCCTGCTTACTATTGCCTGATGAAGCGGGTATAGGCCTGTGAAACGCGTTGCGATTACCCTTTGGAGTGTACCAATAAATCTACTTTATTTTGAATACACAGCTTGTTGTGTCTGCTTGCAGGAGGTAAGTCCGCCACTGCCTCCTAAGCACTTTTAAACCTTTTAATATTTGATTTTACTCTTTTGGCGCCTCTGTCCGTTTTTACGTTATACCTAATATCCACCCCTGGTGGAGGGGAATACCCCTTTTTCTTCCTACAGAGAGCGACTTCTTAACCCTGAGTGAGGACAGGATAATCTCCTCACCTGCCTTTACAGTGGTTGCCTGGAGGTAACCCTGGTTTGTGAGTATATCGTTGTACTCTTTTTGTATAAAACCCATTACCGGTACTTACTACACTATATTGGGCTCTTGGTTCTCTCTCTTTACATACTTCCTGGATTGTGGCTTAGCTTCCGATTGGAGGAGGTTACGGAGGCGGTGAGCTATGGGACAGAGGCGGTGAAGCCCTGCAATAGAGGAGGCGGGGAGGAGATGCTGATTGACAAATACGAGGTAAATAGCAGGCTAGCGACAAGCAGATTGTCGCTAGCCTGGCACTATTTTGCAGGGTGGACAGCAGAGCCAGGGGGGAACTGGCGGGGGTAGTAGAAGGACACAGAGGCATGTCATTGTGCACAGAGCATGCCTTTGTGTCCTATTCAGTTTTAAAGAGAAACTCCGACCAAGAATTGAACTTTATCCCAATCAGTAGCTGATACCCACTTTTACATGAGAAAAATAATGATTTTCACAAACAGACCATCAGGGGGCGCTGTATGACTGATTTTGTGCTGAAACCCCTCCCACAAGAGGCTCTGGTACCGTACGGTACTCTGGGCAAACTGCCACAATGTAACAATGTTCACAGACAGGAAATAGCTGCTTATAGCTGTCTGTTCAAGGGATACTGTAGGGGGGGGGGGGAATGAGCTGAACTTACCCAGGGCTTCTAATGGTCCCCCGCAGACATCCTGTGTTGGCGCAGCCACTCACCGATGCTCCGGCCCCGTCTCCAGTTCACTTCTGGAATTTCTGACTTTAATGTCAGAAAACCACTGCGCCTGCACGCCCGTGTCCTCGCTCCCGCTGATGTCACCAGGAGCCAGGGACGGATCTAGACCAAGTTGCCCCAAGTTGCGCCTGGGGCAAGGTCAGGTTTTGGCGCCTAAACTGCCATTCCCCATCCAAATTTTGCCGCCTTTTTAAGAATTCAACAATTTGCGCCTGGGGCAAGAGACCCGCTTGCTCCCCCCTAGATCCGTCACTGCCAGGAGCGTACAGCGTGGGTACAGACCATACTGGGCCTGCGCTGTGCGCTCTTGATGACATCAGCGGGATCGAGGACATGGCAACGCAGGCGCAGTGGTTTTCAGACTTTAAAGTCAGAAATTCCAGAAGTGAACCGGAGGCAGGGCCGGAGCATCGGTGACTGGCTGCGCGGGCACAGGATGTCTGCGGGGGACCATTAGAAGCCCCGGGTAAGTTCAACTCATTTTCCCCCGACCCCCTACAGTATCCCTTTAAAGCCAGACCAGCTAGAAACAGCTACATAATCTGCCCACAGTAACAATGCCACCATGTAATACATGTCAGAATGTGAATCTGGGAGAGGAAAGATTTTACAATGAGCAAACACTGACTAAATCATTTATACATAATTATTGTAAAAATGAAGCACTTTTTTTATTACATTATTTTCACTGGAGTTCCTCTTTAAATCAATCAGCCTCGGGTTCTCTTTAAGAACTAGAACAATTTTCACATTTCAGGGCTCTGTCCATTCATTCGGCAATAACTTTATCACTACTTATTACACTTAAATGATCTATACATTGGTTTTTTTCACCATAAAATGGCTTTCTTTTAGTGTTACTTTTTGCTAAGAATTGTATTATTTTATATGCATTTTAGGGGGAATAAGAAGGCAAATAATTAAAAAATGCATCATTTCTATATGTGCTACTGTGATTAAAACCCACACATTTTACTTGCCCATTTCTTCCAGTTATTACAACTTTTAAGGGCTTATTCACAGTGGGACGTTGCGTTGTAATTCAACGTTAACGTCACAATGCAGCATTACAAAGCACACAATGCAGCATTACAAAGCAACGCAATAAAAAGGTGGTAACACACATTAATTACCGTCGCATACAGTAGATACAGCAAAGCATACTGGCAATGAAAAGTATGCTTTTCTGTACCTGGTAACATGTTACGCTTAGAGGTAGCACACTGCAGCAGTGCATTACCATAGCGCTACACGTTGCAATGCGATGCTAATGTTGCGCTGTGAACGTCCCATAGGATTATCATTACAATGCATTAAGCTGTGTTATGAGAGTTTATAACGCAGCTCTGCAATGTCCCACTGTGAACGTAGCCTAAAAACTAAATCAAGCCCCTAGTACAACGTTTGGCGACAATATTTTATCTGGGAATAAAGGTGTATTTTTTCCATTTAGTGATTTTGATATAGTACTCTATCAATAACTAGTAGACCCAAGCCCGTTTACAAACGGGCTCTAGGTTTTTTTCCGGCCGCCAGTGCGCATGTGCACGCCTGCCCGCCTTGCACGCAACCGCCGCGCTCCCAGCACGCACCAGCCGCGCGCTCGCCCGCACCCGCCCACCTCGCTCGCCCACCCGCACCCGCCCACCTCGCTCGCCCGCCCACCTCACTCACCCGCCTCGCTCCCTGGTCCCGTGCAGCTGTCCGTTACTACGTTACAAAAAACCTGGGACACAGGGACAGCTGCTGGACGCAGCGACAGTGGTTTTATTATAGAGGATTACAACAAGTACCAACTGCATTTCAGCCAGCAGGAAATGACAGTTACTGTCATTCACAATGCAATGATTACTGCTGCAAACATTGTCACTTTCGACACACGCTTTTGGATTATATTCATCAATCTGTGCACTGCTGGAGGCTGCGGGCACCCGCATGTGCGCATAAACAGTTGGGGACGAGTATTTATGCCCCTGGGAGCTTAAATGCGGTTTTCAGGGATGTAGAGGGGTTAACACCTCTTGTCAGCTATCGGAAGCACCAGGTAAGTTCAGTATGGCATTTTTCCTTCTGTTCAGGGTCCACTTAAACACCACAAATGTTATTTATGCAGCAAATATTACACAGGCTTTAACCACTTCACCCTTCAGTCGTTTTTACTTTATGCATCCGAGAAATGCTCAACTCCCATTCATTAGCCTATAACTTTATCACTACTTATTACAATGAACTGATCTATATCTTGTTTTTTCCGCCACCAATTAGGCTTTCTTTGGGTGGTACATTTTGCTAAGAGCTACTTTATTGTAAATGCATTTTAACAAAAAATTCATTATTTCTCAGTTTTCGGTCATTATAGTTTTAAAATAATACATGCCTCCATAGATAAAACCCACGTGTTGTATTTGCCTAATAGTCCCAGGTATTACACTGTTTAAATGATGTCCCTATCACAATGTATGGCGACAATATTTTATTTGAAAATGTTTTCCGTTTTGCATCCATCACTATTTACAAGCCAATAATAAAGAAAAAATTGAAATATTTCATCTTTACATGGATATTTAAAACGTTTAGACCCTTAGATAAGTATTTACCTGTTTTTTTTATTGTAATGTTTTTTTTACTAAACATTTTATTTGGGTCTTTTTGGGAAGGTGGGATGTAAATAGTAATTTTTTTATGCAAATTTGTGTTTGCTTATTTATTTATTTATTTACATGTAGATGTAGTTTTACTTTTTGGCTACAAGATGGCAACCTTGAGTTTGTTTACATGAAGTCACTCTAAGCGTAACATGTATGCTTAGAGGGACTTAAGAGGCAGAAAAAAAAGCGAGGCTTCCGAGAGAAGCGGTCGCTTTTACTGCCGGGGAAAGGAATCAATGATCGGGCACTATGTCCCGATTCATTGATTCCTGGGCTAACTATCCGCGGCCGGGAGCGCACATGGCCTTCTGGACGTAGCCTCTATGTCCAGAAGGCTTAAATGGTTAAAGTGAACCTCCATACTAAAAATCTATTCAGCAGCACTGGAAAGGCTTGGTGTTTCTTTAACAGTTTCACAGCATGAGAACTTTGTTTTTCTTACCCAAGCCTCATTTTTAGCTGCACAGAAGAAAACTGCCTGGGCATTTTTCCCCTGATGGTGTGCGAAGCATGATGGGATTTCTGATGTTGTTTTTTTCCTTCTGCTGTTTTGGCACACACTTTTTTTTTTTTTTAATTTGAGATTTAAAGCCTAGCATGCACAGCTGGGAGCGGTGATCAGGACACAGGACAGTTGGAACTGTGTCTCATGCTCCCTGTCACTTTCTTTCAACCAAAAAGATGGCTGCCTGTCCCCCATGAAAAAGATTGCTTCCCCCCATGAAATCACAAACATTTGCCTGTTCTTTTAAAATAGGGTGGGTAAAAGATTATATTACCTATCTATTTTAATTAACATAACTAATGTAACTTAATGACAGTATGTTTGTTTAGGCTGAAGTTCCCCTTTACAGGGGCAACCCCATGATTTTCAAGGGGGTGATTCTGAAAGGTCTCCCTCAGCCACGCACAATACAGTATAATAATATGGTAGGACATTATGCAGGGCACACATAATGCAATTTCCTGTCCAACTGACAGGATCTGACAATTAATTCCTAAATGTCCGATCTGCTCACCGATCGACAACGGGATCAATCAGGAGTAGTTTGGATACTAATAATAATGAAGACATCCGACATCAGGGACGGATCTGGGGGGGGGGGGGGGGGGGGGGGGGGGCAAGCGGGTATCTTGCCCCAGGCGCAGTTTGTTATATTCTTAAAAAGGCGGCAAAATGAATGGCAGTTTAGGCGCCAAAACCTGACCTTTAGGCGCCAAAACCTGACCTTGCCCCAGGCGCAACTTGGTCTTGATCCGTCCCTGTCCGACATTGCTAATGAAGGGGAAAGTGAAGCATTCACACAGCAGTGCACAGGGCTGTGCTCATACCTGACTCTGTTAAGTTCCCCAGAGCTGCTCCATGCTCAGTCCGCACACTACTGCTCCATCCAAAGTCAACTGTAGCAGGGAAAGAAATGGGGCGGTGCTGTGAGCTGCAGGATACCTGGAGATATTGTGGTGTCTCAACTTGTGCCTGTCCCCCGACACTGCACCAGCCCTGGTCTGAGGGGGATTCTGGGAAGCTGTAAATCTCCCCTGCGTTTGCCTATGCTTTAAAGGGGAGATCAAATAGCTGAAGGGAAGGAATCTCTCACCTCAGCTGAAGCAGGTCAGAGACTCCTTCCAGTTTGAACATTAGGTAGAGTTATATGTGATCTTAGTCACGTGCCAGCTTAGCAGTGCCAATTTCAAAGTGTAACTTGGAAATCCACCCAGGAAATTGAAGCAGGAACAAGAACAGTCACAGGACTCTGATACTTCTGCCGTGACCTCGGGGATACGAAGCATCACTCTGCAATATCCTGGACTGCTAGTGCTTACGTCTGCTGACGGTCAGAAGCGGATAACTATTTCCTTCAGATTGCTGAGAAATAGGCTGTCCCCTTACCCCTTTACCCATCCTATTCCTCACTACTGTTCATAACTGACCAATTCACTGTACTGTATGTCTTGCTTAAAGGGACCCTGAGCGGTGGCAAAAAAAAAGAAAACTGGACTTACCTGGGGTTTCCTCCAGCCCACCGTAGCCCGCGAGGTCCCCCAGCAACCTCCTGGCCCCTTCCGCGGTCCTGCTGGTGTGCTCCGGTAATGCAGCAACTTTGGGGGGAAGTTGTGTGTGCCCACCCCTGGCGCGCACCCTGTATGTCATCATGCCGGTTGCTGCAAGAGTCCTGCGCATGCGCAGGTTCTTTAGAGACTGAACCGCGCATACACAGGACTCTTATGACACCCGACGTGATGACACAATGGCTGCACATGCGCGACGCCAACTTCACCAGACGTTGCTGCATTGCTGCATTAGTGGAGCAGCGAGACCGCGGAAGGAGCCAGGAGGATGCTGGGGGACCTTGCGGGCTACAGTGGACTGGACCCCAGGTAAGTCCAGTTTTCTTTTTGCCTCCACTCAGGACTTAGCCCAATGAAAATTACAACAGAGAGAGAAAATGTGTGCTTCAACCAAGTGAAGCTGACAAATCTGGCTTTGCAAATTTGGCCTATTGGCTAATCACGAGACATTGCTCATGCAAATAAGCATTTGCTTTCGCATGCCTAAATATGCAGGGTCAAAAACCAAAAACCGCAAAACAATCGCCCTGCGGGAATCAGTTCATGCTATACAGCACTATCCAGGGGCGCCACGAGGAGGCTTCCCATTGCCCCCATACAACCGGGGGGCCGCGGGGGTCCCAGGCACTCTCACCGCCTGGAACCCACACAGCGGCACCACGCTGGGGAGATCGCCTGCACCCCACAGCCTCCACCTCCGGGGTGCCGCTGTGTGGGTTCCAGGCGGTGAGAGTGCCTGGGACCCCCGCGGCCCCCCGGTTGTATGGGGGCAATGGGAAGCCTCCTCGTGGCGCCCCTGGATAGTGCTGTATAGCATGAACTGATTCCCGGCAGGGCGATTGTTTTGCGGTTTTTGGTTTTTGACCCTGCATATTTAGGCATGCGAAAGCAAATGCTTATTTGCATGAGCAATGTCTCGTGATTAGCCAATAGGCCAAATTCGCAAAGCCAGATTTGTCAGGTTCACTTGGTTGAAGCACACATTTTCTCTCTCTGTTGTAATTAGCATTGCATTTCTTTTCTTTGGAGGCAGGTGGTGAGTGGCTTGTTCTAGGAGGTGTGAGCCCTGGAGCAGGCTATTTGCGCCTGTCCTCCCCTTATGTGTCGCGCCCAGGTTATGCGCATATAGCAGAACGCAATAGACGCCAAGGTAAGTGCCTGTTTTTAACCCTGGGAGGTGTGTGCGGGCGGCTCTTTCCCGGCGCTGATCACGCTGGGGAGATCGCCTGCACCCCACAGGCCTCCACCTCCGGGGTGCCGCTGTGTGGGTTCCAGGCGGTGAGAGTGCCTGGGACCCCCGCGGCCCCCCGGTTGTATGGGGGCAATGGGAAGCCTCCTCGTGGCGCCCCTGGATAGTGCTGTATAGCATGAACTGATTCCCGCAGGGCGATTGTTTTGCGGTTTTTGGTTTTTGACCCTGCATATTTAGGCATGCGAAAGCAAATGCTTATTTGCATGAGCAATGTCTCGTGATTAGCCAATAGGCCAAATTTGCAAAGCCAGATTTGTCAGGTTCACTTGGTTGAAGCACACATTTTCTCTCTCTGTTGTAATTAGCATTGCATTTCTTTTCTTTGGAGGCAGGTGGTGAGTGGCTTGTTCTAGGAGGTGTGAGCCCTGGAGCAGGCTATTTGCGCCTGTCCTCCCCTTATGTGTCGCGCCCAGGTTATGCGCATATAGCAGAACGCAATAGACGCCAAGGTAAGTGCCTGTTTTTAACCCTGGGAGGTGTGTGCGGGCGGCTCTTCCCGGCGCTGATCACGCTGGGGAGATCGCCTGCACCCCACAGCCTCCACCTCCGGGGTGCCGCTGTGTGGGTTCCAGGCGGTGAAAGTGCCTGGGACCCCCGCGGCCCCCCGGTTGTATGGGGGCAATGGGAAGCCTCCTCGTGGCGCCCCTGGATAGTGCTGTATAGCATGAACTGATTCCCGCAGGGCGATTGTTTTGCGGTTTTTGGTTTTTGACCCTGCATATTTAGGCATGCGAAAGCAAATGCTTATTTGCATGAGCAATGTCTCGTGATTAGCCAATAGGCCAAATTTGCAAAGCCAGATTTGTCAGGTTCACTTGGTTGAAGCACACATTTTCTCTCTCTGTTGTAATTAGCTTAGCCCAATGAAAGTCTACCCACCTTAGCCCAATGAAAGTCTATGGGCCATTCATAGTGACGTGGTGCAGCGCAATAAGATGGAAGTGACGTTTTCCCTGCATCCCTGGCACAAGGACAAATCAATGGTACCTGTAGCGACGTGCGACGGACCGGAAGTCATGGAAGTCTATGGTGATGCAGGGATTTTAAAAAATGAATGCGGTGGCGTTGTGGCCCGCATGTGCGAAAGTGTATTTTCACAATACGCTTATGTGCACTTCCGTATTTCTGAAACAGGAAGTGAGTGCCAGTGAGCGTCACTTCCTTTTTGGCTGTCACTGTCAGCCAGATGGGGATTACTGCATATTAACGTGGTAATCCCCAAAGGCTTATTTGGAGTACCCCCCAGACTGCACCGATCCCGCCGCCAGTCGGTAATCTGAAACCGGCCTGAAGGTTAGTCACATGCTCTGGGCAGGCAGTAATTTCATCACCTTTTTACCACGTGCCAGTTGCTGCCTTATTGTTCAGTGGGCATGTGCAGGGGCATAACTAGAAATCACTGGGCCCCCCTGCGAAAATTTGGATGGGGCTCCCCCCATAGGTGCCAAATAATTGTAATGGGGCAGCGTTTCCCCATAAAATAATCGTAATGCGGCATTGTTTCACCATAAAATAATTGTAATGCGGCATTGTTTCACCATAAAATAATTGTAATGCGGCATTGTTTCACCATAAAATAATTGTAAGGTAGGCAGCATTTCACCAGAAAATAATCGTAAAGTGGGCAGCATTTCACCAGAAAATAATCGTAAAGTGGGCAGTATTTCACCAGAAGTATCATTACGCCCCTGGGCATGTGGAGGGTATTACATATGCTTGTTTACACTTCTCTCATCTTCTCTCCTCTTGCTATTTCTTGTACTACTTAGTGATCTCCTCCAGCCCCCTTACACGCAGGATTCACCAGTGCAATTGTTGTGTGCAATATAGTGTGAGGACAGTCCTGCATGTCCCCCCCTCCCCCCCCCCCCCCCCCCCATTTAGCACCTATAGTTGGAAGTGTGTCATAACCAATGTATGTTCAATTTCATTTGGAGCAGAAACTTCTCACTGCTTCATAATTTAACTCTTTAGTGCCCCCTAGTGGGCAGAAGTGATATGGCAAGGTCTAGTTTAGAATTTAGGATCACTGTCCAATCTTCTGTTGGCTGTATTACCTGCATATAGTAGTCTCACTTGTCTGCTGGGATGATTCCTGGCCTGCTCCTGTGCGTCTGTGCTTGTGGCAATGCCAGACACAGTGCCTGGTTGACATGCCTCTGTGTCCCCTATGTGTTGCTCTCTGCCCACTCTGCGCCCTGCTGTCACCCCCCCCCCAATATTGCCAGGAACGCCCCCTCCCTCCTCTCATTGGCCCTTCGCTGCCTATCCCCCTCCATTTCCTGCCTTTCTCAGCTATGTGCTTCTTGCTTGACTGTGTGACCCCTGAAAGAGAAAATAAGCCATTACAGGCTTCAGGGTGGTCGGGGAGCGGTGGGGATGGATTCTATATGATCCAGCTTGCCCCCCGGATCTGGTAGAGTGGTTTTTATTACAAATTTACGCCAGCTCTGGCTCTCTTTAAAGCACATGTGCTATAGAAGGAAAGTGAAAGACCAAGGTGTCAGGAAAATCACAGAAAAAGAAAGACTGATAAGTGTTGAAGCAATGTAATAATATGTGGATGGTCAATGAGATGCAAATAATTTTGAGTTGGTGATGAAGGGTTATGCAAATTTTGTATGCAGATTTATGCAGCTTTAACTACTAAACAATCGATCCACACCATTTGTCGTGGACGCGGCAGCAGCCCCAGGACCGCTCAACGCCAATTGGCGTGAAGTCCCAGAGTTATACAGGAGATTGCGCGTACCGATGCGCTCCTCTCCGTCATCAGTCTCGCAGCGACGATTGCTGCTAGGAGACTGTTAGATGGCGAAACCATTGTCTATTTACACTGTGTAGCGCTGCGATCTACGGCAGCACTGTTCGCACTGTTCTGTGGACAGCCGTGTGGCTGTCCCCCTGGGAGGATGATGCCTATGACACCCAATTGCGGTGATTGGCGGAGGGGGGGGGGATAAAAAAAAAATCTTAAAATTTATTATAAAAAAGCCCAAATAAATACAATAAAAAAATAAACAAACATGCCAGCAGGGATCAGAGCCAACCAACAGAAAGCTCTGTTGGTGGGCAGAAAAGGGGGGGGGGGAGGGGAAAAAACTTGTGTGCTGAGTTGTATGGCCCTGCAGCAAGCCCTGAAAGCTGCAGTGGCCTAATTTGTAAAATATAGCCTAGGGGAGGTTAAGCCTGTGGTCCTTAAGTGGTTAAAATGGACCACTCACAATTGCATCTCATTGACCATCCCTAGAAATAAGATGAGCTTGAATTTTCATTTCTGCATTGAAATTTACATTTTCACCCAAGATGAAAATTTCACAAACATATGAAACCTCTTCAAAACGTGTGTTTTTTGGCAAATATTCTCATTTGTGTGTAAATGACTTTTCTCATGCTTATTGTGCATTTGGTGTGTGTTTTCCCACATATACTCATCTATGTGAAAAAAAAAATACCAAAAAGAAAATGGCCGTTTTTGCTCATCGCACCAATAATTAATTTGGTGTGTATGATTGTGTTCCAACATCTCAGTCAAAAGTTCTTCCATTTGAAAACAGCCCACTTATTAACCTGAAGCGTGAGAAGTATGGAGGCTGCTGTCTTCTTTCCCAGTGGCTTGGCTATCAAGCTGAGCATATGCCTTTTGTTGTTTTTGAGTGACACACCTGCAACAAGCATGGACAAAGTGGAGTCAAAGCATCTGATCTGAATGCTCATTCTGGGTCAGTGGCTTAAACTATTAGAGGTGGAGCATCAGCACAGAAGCCAGGCAACTGGCATGTAGCATTGTTAGAGAATAACAATGGCAGCCTCCATATTCCTCTCACTTCAGTTTCCGATCTTTAACCAAGAATGGATTTTCAAATTCCTTGATAGAAGTGGAAAGATTCCAGGCACCAGACCAAAGGTTCCAACACCAGCGTCACCTTTATAACATCCTTAGATGCCGACAGACAGTATAAGGACACTCCTTATGGACACTCTGGCCTAACACCTAACAGTCGCTTCATGGGTTATACCCGCTGCGTCAGAGGCAAGAATCACATCAAGTTACCGGTACAAGACATGAACATTAAATAGAAATTAGATGCATAGCAGGTGCTTACCTCCCCTACCAGCGTGCTCGGTAGTGGGGAGCTACCTGGAGATGGTAAGCAAACCTTGTATTTAATGTTCATGTCTTGTACTGGCAACTTGATGTGCTTTTTGCCTCTGACGAAGCGGGTATAATATGAGAAACGGCTGTTAGGTTTTGGAACTTTGGGTCTGGTGCCCAGATTCTTTCCACTTCTAACGATCTATTGATTGCTACCAGTCTGGAGGCAGAGTCCATCAGAGTCCATCCTACCTATTTCCCGCACTCAGCAGTCTGTCTGGTCTGGTGCTGATGCTATACATCTATTTGGTTACTATTGGGTCTACAAGTTACTAGCCAGTTGTTCCAATTTTTTTTTCAAACCGTTAAGGGTGTCCTCTATGAACATACAGTACATGTACCTTTCCAACGGGGGCGTAGCAATAGGGGTTGCAGAGGTTGTGGCCGCATTGGGGCCCTGTAGGGCCCTCCTTAAACTTCAGTATTAGCTCTCTATTGGCCCTGTGCTCATAATAATCACTTCTATAGATACTTTGAACAGTGGTAATCATTAACAAGCTGTTTCCCATTCCCTTCTTGCACCTCTGACACTGTAGTTGCCATTGGCAGGTATTGGTGCGCCGTATCAATTGTTATGTATAGAGTGTTTGGGGGGCCCCAATGTAAAACTTGCATCGGGGCCCACAGCTCCTAACCTACACCACTGCTTTCCAGTATAAGATAATTATTAATTTATTTGACCCAGAGAGTAATCTTAAAAGGGCTTTTTGCTTTTCAGCTGCTTAAACCAGGATTGAACTTCATTCAAATCCCTTGAGTGGCAGAGATCCTGTTAAGATCCCCTTGTGTGTAAGGGGCTTAAAGAGACTCTGAAGCAAGAATAAATCTCGCTACAGAGCTCAAAGTTAGCAAGGGCATGTGTGCCCCTGCTAAACCGCCGCTATCCCGCTGCTAAACGGGGGTCCCTTCACCCCCAAACCCCCCACTGCGACACTTGGTCGCAGACTTGGTCGCTCCTGGAGGCAGGGCTAACGGCTGCAGCCCTGCCTCCAGTCGCGTCTATCAGCGGCGCATCGCCGCCTCTCCCCCGCCCCTCTCAGTGAAGGAAGACTGAGAGGGGCGGGGGAGAGGCGGAGATACGCGCTGACAGACGCGCGTGGGGCAGGGCTGCGGTGGTTAGCCCTGCCCCAACCAGGAAGCGCTCCCTTGCTGCACCGAGGGGATTTGGGGGATCAGGGACCCCCGTTAAGCCGCGGGATAGCGGCGGTTTAGCAGGGGCACACATGCCCCTGCTATTTATGAGGTTTGAAGCGAGATTTATTCTCGCTTCAGACTCTCTTTAAATCTGCTCTGTCCTATATTTAAAAACGATGGTTAGGGCATATCTAGCTGGTACAATATATTCATCTCTCATACGCACTGGGATACTCAGCTAAAAATCCTTCTTAAGTGGTATCTTACTCCAGCTAAATTAGCAAAGTTCTCACCCTCCAATTCCCCTATGTGCTGGAAAGGTTGTATGAATGCGGGAACATTAGCACATTTTGTATGGGAGTGTCCAAAAGTTAAATACTGGCAATGTGTGTTTTTAATTCTACAAAAAGCTTTGTCACAACAAATAGTATTGACACCGCATTTTGGCCTTACTAAATATTTGTCTGAGGGGATTTGGGTTACGCGATAAGTTTATCACTACACATGTTTTGTGTGCTGCATGTAATTTATTATGCAAATATTAGAAAACAGATGACATACCTTCAATGCCTCAATTAATAAATAACATTCAATACAACTTAAGAATGAAATGATACGTTAGAAGCAGAGAACACGTGACACCTTTAGATGGAGACTTCTTTCGTTTATTCCTGCAGTAAAGACACACTCAGTGAAGGTAAATAATGTTTACATTAACCCAGAAATATAAACCATAATGAGGGCTGGAACCCACTGCTAGCGATTTCCCTAAACGCTCAGCTAATGTTAGTGGAAGGGCCAAATTCCACCAAAATCGCAAATGCAGAACATGCAGCATTTTTGAGCGTTATCGTTTCTGCAATGTAAAGTATATAAACGCTGGCATAATCGCTCGTCAAAACCTACACAGACGATTTTGCAAGCGTTTTTACATTACTGCACACTGTAACAAAATTAAAATTTAATTGAAAGGACCAATCAGAATTGAAACCGCTAATCGCTTATCTCTACACAACCGCTGGCAAATTGATTACACTTCTTAAAATCACTACCAAAACGCTCATGAAATCGCTTACAAACCGCTCATACAAAACGCTAGTGATTGCGATTAGTGATAGCATTTTCTACTGGGTTCCAGGCCTTAAGCTGTAAGAACAGGCAATGAAGTATGGAAATGTAAGATGAGCCCACACAAGATTGTAAATTACTTTTATATGGTATTACTATTAATGAACTGGTCTTTACAGTTTTCAATGTTATTTTATTTATTTTTATTTTTTCATATATTTTAATGCCTTGCTTCTATTCTCATGCATTTGTTTCAAAGACACTAGCAAAGTGTTTACCTTATAACAATAATTACTAAGAGATATGATCAGCTAAAATGATCAATGGTATAATCAGCTAAAGCTATGTGTAAAAGTTTAGCTATTTAGCAACAACAATGTTATATTGCGAATACTATATGCAATGTTCTACTTTGTTCTTTATGTGTATTTTTCACTGAATGTTTATATAACGTATGTGTATAATTGTCTTGTAACAAGTACCAATAAAAAGTTAAAGAGACACTGAAATCTCTTTTCTTACCTTATCCTGTTATAAAGCCCTCTTCAGAATGAAATTCTAAGTGGAATCTCAGCATCCCCGCAGCAGATGAGTGATTTATTACCGAGAAATAGACCTGCAAAGTTCCACGACTTTGCAGGTCACAGATTATTCTGCCCTGGGGAGGCAGAGTTTTGCGCAGTAGCTCTGCCTTCTCCACACTCAATCTCTGTCGATCTCCACCTCCTCCCCACCCCAATCAGTGAAAGAAGACTAAGAGGGGCGGGGAGAGGCGTAGGTCAGTGTAGATTGACTGCGGAGTAGGCAGAGCTACAGCGCAAAGCTCTGCCTCTTCCAGGAAGAAAAGCCCTGCAAGTCCTGGAACTTTGCAGGTCTATTTCTTGGTAAATCACTCGTTCTGCCGCAGGAATGCCGTGATTCCACTTGGAAGTTAATGCTGAAAACTTTAACAAAATAAGGTAAAAAAAGAGACTTCAGAGTCTTTAAAATTGGAAGAAAAAAAAAAAAAGAAAAAAGGATGTTCAGTACCACATACAGACACTAGGTGGCATGCAAACACCTTTCTTTCTACAGGGTTTGTTATATTTGCAATTGAGACGAGATGACAATGAAATTGTAACATCATCTCTCAGCATAAAGGAAATTGTGTATGAAATGAAGAATGCGGGTGTAGCTTCCGCATTTTTGTTTTTCTAAAAAAGGCTAAAGCAGTTGCTATTTAAAAGTTTCATGTTAGCTAATGCATGAATGTACCACAAATCTGCATACGAAAGTGGGACGCATGGAAGAGCTGAGAGTGAAGATTAATGTGGTTATTGTGTCAGATACTGTTGCTGGTGTTTTCTTTTGACCCTTATTCTCTCATGTACTTTGGCTCTTGTGCTGGTTTACCTTCTAGAAGTGGCTGTATCCCAGGATGATTCAGGTTGTTCAGCCAATCACAGAGGTCCAAGCAGAGGCATCACTAGGGTTGGCATCACCAGGTGCAGAAACTTATGGTTTAACCCCCTCTGACCGCATGAACCTTCAACTTTACCAGGTAGTAACATTGTTTGTTATGGTGGGATGTTAGGATGATCGCCATGTGGCCCTGGTGGCATCTGAACTGTTATCAGCTCAACATGGAACAGCCAGAAGAGAGAAGAGCAGGAGGGAGAAGTACATCAGGCACTAACCTGGTCTGTATGTACATAGCCTACTACACTCTCCCTTAGCCTGGAGCTTGGTGCCACCCCCTCTGCTGGTGATACCTAGTGCGGTCCGCACCTACCGCACCCCCCCCCCCCCAGTGATGTGAATAGGTCCAAGGTTGGGCCGGCTATTAGGATTAGGCAGATGGTACCTGTGTTGAAGTGTCAGTGGGCCTCTAATAGGGGTGATAGGTGCAGCCACATAAATAGCCTGCTGCTCTTCTTCTTAGACATTCTGGACTGTGGTGCACATTGATGTGATACAAGTGAAACGTGGAAGCTGGACAAATATTTCAAGGGAATGAACAGTCACTCTCACATACACTTAGGAAAACTAAATCTAATGGAACGACTTCCTAATCTTATCTACAACAATGAATTAGAAAGCCTGCAGAATACACACCCAGAAAAAAGAATACACTCCCATATTGTGACTCATTACCAGGGCCGGATTTGTACTTCCAAGTGCCCTAGGCCAGCTGACACCAACCGCCCCCCCCCCCCATCAAATTCTCTCCAACCCTCTGAGTAGCAATAACTGGTTTGAATGAGCTCCCCTCCATTTTGCTGCTCTGCCCCTCATTTGGCAAAGAAGCAGTGCATGCCCAAAGCATTCTCGGCCTCGGCTGCTGTGCACATCTGAGTGCTAAATTGCAAGGAGCACGAGTAGCCAGAGCATGTGCTGATTCTTTTCCCTCTGTGCGACTGGCTACAGACAGTCAGAGCCACAAACAGGTGACAGGGCAGCGCTATTGAAAGAAGCTCATCCAAAACAGAGAACATGTGAGTAGAATATCTAAAACCACACATGCTGACATAGATGTGCTTTAAACAGTGACAATATAGTACTTAGGGCAAGGCAAGGAATGACAGATGAGTCAGTAGGAAGTTTTGAAGTTATTAAAACAGAATGATAACATTTATTAGCTAACTGTAAATAAAAAAAATGAGCCTTTGGCTTCTTCAGACTTTGTATATGTTTGTAGACTTTATACTAACAAGATGTTAAAGCACACAACTATATATACATTCAGCATCAGAAGGAGATGTATAGTTTGTTTTGCAAATATAAATACATGTAATATAATTGCCATCCTGTTTCACTGATAGCTAGCAAAGTACAATGCTCTTCTAAAATGAGTCAAGAAAGAGTTAAGCTGTAGCAAAGAGAATGCTGTGGTCATTCCCTAGGAAAAAAACAAACAAACAAACCATAAATTCAACAGGTCACAGGTCTTTAAGAGCTGACCAGACCAGTAATAAATCTGACAGCGCAGAGGGAGAAGATTCCTGTTTGTGATTCTGAATTTGTGCATGAAAAAACTTACAGAACTCAAGAGTTCTGCTACTAAACCCAGGCTGGCACTTCTCACAGCAGCTTGTATGTCCCCACCATCATACATACAACATAATCATCCGGGGACAACACATACTGACTGTCCTCAAACACACTCTACACAAGTGAGAGAGATGCAGGGATCTCTGGAATTCAGGCAGACCAGAGCAAAGCAGGGGAGATGATTTACTTTGACATGTGACCTCTTATCTCTCAAAGTCCAGCGCCCTGCTGATTTTTATCGCCCTAGGCCTTGACCTTGGTGGCCTTCCCAGAAATCCGGCCCTGCTCATTACTGTATATCTTTGCGTGCATGTAACTTATTATCATTTTCATACAGGTTTTCTTTAGGGCCTGATCGGAGATTGATTAAAGGGAACCTTAACTGTACTTAAAAAAAACCTGGGCTTTTCCAATCCCCCCTGCAGCTGCCCTGTGCCCTCACCGTTCCTTGACTCCCTCCCCTGCCACGGGTTAGTTTCGTTTTTGGCCGACTAAGAGTCGGCCCCTGTCCACGTGTCTTCTTGTATGTGTTCCAGTCGTCAAGCGAGTCCTGTGCAGGCGCAGTAAGAGAAACCTTCTTTCGCCATCTAAAAGTCTCCTATTGGTAGACTGATGACGGAGCGGAGCTCCGTCACTCAAGTGAGGATGCGCGCGCATTGGCGCGCGTGATCCCCTGTAAAACCCAGCCCCAGGACTTGACGCCTTTCAGCGTTACGTGGTCCTGGGGCTGCCACCTTTCCGACGCCTATTGGCATTAGGCAGTCAGGATGGGGTTAAGGAGGATCTGTCAGCCATACTATCTCAGAAAATAAAACACATAAGTAGAAAAAAAATACTTACTCTACTTACATAACCCATGCATACCTCCCAACATTTTCAGCACAGAAAACAGGACACTTAGGCCACACCCCTAACCACACCCCCAATACCCCTAGACACGCCCACCATTTTTAAAAACATTTTTTTATTAGTATTATTAATATGGCTCTTGATAGGGGTGGAGGGGAGCGTGTGGGTGCCCGTGGGTGTGGGGGAGCGTGTGGGTGCCCGTGGGAGGAGGCGAGAAAAAAAAAACTGATTGAGGCACCAGCCCCGGGGATCTGTATGCGGGATGGATTGCCGCCGCTATTTCTCCCTCCCTCCCTCCTAATGTGCCCCCCCAGTGTCGCCCCACCTGCCTGCAGAGAGTTCAATGCAAAGCGGGCTGTCATTTAATGATCTGGCAATTGCCTCTCCGTGCGTTTCATTTGCTCTTCTCGGCTTCCTGCTTCCTGTGACGTCACAGGAAGCCAAGAAGAGCAGCTGAAACGCACGGAGAGGCAATTGCCAGATCATTAAATGACAGCCCGCTCCGCATTGAACTCTCTGCAGGCAGGTGGGGGCGACACTGGGGGGGCACATTAGGAGGGAGGGAGGGAGAAATAGCGGCGGCAATCCATCCCGCATACAGATCCCCGGGGCTGGTGCCTCAATCAGTTTTTTTTTTCTCGCCTCCTCCCACGGGCACCCACACGCTCCCCCACACCCACGGGCACCCACACGCTCCCCTCCACCCCTATTAAGTGCCTCGATCAGTTTTTTTCCTTCTCTCTGCCCAGCGGCCGGGACAGAAGGGGGGGCAGCGCGGGATGGCGGGAGGGCCCCCCCAAATCGGTACAGTCCCGATCAAATCGGGACTGTTGGGGACTATGCCCATGTATTGCACTGTCCTCATTTTGATTGTGTCTATCTTGAAGCCAATCCTGACATAATTTCCTCTCTTACTCTGTCTGTTTATCATTGCCCGCCCTCCTTCCAGTCTTCAGGCACTCCCACCCATCTCTGCAGTAGAAAGTGCATTGTTTCAGCATGAGAAATATTGGTCAATCAGAGGAACAGAGGTGTGGCAGGAGAAAACCGGAGGGAAACAGGCTTCAGCCAATTAGGCTGCATTAGCTATGTCTGAGGGGAAAGGAAAGAAGAAAAAAAACAACCCAGCATGCCCTGCAACTTCCTTTGTGCAGCAGATGTACCAAATAAGGGCCAGGGAAACTGGGGAATGATGTTTTATGGAGAAGAAAAGAGAGAGTGATTTTTAACTTTTGGATTGCCTGGTTAGCATTAGGGATATGGCGAACGGTTCATGAACCGTTCGCCGGCGAACATCTCCAAATCCCTGGGGCTCTTACTATTTCCATGTCGCACTGACCCGGAGTAGTACGCCTGCGCTGCCCAGCGGAGCACGTTCTAGATCGCGCTCCTGTTGCCGGGCACTTTCCGCGCATGTGCGTGACGTCATGAATGACATCACGCTCATGCGCAGAGAGTGCCCGGCAACAGGAGCGCGAACTAGGACGCGCTCAGCCGGGCAGCGCAGGCGTACTACTCCGGGTCAGTGCGACCCGGAAGTGGTAAGAGCTCCAGAGATGTTAGCCGGGCGAACAGTTTGCCACATCTCTAGTTACCATCCTTCTTACTTGTTTACTAGATCAAAATAAAGAATTGATTTTTGATTTTATTCCTGACAGTTACACTTTTAAGGGGCACACACACCATTCAGAGTACTTCTGCCATGAATCAGACCCATAAGTAAAATGATTATAGTGCTTTTTGCCAGTGCCACACCCACACAGCAATAACTGAGGCAGGCCTGGATTTACATTACAGGAGCCTATAGGCACAGATGTTCTGGCACCTTAGACTCCGCCCTCCATGAACCTAAAAATCTTCACCGAACCGCACCAGACGTGTGCTGGCTGTCCCAGCTGTCATTTCTCCCTTTCTTCTCTTGCCCATCATCATTAGGTAGCCAGTGGTACCCTCAGTATTAAGTAGGAAGAGAGGGCCCCCAAGTACTATGTAGCCAGAAGTGCCCCTGACTAAATTGAGATCTGGTCAGTGCCATGCCATAACCAGGGTGAGTAATAGGGGCGTTACAATAGACCCTGCAAGGGATGCAGCCGCAGGGGGGCCCAAAAGCCACAGGGGGGCCCTGTGGGAGGGAGACATTTCTTTTCCCTGTCCTGAGAGATTGACAACTAAGGACACAGAGAAAAAACTTTCTGTTCTCTGCACAATTGTTCTAATGACTGGATCTGCTCAGCCACTGATGAGGAATCATACTAAGTTTTGCAGACAAAGATTTGTAGACAGTCCCTATTCAGTGTTCAGCAGGGTCTTGTGTACAGCGCACATCCCCCCAAACTTTTCTACCCTTCCCCAATTGTTCTGTACTGTAGAGATGCTGGAGAAGTATGCAAAGCTAGTTCTGCTCCATCAGAGATGGACAGAGTGAGTGTAATAAGCTGAGGCTGGGTTTTCTGTTTGCGTTTTCTGTACACCATGTGTGTCTGTATGGGGCCCATCCAAAGTATCACAGGGGGGCCCAGTGATTTATAGTTACGCCCCTGGTGAATAACCTCTCATTTACACTCCACTCTCCATAGGCTAGGAGGAAGATACTTGGAGAGGGGAGTACGCCTTTCCATCACCAGGCGGCTGTAGGCACATGCCTACAGTGCCTTATGGTAAATCCGTCACTGGACACCAGTTTTATGCTAAGGATAGGCTCTTCAGAAAGACAGAGTTCCTTCATTTCTTAGTTAGAGCATTCAGAGATTCACCACAATGATTTTTAAAAATAATTTTATTAAGAGAAAAAATGGTGCAGAAATATTTACAGCAAATTATTATATTATTATAAAACAAATGGAACAATCAAATTCAAAGGGAATCACATTGAAAGAATGCTGAAGTAAGCCTTCCTGGTGTTGGTGCAGTTTATAGTACAGCTCAGATCACTTGAAGACTAAGCCCAGTCTGTTGTGATGAGGGTTATTTGGCTCTCACCAGCTATCTCACACTAATGTGCAGTATCTTTTATCCTGAAATCTGGGGAGTGTTGTCTGATATCATGTCCAGCATCAATACCTTCAGGATAATTGCACACGCAGTGTGTTTGTCCCGCGGCTAGGGAGCCCACCGCAGGACAATTACACCACACCATTTTGTTTTTCAATCTCCCTGTGGCAGAGTACGCCGGCAGGGTAATTTGTATAGCTCCGCCCCCTCACAGATACGTGTTCCCTACTGGACTGGAAGTATGTCACTGAATTGTGAATGGGTGGCGCATCCACGCTGCACCCAGAGCCGGGCCGCCCATAAGGCGGGGCAAGGCAGGTTCCTCAGTTGGCAAAGTCAGGGGGGGGAGGCCGAGCAGGAGGGGTAGCAGGCAGGAAGGGGGTATTGGGCACAGCCCCCTTCTCTCACCCGATCTGTGCTCCCCCTCCAGCTATTAAGCGCAGCAGCATAGTATAATCAGGCAGCGGGCTGGGATGACTCACAACTTCCATGTTCCAGCATGCGTTCCACTCTCGTCAGTTCCTGCAATGCCGCCCACTGTACTGTAAGTGGACGGCATTGCAGGAAGTGACGAGATTGGAATGCACGCTTGAACCTGAAAGAGGTGAGTCATCCCTGCCAGCTGCCTGGTCGTACTATGCTGCTGGCTGCTGCGCTTAATAGCTGGAGCGAGAACCAGGTGAGGGAGGGGGAGTACGACCCCCTCCCCGCCACTGTGCCTTCTGCCCCCCTTTCTGCCTGCTACCCTCTCGAGGAGGGCGGTTATTATACTGGAGGGGTTATTATACTGGGGGGGATCTCACAAGTTTGCCTCGGGTGGCAAAAAGTCTAGAACCGGCCCTGGCTGCACCACATGTGCAACTCGGCAGCACACTGCAGAGTCTGCAGAGTACGCCGACATGATGCAATGGGCTATGTGTGCAAGGGGCCTAAATGTTACCTTGCCCAAGTCCATATGTCCGAGCGGCAAGACTTTGGAGACTATACACAAGCATAATATTCACTAGTATGAAATAATATTTTAATAGAGACCAAACATACCCTGAATGTGATTTGTATTATCCCCAAGACAGCTTCAGTGTCTTTCTTGGCTTCCAGACTTTGTAACATAGGTGTCTTGTACCAATCCAGTTCACATGTTCTCCCATGACCCCAGGTCCACATTGCATTAACTTAACACTGTATACAAAACTGTATACTAGGCTCACTTCATGAGGGGCTATAAAGATAATGGCTGCTAAGGAAGGACTTTTCCTCTGAAAAATAAGGGTCAATGACTGTTAAGGTGCTCACTAATAATCCAATCTTTTTTCTACAATCTGACCAAATGTATATAGTAGAAGGGTAAACTAAATGAATACATACTTTATGTAGTCTTTCATATTACATAGAAGTGGTAAGATTGGACAAATAAGATTGGATCATTAGTTGGCACCTTTATGACACTTGCATTTCTGTGAAGCATTTGGTTGTACTGTACTTGTGATTTGCTTTTGTTATATGTGTCTGTCTAAAGCCTAACTCTAAATTTTGGTTATGTGTGTCTAAAGGGGAACTTTGATGAACAACTTTGAGATTAAGGTTAAATGAGTGGTGCTGTATTTAGCCTCACTTCCCCTGACCCCACTCCATAAGCTAATTGCCTCCATTTGTAGGTCCAGAAAGACCAAGTAGTCTACAAGGATTTCATTGGCTGATTGTAAATTGATCCTGTCAGCCATGTCCCGAGTGAGGTCCCATGTGGGCCCCTCAGCATCAGGGGCCCTGGTGTGGTCATACCCTGTGCATCCCCTTTTGCTTTGCCAATGCTGGTTCTATATAAATTAAAAATAGCAGTAATAATTTTAATCCAATAACCATTTAACCACTTAAGCCCAAAGGGTTGAAATTTTTTTGCATCTAAGCAACTTTCACCTCCCATTCATTTGCTAATAACTTTATCACTTCTCGGCGCGATGAATGGATCTATATCTTGTTTTTTTCGCCACCAATTAGGCTTTCTGTGGGTGATACATTTTGCTGAGAATTAATTTATTGTAAATCCATTTTAACAGGAATAGTAAGAAAGAAATGGAAAAAAATCATTATTCCTCAGCTTTTGGCCATTATAGTTTGAAATTAATACATGCTACCATAATTAAAACCTATGTACTTTATTTACCAACTTGTCCCGCTTATTACACCATTGAAATGATGTCCCTATCACAATGTATGGCGCCGATATTCAATTTGGAAAAAAAGTTGCATTTTTTCAATTTGCGTCCATCACTATTTAGAAGCCCATAATTTAATAAATCCTATTGATATACTTCTTTGACATGCATATTTAAAAAGTTCAGACCCTTAGGTAACTATTTATGTTTTGTTTTTGTTTTTTATTATTGTAATTTTTTTTTTTTATTTAAACTTGTATGTGGGTATTGTTTGGTGTGGGAGGTAAACAGGGTTTTTTTAATGTATTAAAATGTATTTATTTAACACAAAGTGTGTTTTTGGTGTAATTTGCTATTTGGCCACAAGATGGCCAAAGTCAAAAAGTCCTGGGAGCGATCGATCTCGCTCCCAGGCAGAAGAAAGGAGACCAGAGCTCAGAAAAGCCGCAGCTTTTCTCCGGGGGGGGGGGGTCCGATCAGCGAAAGGGATTTATAATCCCTTTCACTGATCGGTGGGCTAACGGCCAGCAGCTGGGGGCGCGCACGGGGGGGGGGATTGCCCGCGGGAGCGCGCGCGACCCGCGGGAGTGCGCGCAGCCTAACTGGACGAAAATTTTCGTCCAGTTAGGCTGAAGTGGTTAAAGTTGGTAGGTTCGCTGGGGAAATGTAAAAATGGAGTGTGAGCAATTACTTCCAGTACTTGGTGCACATCCTGGCAGGATGCGTGGTCAGCTCCATTCCCTGTTGCAGCTGTGCCTCCCTGGTGACTGGTAGCCAATAAATACTGAATATACTCGCATATAAGCGGACCCGTGTATAAGCCGAGGTACCCACTTTTCCCTCAGAAACCAGGAAAAAGTGATTGACTCACGTATATGCCCCCTCTACAATATAGCCCTCGCCATAGTAGCCAGATGTTCCCCCTGTACAAGTCAGCCCCCCTCCCCATAGCCAGATTTGCCCCAGGATCATACAGCTGTGTCTCAAAAAGCCACTAGATGGCGTCATAGATTTATATCTATGACGCCATCTAGTGACTTTTTGAGACACAGTGATTGCCAGATAGGAAGAATCCCCGATCATATCATATAGCACATTCACTGCACAGTAAAAATCCTTTGATTTCACAGAATGGTGTCTGCTGGCATTACACAATACTTTTCCTCACTCAGGAGAGCAGACTGTCCACTGCTAGGAAAGATTCCCTAGAGGCCAGGCCGGCCGGCTTACCTTATTTCTATGTGGGGCCCGAAATGCCTGGTGCGTGACACTGCCTGCATGTACGTGTATGACAGGTGGGGGGCGGAGTTAGAGGCGGCGCCGCACGTAGTAAAAAAAAATACTTGTGTGGCTGCTCGCTCTGAGAGGAAAGGGGGCGGTCCGGTAGACGGCACAGCAGCCTGTCATAGAGGCGGGGCGGCAGCAAGCATGAAAAAAAATACCAAAAACACACAAACTGCAGTAGCAGCCGTGACGAGCGCCCCCCTCCGCGTTGCGGCCCTTCCTCCCACAGAGCTCCAGGAGAACATTTGTAGTTGCCTGGTGGATGAGACACTGCTGATGATGGACACCTATGTTGTGAGGGTCACCAAGGGGAGGCAAGGGAAGGGGTGTGAACATTAAGGGGGCCTTATCAAAGTTTTGCTGGGGGGCCCCATGATTTGCAGTTACACCACTTTTTGTGTTATTGGGGAAACAATATGGGTCCCTTCACACTT
Organism: Hyperolius riggenbachi; assembly: GCF_040937935.1. Lineage (NCBI taxonomy): Eukaryota > Metazoa > Chordata > Amphibia > Anura > Hyperoliidae > Hyperolius > Hyperolius riggenbachi. The sequence continues at coordinate 74,944,590 of NC_090648.1, forward strand.
TTAAAGCATGATTTCAGCAGTGCTGCAAATCACTGGCGATTTGAAAAGTGCTAAGGCAATGCAAAGTCTATAGAAGCATTTACACGGCAGCGCTTGCAATTTCCAGAAATCGCTGACGTGCTGCACGTAGCATTTTAGAAGCATTCCTGATTGCAATTTTTATTCACTGAATGAGAATCGCAAAACACAGTCGCTGTACAATCGCAAGGGTGATTGGAATGCAAATCTCAATCGCTGATTGCGCTTTGTGATTTCTAGTGTGAATGGGCCCTGATGCTACTATGATTGTCAGGCTTCACTTCAGATGCTAAGGCCTTGTTCACATTATAGGCTCTGAAAGCGCTTGTGCAATGATTCTCTATGAAAGAGTTCATATCAGAGCGGTTGGTTTGCGACCCGCTTTGAAAAGCGTTGCTTGGGCCATTTTTGAGGCGATTTGCCTCAATGGAAGGTATAGGAAAAACGCAAAACGCTCACAAAATCGCTTTGGCAAGCGATTGCGTGAGCACTTTTTTCTGGATCAAAAGATGGAAGCGCTCTGCAAAAGTGCTTACAAAAACGCCCACTAAAACGAGCGAACACGCAGAGAATCGCAGGAAAACGCTTTAAAAAGACGCAGAAGAAAACAGTCCAACGCGGACGGACACGCGAGCCGAACGCAATGTGATCAAGGCCTAAGTCTGTCTTTCCATAGGAGATGATAATCGTTTAATATGAATAGAACAAATGAAGGCTGAGAGTCAGCAGGTTCACAGCGATGGCCAAGATGACGGCTGATCTGGGACCTTTCATCTCTCCTCTGTTCACAGGGGACGGTCTTTCTGGAATAAAAAATATAGTTAAGTTATATATTTTGTTGTTAGCACTAAATGCATAAAAGTTCTGAAATCTGTGGAATGCTACAGCTTTATTAGCCAGTTGCATAGCAATCACAAGTAAGGATGGTCAATGAGATGCAAATAATTTTGAGTTGATGCTGCATTATGCTAATTTTCTATGCAAATTTGAAAATAAACTAATCAAATCTTGCTGAGGTAAAATTTGATTGGTCCATTTTCAAGCTGCGTTCATATGCATATTCCTGCATCAAGTCTAAAAATTATTTGCACAAGTAGAAATGGGTCAATGAGATGTAAATATTTCTGGCTGACTTCCTGTCCGTTGTGAGTGGTCCGTTTCCAAGCTGCCTATAGTGTGCAGGAAATCTGAACTTCAAAGGGAATTTGCATCTATGACTGCTAGGTGTAGGAAGATGATACCCTTGTTCATGGTCCATAGCTAAAAATATTAGAAGCCAGTTGCGTGTGGTCTGGTATTAGTCATGGAGAGAATCCGAAGACATAACAACATAAGTTGTTTAGGTGATACCTAGAGATGTAGTGAACGGTTCGCCGGCGAACGGATTCGTGCCATAATGCACTATGAGGGTCAACTTTGACCCTCTGCATCACAGTCAGCAGGCACATTGTAGCCATTCAGGCTACACTAAGCCCTGGAGCCCCACTCCCCATATATAAGGCAGGCTCCGGCGGCCATTAGCCTCACTCATGTGCCTGCTAGAGACAGACTAGGGACAGCTGCTGCAGACTTGTTCTTCTAGGCACAGATTAGTTAGGTTCTTGGATGCTTAGCTTGCTCCTGGCTGATTATTATTGCTTTTATAGCACCCCTCAACAGCTCTTTTCAGAGCTCATCCTGTACTTTTTTTTTTTCTGTGTGTCAAACTGACACTTTTGTTGCATGCACAGCCTTGCTAATTCATAGTGTGTGTGCCACTGCCAGCAGCCCAGCACATTCAGTGGCTACCTGTGTGTGTGACAGGGAGCTGCACATTGTACTACCCAGTACTGCATATACCCAGTACCTGTTGTGTTTACTTAACCCACCTTATCACTGCATATACCCAGCTTTGTGTTGAGTGAACCCACCTCACTGCATCTAACTACCTGTTGTGTTGAGTGAACCCACCTCACTGCATCTAAGTACCTTTACTGTTCAGTGAACCCACCTCACTGCATCTAACTACCTGTTGTGTTGAGTGAACCCACCTCACTGCATCTAAGTACCATTACTGTTCAGTGAACCCACCTCACTGCATCTAACTACCTGTTGTGTTGAGTAAATCCACCTCACTGCATCTAAGTACCTTTACTGTTCAGTGAACCCACCTCACTGCGTCTAACTACCTGTTGTGTTGAGTGAGCCCACCTCACTGCATCTAAGTACCTTTACTGTTCAGTGAACCCACCTCACTGCGTCTAACTACCTGTTGTGTTGAGTGAACCCACCTCACTGCATCTAAGTACCTTAACAGTTCAGTGAACCCACCTCACTGCAAGTACCTTTACTGTTCAGTGAACCCACCTCACTGCATCTAACTACCTGTTGTGTTGAGTGAACTCACCTCACTGCATCTAAGTACCTTTACTGTTTAGTGAACCCACCTCACTGCATCTAACTACCTGTTGTGTTGAGTGAACCCACCTCACTGCATCTAAGTACCTTTACTGTTCAGTGAACCCACCTCACTGCATCTCACTACCTGTTGTGTTAAGTGAACCCACCTCACTGCATCTAAGTACCTTTACTGTTCAGTGAACCCACCTCACTGCATCTAACTACCTGTTGTGTTGAGTGAACCCACCTCACTGCATCTAAGTACCATTACTGTTCAGTGAACCCACCTCACTGCATCTAACTACCTGTTGTGTTGAGTAAATCCACCTCACTGCATCTAAGTACCTTTACTGTTCAGTGAACCCACCTCACTGCGTCTAACTACCTGTTGTGTTGAGTGAGCCCACCTCACTGCATCTAAGTACCTTTACTGTTCAGTGAACCCACCTCACTGCGTCTAACTACCTGTTGTGTTGAGTGAACCCACCTCACTGCATCTAAGTACCTTAACAGTTCAGTGAACCCACCTCACTGCAAGTACCTTTACTGTTCAGTGAACCCACCTCACTGCATCTAACTACCTGTTGTGTTGAGTGAACTCACCTCACTGCATCTAAGTACCTTTACTGTTTAGTGAACCCACCTCACTGCATCTAACTACCTGTTGTGTTGAGTGAACCCACCTCACTGCATCTAAGTACCTTTACTGTTCAGTGAACACACCTCACTGCATCTCACTACCTGTTGTGTTAAGTGAACCCACCTCACTGCATCTAAGTACCTTTATTGTTCAGTGAACCCACCTCACTGCATCTAACTACGTGTTGTGTTGAGTGAACCCAGCTCACTGCATATACCTAGCATCCCCTCCGAGATGGACAAAATGGACAAACCAGGTAGAGGAAGAGGTAGAGGCAGACCCAGAAGAAGGCCACCAGGCACCGGCAGGTCTGTGCGAGGTGGTGTTGCTGTGATTTCATGTGGACCTGTCCCAAAATACAGTGCTCAGAAGAAGGCACGTGCCATCACTTCCCAAAATTGTGAGGACGTGGTTGAGTATTTAACACAGAAGACCTCATCTCCCGCAGCCAGTGCCACCAGCGCTAGTACAAGCACCACATTCGCTGCATTTGACACTTCGCAGGAGTTATTTGGCGGTGGTGAAATCACTGATTCACAGCCACTACTGCAACAACAAGGAGAAGGCGCAGGTACACCACCTCATACGTCTGAGTAAGGTGGCGATAGTATGGACGTAACGTGTGAGGAGGGGGATGATGAACCACCTGAAGTTGGTGCAGTTGAGGAGGTGTCTCAGGAAAGCAAAGCTGGGCAGGAGGATTATGATGACGATTATACGGATGCCACGTATGTTCCCAGTAGAGGAGATGACCAGGGGGTCAGTTCAGAGGGGGAGTCAGAGAGGAGTAGGAGGAGACGACTCCATGATAGAAGCAGAGGGAGCTCGTCCTCAGAAACAGCTGGGGGCAGTGTCCGGCGCCATGTATCGCAAGCTATGGACAGCCAGCCAACATGCCCTTCAACGTCAGCTGCTAATGCCACCATAGCGCCATCACCCCAGGGGGGCTCAGCGGTTTGGAAATTTTTTAACGTGTGTCTCAGATCGGAGCAAAGCCATCTGCTGTCTCTGCCAGCAGAAATTGAGCCGTGGAAAGGCCAACTCTCACATAGGGACAAGTGCCTTACGAAGGCACCTGGAGAGAAGGCACAAACAGCTATGGCAAGAACACCTGAGGAAAAGCAGCACCCAAAATACAAGCCACCCTCCTTCTCCTCTTTCTTCTTCAGGTGCATCGTCTTCATCCGCTTTCTCCCTTGCACCTTCACAGCCACCCTCCTCCACACCGCCTCTTCCCTTGAGCGGTTCCTTCTCCTCTGCCCACAGCAGTACCCAGCTGTCCGTGAAGGAAGTATTTGAGCGTAAGAAGCAAATGTCTGCCAGTCACCCACTTGCCCGGCGTCTGACAGCTGGCGTGGCGGAACTATTAGCTTGCCAGCTATTACCATACAAGCTGGTGGAGTCGGAGGCTTTCCGTAAGTTTGTGGCCATTGGTACACCGCAGTGAAAGATACCAGGCCGCAATTATTTTTCACAAAAGGCCATACCCAAACTGTACCGTGCAGTTGAGAGGCAAGTGGTGTCATCTATTGCGAAGAGCGTTGGGTCAAGGGTCCACCTGACCACGGATGCCTGGTCTGCCAAGCACGGGCAGGGCCGCTACATTACGTACAAAGCCCATTGGGTCAACCTGGTGACCGATGGCAGTAAGCAGGGAGTACGTGGCTGCGCAGCGGACCGATTTGTCACACCTCCACGGCTTGCAGGCAGGCCTCCAGCCACCTCCTCTCCGCCTGCTACCACCTCTTCCCTGTCGTCATCCTCCTTCTCCTTGACTGGTGCCGCGATCTCCTCTCCAGCTACACAGCCCCTGCACCCCAGGGCCTATGCTGCATGCCAGGTACGACAGTGTCACGCAGTGTTAGACATGTCTTGCCTCAAAGCAGAGAGTCACACTGGAGCAGCTCTCCTGGCTGCTCTTAACAAACAGGTGGAGCAATGGCTGACCCCGCACAAGCTTGAGATCGGCAACGTAGTGTGTGACAACGGCAGCAATCTCATTTCTGCGTTGAATTTGGGAAAGATGACACAGGTACCCTGCATGGCACAAGTGCTGAATCTGGTCGTGCAAAGATTTGTGTCCAAGTACTTAGGCTTAGAGGACGTCCTGAAGCAGGGCAGGAAGTTGTGTGGGCATTTCAGGCCCTCTTACACGGCCATGGCACGCTTTGCGGACATTCAGCGTAGAAACAACTTGCCGGTGAGACGCCTCATTTGCAATAGCCTGACTCGCTGGAATTCCACTGTGCTCATGTTCTCTCGCCTGCTAGACCAGGAGAAAGCCGTCACCCAGTACCTGTATCATTACAGTACAAGGACACAATCTGGGAGGATGGGGATGTTGTGGCCCAACAACTGGACACTGATGCGAAATGCATGCAGGGACATGGAGCCCTTTGAGGAGGTGACCAAACTGGTGAGTCACGCTGAGGGCACCATCAGCAACTTGATCCCCTACGCCTACTTCCTGGAGCATGCCGTGCGTAGAGTGGTGGATACAGCTGTGGAGGAGCGTGAACGAGAACAGTTACAGCAGCAGGAGTCGTGGGAGAAATTTACATCCGAACCCGATGTTTCCACAACACCTGCAGCAGCACAGAGGGGGGAGGAGGAGGAGGAAGAAGAGGAGTCGTGTGGGGAAGGAGAGGAGTCAGACTCTGATGATGGTGATGAGGAAGGTGTTTCTGTGGAGGAGGAAGAGGCGGCGGAAGAACAACCGCGGCAGCCGTCACAGGGGGCTTCTGCTGCTCCACGTTCCCATGGTATTGTTCGTGGCTGGGGGGAGGAAGAGGAGTTGCGTCCCGTCACTGAGGAAGAGCAAGAGGAGATGGAGAGTACGTCTGCATCCAGCTTTGTGCAGATGGCCTCTTTCATGTTGTCCAGCCTGTTGAGGGACCCCTGTATTAAAAAACTCAAGGCGAATGACCTGTACTGGGTGGCCACGCTACTAGACCCTCGGTACAGGCACAAAGTGGCGGACCTGTTACCAACTCAACAGAAGGCGGAAAGGCTGCAGCACTTGCAGAACAAGCTGTCGATGATGCTTTACAATGCGTTTAAGGGTGATGTGGCTGCACAACGCAATCAAGGTACCACTGGCAATAACCCTCCTCCTCCCAAGTCCACGCAGGCAAGCACAGGACGCTCCAGCCATCTCAGGGTGATGTCGGACATGCGGACAGTCCAACTCCTCGCCATAGTCCTTCCGGATCCACCCTCCACCAACACCTGGACCGGCAGGTAGCCGACTACCTGGCCTTGAGTGTGGCTATAGACACTGCGAAAAGCGATGATGAACCCTTGGACTACTGGTTGCGCAGGATTGACCTGTGGCCAGAGCTGTCCCAATTTGCCATACAACTTCTCTCTTGCCCTGCCGCAAGCGTCCTGTCAGAAAGGACCTTCAGTGCAGCTGGAGGCATAGTCACTGAGAAGAGAAGTCGCCTAAGTCACGACAGTGTTCAGTACCTGACCTTTATCAAAATGAATGAGGAATGGATCACGGAGGGCTACTGCATGACAGAAGACTAAGTCAGTCCCGACACACAGCATCTCTGCCTGCAGGCCACTTGCCTTCTCCGCCACCACCAATAGGGTCCAGGACTCTAGGCGGATTCCAGTTTTTTTAAGGCCGCTGCTAGCAGCGGCCGCTACACTAATTTTTCTGGAGCGTGTACATGCCTGCCTAATTTTTCTGGCTGCACTGCGGGCGGCTGCAACAAAAAACAAAAGGCATGTACATGTGCCCATCCCCCTTTGTGATCATTACCTTGTCGCGTTGAAGGGGCTTGCGTATCACAATGAAGCAATGACCGCTGGCTATTTGAGTGTCTCAGGTGGGGATGGGACACAAAAGATAATAAGGTCGTTGCTTCATTGTGGTCAGACCAAATTTGATCAGCTGGACACTCACTGTTGTTCTATCATTGAGCTACCACAGCCCGGCGACCATATGGGCTTGAAAACCGCCACGGCCTACACTCTCGCCACGGTGCGCACCAGTCCAGCACGGCCGTCACTACGCAAACAGCTGTTTGCGGTGCGTTACACAGTGAGTTTGGTGTGTCAGTGTGAAGCAGTACTCTAATTACACTCCCTGATTGATGTATACACATGCAAGATGTTTAAAAGCACTTTAGGCCTGCAATTTAGCATTCAATGTGATTTCTGCCCTTCAGAAATCCGTCACATCCAGATTTTCCCCCGGGACTTTGGGCATGTATCCCACTCCGCCATGCCCCCCTCCAGGTGTTAGACCCCTTGAAACATCGTTTCCATCACTTTTGTGGCCAGCATAATTTTTTCTATTTTTCAAAGTTCGCATCCCCATTGAAGTCTATTATGGTTAGCGAAAGTTCGCGCAAACCGAATCTTCTGCGAAGGTTCGCGAACGGGGTTCGCGAACCGAAAATCAGAGGTTCGCGACATCTCTAGTGATACCTTTAATGACTAACTGTACAAGATTTCTCCTTTGCAAGCTTTCAACTTTACGTTTCTTCTTCAGGCATGTTTCAGAACTGGTTCTGATCCAGCTCTGAAACATGCCTGAGCTTTGAAAGCTTGCAAAGGAATCTTGTACAGTTATTCATTTAACCACTTCACCACTGAGGGGTTTTACCCCTTGAACACCAGAGCAATTTTCACATTTCAGCGCTCCTTCCATTCATTCGTCTATAACTTTATTATTACTTATCGCGATGAAATGAACTATATCTTGTTTTTTTCGCCACCAATTAGGCTTTCTTTAGGTGGGACATTATGCCAAGAATTATTTTATTCTAAATGTGTTTTAATGGGAAAATAGGAAAAAATGTGGGAAAAAATTATTATTTTTCAGTTTTCGGCCATTATAGTTTTTAAATAATGCATGCTACTGTAATTAAAACCCATGAAATGTATTTGCCCATTTGTCCCGGTTATAAAACCGTTTAAATTATGTCCCTATCACAATGTTAGGCGCCAATATTTTATTTGGAAATAAAGGTGCATTTTTTTCAGTTTTGCATCCATCCCTAATTACAAGCCCGTAGTTTATAAAGTAACAGTGCTATACCCTGCTATACCCTCTTGACATAAATATTTCAGTCCCTAAGGTAACTATTTATGTTTTTTTTTATTGTATATTTTTTTTTTTATTACAAAAAAAAAAATTGGGGAGTGTGGGAGGTAATGAGTTAATTTATTGTGCAAAACTAATTTATTTGTATATGTAAATTGCTTTAGGGTGTATCTTTACTATTTGGCCACAAGATGGCCACAGTGTGTTCATGCGACCTGTAAGCGTACAGGAAGCAGTATGAGGCTGGGAAAATCACAATGATCGCACTGTTTCTCATAGAAGCAGCAGATCATTGCGGGGGCTTAGATCAACGAACGGGAATGGATTTTCCCATTCATTGATCTCCGGGCGAGCGGGCGGCGGCGTGCACGAGCGGCGGGAGCGCGGACAGTGGCGGTAGCGCGGGAGGTACGGATTTCTCTGTCCCTTGGTTTTATAAGGGGGGAAAAAGGGAGGGAGAAATCCGTACCGCGGGGGGGGGGGGGGGGGAGGGGTTTGTTGGATAAGTGGTTAAGGTCTAACCTAAACAACTTTGGTTGTTATGTCTTCGGAAAAGTATTAGAGGCAGAGGATCAGAGGGGTGTCAGGCAACTGGCATTGTTTAACCACTTTACCCCCAGCCGTACGGATATCTCCGTCCCTTTTTCCATCCTTTCACCCCCAGGGAGGGAGATATCCGCACCTCCCGCGCTCCCGCCGCTGCCCGCGCTCCCGCTCGCTCGTGCGCTCCCAATCTCGTGCATGCCACCGCCCGCTTGCCTGGAGATCAATGAACGGGAAAAAACATTCCCGTTTGTTGATCTAAGCCCCGCAATCATCCGCTGCTTCTATGAGAAGCAGCGTGATCATTGTGAGAAAAAAAAAGTTTCCCAGCCTCATAGCACTTCCTGCAAGTGTCCTTCCGACGCTTGCAGGTCGCATAAACAAAAAGTTACTGTGGCCATCTTGTGGCCAAATAGTAAAACTACACCCTAAAGCATTTTTCATATTCAATATTCAAATACATTAGTTTTACACAAAAAAATAACTCATTACCTCCCACACTCCCCAATTTTTTTTTTTTTTGTAATTAAAAAAAAAATTAAAGTTAAAAAAAAATACATAAATAGTTACCTTAGGGACTGAACTTTTTAAATATTTATGTCAAGAGGGTATAACACTGTTACTTTATAAACTATGGACTTGTAATTAGGGATGGACGCAAAACTGAAAAAAATGCACCTTTATTTCCAAATAAAATATTAGCACCAAACATTGTAATAGGGACATAATTTAGACGGTTTTATAACCGGGACAAATGGGCAAATACATTTCATGGGTTTTTTTTTTTGTTATACTGTTTTTATTGGTTTTTAACATCAGAATTTTCACAAAATTTCAAATAAATTTCAGTTTACAGTATTCAACATACAAGTAATGTGCAGAGATGGTCTGATATTGAGCAAGTTCTTATGAGATAAGGATCTTAGGGTATTATATGAAGTATTCAAAGTCACTTATTTTTAAGCATACAGAATAACATAAGAATATATTAGTTCTAATAGAGTCCAGTTTGGCAGTGCTCAAGTCGTAGGTAACAAGTGATTAGAGTTTCTTTTGACCTGAGTCATATTAACTACCAACAAAGCCAAGCAATATAACCCATTATACTTGTTATAGAAGTTAAATTGAAGCATTTAGTGGAGTGAAATTACAGGTTTGCTTCATCGGCATAAATTTAAACCAACAGAAGTAAAGAACTATGTTTAAATCAACAACGATATGGAGATAGATAAGGTTAGGTTAGTTTGAAAGAAATAGAAAGAAAGGATAGTCGAGAGAAGAAGAAGAAGCAAGGTATAGAGTAGTATTCTTAGCTCCTATGGTATATGGTGTGTCAGTGGTTAGCCAATTTTTTGAAGGATGCAATTAGTTTAGATAGGTGGGTATGTAAAGGCCCAATGTTATATTGGGTAGTGAGAGAGATGTCTATGTGGTGTCACAGTATCTTCTCAGGCCTACGTCAATGATAGAAATTAAGAATCTATAACTCATGGGGGCTGGTAGTCAGGTGAGGTGTAGGGCCATGAATCCCATATTTTATGGAAATTCTTTTCTTGGTCCCTTAGTGAAGCCGTAAGTTGTTCCATAGATCTGGTCCAGTTAACTTTAAGGATCACCTCGGAGATATCTGGTGGAGCTAGATTTTTCCATGCTGAGGATATGGCTAGTCTAGTGGCTGTTAGGATATGTGTAATTAGACGATTTACATGTCTATTTATGTCGGGCATTGGTTTACCTAATACCATATGTAGAGGGTCAAGAGGAACCGTGATACCAGTGACGGATGTAATGAGTTCTTGGACCTTGTTCCATAGGGGGGAGAGGAGGGGACATAGCCAAAAAATATGTTCCAATGTGCCCTTGTCATTACAGCCTCTCCAACATAAATCTGTTGTGTCTGGATAAATTTTTGATAAAACTTCTGGTGTAAGGTACCAGCGAAAGATAATTTTGTAGATGTTCTCTCTGATTTGTACACATAATGACGAATGTTTAGCATTTTCCCAAATTTCATACCAGTCATCCATGGATATGGTTTTGGAGAGGGAGGTTGACCATTTAGACATGTATGGGTGACTTGGAACCCAGGAGCCCGATTTAGTGAGGAGAAGTATATAGATTTGTGAGATTAGGCCTCTCTGAGATCCCGCATGTAAACACAGTCGCTCAAATGGAGAGATGGAGAGAGTGGTGTTGGGTTTACGCATAATTGAGTGTATAAAATGGGTGATTTGGTTATAGCCCATAATTATTTGTGGGGTGAAAGAAGTTTTTTCTTCCAATTGTGATCTGGTGAGAATTTTGCCTGTAAGAGGGTGAACCCAGTTGTTCAAATTGAAGTAGCCCAATTTATACCAAGTGGTCATGAAGGACTCAGAGAGGCCTGGTTTGAAGCTAGGGTTGCCCAATATCGGTAGGAGAGGGGAGGGAGAGGACCTCAACTTGGCCATATCGACTGTAGTACGCCATATCTGCATGGTGAATTTAATTGTTGGGAGTATATGTTGTTGGGGAAGCTTTGGTGGTGGTTGGGACCATATTAAGGATGCTAATGAGACTGGCAGAATACTAGTTGCTTCTAGGAGGCCCCATTTTGTATGGACTCTTAAACTAGACCACTCAGGCAGCTGTCTTAAATGTGTAGCGTAGTAATAGTAGCGTATATGTGGAAGCCCGAGACCTCCTTGTTCTCTGGGTGAGAGTAGTACATTTTTATGGACTCTTGGTCTTTTATGGTTCCAGATAAATTTAGAGAATTCAGATTGTAAGGTCTTAAGTTGAGAGGATGGAACTGAAATTGGGAGGGTTTCGAATAGATATAGTAAACGGGGTAAAACATTCATCTTCAAAGCATAGATTCGGCCTAACCAGGAAATCTTGTAAGCTGTCCATTTGTGAAGGTCTTGAAGGATTCTCTGGATGAGGGATGGGAAGTTAAATTTGTATAGGGTATTGTAGTGGGGGGTGAGGTGGATTCCTAAGTATTTAATGGATTGATGTTGCCATTTATAGGGGTAGCTTGATTGTAGGGAGATAAGAAGGTCAGTAGGGATTTTTATGGGTAGGGCTTCGGTTTTGTCTTGGTTTAATTTAAATCCCGATAATGATTCGTATAGTTTTATAATGTCATGTAGGACTGGGAGGGATGTGAGTGGGTCCATTATAGTTAGTAGGATGTCGTCCGCGAATAGGGATATTTTGAATTCGTATTTGCCCTGTGTGACTCCTTTTATGTTGATATTTTGCCTAATGGCTGCGGCTAGTGGTTCTATGCTGAGTGCAAAGAGGAGAGGGGAGAGGGGGCATCCTTGTCTTGTACCATTGTGTATTTGGAACGGAGCGGTAGGGGCAAATGGAAGTTTGAGTGAAGCTGACGGAGTGGAATATAAGAAACTAATTAAGTTGATGAAAGGTCCTGTGAATCCTTGGTGGTCTAGGACTTTAAATAGAAATGGCCAGTGAAGTCGATCAAAGGCCTTCTCTGCATCCAAACTTAGGAGCAGGGAAGGCCTTTCGGATCTACCCATTAGAGATATTAGGTCAATGGCTCTGCGGGTATTATCTCCCGCTTGGCTGCCTATTATAAAGCCTACTTGGTCGTTGTTTATGAGTCTAACCAGTATAGGATTGAGGCGATTAGCTATTACTTTTGTAATAATTTTAAGGTCAGAGTTTAACAAAGATATAGGACGGTAGCTCTGGGGTAGTTGGGGGTCTTTGCCATCTTTAGGGATGACCGTAATCAGTGAGTTAAGGATAGAGTTAGGGGAGTATTCACCTTTCATGATTTTGTTGGCCAGGGTTACTAATAATGGAGTTAAAATTGATTGGAAGTGTTTGTAGTACGAGTATGGTAAGCCATCTGGTCCAGGAGATTTGGATGATGGTAGTTTTTTGAGGACCTCTAGTATTTCAATTGAGGTTATAGGGGCGTTTAGGGCGGATCGGTCTTCTTCTGTTAGCTTGGGGAGGCTAAGTTGTTCTAAGAAGGATGATACTTTATCTGAATATTGTGGGTTGTGGGAAAGATCTGGCAAGTTATATAGATGTTCATAAAACGAGGTGAAGATGTTAGCTATTTTTGTTGGATCATAGTGGACAGTCCCTTGGGTATCTTTGATCGAATAAATTGGCTGTTGAGTAGTTTGTGGGTTAAAGAGAACCTGTACTGAGTAAAAATATTTAAAATAAACACGTGAGGTATCTTTAAATGAACATTACATAGTTACCTTGCCATCAGTTCCTCTCAGAAGCTCACCATTTTCTTCTGAAAATAATCCCTTCCAGTTCTGACAATATTTTGTCAGAACTGAAATATATTAGTTACTGTCAGTAAAATATCAGTTGCTGTCAGTTATAGCTGAGAGGAAAACTGATGTACCAGGTAATGCCCAGGTTTCCCAATGGCTCAAGTGGTTGATATTACAGTTTAACTGTGTGGTGACCAGAAAGCTGTTATGGGTAATGGCCATTTTTAAAATGGAGGACGGAGAATTCCCTTGATCACAGTGAACAAACCGGACGCGGGACAGGAGAAAGACACTGAGGAGTAGACTACATGGAAGGTAAGTATGACTTGTGTATGCTTATTTTGACTTTTAATTTTCAGTTCAGGTTTTCTTTAAGCTTTCGGGCGAGTATAGTGTGTGGTTTGTTACCTCTCTCAAAGAACAACTGTCTACTCCATTTTAGGCTCTTTTCCAATTGAGATAATTGGATAGTGCGTATTTCTAATTTAAGTTGTTGAATGACTGAGAAATGTTCTTGCGTCGGTTGTTGTTTATAGGTAGAGATTGCTCTTGTGAGAGAGGTATTTAGTTCTATTAGTTTTTTGGAGGTGTTGTGTTTCTTCCTAGAGCCTTGTGCTATGAAGAATCCCCTTATGTAAGCTTTGTGTGTTTCCCAGATTAGGCCGAATGATGTGATGGAGCCCATATTTGTTTCAAAAAATGAGCGCAACTCCTCTGAGCAATCCAGTGTCAGAGCCTTGTCCCTTAGGAGGGATTCATTTAGTCTCCAGTACATTGGTTTGTGTGGGTTGGAAAGCCAGTTTAGTTCTAACGTAACCGCTTGATGATCAGACCAGGCTGTGGGGAGTATAGTGGAATCAGTTAGAATGGGAGGGAGCGGTGCTTTAGCAAAGAAGTAGTCAATACGTGAGTGGGAGGCATGGGGTGGTGAGTAGAAGGTGTAGTCTGTTGCTGTTGGATTGGCAACTCTCCATAAGTCTATTAGTCCAAATTTTCGGAGCAATTTTCGGAATTTACGGGAATTGCGATCGTGGGAACTAAAGGAGGATATAGAGGGTGCTTTACTTCTGTCTCTCGTAGAGGAGAAGGCCAAGTTGAAGTCCCCTCCTAGGATTATAGTACCTTTAGCATGTTTATGCAGTTTAGTGAGAAAAGACGACAGAAAAGAAATTTGTTGTGTATTGGGGACATATACATTTGCCAAAGTAATTGGCTTGCCCGCGAGGGATCCCAATAATATCAAGTAGTGCCCTTTATCATCACAGATTGTTTTGTCTACTTGAAGGGGTAAACCTTTTTTACATAATACTGCCACTCCTGCACGTTTTTTGGGTCCTGATGCCATGTATGCATCTGGGTAATATCTGTTATGGAGACGTATAGAGTCTTGGGCAGTTAGATGAGTCTCCTGTAGGAGAACCAGATCTGCGTCCAATCTCCGTATATCTCTCAGAAGAGACATTCTTTTCTGTGGAACATTAAGGCCTTTAGCATTCAGTGAATATAGATTAACCATTATCTAATAAGTGAATTTCATCCCATACAAAATTGGCAACCACCTGAGAAAATTTATAAATGTTGTAAAAGAAGAGGGAAGGAAAGAATACGTATAAACAAGGAAGAAAAAAGGAACATGTATAGAACATAAACAAATAACAAAACATCATTGAAACAGGTTTAGTCGTATAATGGCCACTGTTCAAATTGTGGCAACATATTAGGGCAACCAAAAATGGTTGCATAAAGGAGAACTGTCTGAGGGTATCTGGTCCTCGTGGGGGCCAGATAGACTCATAAACAGCCCTCTGGAGGTACATGTGGGGGTCCAAGGGAAGCCTCCCAGAGCCCAGGATCCAGCACTCGGTTAAGTTTACTTATGAGGGATCAATACAGAACTTTGTGGGTTATAGCGGTATTGCTAGATAGAATAGATGGAGTAGTAAAATGTTTCCTTTCTTTTTTCTTTTTCCTAGGTCTAGGATTTTTAACAAAGAGAGGTATAGGGTAGATCAGCTAGGTAAGGCCTCCATATCATCTGATCTATCAGGATAGGTGAGGCTGCGGATAGGGGTTCTAGCCCAATCAGATATGTGGCGCATTTTCCGTGGTGGAGATCTGGCCAAGGGGGAAGAGGTGCTTTGGGCAATCGTGTTCGGTGGTAAGCGGAGGCCCATTTGCTTTAGAAACATAGGAGCATCATCTATGTCTGTAAGTGAGTATTGAAGTCCTTGTCTGTTCACTAGCAGGCGAAACGGGAATCCCCATTTGTAAGGAATCTTTGCGTCGGCAAGCAGCTGTGTAACAGGTCTAAGGGCCCTTCTCTTATTCAAGGTGACAAGGGATAAGTCGTTGAAGATCGAAAGTTCATCTCCCTTAAATGGAATTTTGGATGTGTTGCGTAAAGCTCGCATTAATGTTTCTTTTGCTTCATAGTAATGCAGCCTGATAATAACATCTTTGGGGCGGCGTGCAGTAGATTGTCTTTCTCCCAGGGATCTATGGGCTCGATCCATGCGCCAGAATTCATCTGGTTGGTCAGGCACAACTGATTTATACAATTCAAGTAGATGGGGTATCAACAGGTCTGATGTGACTGACATTGACATGCCTTTGATTCTGATGTTCTGTCTCCTGTCTCTATTTTCGCTGTCCTCTTGTGCAGCCCTTATAGCTTTCAGGTCACTCTGTATAATACGTTGTTCGTCCTCAATCTCCTGTTGTTTAATATTCAAGCCCCCCATTTTGTCTTCTAATGTCTTAGTGCGTTCCCCTAATGTGGTAATGTCCCCTTTAAGGTCTCTAATGGCAGAGAGTATTACCTGCTGTAAGGAGTCATGCAGGGATCGATAGTGTTTGTCCAGGGTTACCTCTAGCATGGATGCTGTCAGCGGGGTCTCATCTGAGGACTGGAGGAGTGAGCTGGTCTGATGCTGCTGCTGTGAGGCCTGTGAGCCGGCAGAGCTGGCAGTCTCAGCGTGGCCGGCGCCATCTTGGCTCAGGGGCGGGCGGACGAACCGATCCATAGATCCGGCTTGTGGGGCAGCTTTGGAGCCGGATTTGGTAGCCATCTGCTCGGGCGGATGTTCTGGCACTGATCCCCGTGGTCGCCGCTCGGTGTCTGCGGAGGTGTAGCTGAAAGCGGCGGATTCTGTGCGGGGAAGGGCCGGAGCTCTGTCTCTAAGTGGCCATCTTGGATCCGCCGCGCATGCGCCTCTACATTTCATGGGTTTTAATTACAGTAACATGCATTATTTAAAAACTATAATGGCTGAAAACTGAAAAATAATGAATTTTTCCCACATTTTTTCCTATTTTCCCATTAAAACATATTTAGAATAAAATAATTCTTGGCATAATGTCCCACCTAAAGAAAGCCTAATTGGTGGCGAAAAAAACAATATATAGTTCATTTCATTGTGATACATAAGGAAAAAGTTATAGACGAATGAATGGAAGGAGCGCTGAAAGGTGAAAACTGCTCTGGAGCTTAAGGGTTAAAACCCCTCAGTGGTGAAGTGGTTAAAATTAAATAAATATGTCAGCCTACATTTCCCTCTCACTTCAGGTTTCCTTTAAGAGGGGATTCTTGCAGGAGTGTCTTATTATTATCTTGCAGGATTCTTATTTTATTTATTGTTCTACCTCAGTTGATACCTATAACCTCAGTCGTTGCCTCTGATTAGTGGCTTACAGTTAGCTTACATCACTTACATATGATCTGCCAGCCATAGAAATAAAGTCACTGGCAAAGACTGGACATCAGACTCCTAGCTACAATGCATAATAACACAACTGTCAGCTATGACTATTCACAATTGCTGATAAGAACTAATTAGATAGGTTTACCTGCCTAAACAAACACAGAACACAGACAAATAACATTTGTATCCTGCTTTTCTCCTGGCAGACTCAAAGCGCCAGAGCTGCAGCCACTAGGATGCGCTCCATAGGCAGTAGCAGTGTTAGGGAGACTTGCCTAAGGTCTACTACTGAATAGGTGCTGGCTTAATGAACAGGCAGAGCCGAGATTCGAACCCTGGTCTCCTGCGTCAGCCACTTGTACATAAGTACTGGACATTTCTCTAACAGCTATATGTGGAATAAACATTTTTCATTGTGTGCTATGCAAGAGTTCAGGTCCAAGGTTAAGGGCCGATTCCTGCTAAGTCTGCTGCTCGACCGTTACCTGAAGTGGATGGCAGCAGGCCACTGGACATTCAACAAGGGCCCAATGCCCATGCTTTCCTGTTGGTCTGATCACACATATCCATTTATACTGTGTATATTTTTTGGCACATTAAGTTATTGCAACAGGTAAACCAGTATAATTTTCTTCAGACAGAAAGTGTCACTGGACTGTCAATGAACTCTGCAGCAGACCCAGGAGTGAAATGGTATTACTGTATTATACAGAGCAGTGATGCCCGGACTCTGAGCTGGCCAATGTGAACAACACCTAGAATAAATTATAACAAGTTTAAATAGACATACTGTAGTTAAAACTGAATAGGGAAGATGTTTCCTCATCCTGTTTTAATTGCAGTTTTTTCTTTATTCATTATTATTTCATTATTAATATTATTTGCAATATTTGATTTGATGTAGACTTATTTAACATAATATTGTGGCAGATTTATCAAGATAAGCCTGGTACACACTTTCAATTATGATTGGCCAATCACTGTCCAATTTTACCCCCTCCATGTAGTATTAGGGTCAACAGATATTGAATATTATGAGCAAATTGTGTAGGTAAGCCCTCATATTACAGGGAGGTGGTAAAATTGGTCAGTGATTGGTCAACCATGATTGAAAGCGAATACCCGGCTTTACTTGGAAAGGAAACGGGAGCAAAAATGGAGGGGTGAGCATTCAGAATCCTAGATTTATTTCCCAGCTGATTACATATTGGTAGTGGCTCCATTTTGCTTTTGCTTTCTGGGTAAATCAGCCCCAGACTTTTTGAAGTTAACTTTCCCAGATCTCTTTCTACTTACGTTGAATATTCATTTTTTGAGGCTTGCTTTGGGTTTTGAACTTTGCTTCGCAGATGATGTCCATGTCACGCATTTTTTGGGTAGCCTTCACATTACAGCTGATGTTTGGGGAGTTTCCTCCCTGATGGGTGCATCCCTGGAGCGTCGTGTTGACCCTTATAGCTAATTCTACATCCAGGCACTTGGAGTCGACATCAGGTAGTGAGCACTTGATGGTTGTGTACTCATCTTCTATAATATTTTCTTGTAGATATAAGACCGGGACTGGAATGTTACCTGCCAAAGAAAGAAACATTTTTACAGACCATGTTAGAAGACTTTAAAGCATGGATTTGGTGTTTTATATATATAGTAAACATCATCAAGAAAATGGAGGACCTGGCCTCACCTTTCAGTTGTACAGAGGGAACATTGGACATTTTAAAGTGGTTTATACTTTCAGTTACAGCATGAACAACTCATTCAATTGGTCTGCTGCCTCCATTAGTTACTTAAAGTGAACCTAAACTGAACCCCCCCCCCCCCCCCCAAAAAAAAAGAGTTTCACTTACCTGGGGCTTCTACCAGCCCCCTGCAGCCACCCTGTGCCCACGCTGTAATAGAACGATCCTCCCGTCCCACGCAGCGGCTGAGTTTTGTTTTCAGCAACGGGACCAGTTGATGGCCACATCGCTTGCACGGCCCTGGCCCTGCACGTCCTCGATCACGCTCCCGTCGCAGGGAGCGTCCTACACATGCAGAGTATGAGATTTTCTCATACTGCCCATGCACAGGATGCTCCTGGCGGCAGGAGTGGGATCAATTACACTCGCGGCCATGGCCGCGGCCCGCGCAGCACCATCCACTTGGCTAAAAATGAAGCTCGCTGTGGGGGAACAGAGGATCTTTCCATGAACGCATGGGCACAGGATGGCTGCAGGGGGATGGTAGAAGCCCCAAGTAAGTAAAACTTTTTTTTTTTTATTTCAGTTTAGGTTCCCTTTAGGGCCAGATCTTTTCACCTCTTTGTCACCTTTTTTCAGAGGTGTAATAGGACACACAGCCAATTTTTTTTATAATCCTTATTGAAGAATAATGGGCAGACAATTTTTTAAGGATCCTCTTATCATCTTGTGGCGACCCTGCTTTCAGAACTGCTGTTTTATAGCACTGATAAATCTATTTGTAGAACCTTTGCCACCTATTTCAGTAGACTGCTTGATGTTTGGATTTCTGGTGTAAGTGAGAACATTTTTAAATGATTTTCTGTTTTAAGATGGTCATTTTGTATTTGAGATGGAAGCTGGTTCTTCTCACGCCATCCAGAACGTACATTTATACTGTATATCATCATAACTGGTTGCTTCTGTTCATTTTCATTTTCTTGGCAAAAGTTAACTGGAGTGGGCTGCCAATACCTTCTACAGCGGATCATATTTAGTCTGATCTCTCTGTGATGACCTGCTCGTCTTGGGTGGCTCTACATCAGTGGTCCTCAAACTAAGGGCCGTGGGCCAAATGTGGCCCCCTGAGGTTTTTTTTACCGCCCCCCCCCCCCACATACACACACAAATTGTATTAATTATAGATGTGATCAGCTACATATTTGAATATTGGTGGTCCACATATGGAATAGCAGTGCTGGCACCACCCATCCACATGGAAGCCAGAAAGCAGTAATTTCACTGGGTTCCAATCAAATTCCACATCAGGTGACACTGCTGTCCACTGCAGGTTGTCACCTGGGTATGCTTTACTGTCTGGCCCGCAAATACTTCTTCATCATTTTATGTATACTCTGGCCCCCCAACAGTCTGAAGTACATAGACCCGGCCCTCGACCCAAAACGTTTGGGGACCCCTGCTCTACATGATATAGCTTATTGCTTCACTGAGATACACAAGCCTCTTTACCATGGCAAGGTAACCATCCAGAAGGGGGACTAGCACTATGCCCAACAATAATAATACATTCTCTGAACTCTGGAAAATTCGGTTAGCATATAATACTTTTATTACCACTTAAGGGACACCTGAACTAACCCACAATTGCATGGCCAGAATGCTCACAGCCATGCCGGAGCATTGACATCCATGGACCATCCTGATCAGTGGAAGCACAGTGAGCGGCGGAGAAGGCGGAGACCAGTGTCATATGACGATGACGCTGCGCACCAGTGCCTGGAATGCAGGAAGCAGGTGAGTAATTCTTGCTCGCCACCCCTTACTGCCGCTGCTAATCTGGATGGGGAAGCACCAGAAGGAGGGGACCCAGGTGAGGGAGTGGGGGGTCTTGTCCCCCTTCCTGCTGCTCTTCCCGCTGCCCCTCCTTCTTGCGCTGCTTCCCCCTCCTGCTCATGGCCTCTGTGGTAGGCGTTGGTGACACCCCCCTCCTGTCTGTCACCCGGTGCACCATGCCCCCTGGCGCCCAATGGCAGGAATGCCCCGATCGGGATCCAGGAGACCATGTCAGCATTACAGCATCAACCCAATGATGGAAGAACCACTGGGTGGCACTGTAACGCTGACATGGTCTTCTGGACCCCGATCAGGTCATATCATGTGATTGCATCCAAGGAGACATGTCGGGGTTACATTGCCGCAGCAGTGGAGGAGAGAAGAAGCCAATCCAGCCGTCCGCACAGGTAACCATAAAAGCTCCCTGCCGCCCAATCTGCATTCTCTGCTGGCCTGCCAGGCACACTTCCCCAGCAGCAGGAAAAATTTTACCCTGCGGCGAGATAAAGCTTTACTTTATTTGGCTGCTAAAGGGTTAAACGGCAGTGCTAAGCTTCCCAGTATTTTATACACACAGAGGCAAAGCACCGTTCTCAGCATTCTTGCTCACAGTACACAGCAGGCTCCTGTAGACATTCCTCACTTTACTGCTGAAAACAACTTAGTCAAGCAGGTGGTTTCCCCGCTGTCTTCTGAGTTCTTTAGAGATTTTGTTTTTGAATTTCTCTGCTCTATTTCCTGCTGATAACAGCCAGAAATAAAAGGAAATTAAAAAAACAAATCATCAGCGGTTTACAACTAAAAACAAAACTAGCTCTGGCTGTTTTACGTCAGGCGGGTAGACTACTAGCACCGTAACTGTGTACAACTATAGCCTGGCCGGAAATGCAAGATGCCCATGTTACTTAGACTCCTTCCCTTTGCTATTTGCAAAATTAAAAATATCTCCCCATAAACATCTTAGGCTAAATCTACACTAACATTAAAGGGAACCTCAAGCAAGAAGTATTTGGAGGCTGCCATTTTTAGTGCTTTTAAAACAATACCAGTTGCCTGGCAGCCCTGCTGATCTATTTGGCTGTAGTAGTGTCTGAATAACACCAGAAACGAGCATGCAGCTAATCTTGACAGACTATGTCAGAAACTCCTGGTCTCCTGCATGCTTGTTTAGGGTCTTTGGCAAAGGCATTAGGCAGAGGATCAGCAGGACAGCCAGGTAACTGGTATTGTTTAAGAGGAAAAAAACATGGCTGCCTTCATATTCCTCTCACGTCCTTTAAAACCTGGCCTTTTCTCTTTGTTACCCTTGTCAGGTGAGTGATGGCAAAAATACAGCTATGGTGGCTCAATGGCGGCATTTACAGTGACAATGGTCTTTATGTTTGATTGGAGTTGAGTTGCATTCAGCAAACTCCACTCACAATGCCTTTTGGCCAGAGGCATCTCATGGGAAATTATCATCCAAAATAGATACCAGTACTAAAGGCTGGAGTACAATAGGCAGTTATGGCAATATGGTGTCCTTATTTGAGAATGATAGTTTGAATCTCACCTTCTTCTTTATTATTGTTGATAAAGTGCATGCTAGCCGGAGCTTTGCCTCGGTGCTGGTTAGGGTGGGCAAGGCTAAGCCTCCTCCTTCTCGCTGAGAGAGCTTAGAGTTGTTGACAGCCCCCTCAGTCGCGTCCATGCAAATAAAGCACCAGAAAAAAAGGGTGCGGGGTGTAAGCGATAAGCGGTAATAGCATTTATGAAAATATTGTGTTGTATTTCGTTTACAATAATGTTTTACAAATTGAAAACCTTTAAAGGGGAACTGAAGAGAGAGGTATATGGAGGCTGTCATGTTTATTTCCTTTTAGACAATACCAGTTGCCTGGCAGCCCTGCTGATCCTCTGCCTCTAATACTATTAGCCATAGCCCCTGAGCAAGCATGCAGCAGATCAGGTGTTTCAGTGGTTCAGACTTATAAGTCTGATCTGACAAGATTAGCTGCATGCTTGTTTCTGGTTTTAATCAGATACTACTGCAGAGAAATAGACCAGCAGTGCTGCCAGGCAACTGGTATTGATTAAAAGGAAATAAACATGACAGCCTCCATATACCTCTCTCTTCAGTTCCCCTTTAATGTCTATGAAATCCCAAATTATGAATATGATAATCTTCCCTGTTTTGAAAGTGAAACTTATTATTATTATTATGTTTGTTAAAAACAGTAATATATGTATAATCATTGTAATTGTCTAATATTGTGTATAACCTTCATTTATCGTTTCTTAATGTAATAAAATTTGAAAATTGTTTATAACAATGAAAATAAATATAAGTACGTTAGTAATAACTGTATTAAAACATTAGTAAATATTACTACAACTACAATTAACGTACTCTCACACAGAACCCTCCCTCTACCTATCGCTAACCCTTAGACCCCCCCTGGTGGTGCCTAACCATAAATCCCCCTGGTGGTGCCTAACCCTAAGACCCCCCCTGGTGGTGCCTAATCCTAAATCCCCCTGGTGGTGCCTAACCCTAAGACCCCCTGGTGGTGCCTAACCCTAAGACCCCCTGGTGATGCCTAACCCTAAGAGCACCCTGATGATGCCTAACCCTAAGACCCCCCTGATGGTGCCTAACCCTAAATCCCCCCTGGTGGTGCCTAACCCTAAATACAATAGATATGTTTAGTATATTTGTAAATGTGATCCGTCAAGGGGGCATTTTGTAAACTTAAATTATCACAAGTGCAGTTTGAAAACTTTAATCTCTGGTGCCCTTTTTTCCTGTTCAGCGCCCGTCAAACAATATTTAATATGGGAGTGAATGGAGGCGCCCTTTTTGTCCACTTACCTCATGCGCCCAAATTTCCTTCTTCCCCCTCAGTCATGTGACAGGGTACTGCCCCAGACTACACTACAGAGCCAGAGGAGTAAGAGAACAAGGACATGACCCCATCTTCAACAATTAAAAATATGTATATGGGAAGAGCAACTTTAATCTGATTAGCCTGAAATCAAATTATTTTTGCACATTACTTCTGTCCTGCAGTTTGTTTTTTAAAGCAAATTCAAAGCTTAACCTATTCAATGTTGTCAGGATTGTTGTATCATTTTTTTTGCCTGTACAGTTCTAAATAATAATTTCACGAAGACCTACCTGAACTGTCACCTGGTCTAAATCTCCAGATTTATGACACCAGTGATTAATAGCTGCTACAGTGATGTCAGATTTGCTTAGATAAATAGGTGGGTTCTTGTAAGCAAAAGCCTTACCACTCAGAGACCAGTGTTCTGACTGAAATGTGCAGTAGTCTGAATAATATACTCAGTCAATGCAAATTGCAATGTCCGAGGCCTGCATGTTTGTTGCAAACTCAGTGCCACTTCTTAGATGGCCATAAGCAGAAGACTAAAGAGTGACCAATCAGATATCAGCAAAGGAAAAATAAAAAAAGAAAGAATTCTTGAGTACCACTGATATGTGCATACCTTGTTGATCCTTGGTGCAATTAGGTTCCCTTTCTTCCCCTCCTGTGAGTCCATCAACAGGGCCTATACCAAAACATCAAGTTATAGGATAAAGTAAGGCATATTTACCTATATTATCACTTCTGCAAGTCATATTTACATTATTATATAAAATAGAGCACCACCTTAGCTGTCATTTTGGTTTGGGTGGCTCTTTGGTGCTTCTTGCTATTTCAGAGAGCAGAGAACGCGATCCACTACACAAGCATGCCACCCCACATCCAGAAAGGGCAGAAACCTGGTGGCATTTAATTTGTGCACCAACTTTGTGCTCTTAAAGGAAATTTTAAATGAATGTAATGCGGCTAGTTGCTTACCTGGGGCTTCTTCCAGACCTTCTGGTCCCTTTCCATCATGCTGCGCTGCTGGATTCAGCCTCTCTGCCCTTCTGAAAGTTGCATTTGCAGCCCTGTGACGCATACCTCCTCCCAGGGCAGTTTCTAGGCTAAATTTCACCCAGGGCGAGAGTGTAAACATTGCGCCCCCCCACCCCGTGGACTCGCGAACCCTTACTCTTTAGGAACAGTCACGTAGCCACAGGTCATAAGTAGATCTGCCTACTTACTGGTGACTAGCCGCTCATCCAGGAGTAAGCAATGACCAGGAAAAACCACAGGCGAAGAAAGCCCGAAAAGCTGACTACTCCACGGGCGCTGTGCATTGACAGCCTGCAGTACCGCTACAGGACATCAGGTGTCATCAAACAAGGTGATGACTACGTCGTCTTGACGCAGGCAGCCCAGGAGTAGTCAAGGAAGATGATCGCACTGGTAATCTTCTCTCTTCGTCCATTTTGTTGCACCTTGCGTCACCAGCTCCCTAGCGGTTAGGTCTGTTGGAACAATAGTCTGTTGTTGGAACTGAGCCACAAAGTGACATTGCCCACTCCATCGCGTAGCTACTCCATTGTTTGGCAGCATGAGCTATATTGCATGAGCTATAATTACATCTGAGCTTCAGAACGGATGTTGGCTGATATTTTTTCACTGATTGAGGTGAATAAAGATCCTACTTTGAGGTCTTCCAATGCCGGTCTTTGCGTGTACTTCAAAATTGCTACTGTGCATTCACAGAATGCTCTTGGCTACAGGAGCATGATTGAGGAGCCCTATGACTGGCTAATGCGGGCAACTTTCGGAGGAAGACAAGGGATGAATGGAGCAGTGGGAAATGATGGCGAGGGGCCGGAAGGACTTCAGGGGGCTGGAGGAAGCCCCAGGTTAGGTTAAACTGGCCAGATTTATTTCACTTAACAATATAGAATAATGCATTCTGCTTATAAGGAGCATGAACAACTATAAGTCTGTCTCATGTGATGTGTACATTCAGGAGCTGGGAGCACATCCAGATTTCTGCAAAGGCTACACAATACTGTACACAGTCAAAGAGGAAGCTCTGCCTGGAGAAACTCCTTTTTCCAAGACCAACAATCAAAACAAACTCACACAAAAAATCAATTCAGTTCAGCAATAAGATGCAAATAATACTGAGCTGATGAATGAGAGGGCTGCTCATGTCTAGGAGAACTCATGGAGAAGCATGTGGTCAGTTTGGTCAGATGATAGATGATGTAAGTCTCTGATTTGCTAGTCATATGCTAATAAATGCGTCCATCTGAAAATGGCGCCTGAGAATAATGGCGCACAGTGTTGCCGCTAATCCGTTTGCCGCTTATCGCTATTTAACGTTAAAGCCTTATTGTTATTTAGCGTTAATGCCTTATCGTTATTTAGCGTTAACACACAGAACCCTCTCTGTACCTATCCCTAACCCATAAACCCTCCCTGGTGGTGCCTAACCATAACCACCCCCCTGGTGGTGCCTAACCCTAACCACCCCCTGGTGGTGTATATTGTACTGTAACTATACCTAACCCTACTCTCACACAGAACCCTCCCTGTACCTATCCCTAACCCTAAGACCCTCCTGGTGGTGGCTAACCCTAACCACCCCCCTGGTGGTGCCTAACTCTAACCACCCCCCTGGTGGTGCCTAACCCTATGACCCCCCCCCAGTGGTGCCTAACCCTAACCTTGACAGTGTTACATTAAATGCATTCACCGTTTTGCAGTTAAATAACATCTGCAGTTTGGCTTATGTAGGGTGCTATTGATAAATAACGTTAGTGTGTGCCACTATTGATAAATAACGTTAGTGTGTGCCACTATTGATAAATAACGTTAGTGTGTGCCGCTATTGATAAATAACGTTAGTGTGTGCCGTTTTTCTTCTTTTTTCCCTGTGCGCCATTATTATGCAGTACTAACGATAAATAGCGATAAGCGTATCTTTTTAATGCGGCGCCATTTTTATGCATAGGCGCTGTGCGCCATTATTCACTGATCCCTAATAGGTATGCTAGGATGCAATCACAGCAAATAAAAACTTTGCCAATTTATCAGCTGGTTAAACAAATCACATGCTTCTCCATGAGTGCTTCTCTATGAGTTCTCCTAGGCATGACCATCGCTAATGATGGATTATGCAAATTTTATATGCAAATATACGCAGCTTGAAAATGGACCAATCAAATTCCACCACAATTGCATTTCATTAGTTTTTTTTCAAGCCGCATTTCAAGTGCTCATTAGGTAGAATGTGATCTACCAGTAAAGTGCATAGGACTTCTGGGTAGATCCCTCACCACCCATCTGAGTGGCATACTTGTAGTACTCCATCTTTTTCTACTTAGATGCGCCTAGTGCGATATGCTGTCCTGAAGTTTTGCACAGCAGTAGAAAGGATTATTTAGAGGATTATGGGCCTGATCTACATCACCTTTTCTCCCAAGTTTTCTTCTAGGAGATAATTTTTCAGCTCTGTTTAACCACTTGAGGACCCACCCTTTACCCCCCCCTTAAGGACCAGCGCTGTTTTAGCTAATCTGTGATGGGTGGGCTCTGCAGCCCCCAGCACAGATCAGGGTGCAGGCAGAGCGACCAGATCGCCCCCCTTTTTTCCCCACTAGGGGGATGATGTGCTGGGGGGTCTGATCGCTCCTGCCTGCCGGGTGTTGCGGGGGGCGGGCACCTCAAAGCCCCCCTCCACGGTGAAATCCCCCCCCTCCCTCTCCTACCTGTCCCCCCTGGTGAACCGGGCTGCACAGGACGCTATCCGTCCTGTGCAGCCAGTGACAGGCTGTCCCCTGTCACATGGCGGCGATCCCCGGCCGCTGATTGGCCGGGGATCGCCGATCTGCCTTACGGCGCTGCTGCGCAGCAGCGCCGTACAATGTAAACAAAGCGGATTATTTCCGCTTGTGTTTACATTTAGCCTGCGAGCCGCCATCGGCGGCCCGCAGGCTATTCACGGAGCCCCCCGCCGTGAATTGACAGGAAGCAGCCGCTCGCACGAGCGGCTGCTTCCTGATTAATCAGCCTGCAGCTGGCGACTCCTGCAGCTGCCACTTTGCCGACGCACGGTATAAACGTGCGGTCGGCAAGTGGTTAAAATAACTTTTCAGCACTCTGCAATTGAAAAAGTACCAAAAAGGAGGTGAAAAAAGTACTGTCAAAATGATATTGACTATTTTCTTGCTTTGCTGGTGGCTTAAAATGTATTTTATTTATAAGATGTGAAAATATGACCTAGGAGAAAATTTAGGAGAAAAAGGTAATTGGATTTGGCCCTATATGTCTATTTGGTCATTGGCAAGCACTATTCAGCTTACTGAGGAGCACTCCATGATATGCATCTAACTGATGGACTGCCGCTGTGCATGTGCTGCAGTTGTGGCTTGTGGTGATCACTGATGGACTGCCGCTGTGCAGGTGCTGCAGTTGTGGCCTGTGGTGATTACTAATGGAATGCCGCTGTGCATGTGCTGCAGCTGTGGCTTGTGGTAGTCACTGATGGAATGTCGCTGTGCATGTGCTGCAGTTGTGGCCTGTGGTGATCACTGATGGACTGCCGCTGTGCATGTGCTGCAGGTGTGGCTTGTGGTGATTACTAATGGAATGCCGCTGTGCATGTGCTGCAGTTGTGGCTTGTGGTAATCACTGATGGAATGTCGCTGTGCATGTGCTGCAGTTGTGGCTTGTGGTGATCACTGATGGACTGCCGCTGTGCATGTGCTGCAGTTGTGGCTTGTGGTAATCACTGATGGACTGCCGCTGTGCATGTGCTGCAGTTGTGGCTTGTGGTGATTACTAATGGAATGCCGCTGTGCATGTGCTGCAGTTGTGGCTTGTGGTAATCACTGATGGAATGTCGCTGTGCCTGTGCTGCAGTTGTTGTGGCTTGTGGTAATCACTGATGGACTGCCGCTGTGCATGTGCTGCAGGTGTGGCTTGTGGTGATTACTAATGGAATGCCGCTGTGCATGTGCTGCAGTTGTGGCTTGTGGTAATCACTGATGGAATGTCGCTGTGCATGTGCTGCAGTTGTGGCTTGTGGTGATCACTGATGGACTGCCGCTGTGCATGTGCTGCAGTTGTGGCTTGTGGTAATCACTGATGGACTGCCGCTGTGCATGTGCTGCAGTTGTGGCTTGTGGTGATTACTAATGGAATGCCGCTGTGCATGTGCTGCAGTTGTGGCTTGTGGTAATCACTGATGGAATGTCGCTGTGCCTGTGCTGCAGTTGTTGTGGCTTGTGGTAATCACTGATGGACTGCCGCTGTGCATGTGCTGCAGTTGTGGCTTGTGGTGATTACTAATGGAATGCCGCTGTGCATGTGCTGCAGTTGTGGCTTGTGGTAATCACTGATGGACAGCCGCTGTGCATGTGCTGCAGTTGTTGTGGCTTGTGGTAATCACTGATGGACTGCCGCTGTGCATGTGCTGCAGTTGTGGCTTGTGGTAATCACTGATGGATTGCCGCTGTGCATGTGCTGCAGTTGTGGCTTGTGGTGATCACTGATGGAATGCCGCTGTGCATGTGCTGCAGTTGTGGCTTGTGGTGATCACTGATGGAATGCCGCTGTGCATGTGCTGCAGTTGTGGCTTGTGGTAATCACTGATGGAATGTCGCTGTGTATGTGCTGCAGTTGTGGCTTGTGGTAATCAGTGATGGACTGCCGCTGTGCATGTGCTGCAGTTGTGGCTTGTGGTAATCACTGATGGACTGTCGCTGTGCATGTGCTACAGTTGTGGCTTGTGGTAATCACTGATGGACTGTCGCTGTGTGTGTGCTGCAGTTGTGGCTTGTGGTAATCACTGATGGACTGCCACTGTGCATGTGCTGCAGTTGTGGCTTGTGGTAATCACTGATGAACTGCCGCTGTGTATGTGCTGCAGTTGTGGCTTGTGGTGATCACTGATGGACTGTCGCTGTGTGTGTGCTGCAGTTGTGGCTTGTGGTAATCACTGATGGACTGCCACTGTGCATGTGCTGCAGTTGTGGCTTGTGGTAATCACTGATGGACTGTCGCTGTGTGTGTGCTGCAGTTGTGGCTTGTGGTAATCACTGATGGACTGCCACTGTGCATGTGCTGCAGTTGTGGCTTGTGGTAATCACTGATGAACTGCCGCTGTGTATGTGCTGCAGTTGTGGCTTGTGGTAAACACTGATGGACTGCCGCTGTGTGTGTGCTGCAGTTGTGGCTTGTGGTAGCCACTGATGAACTGCCGCTGTGTATGTGCTGCAGTTGTGGCTTGTGGTGGTTACTGATGGACTGCCACTGTGCATGTGCTGCAGTTGTGGCTTGTGGTGATCACTGATGGACTGCCGCTGTGTGTGTGCTGCAGTTGTGGCTTGTGGTAATCACTGATGGACTGCCGACGTGCAGGTGCTGCAGTTGTTGTGGCTTGTGGTGATTACTAATGGACTGCCGCTGTGCAGGTGCTGCAGTTGTGGCTTGTGGTGATTACTAATGGAATGCCGCTGTGCATGTGCTGCAGCTGTGGCTTGTGGTAATCACTGATGGAATGTCGCTGTGCATGTGCTGCAGTTGTGGCTTGTGGTGATCACTGATGGACTGCCGCTGTGCATGTGCTGCAGGTGTGGCTTGTGGTGATTACTAATGGAATGCCGCTGTGCATGTGCTGCAGTTGTGGCTTGTGGTAATCACTGATGGAATGTCGCTGTGCATGTGCTGCAGTTGTGGCTTGTGGTGATCACTGATGGACTGCCGCTGTGCATGTGCTGCAGTTGTGGCTTGTGGTAATCACTGATGGACTGCCGCTGTGCATGTGCTGCAGTTGTGGCTTCTGGTGATTACTAATGGAATGCCGCTGTGCATGTGCTGCAGTTGTGGCTTGTGGTAATCACTGATGGAATGTCGCTGTGCCTGTGCTGCAGTTGTTGTGGCTTGTGGTAATCACTGATGGACTGCCGCTGTGCATGTGCTGCAGTTGTGGCTTGTGGTGATTACTAATGGAATGCCGCTGTGCATGTGCTGCAGTTGTGGCTTGTGGTAATCACTGATGGACAGCCGCTGTGCATGTGCTGCAGTTGTTGTGGCTTGTGGTAATCACTGATGGACTGCCGCTGTGCATGTGCTGCAGTTGTGGCTTGTGGTAATCACTGATGGATTGCCGCTGTGCATGTGCTGCAGTTGTGGCTTGTGGTGATCACTGATGGACTGCCGCTGTGCATGTGCTGCAGGTGTGGCTTGTGGTGATTACTAATGGAATGCCGCTGTGCATGTGCTGCAGTTGTGGCTTGTGGTAATCACTGATGGAATGTCGCTGTGCATGTGCTGCAGTTGTGGCTTGTGGTGATCACTGATGGACTGCCGCTGTGCATGTGCTGCAGTTGTGGCTTGTGGTAATCACTGATGGACTGCCGCTGTGCATGTGCTGCAGTTGTGGCTTCTGGTGATTACTAATGGAATGCCGCTGTGCATGTGCTGCAGTTGTGGCTTGTGGTAATCACTGATGGAATGTCGCTGTGCCTGTGCTGCAGTTGTTTTGGCTTGTGGTAATCACTGATGGACTGCCGCTGTGCATGTGCTGCAGTTGTGGCTTGTGGTGATTACTAATGGAATGCCGCTGTGCATGTGCTGCAGTTGTGGCTTGTGGTAATCACTGATGGACAGCCGCTGTGCATGTGCTGCAGTTGTTGTGGCTTGTGGTAATCACTGATGGACTGCCGCTGTGCATGTGCTGCAGTTGTGGCTTGTGGTAATCACTGATGGACTGCCGCTGTGCATGTGCTGCAGTTGTGGCTTGTGGTGATCACTGATGGAATGCCGCTGTGCATGTGCTGCAGTTGTGGCTTGTGGTGATCACTGATGGAATGCCGCTGTGCATGTGCTGCAGTTGTGGCTTGTGGTAATCACTGATGGAATGTCGCTGTGTATGTGCTGCAGTTGTGGCTTGTGGTAATCAGTGATGGACTGCCGCTGTGCATGTGCTGCAGTTGTGGCTTGTGGTAATCACTGATGGACTGTCGCTGTGCATGTGCTACAGTTGTGGCTTGTGGTAATCACTGATGGACTGTCGCTGTGTGTGTGCTGCAGTTGTGGCTTGTGGTAATCACTGATGGACTGCCACTGTGCATGTGCTGCAGTTGTGGCTTGTGGTAATCACTGATGGACTGCCGCTGTGTATGTGCTGCAGTTGTGGCTTGTGGTAAACACTGATGGACTGCCGCTGTGTGTGTGTGCTGCAGTTGTGGCTTGTGGTAGTCACTGATGAACTGCCGCTGTGTATGTGCTGCAGTTGTGGCTTGTGGTGATCACTGATGGACTGCCGCTGTGTGTGTGCTGCAGTTGTGGCTTGTGGTAATCACTGATGGACTGCCGCTGTGCATGTGCTGCAGTTGTGGCTTGTGGTAATCACTGATGGACTGCCGCTGTGCAGGTGCTGCAGTTGTGGCTTGTGGTAATCACTGATGGACTGCCGACGTGCAGGTGCTGCAGTTGTTGTGGCTTGTGGTGATTACTAATGGACTGCCGCTGTGCAGGTGCTGCAGTTGTGGCTTGTGGTGATTACTAATGGAATGCCGCTGTGCATGTGCTGCAGTTGTGGCTTGTGGTAATCACTGATGGACAGCCGCTGTGCATGTGCTGCAGTTGTTGTGGCTTGTGGTAATCACTGATGGACTGCCGCTGTGCATGTGCTGCAGTTGTGGCTTGTGGTAATCACCAGGGCCGGGCCGAGGCATAGGCTGGAGAGGCTCCAGCCTCAGGGCGCAGTGTAGGAGGGGGCGCACAATTCATTCAGCTGTCATTCCTAATTGTGTTTGAAGCAGAAAGAAATAAGAAAAGGGGATACATGGCAGTGATTGCAAGCCAGATAACTAGATATTAAGGTGTTGGGGAGGTTGTGGGCCCTGTGGCGCCTCTTAGTCTAATAGCAATCAGTGTGTGACTGCTGGGGTGGCAGGGATGGAGGGGCGCACTTTGGTGTCTCAGCCTTAGGTGCTGGAGGACCTTGTCCCGGCTCTGGTAATCACTGATGGACTGCCGCTGTGCATGTGCTGCAGTTGTGGCTTGTGGTGATCACTGATGGAATGCCGCTGTGCATGTGCTGCAGTTGTGGCTTGTGGTGATCACTGATGGAATGCCGCTGTGCATGTGCTGCAGTTGTGGCTTGTGGTAATCACTGATGGAATGTCGCTGTGTATGTGCTGCAGTTGTGGCTTGTGGTAATCAGTGATGGACTGCCGCTGTGCATGTGCTGCAGTTGTGGCTTGTGGTAATCACTGATGGACTGTCGCTGTGCATGTGCTACAGTTGTGGCTTGTGGTAATCACTAATGGACTGTCGCTGTGTGTGTGCTGCAGTTGTGGCTTGTGGTAATCACTGATGGACTGCCACTGTGCATGTGCTGCAGTTGTGGCTTGTGGTAAACACTGATGGACTGCCGCTGTGTGTGTGCTGCAGTTGTGGCTTGTGGTAGTCACTGATGAACTGCCGCTGTGTATGTGCTGCAGTTGTGGCTTGTGGTGGTTACTGATGGACTGCCACTGTGCATGTGCTGCAGATGTGGCTTGTGGTGATCACTGATGGACTGCCGCTGTGCATGTGCTGCAGTTGTGGCTTGTGGTGATCACTGATGGACTGTCGCTGTTTGTGTGCTGCAGTTGTGGCCTGTGGTGATCACTGATGGACTGCCGCTGTGCATGTGCTGCATTTGTGGCTTGCGGTAGTCACTGATGGACTGCCGCTGTGCATGTGCTGCAGTTGTGGCTGGTGGTAATCACTGATGGGCTGCTGCTGTGCATGTGCTGCAGTTGTGGCATGTGGTAGTCACTGATGGACTGCTGCCGTGCATGTTCTGCAGATGAGGCTTGTGGTAATCACTGATGGACAGCCGCTGTGTATGTGCTGCAGTTGTGGCTTGTGGTAATCACTGATGGACTGCCGCTGTGCATGTGCTGCAGATGTGGCTTGTGGTAATCACTGATGGATTGCCGCTGTGCATGTGCTGCAGTTGAGGCTTGTGGTGATCACTGATGGACTGCCAGCGTGCACGTGCTGCAGTTGTGGCATGTGGTAATCACTGATGGACTGCCGCTGTGCACGTGCTGCAGTTGTGGCTTGTGGTGATCACTGATGGAAAGCCGCTGTGTGTGTGCTGCAGTTGTGGCCTGTGGTGATCACTGATGGACTGCTGCTGTGCATGTGCTGCAGTTGTGGCTTGTGGTGATCACTGATGGAATGCCGCTGTGTGTGTGCTGCAGTTGTGGCCTGTGGTGATCACTGATAAGCTGCCGCTGTGCATGTGCTGCAGATGTGGCTTGTGGTAGTCACTGATGGACTGCCGCTGTGCATGTGCTGCAGTTGTGGCCTGTGGTGATCACTGATGGACTGCCGCTGTGCATGTGCTGCAGATGTGGCTTGTGGTAATCACTGATGGACTGCCGCTGTGCATGTGCTGCAGATGTGGCTTGTGGTAGTCACTGATGGACTGCCGCTGTGCATGTGCTGCAGTTGTGGCTTGTGGTAATCACTGATGGACTGCCGCTGTGCATGTGCTGCAGATGTGGCTTGTGGTAGTCACTGATGGACTGCCGCTGTGCATGTGCTGCAGTTGTGGCTTGTGGTAGTCACTGATGGACTGCCGCTGTGCATGTGCTGCAGATGTGGCTTGTGGTAATCACTGATGGACTGCCGCTGTGCATGTGCTGCAGATGTGGCTTGTGGTAGTCACTGATGGACTGCCGCTGTGCATGTGCTGCAGTTGTGGCTTGTGGTAATCACTGATGGACTGCCGCTGTGCGTGTGCTGCAGTTGTGGCTTGTGGCAATCACTGATGGGCTGCCGCTGTGCATGTGCTGCAGTTGTGGCTTGTGGCAATCACTGATGGGCTGCCGCTGTGCATGTGCTGCAGATGAGGCTTGTGGTAATCACTGATGGACAGCCCCTGTGCATGTGCTGCAGTTGTGGCTTGTGGTAATCACTGATGGACTGCCGCTGTGTATGTGCTGCAGTTGTGGCTTGTGGTAAACACTGATGGACTGCCGCTGTGTGTGTGCTGCAGTTGTGGCTTGTGGTAGTCACTGATGGACTGCCGCTGTGCATGTGCTGCAGATGTGGCTTGTGGTAGTCACTGATGGACTGCCGCTGTGCATGTGCTGCAGTTGTGGCTTGTGGTAGTCACTGATGGACTGCCGCTGTGCATGTGCTGCAGATGTGGCTTGTGGTAATCACTGATAGACTGCCGCTGTGCATGTGCTGCAGATGTGGCTTGTGGTAGTCACTGATGGACTGCCGCTGTGCATGTGCTGCAGTTGTGGCTTGTGGTAATCACTGCATTTGTAAGTAATTTCAACCTGGTAGATCATTTTAAATTTGTAATTATTGCAGTAGCTCACAAGCTGAGAAAGTGTGGGCACCTCTGCTTTAGGAAGCCCCTCATATTACATAGATTTGGTAAGACTGTGCAATCAGGATTGTATCATTAATGGGCACCTTAAAAAGCACCAACTACAACATTAAATTCACCCATTATAATAACCAGCCTGGCTCAAATGTAATGTACAAGTTACATCATTTTATCCAAGACTCTAATAACAAAGAAGGATGTTAAATAGCCCCAGGCAGTTGGTAATGCAATTAATATTCAAGCTGGCTATTGCAAAACATCTTCCTGCAACAATTCCAACGTCTTAACTGTCTGCTTTAAAGAGAACCCGAGGTGAGTGGGACATGGAGGCTGAAATGTTTATTTCCTTTTAAATAATGCACATTGCCTGGCTGTCCTGCGGATCCTCTGCCTCTAATGCTTGAAGCTATAGACCCTGAACAAGCATGCAGATCAGAAGTCTATGCCAAATCTGATAAGATTAGCTGCATGCTTGCTTCAGGTCTGTGATTTAGACCCTACTGAAGAGAAAGATCATCAGGACTGCCAGGCAACTGGTATTGTTTAAAAGGAAATAAATATGGCAGCTTTCATAGGTCTTACACCTCAGGTTCCCTTTAAGGGATTTAGAAATTATGTTTGCTCCACTCTTAAAGTGACCCAGAAGCATGGATGCGTCCCTCGCCATCCTCACGCCCAGAACCCTCCTTGTAGCTGCAATTAAACTCCGGTAGACGGCTCAGTCGGGCTCAGTCTGACTGAGTGGCATCAGCCGGGGCCTTCTGCGCTGGCGCAGAATATCCGCACTGGCACAGAAGGTCCGCGCTTGCGCAGAAGGCGTCCTACTGACATCACACAGCCGCTTACCGGAGAAGATTGTGACTTCGCAGAGGACCGCAGGAGTACGGCGAGGGACGCATCCGTGCTTCTGGGGCTGGAGGGAACCCCGGGTAAGTAAAAAAAAAAAAGGGGTTTTATTCATCTCTGGGTCACTTTAAGTTCAAGCATCATTTTTTTGGATAATCAATATCTCATAAGTGCTAGCATTTTAGATCTCTTGAAGGTAGAAAATAGGGGTTTAAAGAATTCCAAATGCATACTAAATATATCTTAGAGGACCACTATTGTGAAAATTGTAAAATATAAAATAGGTGTAAACAAACAAGAAGTATTTTTCTTCCAGAGTAAAATGAGCCATAAATTACTTTTCTCCTATGTTGCTGTCACTTACAGTAGGCAGTAGAAATCTGACAGAACCGACAGGTTTTAGACTAGTTCATCACTTCACGGGGGATTCTCAGCAAGGCTCTTATTCTTTATAAAGACACTCCCTGAAAAGGATTTATAGAAATATGCTAGCCAGCTTCCCTGCTCGCTGCAGACTTTTTTTGGCAGCTGGACAGAGCAACTGCCATTCACTAAGTGCTTTTAAAAATGAACGAAACCCTGAGAATCCCCTATGAGGAGATGGGCTAGTTGAAAACCTGTACGTGACTGCAACATAGGATAAAGGTAAATTATGGCTCATTTTATACTTTTGTATATGTTTACATTTATTTTAAATTTGGCAATTTCCCGATAGTGGTCCTTTAAGTAGTGGCAAAGGAGCAGGGTTGCAGGGGCCACCATTGGGACCAGCCCATGTCCTCGGAAAGGCCCATGTAGGATCATGAAGCAGAGTGCATGGTGTCTCAGCGCCAGGCAGTTCGGCACAGGGCAAGCTGACGACTCTCCCTGCTGCCGCTAAACTACCCGGCGGCGTTAAATACTATTCCTCCTCATTCCTCAAAGTTGTTGCAACTTGGAGGGAGATGTAATTTGGGGTCTGGCAGCCGCCGGAGCCCCGAATTACCATTACGCGGTGCGTGGAGAATAGCATTGTTGCTATGATGGCGCCAAGCTACTGAATTGCTTTGCCTGAAGTGCATAGTAGGCAGTGGAATGTGTTGAAGAGGTGACTAATCTCCTCCTTCTCTTCTGTGTGTAATGGCATCTCCTGGAACCCAGTCACATGCTGCTACTAGGTCACCTGAGAGGCTGTAACGGGGGTTCCATAAATTAGGTCATGCTGATAGGAGGCTCATCGGTCAGCTGGAGAAGGGACCGTGGTGGCAGGTGAAAACACATATTGGGGAACATATATACATGAGACGCTCAAGACACTTTACAATCATAACATCCAGCAATACATATACAAATACATATACACATACAAACAAACATACATACATACTTACATAGTTAATGTGTGGATTTAGATATCACTAAAGTTGGTACATTACAGCAAAATAAGAGACAATAGGTGGAGGTTCCTGCCCTTAAGAGCTTACAATCTACAATGTACACATACATATAAGTAGTACATTTCTTCCAGAAGCAAAATTAACTATACATTGCTTTTCTCTTATGTTGCTGTTACAGTAGGCAATAAAAATCAGACAGATCTGACTGGTTTGGACGAGTCCATTTCCTCATGGCAGATTCTCTGTATTTCCTTTATTGTCTACAAAAGCACTCTATGGAGTATAAGGACCTATACAACGAGGCTGGCAGGCCCCTTTGCTCATTTGCACCCTTTTCTGGTAGTTAGATTGAGTGATTGCTGTTCTGTAAGTGCTTTTAAAAATAAAGTAAACCCTGAGAATTCCCCATGAGGTGATGGACTAGCCCAAAACCTGTCAGATTTCTACAACTTATTGCAAGTGACAGTGACCTAGGAAGAAATACTTGTATAGTGCATTTTACTGTAAAACAAATGTACATTTTATACATACAGTATGTATACATATACATTTTTAAATTTTACAATTTTTCACAATAGTGGTCCTTCAATACTGCTATCTGTGAATTCATATGTATGGCCACTTAATATTGCTGTCTGAGGGACGCATATGCACAGCTAGTGAATGGTTAAAGCAGACCTGAATTTAGAACTTCCTCTCTGCTCTAAAAGATAAGCACCAGCATAATAACCTTTAAAGGAAAACATTCCTTTGTTACAGCTGATACAAATCCTGCAATAAATCTGCAGTGTGTCTACTTCCTGCTTTGATGGGAGCAGACATAGGGCTTGATTTACTAAGCGGTGCTAACCTACTTAGCACGTCTAAAGTCTTTAGACGTGTTAACCAGGGTGCTAAGTAGGTTAGCACCGGTTTTCTCAATCACATCGCACGCTAAGTACCGCGCGCAAAGTTTTGCGCGGCAAAGTCCTATGCGCACGCAAAGTCCCATAGGCTTTAGCGGGCACTTCGCGCGGAGCGCCCTGCGCTTTGTGCAGTGTGCGCGCAAAACTTTGCGCGCGGTACTTTGCGCACGATCACTACTTCTCACATTTCAACTGAGTTTAGACGTGCTAAGGGCCAGTGCTAAAGTTAGCACCGTTTTGTAAATCAAGCCCATAGGGTTAACATCCTGTGATGATAAATAAGCTGCTCTGCCATGGCAGAGTAGTCTCCTGAGGTGACACAGCCGAGAGATCAAATTACAGTGGTGATTAGTCACAGATGAGGGGGGTTTACACAGACTAAACTCTTTAAGTACATACAGGGTGCATTTATCTTTTTCCCTTCTGCCCTGTGCAAGAGTTCAGGTTCACTTTAACCCCATATGTAGACATAAATGGTGTTGAAGTACCTTAGCAAATCCTAATGTTTCACATGGCATAAACCGTATGCTGCTCACAACCAGACTAATAGACCAAACCAGTGGCATAGCTAGAGATTATAGGGCCCCATAGCAACATTTTCATGGCACCATCGTACCTAGGCTGGCATTCTTGAGCAAAGCTACCGGCCTTATGAATATGGGTTGATTGGGCAATTTACATTTTCATACAATGCATATTGTGTATAGTCCATGAGCAGCCAGTGAGACTCATAGAGTGGAGAAACAAAGCAAAGTTAATAGTGTGAACACATCAATCTGGGCCCCATTTTCTCCAGGGCCCCAGAACAGTTGCTATGGCTTTTGCTACGCCCCTGGACCATACATTTGTAGAGTGCTTCATTTACTGTCGCAGTATAGTGAAAGCAGGATGCCCCCCCCCCCCCCCCTCCCATTCTCTAATCTATCTTTGTTCCTGAGAAACGAAACTAACAGAGAGAGAGAGAGAGGGCAGACTGTTGTGAAAATGGGTTATAGCCAAAAAATAAATCTCAACAAGCTTGCGTGAAATCCAGAGTGTAAACTACAGCATAAGGGGGAACTCTAGTCAATAGAAAATAATCTAAAAATTCTTGGTGAAGGAAATTAGGCTGAATCAAAAAAAATGGCTGAGTGGCTTGATAAAGAGCTTTCCAGCTCGAAACAGCGGGCTGTCGCCGCCATAGCCTATTTTTATTGACTATCATGTCATTTTAATGACATTTCAATAAAGAGCTAATCTTTCATTTCTACTATTTTTGTGGTGCCAGTCTTTTTGTGTATATGGCTGAATCAAAAAAATAACTCATAAAAACTTATAAATATGTTTATGTGAAATGAACTTGCTTAGGTATATTGTGCTTGCCCAAGTACTGATGAAAACAATGTCACATACCTGAAAAACGAGTGTTAGGGATCTGCGATCACATGGCATGACTTGCTTTGGACACTCACATCCTGCCTTGTATAACCTACAATTCATCAGCAATTTAACATTGATAATGAATTGTAGGTACTACAAGGTGAAGATGGTGAAAAGAGTGATGAGCCTTGGAAAAAGGGCGCCGCCATAGGTGCCCATTATAAAAGCTGCAATTACCAGTGATTGGGTTGAAATGTCGGAGCGCCTGCTGTGTAAAGCCACAATTTGCATAGCAGAAAACTTCAGTGCCCACTATTTTATCCGGTGACCCCAGGAGCCCAAACTTCTCCCGAATTGTGGGTAATCACAGATTTGTGGCGGGAAAGGGGGGGTGTTATGGTTTTTGTGGGGGAAGGGGAGGGATTAAAGTGATGAACCTCCAGACTAAAAATCTACCCAGCAGCACTGAAAAGGCTTGGTGTTTCTTTAACAGTTTCACAGCATCAGAGCTTTGTTTTTCTTACCCAAACCTCATTTTTAGCTGCATTTTAGCTAAGCTCCACCCATCAAAGAGACCTGCCCGGGCGGTTTTTCCCTGATGCGGTGCAAAGCTTGATGGGATTTCCTATGTTGTTATTCACGTTTCCTAGCAACTGGGAGCAGTGATCAGCACACAGGACAGTTGGATCTGTGTCTCATGCTCCCTGTCACCTCCTTTCAACCAAAAAGATGGCTGCCCTTATGAAATAAAACATTTGCCTGTTCTTTTAAAACAGGGTTGGTAAGAGATTATATTACCTATCTATTTTAATTAACATAACTAATGTAACTTAATAACAGTATGTTTGTTTAGGCTGGAGTTCCTCTTTAAGGATTAGTTGCCACCAGGAGGGGTATGGTTAGGCACTACCAGGGGGGTTAAGGGTTAGGCATAGGTAGATGGATAGTTAAGGGTTAGGTATCGGTAGAGGGAGGGTTTCGTGTGAGAGTAGTCTTAGGTCATAGTGAACTATCAGTAAAAATAACCGTTATTTTACTATTCAAATTAAGTAGTAAAATATTGGTAATCTTACCAATATTACCCACAATTCCTTGTGCTCTTTTTTCCTGGTGCCTTTATTGTCCAAAGCAGGACATGCCATGTGTTTGCAGCATATCATAAATGAGATTCCTGTTACTCTTGTTCTTCAGGTTCAAGCCCCCAACCCTCCCTTTTAGTCACATAGGCATGCATGGAGAAGACAGTGCTTCCAGCTGTCCCTCTTTTGATGGAAGGGGGGGGGGGGGGGGGGTAGTAGGGGGACCATATTTTGGAATAAAATACCAGCACTTTTTTTCTCCCCTATTCTTCACCTTTCTGCAGTGGTTTACAGCTTCATACATTTATCTACTAAAAGAAATGTCCGTATTATGCTTAATTTACATAACTCGTTTAATCACTCCCTGACTTTTGTTAGATGCTAATATAAAGAGGACTTGGCAAATGAAAATACATGTTTTGCTCTTGATTTCTTCATGGTATAAATGGCTGTAAGTGCGGCTGGAGGTGCTGGTGGGTGTAGCAAGAGGCGAGGCAAATATTAATCTCAGAAAATGAAGAGGTGTGAGTATAGTCCTCCTCTATCATCTGAAGACACTACAGATTGGTGACCATAATAGGCTAATAGTCACTAGGCAGACAGGGCTTCAGCTGACCAGACAGTTGGAAGCTTTCTCCGGTATGCTCATAGTATTTAATGGCTGGAGTAATTTAAACTGACAAAAGTGGGGTGGGGGTCGTTAGCAGGCAGCTAGAGGTTGCTGTGGACAGGCTGACTTATTAATCTGTGCATCAGATATGCAACTATACAATTTTTCACCATAAGTACTTCAAACCTGCCCTCTGAGGAAGCCAGAAGTCTGGCAAAACACACACACTGGATGTTGGGATCCATTGCACCATTCTCCCTCCTCCCTGCCCACCCTTCCAGCACCGGCACTGGCATGGATCGAAACAGCATTCAACCTGGTATGCATCTTGGGACTGTAGTCCTCCATACCGCCTTTATGTGAACTTTGCCAATGGTGGCCTGTGTGTCATTAGGCTAAGCTCAAGCTTGCTACATGGTTACTATGCTCACCTGCATGCTGCCTACTAACACTTGGTGAAGTCAGTGCTATGTGCCTGTCAGTTGCCATCTGAACATCGGCCATGCTTCAGCTTGCTTGCTTTGCTCATACTATATCTATCCTGTATCACAAAGTGATGTAACTGTGCACATTTCTACCCTTCTTATCCTGTATGGACATTCCAAAATCACTCCAAAGAAAATCGCATATTTTCACATTGCTCTGCACTCCATGACAGCCCTCATGGTGTCTATCTCCACAGACTCCAGAATTTGGATGTGATTAGTTTTGCTCTTTCTGAACATGGCTGTGTGTCAGGGTCCAACAGTGGAGCCTTGTGGAGGAGTGGCAAGGCCAGATTTATATACTTTTTGTGCCTCGCCTTTCATGTGCAGCAGCGCCCCTTACATTTAAAGAGAATCTGTATTATTAAAATCGCACAAAAGTAAACATACCAGTGCGTTAGGAGACATCTCCTATTCCCCTCTGTCACAATCTCGCCGCTAAAAGTAGTCAAAAACAGTTTTAAAAAGTTTGTTTATAAACAAACAAAATGGCCACCAAAACAGGAAGTAGGTTGATGTACAGTATGTCCACACATAGAAAATACATCCATACACAAGCAGGTTGTATACAGCCTTCATTTTGAATCTCAAAATATCATTTGTGTGTTTACCTTTTGTCCCCTGCAGCTCTCATCCACTGAATAGTGACAGCCAGGCTGATCGTTTCTTCCTGCAGACAGCTCTGCCCGGTGTCTGTAATTCCTTAGTATGTGTCAGCCCAGCTCCTTTCACAACCTAACAGAGGAGGATTTTTATCCAGCTCTCTTATCTCACTGATAAGAGAGCAGAGACACTGCTGGCTCATGTAAATAACACACACACGGGAGTGTGCATAGAGGTGCCTGGAGAGGGGTGTGCATAACAGATCAGCACGGAAGAGTTGGCAGCCTTCCAGACACAGGGCGACAAGTCCGACAGGGGAAAGATACATTGATTTATTACAGAGACAGTGATAGTAGAAAGTGCTGCAGTGAGCCAGAGCACATTAGAATAGGTTTAGGAACTTGTAGGATGGTAGAAAACAGGATGAAATGTTTGTTACAGAGTCTCTTTATTGTGCATCCTTTCTTTTATGTGTATTATCCATGTACTGTAGCCTCTCTTTCACAAACAGCTTCCTTGGGCATCAGTTTCCCCTTTCCGTGTGTTGCTCCCAATTTCCAGTTTCCTCTTTAAATGTAGCAACCCCTCATGTTCATGTTTCATGTTCAGGTGCCCTCTACGGATGCAGTCGCCCAAGGTCTGGGCCTTTATGGCCTTCCCAGAAATCTGGCCCTGAGGAGTGGTGAATGGGGGCCACATCTTTTTAAAAGCATATGTTTTTACTATTCTGTAGCTTTAATAAAATTAGCATTTTTGGAATATTGTGATCAGTTGGGACATACCCCTCCTATCCATATTTCACAGTTTTATTTATACTTTGAAATAATGTTCTCATCATTGTATATACAATAACACGGTTGAATCTGGGCGATAAAATGTCCAAGTCAATATCCTGCTCCAAAACCATAGCTGGGAAACAGTACATAGTCTGCTGAGGTGGCTAAACAGTCAGACAAAACTGTTCACAATCAGAATGCAAAATAAAATGACCGAGTAAAAGTTCATAACACGCGTGACAGTTCTGTTGTCTAACTAAAACCAATAAACACATACTGTATAGCGAATCCCCACAGGAGCTGTTTCATACCCGCTTTGGAATGGCCAGCGATTCCAAAAGCGCTAGGTTCATGATTCCACAACATGTTCCCAAATCGCAATCGCAGTGGCTGCAGAATTGTTGGAGTTCTTCAATGCAAAGTATAAGATCGCTGCAAAATTGCTTTTGAGTCGGTGTACAAATAAATTATGCAGTGATTAGCATTTTACTACCCAGAACCACAACAACAACAACAACAAAAAAGGAAATGAAATTACAGATCACAATTACGATACAAATCACTAGCATTAAATTGAAAAGCACATTAAAATCACTCAAAAAATGCTCTGGAAAACGCTGCTAAAATCACTACAAAAACCGCTTAGTGATTGCATGCTGCGATTTCTCATGGGCCCCCCATTTCCGCTGGCTGTGCTCCGATTCAATTATTAGCGCTCTGGCTTTTCGCCGCTATTAGCTTTTTTTTCAGTATATATCAAAATCATGAAGAACCCCACAGTTTCTAAAGGAAGGAAATTACAATTGCAGCGTCTTTGCGATAGCAATCCTTATGGCCCTTAGAGCAAAGTAATTGTACTAGGCATAGTTAGATTAGTGAGTAATATACGGTACCTTACAAAAGGAGACTGAAAACGAGTTTTTTTTCTTTTTTTTCTAGTTATCACCTGTGGTAATTGGTTTACTTTCTGTACCTGCATATCCCGCCTAACAAATACAACGGAACACCCAGTGGCGTAACTAAGGAGCTTGGGGCCCCACTGCGAGTTTTATATGGGGCCCCAAGCACTCTATTGATATGAAGCCCCAAAATCTATCAGGGATACCTGCAGTGTCATTGAGGTGTATTTAGAGTAAAGAAACAGTTTGTTGAGGATTACCACTATTCAACATACATATAGAGGTGTTCATTATCAGCATAGCACCTATGAAAAGCTAATAAGATGGATCAGGGCAGGGCCGAGGCAGAGGCTGGAGAGGCTCCAGCCTCAGGGCGCAGTGTAGGAGGGGGCACACAATTCATTCAGCTGTCATTCCCAATTGTGTTTGAAGCAGAAAGAAATAAGAAAAGGGGATACATGACGGTGACTGCAAGCCATATAACTAGAGATTAAGGTGTTGGGGAGGTTGGGGTCCCTGGGGCACCTATTAGTCTAATAGCAATCAGGCTATTAGATCGGCTGGGGTGGGAGGGATGGAGGGGCACACTTTGCTGTCTCAGCCTTGGGTGCTGGAGGACCTTGTCCCGTCTCTGAGATGGATAAAGGAGGAACCCTAGTAGGCCCCTTTACTATAGGGGACCCGATGCAATCGCAACCTCTGGATCCCCTATTCCTAAACCACTGGGAATACATTGCTTTGCTAAAATTGTATAAATTATATCGTTTCCTCCCCACTACCCTCTAGATTGTAAGCTGGCAAGGGCAGGGACCTCCTCCTAGTGTTTCTCATCCTGCTGTCATTTAACATATGCACATGTACCAACTTTACGGATATCTCAAACTACATATTAAGTATGTTTGTATTTGTATTTCTACTATTGAATGTCATGACTGCACAGTGTCTTGAATTTCTTAGGTATATTTGTTCCCCGTTGTTTGTTTTGTACTATGTACAGCGCTACGGAAGATGTTGGCACTATACAAATAAATAATTATAATAAATCATATACTGTATATGCATGAGACTTACCACCTGCTACCGGTGCAAAGGCATTACTGCTGAGTGCAGAGGCTGTGATTAGGAGAAGAAGACACAATTCCATATGGCAGGTGACTCAGGTCTCAGTGCAGCACAGAAGAGGTGTGATGTCTGTCAAGCTTTCTCACTTATGGTAGATTCCCCAAATAATCAGGGCAAGCTGAGGGAAGACAAGACTCCAACGCTGAGTGGAAGTGAAGATACTTGGCATGAAGCTAACGAAAGTAACTTCAAGGCTGTTGTGATGGGGAGGGAGGGATGAGGG
Source organism: Hyperolius riggenbachi (assembly GCF_040937935.1). NCBI lineage: Eukaryota > Metazoa > Chordata > Amphibia > Anura > Hyperoliidae > Hyperolius > Hyperolius riggenbachi. The sequence continues at coordinate 74,989,219 of NC_090648.1, forward strand.
TGGCACAGGAACTAGAGGGAGATAAAACAGAAAGCACAAGATCACACAATCCCTGTGTACAGCTGGCCGTGTAGGACTTATGTATATTAATGATAACATTCCACACATTTTTACTTTGCTTAGCGGTGCAAGCCAGATAATACTTTTTTCTGCAAATGTGACACAGACCTGGCTGCGGACAGCAATGTGTTACCATTGAAACGGAACTTGGCATCACTTAGAAAACAGCCTCAGGTGTTGCTACACTGATGTACAGTATATTAAAGAACTCTTAAAGCAGACCTGAACGCAGAACTTCCTCTCTGCTCTTAAAGATAAGCAACATCATAATAAACTTTAAAGAAAAATAATTATTTGTAAGTGCTGATACAAATCCTGCAATACCTCTTCAGTCTGTCTACTTCTTGTTTTCATGGAAGCAGATACAAGGTTAACATCCTGTGTTTACAAATCAGCTCTGCCCAGGCAGCTAGCTGACACAGCTGAGAGATCAAATTACAGTTGTGATTCCCCTTCACAAATGAGTGGATTCCTTTATGTTTTCCTTCTGTCCTGTGCAAGAGTTCAGGTCGCTTTAAACAGCTTTGTGAAAAGTATCTAAGTGAGTCGAGTGACATACAAAGAAGCCAAAACTGTTTATCGTTGTCTGGTTGCTGTGCTCCTGCGTTATTGGGCAGCATCCTTCAGAGGCAAAAACAGAAGAAAATGAGAGGCTTCACTCCTCCCTCATTTGCATTGCAAATTAAAAATATTTCATTAAGTAGATGTAGACCTCTCTCTCTCTCGACATAGATTACAACATATGCCTTAACCTCCATAAATAAGGACGTAACTCCAATTATAAGCCCAACCCTCAATCACATATTCAGGTCTAGATTGAGCTAAATCTCTAATTATCGTATTTTACGGACTATAAAACGCTCCTGACCATAAGACACACCTGGGTTTAGAGGACAAAAACCAGGGGAAAATATATATATATATATATATATATATATATATATATATATATATATATATATATACTAAACCTGGTGCATCCATGGTGAAGGGGCATCTTATGGATTATGCCCCCTTGTACCTCTTGTGTCTTCCTGTGACCCCCTCTGTCCCTCTTGTGTCCTCCTGTATTCCCCATGTGTTCACCTCTGTTCTCCTTGTGTCTTCCTCTGTGCCCCTTTGTGTCCCCCTGTGTCCTTCTCTGCATGGGCACAGTACAGGGAGCCCCCCACATTGCGGTGGGTTGGAGGTTTGTACTGGCAGCAGTTCACAAGTCAGGAACTCCCTGCATATGGACTGTAAGACGCAGTGACTTTTTTCCCCCACTTTTGGGGGAGGAAAAGTGAGTCTTATAGTGTAGAAAATACAGTATCTCTATGAAATGAAGTAGACTTTTTTTTAACTCTCCTGGCGGTAACCCCGACCTACACTCGGGGTAGCCGCCGCAGAGGATTTCTCTGCCCCGGGAGGGTTTTTTTTCAATAAAAATGTTTTATCCATTGTTGCTAGCAGTTCGCTAGCTACCATTGCCCCCCAATTCCCTCCGTTCTCTACCGATCCCCCCCGATCGCCGCCATTATACATACTCCCCAGGGATCCCACGATTCTCTCCAATCAGTGCCAGGCTTCGCTATGGGGATGATCGGGATTGCGCATGACATCATGACGTCAGACGTCATGTCCGATCGTCGCCATAGCGAAGACTGAGGCACATTGGGGAGGGTGCGGCTCTCGCGGGATCGCGGCTAGGTAAAGTATAGCGGCGGCGATCGGGGGGATCAGAAGGGTGTGGGGGGACTTGGGGAACAATGGTAGCTAGCTTAGTGCTAGCTACAAAGGATACAACAAATTTAATTTAAAAAATCCCTCCCGTGGACACCGCCTCAGAAACTGCGTACCGCCAGGAGGATTAAAGACAAGTCTGTGTCCTCTGTAAGAGCATTACCTCAGCTTACAAACTGTGTTTTCTGCCCGGAGGCTTTAAAAGCCAATCAGAAGCCAGAGAATTCATAACCGAAGAATGGACTTATTGTATGACCATATGTTTATGTTATTGTTCGCTCAGCTTTTAGCTAGCATATGCTGGTACAGTACATTATTCTCCACATATCTCTGCATAAGTTCTTTCAAAGTATGTATCACTTGTATGTTTAAAATGAAATTACATTTTTGGAAAGCGAAAAAAGTCTTTAGTAAAGTTTTATGTTAATTAGCAACTAAGTAACTGCATACGTTAAAAAGTAACTGTAGACAAAATAACATAATTAATAACATTACTTATTATTATTTTATAGTATTAATTAATAAATTATTTAGTCAGTGTTTGCCCCTTGTAAAATCTTTCCTCTCCCTGATTAATTTATAACAGGTGGAGACATCTGTAGTCCTGGCAGGTGATCTCTGCGGAATATTCATTTGCAGAGAGTTCTAAAGCCAGTAGAAAAGATCTCTAGTCTCCCAGAATTCTCTGGTCTAATAAACAACCTAGGATAAGCCTTGGTGGGAGGGTGGGGATACATACCAATATACAGCAATAATATAGATATAGAAAGTGTTTCCGATACTGAAACTAGGAAAGTTACTGTAAAAGAAGGCAAACCACACTACACATTGCTTTTTTAGTAGGCGGGCTTCTCATTCTCTTTTGGTCCTCTATACTTTCCTAGTGGTTTTGGGTCACCCGGAGCTGCTTGGGTATTCTGTAAATGTGGGTATCCCGAATAATTTAATGCATTCTACTATATGTCATTAACAGGGCCAGTTCTAGACTTTTTGCTGCCTGAGGCAAACTTGTAGGGATGCTGCCGACCCCCTTCCTCCCCAATTTGGACTTAGCGCAAAGCACCCAAAAATATTTACCCTTAGTGTAGGTAGGTAGGTAGCCAGTCAGTCATAGTTGCCCCCAGTATAGGTAGTCAGTATAGTTGCTCTCAGTATAGGTAGCCAGTATAGTTGCCCCAGTATAGGTAGCCAATACTTTTGCCCCCTGTATTAGGTAGGTAGGTAGATAGCTAGGTATAGGTACCCCCAGTATAGGTAGTTAGTATAGTTGCCCCAAGTATAGGTAGTTAGTATAGTTGCCCCCAGTATAGACAGTATAGTTGCCCCCAGTTTAGGTAGCTAGTATAGTTGCCGACAGTATATATAGTATAGTTGCACAGTATAGGTAGTATAGTTGCCCCAGTATAGGTAGTTAGTATAGTTGTCCAGTATAGGAAGTATAGTTGCCCAAATATAGGTAGCTAGTATAGCTGCCTCCAGTATAGGTAGAATTGCTGCTCCAGTACAGGTTGCATAGTTGCCCGAGTATAAGTAGTTAGTATAGTTGCCACTAGTATAGGTAGTATAGTTGCCCCAGTATAGTTTAGCAAGGTAGGTTCCCCTGGCCCCCCTCCTCGGTCGCCGCTTACCTTCTTGAAGCAAGCGGTGGCCAACCTTCTTCCAGTATATGTGCTGCTATGGGTGCCACAGCAGGGCATGCGGATCTGTGGTCTACAAGCAGGAAAGGCGAGGGGGACATGGTGAGCCTGTCCTGCTGCAGAAAGTGACTGCCCGAAACCAAAGGCATCTGGGAGCGAGGGGGGTGGGCAGGATGTTGCCTGATGCAAGACGCCGACTGAGGGAAGCAGAGTAACTTGGCATCATGGGTGGAACAGCCCTGGTCATTACAGTTGTATGGCAAAAAAGGGCGCCTAGAAATTTGGCCGCCCAGAAAAGCCGATATTAGAAAAACAGTAAATTGACCAATATTCTACTAGTAAAGTGGAAAAAATTATAGTAAAATATCGGCAAACCTAAGCCTATTCCCACAATAAACTTTCCCACTACTACCTAACCCTCACGGCTAACCTTAACTTCCCCCACACCTTCTCTCCCATGTCTATCCTTAACCCTCCACCAGTGACGTAGCTAAGGAGCTGTGCGCCCTGATGCAAGTTTTACAATGGGGCCCCCCAAGCACTCTATACACAACAATTGATTCGGCACACCAAAACTTGCCAATGTGTATTTTTTCTTTTTGTGTGTGTATTTGCCTATAAAATGCATAGAAAATAAAGTAATTACAGGTAGTCCCCAACTTACGAATGCCCCACTTACAAATGACACGCCGATACGAACAGCACGGATTCTGTGTTTCCATGGGACAAGTTAAAAAAAAATATTGCTCAAATTGAACTTGTAGTTTTTGAGAAAAAAATCGATTTTAAAAAAATTCAAAGAATTTCAATTTTTAAACTTGTATAAGCAGGTACAGAGGGCAGAAGTTACACAGAGGGGGACACTGGAGGCAAAGGGGGGCACAGAGGAGGGACAGGGGACAGAGATAGCACAGTGTTCCAACTTGAGAACAGATTCAGGTTAAGAACTAACCTACAGTCCCTATCTCGTTCGTTAACTGGGGACTACCAGTACTGAAAACAAGTATCGCCCATAAAAAGCTTAATTAGTAGCGAAAAAGACAAGATATAGATCATTTACGGGTGATGAGTAGTGATAAAGTTATTGGCGAATGAATAGAAGGAGGGCTGACAGGAGAAAATTGCTTCCGTCCTGAAAGTGAAAACACCCGTAGGCGGATGTGGTTAACATAGGCACCTATAGCAGTGACCATTTTATTCGGGCGTGCTCTCAAATTAACTGCTTCACCCTGAAATGCCAATCAAAGTAGACCGGAAGAGCCCCCTAAACCTATAAGTATCAGAACAGTCCTACCAGGTTTACCCAGATCCTGTAAGGTGTTTGATGAAAGAAGAAACATTTAATGACAGTTGACAGGCTGGTGGTGGTTTCCTGTCTCACCCTGTACGGAAGCCACCAGTATTGATAATATCAGTGTACCTAACTGCTTCCTTTATGTCATGTCCTTCTTTACGTTTTGGTCTTTCTTAATAAATGCCATGCACCCTACATTTTATTAGCACTCACTCATTTGGGATGGGCACAAAACTTTTTAAATGCAAGTCAGTATGAGCAGTCTACATTCTTCACTTCAGATTTTCATAATCACTGGAGACACTGTCTCTGCCCTCCGATATTACCATGACTACCACCATGTCATGAGTACAACCAAAGTCTGCCATACCAGAATCTGGCAGATCAGTTTTCCCCCAGCAGGAAAGTCCCCAACTTGTACAAACTACTTTTATTTCTAGCTGATTACTTCTGAATACAAATGTAAAAACAAATGTAACGGGCAAAGAAATAATTTAGGGGTGTTTCAGCCAGTTGCTCAACAGAGGAGTTTCTATTTCACCTGTTTTGGATAGGTCATTTCATATGATATTCATGTTGTATATATCTTTTTTTGTGTACCGTATGCATGTGGTGTTTTACCTAAACTGTACCGGATACGTTTTAAACTAAAAGTTTTATACATACCTGGGCTTCCTGAAGCCTCATGCTCACGGATCGCTCCCACGCCGCCGTCCTCAGTCTTCTCCCTCTTCTGCACTGGGTCTTGTAACTTCAGCCAGTCGCGGCCTGTCTGCGCAAGAGAAGTGCGCCTCTATGTACGAAATACGTAGAGAGCGTACTTCTCATGCGTCATACTGGCCGCGACTGGCTGAAGTTATGGGACCTGGTACCAGAGCTGGAGAAGACTGAGGATGGCAGTGTGGGAGCAATCCGTGCACATGGGGCTGGAGGAAGCCACAGGAATGTATAAAACTTTTAGTTTAAAATGTCTTTGCTTTCATTTAACTTTGCAGTAAAGCTGTCATTAAAGTACATGAACAGTTTCTAAGAATGTTTTCACACCTTCTCACCTATCTGCTGCTCTGCTCATGGTAAATATTGCACCTATTTTAACTAATTAAGGTGTAATACCTATTATTTACCTAAAAAATACTGTATTTTCTAAACCAGCAGTGCGCACCACACAGAGCCAGATTAAAACCATATATAGCCCAGGCAGGGCAATGAAGGTTTCCCACCTGCTCTCCCAGTTCATCAGTTGAAAGGGTGCTCAGGTAAGTAGGAAATGTCAGTCCAACCGGCAATGGGAGACCGCAGTTTATTATACTGCCACAGAGGCAGTCTGCCTTTTATCTGTGGGCTGCATTACCATTATTGGACAGTTGTGTGGTCCCCAGATACCAAAACTGAGCAGCAGGCAGGGCCGGATTTATACTCTTTACCGCCCAAGGCCACTGTCAACAGCCGCCCCCTTTCAGTATAGGTAGCGAGATGATCCTCCTCCTTTCCCTCTGGTAGAGGTAGCCTGATGACCCCCCCTCTCAGTATAAGTAGCCAGAGGACCCCTGCCTCCTTTTCCTCTGGTATAGTAGCCAGATGATCCCCCTCCTTTCCCTCTGGTATAGGTAGCCTGATGACCCCCCCTCAGTACAAGTAGCCAGAGGACCCCTGCCCCCTTTTCCTCTGGTATAGTAGCCTGATGACCCCTCCCCAGTATAAGTAGCCAGATGACCCCTCCCCCTTTCCCTCCAGTATAGGTAGCCAGATGACTCCCTTAATCCCTACTTTTCCCACCCCCTTTCAGTATAGGTAGCCAGCTTGCCTTCAGACCGCAGCAGCCATCAGTGTCACTCATTTCTCCACTCATCTCCAGTGCAGAAGTTTCCTCTTATAAACACCAAATTTGCAGGATATGTTAAGTAGAACAGTGGGAACAAAGGAAAAAAATTCTAAAAAGACCTTATAGTTTTTGAGATAATCGATTTTAAAGGTTCAAAGGAAAATAGTATACATTTAAATGCGGTAAATGACAGTTATTATATATACTGCATTTACATGTATACTTTCTTCCTTTGAAATTTCCTTTGAACCTTTAAAATCGATTTTCTCAAAAAGTATTAGTAAAAAAAAAATGTCCCTTGTTCCCGCTGTTCTACTTTTCTACTTAACATATTATGCAAACTTGGGGCTTGATTCACAAAGCGGTGCTAACCTAGTTAGCACGCCTAAAGACTTTGGGCGTGATAAGTAGGGTGCTAACTAGGTTAGCACCGTTTTGACAATAAGATCGCGCGCAAAGTCCCGCATCGCAGTGTGATGAAAACGGTGCACCCGATGCGCCTATAAGGTCGCATGGGATGCGACCTTAACGTCGCACCATGCGGCGTTACGGTCGCACTCCATGCGTCCTTATAGGCGCATCGGATGTGCCGTTTTCATCGCACCGCGATGGGACGTTGCGCGCGCACTGTGCTGTGCACACGCAAGTTGATTATATCACGCCTAAACTGAGTTTAGGCGTGATAGAGGGCTTTTCACAAGCGTGCTAACAGTTAGCACTGCTTTGTGAATCAAGCCCTTGGTGTTTACTTTGCTATTGACTTTTAAAAGTCGTCTGATTTAATCACAGATATTTTTACGTGATCACTCCCGTGATTGCGTTCCGAATACTAGTAACCACGGCCAAATCCGTGATTGAATTCGGAATCGGATCACGGCAGCAAATAGTGAAAAAATGCTCGTGAATCTCGCTATTCTGAGATCACGAGGTCGTGATGAGAATCACTACTAGGTACCCACACTAGATGACCCTCGGCCGAGGTGGATGCTGAGTACAGCCAGAATGTGACTCACCGGCATCTGGCAGTTCAGTTTCCCACGCCAGGAAAGTCCCTGACTATTATAAACTACTTTCGTTTATAGCTGATTACAGCTAAAACAAAAGTTACGTTTCCCGGAAATAAAAAGTTTAGGGTTGTTCCAGCCAAACTGCTCAATCTTGCACAACAGAGGAGTTTGTACCATTCTTTTATATCACATGTTTTACACATTCTTCAGTATATCTTCTACATGTATTATTTTACTTTACATCGTAGCAGAGCTGTTACTGTAATATATGAACAGTTTCTAAGATCATTTGCAAATTTGCTTCACTACCTTCTGCTCATGGTGAAGGCTGACATTTTTCACTCAAAGCCTAAATATTTTTTTTTTATAACCAAAATAGTGTAATGCTGGGAACACACGATACGTTTTGTCGTTAGATGCAAACGATTGATAAATTCCATCATGTCTGATACTCCTCTCGAGCATTTTACCGCTCGATTTCTCATAGAAGTCAATGGAAAAAGATAAGAAAAATGCGCGGAAGAGAATTGAGTGGAGAATCGTGCGGAAAAAAATGATCGAGCAGGGAATCGAACGGGAAAAACGTTTCGTGTTTTCCCAGCATAAGTGTAGCCTGTGGTTAATGTTTTCTAAAACAGTGTGTATAATAACTGCTATAGGAATGTCTTGCAGGCTGCAGAATGCGCCTTCCTTTTGTTCATTATGTGGCATAATATCCCCTCCCAGTCTGTTGCATGTGTGGGTACTGGTGGTTGGACTGGGGAGGTGTAATCCAAACTTATTGGAAACCATAGCAACATTATGTGGATTTGTCCTCAGGACTTCCGAGAATTCTCATCTCAGCATGGTGTTCAGACAGCACTCTTTTCTTACAATTCCAGAGTCCCACAATTGCTTCTCCTTGAAGTCATTATCTGGGGTTTGAAGAGCTATGTCGGTGCAACACAGTCTGTTAAAGTGCCAGGTCAAGCACAAACATTTTCCTAAGAGACCTTTCACACTATGTTAGTTGATTTGAGATGAGACCACAACGCAACTAAGCTAGTGCTGGGCGTAATGGAAAAAACTACGCTTACGGATCATTACGCGTAATTTTACGCTTACGGCGTAGACATTTATCTACGGTTCATGACTATAATTACGCATGGCCCTTACGCAATTACGCGTAAGAATACCGTAATGCAGGTTGTTACGTTATTGCCTTACGCATAATTTCCTACTAGCAATTAATGCGTAAGGCAATGCTCCCAAGCGGAAAAGTTGACGCATGGATCAATGTTAGGTAGCCACCGACTTTAAGGGTTAATAGCAAAGCCCCCTTAATTGCTGAGAGCCTCAAATTTGGAGAATATATTAAGGAGATCAGAAGGAATAAGAGGATTTTTTTTTTTTCAAAAAGACCTTATAGTTTTTGAGAAAATCGATGTTAAAGTTTCAAAGTAAAAATATATACATTTAAAAACCTGCCGACTTTAACGGTTAATAGCAAAGCCTGCTTAAAATTTAGGAACACCAAATTCCCAGGGTATATTAAGGGGATCAGTGGGAATAAGAGGACATTTTTTTTTTCAAAAAGACCTTATAGTTTTTGAGAAAATCGATTTTTAAGTTTCAAGGGCAAAAATGTCTTTTAAATGCGGAAAATGTCAGTTTTTTTTGCACAGGTAGCAACAATAGTGTATTATTTTCATAGATTCCCCCAAGTGGGAAGAGTTTTACTTACTTCGTTCTGAGTGTGGGAAATATAAAAAAAAACGACGTGGGGTCCCCCCTCCCAGACCTCTTTAACCCCTTGTCCCCCATGCAGGCTGAGATAGCCAGAATGCGGAACACCGGCCGCGTGGGGCTCCGCACCCTGACTATACCAGCCCGCATGGTCCATGGATTGGGGGGTCTCGGAAGGGGAGGGGCAGCCAAGCTTTCCCCTCCCCCTCCGAGCCCTTGTCCAATCCAAGGACAAGGGGCTCTTCTCCACCTCTGATGGGCGCTGGAGGTGGAGGCCGCGATTTCCTGGGGGGGGGGTTCATGGTGGCATCTGGGAGTCCCTTTTAAAAATGGGTCCCCCAGATGCCCACCCCCCTCCCAGGAGAAATGAGTATAGGGGTACTTGTACCTCTTACCCATTTCCTTTAAGAGTTAAAAGTAAATAAACACACAAACACTTAGAAAAAGTATTTTAATTGAACAAAAAACATAACCACGGAAAAAGTCCTTTAATATTCTTAATTAGCCATTAATACTTACCTGTCCCTTTAAATAAATGATTCCTCGCAATAGCCTCGGAAATGTTCTATCAGTTACAATGTAACAAAGTTATTACAATGTAACAACTTTGTTACATTGTAACTACGCCGCACCCGACGTCACTCGCCGCTCAGCCGCCGCATACACTTACGCGTCCTTGCAGGACGCTAAGTCCCCGCAGGACGCTAAGTCCCCGCTGGCTCCCGCTGTCCACCCCGCCCACATCTGTCACCCACATGTCACCCACATGTGGGTGACATGTGGGTGACATTTGGGAGAGGCGGGGAGGGCAGCGGGAGCCGGCGGGGACTTAGCGTCCTGCACGGACCCGACAGAGCTCTGAGCTATATAGCTCAGAGCTCTCTAAGCATCTTTGAATTTGGGCTCCAAGGAGCCCCATTGGTCCTTAGCAGACCAATGGGGTTCCTTCAAATCAGAAGGAACCCCATTGGTCTGCTAAGGACCAATGGGGCTCCTTGGAGCCCAAATTCAAAGATGCTTAGAGAGCTCTGAGCTATATAGCTCAGAGCTCTGTCGGGTCCGTGCAGGACGCTAAGTCCCCGCCGGCTCCCGCTGCCCTCCCCGCCTCTCCCACATGTCACCCACATGTCGAGTGACGTCGGGTGCGGCGTAGTTACAATGTAACAAAGTTGTTACATTGTAATAACTTTGTTACATTGTAACTGATAGAACATTTCCGAGGCTATTGCGAGGGATCATTTATTTAAAGGGACAGGTAAGTATTAATGGTTAATTAAGAATATTAAAGGACTTTTTCCGTGGTTATGTTTTTTGTTCAATTAAAATACTTTTTCTAAGTGTTTGTGTGTTTATTTACTTTTAACTCTTAAAGGAAATGGGTAAGAGGTACAAGTACCAGTATACTCATTTCTCCTGGGAGGGGGGGTGGGCATCTGGGGGACTACTTTTTAAAGGGGACTCCCAGATGCCACCATGAACCCCTCCCCCAGGAAATCGCGGCCTCCACCTCCACCGCCCATCGGAGGTGGAGAAGAGCCCCTTGTCCTTGGATTGGACAAGGGCTCGGAGGGGGAGGGGAACGCTTGGCTGCCCCTCCCCTTCCGAGACCCCCCAATCCATGGACCATGCGGGCTGGTATAGTCAGGGTGCGGAGCCCCACGCGGCCGGTGCTCCGCATTCTGGCTATCCCAGCCTGCATGGGGGACAAGAGGTTAAAGAGGTCTGGGAGGGGGGACCCCACGTCGTTTTTTCTTTATATTTCCCACACTCAGAACGAAGTAAGTAAAACTCTTCCCACTTGGGGGAATCTATGAAAATAATACACTATTGTTACCTGTGCAAAAAAAAAAACGGACATTTTCCGCATTTAAAAGACATTTTTGCCCTTGAAACTTAAAAATCGATTTTCTCAAAAACTATAAGGTCTTTTTGAAAAAAAAAATTTCCTCTTATTCCCACTGATCCCCTTAATATACCCTGGGAATTTGGTGTTCCTAAATTTTAAGCAGGCTTTGCTATTAACCGTTAAAGTCGGCAGGTTTTTAAATGTATATATTTTTCCTTTGAAACTTTAACATCGATTTTCTCAAAAACTATAAGGTCTTTTTGAAAAAAAAAATTTCCTCTTATTCCTTTTGATCTCCTTAATATATTCTCCAAATTTGAGGCTCTTAGCACTTAAGGGGGCTTTGCTATTAACCCTTAAAGTCGGCGGCTCTTTTATATTATACGGGAGCGTAATATTACGCGATTACGGCAGACTGTGTAATTTCAATAGGAGTTTACTGTCTTACGCGAAATTTGTTACGCGTAATAATGTAACCTACGGTCTACGCGTAATTAATTACGTGTAATACCGTAACCTTACACGTAACGTTTACAGTGCATTTGTAGTGAATTACGATGCGTAATTACGCTAATGCGTAATTTCGGCCCAGCACTGAACTAAGCTAAAAAGTCCCACCATACGGTACTGTTGCCTTGTAAATATACAGTATGGCATATTGGTCGAACACTGCTCCGTCGCACTGGGGGAGGCTTCGGAACTCTTCAGGAGCCCAAATGCTCCTGAAAACGGGGAGCTCCATACTGCAACTGTGTGAGTGCGCTCTCTTGCATGCACAGTACTAAGTATATTTGTAGCTAAAGCCTCAATCGCAGGCAGAGGAAAGCAGAATGCATTTATTACATTTTTACCAGGTGGTACTGTACCCCAGATTTGATCCATAAGTACGGAGGTCTCTCCTCTATGCTGGTGCTGCCATAGAATCTGTGAATTCTATGTCTCATATCTGGCATTCCTGCTGCAGGATCTTGCCTTTTTGAGCACGGATTTGCCAAATAGCTTGTGATTGTTTGGGCATTAAGGTAGACAATACTGCTAAAGCTGTTCTCCTATTGACGCTCCCTATGCCTATTGAGAAATTCAAAATGTCATTGCTGAAACACTTCGGCTGAAACACTTCTTGGCTGTGGCTCGTCTAACCATCACTAAATTTTGGAAGAGTGTTTCTGCCCCCACTATTCAAGATTGGCTGAAGGAAATGGATTTTATATGACGCATGGCATGGAGAAAATAGTGCAGGAATCGCACAGTAGGCCTCTGACACACGAAAATTCTTGGTTGTTGTGGCATATTTATAGAGAATAGAGATCTGAAGAGGGAAAAAAAGCTTCTGTGAATTTAGTAGGATATTGATGGAGGGGACTCAAATAAGAATATTGCTGTGTTTTAAAGGAAGATTTGAGAAGCCATAGAGAGTGGGAAGAGGGGGAGGGGGAGGGTACGGGGGAGTTAAAGGTTTATAACGAAAACGTTGTTGTGATATTTGTTTTACAGTGGAGAGTGTATATATTCTATGGTATTAGCTGAATCTGGGCATCTATCGAAAGTCAGATATATCAGTCTACAATACCTCTACATTAAAGATGAACCTGAGCCCAGATATATTTATATATATACTGTATGTGTCTCTACTGTATATTCTTCTGTTATCTTGTTTTCAATAAGAAATTAGGGATGGCCTTGTTTAGGAGAACTCATGGAGAAGCATGTGATCAGTTTGATCAGCTGATAGATATGTAAGGCTCTGATTTGCTGGTCCTGATCATGTGTTGAACCAGGAAGTCATCACAGCAAATCAGGACCTTACAAATCTATCAGCTGATCAAACTGATCACATGCTTCTCCATAAGTTCTCCTAATCAGGACCATCTCTATAAAAATCTTTTGAAATAAAAAACCAAATATCCCTGCTGCTCCATCTTGCCATTTCAAACCCTTGAGACCCCACTGGAGAAAAACTTCTTCCGATATAGAGATACTGTGTACTGTATGTATGATTTGTCTTGTTCGTCTTAGTTTTTTATACATCAGTAAAACAAAATTGGCAACACAAACAATAAATAAACCACACAGAATACTTTTGGAGGATAGTTTATTCCACGATAAGATGACGCAACTGAAATTGTGTAAAGTGAGTATATTGAACCTCCACATTGACGAGCCATAGAGATAGTCAATGAGGTGGTGATAATTCCAGCTTGCATGCACATTTTACGCAGCTTGGAATTGGACCAATCAAAATCAGCAGGAAGTGCAGCTGCATGCAAGTCAGAATTATTCGCATCTCATCGGCCATCTCTAATGATCTACTGGAAATGTTTGGTTGAGGTGAAGATGTTTCAACAGAAGTAATAGAACAAACATGTGGAGAGTAGCATGGTGAGGATGGCGAATGTTGCCGGCTCGTCTCTCTGTCCTCTGCTGCCTTTAGATGCTGCATAAAAAAGGAAAAAGTTATGTTAGTAATTGTTCACACATTGGCCTCAGTTCATTTAGTAGTTTAGACTAGTCTACTGATGGTTTTTAGTCTACTGATGGTTTGGTCAGTTGCTTCAAAGTGGAATTCACTATTACCAAATGTTTTAGACCTGTTTTTAGACCTGGTCTAAACCATTTGGTAATTAGGTCGGTAAAGCAGGGGAATGATCAAAGGATGCAATTCACAAACAAGTAGCTATGACTGACATCCTTCTCCTTTGATGAGCTCTCCTCTGCATACAATTAAACTCCTGCATAATTAATTCAACAGGTTCCATCCTGACATCTAAAATACCTCACAGAATTACTTTACCCACAGAAATCAGCTGGCCTAATCTCTGTCAGAAAAAGTGGGAGTGGGATTTGGAGAGAAAGGAGGAGATACTTTTTGCGGCAAATAAGGTAAAAACTTTTATTCAACACCGTCACCTTGGTTATGCTTTAAGCAAATTGCATATATACTGTATATATTGCATACTGTATATCCAGATATCTCAGTCAGTAGCTAGTAGCTTTCATTTCCAATTGCCTCACACTGCACAGCAATTTCCATCCTGCCACTGCCTCCCAGGGCACCCCCAAGTGTATAAGTGTAGTCCCCGCCCCCAAATCTCACTTCTCCAACAGCGTGACTCCTTGCCTCCTCCGGTGTTCGGCGTCACTGCGAGCACCTGTACAAGGGGATTTGGCCCATGTAGTGACATCCCAACAAACAACGCTATCACGGGGAACAGGTGATTGTGGTGACCGCAAACACTGGAGGAGGCCAGGCACCAGACTTTAAAACTGAGCATGGGCACAGGGGGAAGACACTTATACACATGAGGACACACCGGCCAGGGGTCCATCTGTCATTGCAATTTCAAACATTGTTACTAGACGTGGCCGAACGCATTGTTGGCGAGCACTATTCGGTGAAGATTGGCTATTCGTGCTCGCACATGGCGATATATTTTTTTCACATTTAAAGTTTTATTCGTTTTTTAGCATGACATAAACATAAACAGGCGTTACCAAAATAAGTCAGGTACAGGTACAAGTAATAAACACGTATACACATGGCGATATTTGACCCACCCCCATACATCATCATTGGGCTAAACTTTGACCCCTTACATCACAGTCAGCAGGCACATGGCAGCCAATCAGCCTGAACACTCTCACGGACCCCCCCCCCCTCTATAAAAATGATGCAGCGCCCACCATATACCAGACTGTCTTTGGCTCGAATAGTGAGAGGAAGGGACAGAGCTTTCTGGAGATAGGGAAAGCGGTTTTTTTTTTGTGTGTGTATGTGTGACACTCCACAGCCCACAGGCACCCACCATTGTGCCCACTGCCCACTACTATAATTGTCTGTGACATTAGACACAAGCACAATAGTACTCCAGGGCCTCTGTTATTATCACTGTATTGTGTTTGAACTGTTGCATATCCCAGTGTCTGTCTGATAGTCCACAGACAGAGCCCACTGGCACTGGCTCACACCTGTGCCCACTTCTAGTGATATATAATTGTGTGCCACATAACAGCACACCAGTAGAGTACTAACTACTGCTCCAGGGCGTCTGTTAGTATCACTGCATTGTGTTTGAACTGTATCTCGGTGTGTGATACTACACAGCCCACTGACAACCAGAGCTGTGTACACTACTGCTATTGTTGTTGCCACATTCAGTTGCAGGCACAGTAGCACCTCTACTGCATTCCTTTTCACTTGTTGCAGGCACAGTACCCCAATTAACAAAAATGACAGGCAGAGGCAGAAGCAGGCCACCCCGCAAGTGTTGTGCTGCTGTGATTTCCTGCGGCCCTGGAAGAATGCACAGTGTCCAGAGGGCACATACCCTCAACCCCCAAAATTCTGAGGACGCAGTGGACTGGCTTACACAGCGCACCACATCTTCTACAGCTTCCACACATAACCTCCTTGATGCACTATCCTCCTCCTGCTCTGCTTTGGGCACCCCACAACAACTTACCATCACCACTAGCACCACAGCTGCTCCACTTGATATGTCAGAGGAGTTATTCACACATCCGTGTGATGCATTTAGCACAACCTTTATTGGCAGAAGATGAAGGCGAAAAGGATGTCACACTAAGCGATATGTCTCAGTCAGACGTCAGTACACATGTGTACGTAAGGTGTGATAATGATGATGATGCACTACCCGTTGTTGATGCCTATTTGGAGATGTCTGAGACAAACAGGCCCGCCATCAGGGGGGTACAGCTGTGACTTCCGTCACGGGCCCGGGCCGGGCCCAGGGCCCGCAGCCTCGCCCCCCCCCCCCCCCAGGCATTAACCTGATGACTGATCTCTTCTGGCCCCCCCTCCCCCAGCGGCCTCCGCTGTTAATAACTTAGTAGCGGCCGCTCTCCCCTCTCCGGCGTGTGTACTTATTATTCCAGCACCATCTCCCGGCTGCTGTGTGTGATGATGCAGCAGGAAGCATGGCTCGGTTCCCATAGTAACGGCGATACACATCGCCGTTACAGGAAGCCGCTGCCCTGCTTCCTGCCGCATCACACACAGTAGCCGGGAGATGCTGCTGGAAATTACAGGCGCCGGAGAGGGGAGAGCGGCCGTTGTTAAGGTAACAACAGCGGCGGGGACGAGCGGGGGGCACCACCTACCCATACTGGGGAACTATAATGGCTATACTGGGGCACTATACTAGCTATACTGGGGCACTATACTGGCGCGCTATACTGGGGCACTGTACTGGCTATACTGGGGCACTGTACTGGCTATACTGGGGCACTACACTAGCTATACTGGGGCACTATACTAGCTATACTGGGGCACAAAACTGGGGGCAACTATACTAGCTATACTGGGGCGCTATACTGGCTATACTGGGGCACTATACTAGCTATACTGGGGCACTATACTAATTATACTTGGGCACTATACTTGCTATACTGGGGCACTATACTGGCTATACTGGGGCAAAATACTGTGGGCAACTATACTAGCTATACTGGGGCACTATACTGGCTATACTGGGGCACTATACTGGGGCACTATACTAACTACACTGGGGCACTATACTAACTATACTGGGGCACTATACTGGCTATACTGGGGCACTATACTGGCTATACTGGGGCACTATACTGGCTATACTGGGGTTCTATACTGGCTATACTGGGGCACTATACTGGCTATACTGGGGCACTATACTGGGGCACTATACTGGCTATACTGGAGCACTATACTAGCTATACTGGGCACTATACTACTATACTAGCTATACTGGGGCACTATACTGGCTATAGTGGGGCACTATACTGGGGCACTATACTGGCTATACTGGGGCACTGTACTGGCTATACTGGGGCACTGTACTGGCTATACTGGGGCACTGTACTGGCTATACTGGGGCACTATACTGGCTATACTGGGGCACTATACTGGCTATACTGGGGCACTGTACTGGCTATACTGGGGCACTATACTGGGGCACTGTACTGACTATACTAGGGCACTGTACTGGCTATACTGGGGCACCATACTGGCTATACTGGGGCACTGTACTGGGCGTGCACAGCAGTCTGTAGGGGGGCCCAGGCTTGATGTTGTGTGAGGGGCCCCAAAATTTCTGATGGCGGCCCTGGAGGCAAATGAGGCAGTTGATGATGAAAATGATGACGATGTGTCCATGGATGTCACGTGGGTGCCCGTAAGAGCACATGAAGAACGGGGACAGTTCAGACAGGGAGAAAGAGAGAAGGAGGAGAAGGAGACAAGTTCTTGAAACTAGC
Organism: Hyperolius riggenbachi; assembly: GCF_040937935.1. NCBI lineage: Eukaryota > Metazoa > Chordata > Amphibia > Anura > Hyperoliidae > Hyperolius > Hyperolius riggenbachi. The sequence goes on from NC_090648.1 coordinate 75,006,581, forward strand.
AGGGGAAGCTCATCGCAAGGAGCTAGTGGGACTGTCAGACAGCATGTATCGGCACCTGGGGTCAGCCAGCCAACACGCCCTTCAACGCCTGCTGTTGCCACCACCAGAATGCCGACATTCCAAAGCTCACCAGTGTGGCGTTTTTTTTCTTTGTGTGCCTCTGATACCAGCAATGCCATCTGCAACCTTCTTCCAAAAGAGTCGTGGGAAGTCCAACATCCACCTAGAGACAACTGTTTTGCGAAGGCACCTGATCGCAAAACACAAACACCAATGGGATGCTCACATTAATAAAAGCAGCACACAAACGCAAAGCCACCCTCCTCCTCCTGGTCCAGCAGCATCTTCAGCCACGTCAACTTCTTCTGTCCTGGTCCCCTGTCAAGCACCCTGCACTCCGCCTCCTCTCACCTTGAGCAGATCCTGCTCATCTACTGACAGCAGTCAGCTTTCTGTGAAGGAAGTTTTGGAATGGAAGAAGCCAATGTCTCCGAGTCACCCCCTTGCGTGGCGTCTGACAGCTGGCTTGTCGGAACTGCTAGCCTGCCAGCTTTTACCATAACAAGCTGGTGGAGTCTGAGGCCTTCAAGACATTTGTCACTATTGGGACAGCTCAGTGGAAGGTATTGGGCAGAAACTTCTGTTCCAAAAAAGCAATCCCCAACCTGTTCTGTCAAGTGGAAAGACAAGTTGTGGTGGCCCCCCCAGAAGTGCCACCTGAGGCAAAAGTTTCACCCCGCCTCATGGGCGGGCCGGCCCTGCCTAGAGCCATAAGTGTAGGCATCTACCATACCAACCCGCTCACAGGCTTGTCCACTTACATACTAATGCAGTATGCCTTATTATTGTTTAAAAACAATTAAGTTTGTTAAAGGCCACTAAGCTAACAAATAAACTGGAGATGGGTACTAAGCTGGCTGGGGAGCTAAGCATAGGTAGAGGCTGGCTGGGGAGCTAGGGTGTGTACCAGACTGGCTGAAGATGGGTGCTAGGCTGAATGTATCTCCATGCCTTTTCTGCACCACCACTAGCGGACAGGGTGATATGTGTTGTGTCTGTTGGCCTGACTTTGCTGGCTAACTCCGATTCTGTTGGTGGTATTGTAGAGTCTTTACCTGTTTAGCTAATTCCAAAATATGATGCTACTGAGTCCTGTGAGAGGTTGATTGTCGCAGACTCACAGTGGGCGGCGTCGGCCTGGAGTGCTATGTGCAGGGCAGCCATCCGGGGGTTACAAGAGGGACAGTAGTATGGGGCCCATGAAAAGTCTGGGGCCCAAACAGTGGCAGTGCCACTCGAGCCTCTGCTGGCAATTATTCTACCGTGGCATAACAGGAGTTGCGTGGTCATCTCCCTCTTACCTGCTGCGTGATTGGTGAACATGCATCAATGCAGGGGGGAGGGCATTATGGGCGACAGGCAAGTTGCTTTGACTCTACCCCACATACCGTGGCTCTGCCCCCACACAATCTACCTTTCAGTTTGTTATTTGGCGTGAGGGGGGCCCTGTAGGTTTGCTAAGTGTGGGGCCCAGAAAATTCTGATGGTGGCCCTGGCTATGCGAATGACGTAAATCATAATGTGAATGCGCAGGGCGCTCAAGTTTGTGGGCATGCAATCAAGGATGCTTGCACCGCTGGGTCAGCACCTGAGCATGATCCGACCAGGAAGAATGAGACTTTCAGTGCGAGAGCAGTGGGCATGACTGCGGGGCCCCCTCCAGGAGCGGGGCCTGGGGCGATCGCCCCACTTGCCTCCCCCTAATGCTGCCTCTGCCTGTGCCGTCATGTGCAGAGCCAAGTCACCGCATCTCTGGAATGCAGTGTTGGGGCAAGGGTCCATCCAACGAGTCATACCTAATACCTGGTCTGTAAAGCATGGTCAGGGCACGTATATTACCCTATACTGCACATTGGGTAAACCTGCTGACTGCTGTGGCTAGCCTCCACAACATGGCTCTGCAGTGGAGTTAGTGACAGCACCCCCACGAATGGCAGGCAGGCCTGCTGTCAGCCTGCTACCCACTGAACACCAATGGCAACTAGCAAGCCTCCACTGCATGGCAGGCCTGCTGTAATTTTGTTATTGTTAATTAAAAAAATAGTCTTTTAATTTAAATAACATTGAAACTTGTTGTTTTAAAAAAAAATACTTTTCGCGTTTGAAATTGTATGTACTCAGAGGGCTTGTCGGCTTGATAAAGAGAAGAGGCTCCTCTCGAAATGTCGCGTAGACTTGCCCTTTTTAATGCTTTTGATGCTTTAAAAAATAAAGAGCTTGAAATACATTTGAAGACGGTGCTGGGTCTCTTCTCTTGGAAATTCTGCTTGCTGTTCCTGGAGGCAGAGGGACAACGACCAAAAGCACGTCGCTTCTGGATGGTTGGGTGCTGCCTTCTACTACTTGTCTACTTTTATTGTCACTGTGCTGTTATTTTTTAGTGTAATTTCTTTTTTTTTACATTTAAATAACATGTAATTTGTTGTTTTAAAAAAAATTGTATTTGTGCTGTTTTTGTAAATAAATGTAATAACTTTAGAATTTTTTTTTTTTATACATTTGACAAATATGCTTTAACCATTTCAGCCCGCGGGGATTTTTCACCTTATGCATCAGAACAATTTTGACTTCCCATTCATTCGCTAATAACTTTATCACTACTAAACACAATTTATTGATCTATATCTTGTTTTTTCCGCCACTAATTAGGCTTTCTTTGGGTGGTACATTTTGCTAAGAATTATTTTTTTATAAATGCATTTTAACAGGATTAAAAAGAAAAAAATTGACAAAATTCATTATTTCTCAGTTTTCGTCCATTATAGCTTTAAAATTATCCATGCTACCATAATTAAAACCTATGTATTTTATTTGCCCGTTTGTCTCGGTTATGACACCATTTAAATTTTGTCCCCATCACAATGTATGGCACCAATATTTTAATTGGAAATAAAGGTGCATTTTTTCAGTTTTGCGTCCATCACTATTTACAAGCTTATAATTAAAAAAATGTTCGTAGTATACTCCCTTCAAATGCATATTAAAAAAGTTCAGACCCTTAGGTAACTATTTATGTCTTTTTTTTATTGTAATTTGTTTTCCATTAAAATTTTTATTTGGGTAATATTTTGAGGTGGGAAATAAACAGTTAATTTTTAATGTTATTATATGTGTAATTTGAAATGTAAAAAATATTTAGATGTAGTTTTACTATTTGGCCACAAGATGGCCACCTTGAGTTTTTTCTCCTTTTGCTTCTCGCTAACCGGAAGCACAAGGAGGATGCGGAAAATTTTATGTGCAGAAAGACTGAAGCCTCTAGTAAAAACGCTTCAGTTTTTCTGCTGGGGGCACGGATCGGTGATCGGGAACCATGTTCCCGTTCACTGATCCCAGGGCTACCGAGGGACAGCACGGAGGCGCGCCCGCGATTGCATTCTCAAAAGCGCGGCACCGCAGCAAATCAGCCGCCTGGATGTGAGCATCATGTCCGGGCAGCAGAAATGGTAAAGAAAAAAAAAAAGGTTGTAGACTGAGCCTGTCTGCTTCAGTTGAGCGCGCATGCAGCACCCACATGTCTAAGGGCCTTACAGACCTGTCTGTTTCCTCTCAGTCTCGCGTGGCTGGATGGTCGCGTAACTACAGTAGTTAGCATGGAGGAGTTCACAAATAGGCTTAAAAATAAATAAATAAAAAAAAAATAGGTTGTACACTGATCCTGTCAGTTTGTTTTCATCATATAGCTCCATTATTAACTTCCCATCCTGGCCTCTGCAGTACGCCACGCTGGTCCGTTCAGTTAAGCGCACATGCAGCCCCGCACACACCTAAGGGCCTTACAGTCCTGTTAGCGCTCAATCTCGGTAAACGCGGCGTTTGGTCTGGCAGTGTGAAGCAGGCATAACCCTTACATTACCACTCTGGACATTTTAAAAGCAGCCCTTTATTCCACCAATGTAGGAATGTACTGTGATTTCTGCCCTTTAGGGATTAAAACCCGACTCTGCGTCAACTCTGTAATTTTTGGTGGGACTTTAGGCATGGACCCCCCTCCGGCATGCCCCTATCCAGGTGTTAGAGCCTTTCAAACAAGTTTTCCATCACTTTTGTGGACAGAAACAGTCTTTGTAGGTTTCTAAATTCGCCTGCCCATTGAAGTCTATGGCGGTTCATGCAAACTCGAACTTTTCTGGAAGTTGAAGATCGCCATTCACGAATGGAAAATTTGATGTTCGCGACATCTCTAATCATTACTGCTTCGCACCCAATCAAGCCATGGAGACTGAGATTTTTTCACCATTCCCGACCGATCCATTAGACTAATTTTGACCAGAAATTGATCAAGAGTCTGAAGTGAATTAAATAAAAACAAAACAGATACTTGCCTAAGGAGAGGGAAGGCTCTGGGTCCTAATAAGCCTTCCTGTTCCTCCTATGGTCCCTGCAATCAAGCGCCAGCTCCCCTGTTAGCAGTCTCCGACTGATGGGTCGAAGACTGCTGTCTGCTGCTGCGGGAGGCTTTGGAAGTCTTTGGGAGCCCGAGTGCTCCCAAAGATGAGCCACCACGTACTGTGCATGCGTGAGCACGCTCTCTTGTGCACTAACGCATGCGCAGTATGGAGCCGCCCGTCTTCAGGAGCACTCAGGCTCTCGAAGACTTCTGAAACCTTCCACTGTGGGAGATTTGAACAGGGAGCCAGCGCTGAAACGCGGGGACTGTGAGAGGAACGGGAAGGCTCATTAGGACCCAGAGCCTTCCCTCTCCTTAGGTAAGTTTCTGTTTTTTTTTTTTTTAAATTCCCTTCAGATTCTCTTTAAAGAGAACTCGAGGTGAGAGGAATATGGAGGCTGCCATGTTTATTTCCTTGTAAACAATGCCACTTGCCTGGCAGCCCTGTTGATCTTCTGGCATAAGTAGTGTCTGAGTCAAAATCCTGGAACAAGCATATGGCTAATCCAGTAAAAACTGAGTCGGCTAAGTCAGAGTACCGGATCTGCTGCATGCTTGTTCAGAGTCTACAGTATGGCTAAAAGTATTAGAGACTCATTATCAAAAGAACTGCCAGGAAACTGGTATCGTTTAAAAAGAAATAATTATGGCAACTTCCATATCAGTCTCACTTCAGGATCACTTTAAGTAGAGGAAAGGCTCTGGATACCATAGAGCCTTCCCAGTTCTCAGTCCATCCCATCATTCCTACAGAACTACTCGGGGACACAAGAAGTTTCAAAAGCTGCCCAAGGAGTGCCAAAGACCCAGCATGCCAAATAACTTTAATCTGGCATGGTGCAGGAACAACGGTACAGACTGAGGACCGTGAATGCTCAATAGTACCTAAAATCCTTCCTCTGCTTAGTTAAAGAGGAACTCCAGCCTAAACAAACATACTGTCATTAAGTTACATTAGTTATGTTAATTAAATAGATAGGTAATATAATCTCTTCCCCACACTGTTTTAAAAGAGCAGGCAAAGGTTTGATTTCATGATGGCAGCCATCTTTTTGGTTGAAAGGAGGTGACAGGGAGCATGAGACACAGTTCCAACTGTCCTGTGACCTGAGCATCTCTCCCAGTTGCTAGGCAACATGAATAACAACATAGGAAATCCCATCATGCTCTGCACAGCATCATCTTTGATGGGTGGAGCTTAGATAAAAATGCAGCTAAAAATGATGATTTGGTAAGAAAAACAAAGTTCTGATGCTGTGAAACTGTTAAAGAAACACCAAGCCTTTTCAGTTCTGCTGAGTAGATTTTTAGTCCGGAGGTTCACTTTAAGTTTGAAACCTGAAGGGAGTTTCTTTTGCTTTAAGTACAGAAAGTCAGCAGTAGGAGTCTGAAAGTGGATGTACTGCACGTACCTTTTACTAGAAGTTTTTGCTTCATTGTGTCCTCTCCATGCTCATTCTGCACTTTGCACTGATATTCCCCATCATGCTCCTTTTCTGCACGCCCAATGTTAATGGAACTCTTGTCAGCGTTGTACTGCACATTGGCTGTTGGGGTGGACCAGCTGAAGGTAGGTGTTGGCACACCGTCGGCTATACAAGTCAAAGTCACATTGGAACCGTCCTCTACAGGCGCTAATGGCTGAACTTTAATTCTATTTATCTTTGGTTTTACTAGAAGTGAACAGAAAGCAAAAATAACGATCAACAAATAGAATCGTTTAATAGAATCGTTTAAGGAATTTAAAACCATTCATGCTAAAATTTCTATGGATAGGAATCATTATCATCATACGTATATATCAGTAGTCCACGGTCCACCTATTTATCAAGGACCCCACTTCTTCCTTGGTGCCACTGACACCTACAAATGGGTGAACGAAGATCTTTGAAACAATCTATCCTTCAGCTTCTGCACTCCACAATGGCTGCTGGGTTGCCACCCTGGCACTCTAGGCTGCTCCCATTACTTTTCCATAGAGCAGGTGCCCAGAGAAGATGACACATCTTGGAGGCAACCTTAGCACTTCGCATTCAGTCGTTTTCACTTTATGCATCCGAGCAATGTTCACCTCCCATTCATTAGCCTATAACTTTATCACTACTTATCACAACAAACTGATCTATATCTTGTTTTTTCCGCCACCAATTAGGCTTTTTTTGGGGGGTACATTTTGCTAAGAGCCACTTTACTGTAAATGCATTTTAACAGGAAGAATAAGAAAAAAACTGAAAAAATTCATTATTTCTCAGTTTTCGGCAATTATAGTTTTAAAATAATACATGCCTCCATAATTAAAACCCACATATTGTATTTGCCTATTTGTCCCGGTTATTACACAATTTAAATTATGTCTCTATCACAATGTATGGCGACAATATTTTATTTGGAAATAAAAGTGATTTTTTTCCGTTTTGCATCCATCACTATTTACAAGGTTATAATTTAAAACAAAATAGAAATATTTCATCTTTACTTTGATATTCAAAAAGTTTAGACCCTTAGGTAAATATTTATGTGTTTGTTTTTTTTTTATTGTAATGTTTTTTTTGTTTTTTTTATTAATAATTTTATGTGGGTATTTTTGGAGGGTGGGATGTAAATTGTCATTTTAAAATGTAAATATATGATAATTTTTTTATTTTTTTATTTTTTTAAATTGTTGTAAATTGTAGTTTTACTTTTTGGCCACAAGATGTCAGCCATGAGTTTGTTTACGTGACGTCACTCTAAGCGTAACATGCAGCTTAGAGGGACGCTAGAGCCAGAAAAAGCAAAGCTTCCAAGAGAAGCTGTCGCTTTTTCTGCGGGGGAGAGCAATCAGTGATCGGGCACCATAGCCCGATTCACTGATAGCCTGGCTACTGAACCGCGGGCTGGGAGCGCGCGTGCACGCACGCGATCATCCGCGGGAGCGCGCGGGAGCGCACATGGCCTCCTGGATGTAACTTTTACGTCCAGGAAGGTCAATTGGTTAAAGAAGATCTGTGGTGAATTTACAGCACATTGAAATAAACATATTACTGTTTCCCCCATTATTCCCCCTCTTCATTTCTCCTATTTTCGCCGCTCCCCACTGCCAATAAATAACTTAACTAATAAAATATAAGATGGCTGCAATGCAAAGTGCTTCCAGGTCAGTACACAGTCACCCTGTACTGCTGTGCAGGAGAGATGAGCTGAGCTGTAGCCACAGGAGGCAGATCTCCCTCCCCCTGCTGCAGAGCCGGGACAAGGTCCTCCAACACCCAAGGCTGAAACACTAAAGTGCGCCCCTCCACTCCCCCTTCCCCCCACCCTAGCCATCACACACTGATTGCTATTAGACTAAGAGGTGCCCCAAGGCCCCCAACACCTTAATCACTAGTTATCTGGCTTGCAGTCACTGCCATGTATCCTTTTTTCTTATTTCTCTCTGCTTCAAACACAATAGGGGAATGATAGCTGAGTGAGCTGTGCGCCCCCTCCTACACAGCGCCCTGAGGCTGGAGCCTCTCTCGCCTCTGCCTCGGCCCTGCCCTGCTGTCTGAAGCTTGCAGAAAGGTCAGGGATGACTCATCAGATGATGTGCAGCAGGGGGAGGGAGGAACAGCTGCTAGACAGTCTGCCTCTTCCTGCAGCACAATATTCTTCTAGATGAATAATTAGAAAGGAGCAGGAGAGAGACAGGACAGCTTTTTCTACACGAGACAGGGAAAAAAAAGATTAGTACTTATGAAAGGAACTTATCTCTTCATTTAAATTGCATTTTGAAAAAGGGCCACAGAACCCCTTTAAAGGATATCCGAGTTAAACAAATGTGCCCAAAAAGAGTATATACATACATTCAATATGGTATTAGGGTTGCCACCCAGCCGGTATCTGGCCGGCCCAGCCGTTAAATTTGCTACAAAGCCGGCACCGGAATTTTTTTTTTACCGGCAAGTCATTTGCCGGTAAAAGGCTAAACTGACTGTCTCCTGCCCTCCTTACTGCGCAGTGGCCGGGCTACGCATTGTACCAGGCTGCTCCGCCCCTTCTCCCTGTCACCTGTGAAGATTCGGCCACGCTGAAGCTCCGCCTCCCAGCAAGTTTTGAATGAAGCGTGTTCTTGCTGGGCTGATGGGGAGCAGAAGCTGCCGCCAAGACTTCAAGGAGAGGGCTGCGGGACCTGGCACTTCATCGCACTGAAGAGGACTGGGAGCGATGGAGCAGAACAGCAAACTGAGGAAGGGGAGAAGAAAGCCAGATCCAGCAGCGCCAGCGTGTGGAAGAATGCATGTGGGGGTGGAGCCTGAGGTAGTATACGCTGTCTGGCTTTCAGTCTGGCTTGTTTACTTTTTGTGTCTCTCCCCCTCCTTCCCTCCTCTCCCTCCTGAATGGTGTGTGTGTGTGTGTGTGTGTGTGTGTGTGTGTGTGTGTGTGTGTGTGTGTGTGTGTGTGTGTGTGTGTGTGTGTGTGTGTGTGTGTGTGTGTGTGTGTGTGTGTGTGTGTGTGTGTGTGTGTGTGTGTGTGTGTGTGTGTGTGTGTGTGTGTGTGTGTGTGTGTGTGTGTGTGTGTGTGTGTGTGCAGAAATGGGTGAAGACAGAGATCTGTGTGTCTGTGTGCGTTCGTGCGTGTGTGTTTTTGAGTGGTGTATGTTCGTGTTCTAAATTGGGGTAGTGTTTTTGTGTCTCTCTGTTTGTGCCGTGTCCTGTGTGTGTCTGTGCCACATCCTCTGCGTGTGTATCCCTCTGTGCCCCTTCCTCTGTGTGTGCGCCTCTCTCTGTCGCCCGTCCTCTGTCCATCTCTCTGTGTGCCCATTCATGTGGCACTGACATTGTCGGCAGCACTTTATAGAGTATATAGTCATGTCACTGACTGTCCCCAGAGGAGCTCACACTCTAATCCTACCATAGTCATAGCCTAATGTCCGACCATATTATTATTATGTATTTATATAGCACTGACACCTCCTGCAGCACATTACAGAGTACATTTAATTTAATTCTGCCATAGTCATAGTCTAATGCACTACCATATTATTATTATTATGTATTTTACAGCACTGGCATCTTCTGCAGCACATTACAGAGTACATAGTCATGTCAGGGTCTGTCCTCAGAGGAGCTCACAATCTAATCCTGCCATAGTCCTAGTCTAATGTCCTAACATTATTATATGTATTTATATAGCACTGACCTCTTCTGCAGCACTTTACAGAGTACATAGTCATGTCACTGACTGTCCTCAGAGGAGCTCACACTCTAATCCTACCATAGTCATAGCCTAATGTCTGATCATATTATTATGTATTTATATAGCACTGACATCTTCTGCAGCACTTTATAGAGTACATAGTCATGTCGCTGATTGTTCACAGAGGAGCTCACAATCTAACCCTACCATAGTCATAGTCTAATGTCCTACCATATTATTATTATTGTGTATTTATATAGCACTGACATCTTCTGCAGCACATTACAGAGAACATAGTCACGTCACCGACTGTCCACAGAGGAGCTCACAATCTAATCCTACCATAGTCTAATGTCCTACCATATTATTATTATGTATTTATATAGCACTTACATCTTCTGCAGCACGTTACAGAGTACATAGTCATGTCGCTGACTGTCCACAGAGGAGCTCACAATCTAACCCTACCATAGTCATAGTCTAATGTCCTACCATATTATTATTATTATTATTGTGTATTTATATAGCACTGACATCTTCTGCAGCACATTACAGAGTACATAGTCATGTCACTGACTGTCCTCAGAGGAGCTCACAATCTAATCCTACCATAGTCATATCTAATGTCCTGCCATATTATTATTATGTATTTATATAGCACTGACATCTTCTGCAGCACATTACAGAGTACATAGTCACGTCACTGACTGTCCACAGAGGAGCTCACACTCTAATTCTACCATAGTCAAATGTCCTACCATATTATTATTATGTATTTATATAGCACTGACATCTTCTGCAGCACATTACAGAGTACATAATCATGTCACTGACTGTCCTCAGAGGAGCTCACACTCTAATCCTACCATAGTCATAGTCTAATGTCCTACCATATTATTATTATGTATTTATATAGCACTGACATCTCCTGCAGCACATTACAGAGTCCATAGTCATGTCACTGACTGTCCTCACAGGGGCTCACACTCTAATCCTACCATAGTCATAGTCTAATGTCCTACCATATTATTATTATGTATTTATATAGCACTGACATCTCCTGCAGCACATTACAGAGTCCATAGTCATGTCACTGACTGTCCTCACAGGAGCTCACACTCTAATCCTACCATAGTCATCGCCTAATGTCCGATCATATTATTATGTATTTATATAGCACTGACATCTTCTGCAGCACTTTATAGAGTACATAGTCATGTCGCTGATTGTTCACAGAGGAGCTCACAATCTAATCCTACCATAGTCATATCTAATGTCCTGCCATATTATTATTATGTATTTATATAGCACTGACATCTTCTGCAGCACATTACAGAGTACATAGTCACGTCACTGACTGTCCACAGAGGAGCTCACACTCTAATCCTACCATAGTCATAGTCTAATGTCCTACCATATTATTATTATTGTGTATTTATATAGCACTGACATCTTCTGCAGCACATTACAGAGTACATAGTCATGTCACTGACTGTCCTCAGAGGAGCTCACAATCTAATCCTACCATAGTCATATCTAATGTCCTGCCATATTATTATTATGTATTTATATAGCACTGACATCTTCTGCAGCACATTACAGAGTACATAGTCACGTCACTGACTGTCCACAGAGGAGCTCACACTCTAATTCTACCATAGTCTAATGTCCTACCATATTATTATTATGTATTTATATAGCACTGACATCTCCTGCAGCACATTACAGAGTACATAGTCATGTCACTGACTGTCCTCAGAGGAGCTCACACTCTAATCCTACCATAGTCATAGTGTAATGTCCTACCATATTATTATTATGTATTTATATAGCACTGACATCTCCTGCAGCACATTACAGAGTACATAGTCACGTCACTGACTGTCCTCAGAGGAGCTCACACTCTAATCCTACCATAGTCATAGTCTAATGTCCTACCATATTATTATTATGTATTTATATAGCACTGACATCTCCTGCAGCACATTACAGAGTACATAGTCATGTCACTGACTGTCCTCACAGGGGCTCACACTCTAATCCTACCATAGTCATAGTCTAATGTCCTACCATATTATTATTATGTATTTATATAGCACTGACATCTCCTGCAGCACATTACAGAGTACATAGTCATGTCACTGACTGTCCTCAGAGGAGCTCACACTCTAATCCTACCATAGTCATAGTGTAATGTCCTACCATATTATTATTATGTATTTATATAGCACTGACATCTTCTGCATCACTTCACAGAGTACATAGCCATGTCACTGATTGTCCTCAGAGGAGCTCACACTCTAATCCTACCATAGTCATAGTCTAATGTCCTACCATATTATTATTATGTATTTATATAGCACTGACATCTCCTGCAGCACATTACAGAGTCCATAGTCATGTCACTGACTGTCCTCACAGGGGCTCACACTCTAATCCTACCATAGTCATAGTCTAATGTCCTACCATATTATTATTATGTATTTATATAGCACTGACATCTTCTGCAGTACATTACAGAGTACATAGTCATGTCACTGACTGTCCTCAGAGGAGCTCACACTCTAATCCTACCATAGTCATAGTCTAATGTCCTACCATATTATTATTATGTATTTATATAGCACTGACATCTTCTGCAGTACATTACAGAGTACATAGTCATGTCACTGACTGTCCTCAGAGGAGCTCACACTCTAATCCTACCATAGTCATAGTCTAATGTCCTACCATATTATTATTATGTATTTATATAGCACTGACATCTCCTGCAGCACATTACAGAGTACATAGTCATGTCACTGACTGTCCTCAGAGGAGCTCACACTCTAATCCTACCATAGTCATAGTCTAATGTCCTACCATATTATTATTATGTATTTATATAGCACTGACATCTCCTGCAGCACATTACAGAGTACATAGTCATGTCACTGACTGTCCTCACAGGGGCTCACACTCTAATCCTACCATAGTCATAGTCTAATGTCCTACCATATTATTATTATGTATTTATATAGCACTGACATCTCCTGCAGCACATTACAGAGTACATAGTCATGTCACTGACTGTCCTCAGAGGAGACCACAATGTAATCTGTATTATAGTGTACCATATGTCCTAGACTTTTTCCCCCACTGCATTTTGTTACTTAGCTCCCACTGCCCCTAGCACCTACTGTATGTCTGTCACCCACTACTTGTTAGCATCTTCTCATGCTGGATCCACACCATACAATTTTTTGGCAGATTTACCTGCCAGATCGATTATTTACAGCATGTCCGATCTGAGCATCAATCAATTTTTTTGAGCAATTTTCTGATCGATTTCTTTTCGTTTCTATTGAAATCTATCTGAAAATGGCTCAAAAAAATCGATCCTCAGATCAGACATGCTGGAAATAATCGATCTGGCAGGTAAATCTGCCAAAAAATTGAGAATGAGAAGATGCTAACAAGTAGTGGGTGACAGACATGCATGGTGTGCATCCAGCATTACTACTGTCACTTGTCTCCTGCTGCCTGCCTATCACTACCTGCTTTCCACTAAAATATATTCATTCATATCTACCTTTAACTAGAATCTACTGATCACCACAAGCCTCTCATGTGAATCGACCAATCACTACCAACCTGCCACTAGAATAGTTGATTGATTAAGGTAATCAAGACGGGTAAGTTTACCTTTCTGAATTTGATTTGCCCCATCCAAAGAAGTGATATAGCCCCTGCGAAAGCTTATACTCTGTGCCTGTACTGATAATAAACTCACTGAAGTGTTGCCTGATCTTTGCTGCCTCCAGTATGTACAGTGTAAGCGGTTACTCTGTGCCTGTACTGATAGTAAACTAGCTGCAGTGTGTTCTAACCTCTGCTACTTCCAGTATGTACAGTATAAGCTATTACTCTGTGTCTGTACTGAGAGTAAACTAGCTGCAGTGTGTGCTGATCTCTGCTACCTCCAGTATGTACAGTATAAGCTGTTGCTCTGTGCCTGTACTGATAGTAAACTAGCTGCAGTGTGTGCTGATCTCTGCTACCTCCAGTATGTACAGTATAAGATGATACTCTGTGCCTGTACTGATAGTAAACTAGCTGCAGTGTGTGCTGCTGATCTCTGCTGCCTCCAGTATGTACAGTATAAGCTGTTACTCTGTGCCTGTACTGATAGTAAACTAGCTGCAGTGTGTGCTGATCTCTGCTACCTCCAGTGTGTACAGTATAAGCTGTTACTCTGTGCCTGTACTGATAGTAAACTAGCTGCAGTGTGTGCTGATCTCTTCTACCTCCAGTATGTACAGTATAATCTGTTACTCTGTGTCTGTACTGATTGTAAACTAGCTGCAGTGTGTGCTGATCTCTGCTACCTCCAGTGTGTACAGTATAAGCTGTTACTCTGTGCCTGTACTGATAGTAAACTAGCTGCAGTGTGTGCTGATCTCTGCTACCTCCAGTATGTACAGTATAATCTGTTACTCTGTGCATGTACTGATTGTAAACCAGCAGAATTGTATGTACAGCATTAGCTGTAACGCCTGATTCACACATACAATTTTGATTAGCCAATTTTACTACTTCTAGGTATTATGAGAGCTCAGCTCTGTTCATAGTACTGTATATAAAGTCTGTTGGCTCTCATACTACATGGGGGTGGTAAAATTGGTCAGTGATTGACCAATCAAAATTGAATGTGTGTATGCATCTTTACTCTACGCCTATACTGATAGTAAACTATCTAATTAAAGGATAGGGGCTCCGTCCAACATTTTGCTGGACAGGCCCTTCATCTTTAGGTTACAGGCTGCTAAGTTTATGTACATTTGGCCACGCCCACTCTCTGAATTACCACACCCATTTTTTCCGCTGGTTCTTCCTGCCTGGTGCCCGGATCTCCTGGGATCCTAGCAACACCCCTGCCTTTCACCCCTCTTCTAAGATTGGCATCAATTCCAGCCAATCACCAGCGAGTGTTACCGCGCCCCCTGGCTGTGTTATTCACTCGCACAGGCTGGGGTAGGGGGAGGAGTTGGCAGCTGACAGTTCTTGCGGCCTTTGGGAGCTGCACATGTGCCCGGTCTCTGTGCTGGCTGGCTCCACTGTACGCAACAATAATGGCTGCCTGTACAATAGATAGGACCTTTTAACTTCTTTTCACTGGCTGGGAGTCCCATCTAAGGGATACCATGGATAGGTCTCTATATTTTAATGTTATGCCTATTATCAACCATAATCTGTTGTAATCATGCCCTCCTCTTACTGTTCTTGTTCAGTTTTGGTAGTCATCTTGTGCAATTTTGAAAAAAAATAGGGCGTAAAAGACCACACCCACTTTAGGCCACACCCCCACAGGCCACACCCCCAAGCCGGTATTTTCCCCCCCAAAAGGTGGCAACCCTATATGGTATCCATACGAGGATCACTTTCCCCCTGCAAGGCTTGATTTTCCAGCAATCAGCCCCAGACTAGTCGCCAACCACATCTGAACCTTGTATTCTTGACTTGTTCATGCCCAGTTCGTGCTTGGATGCTGTTCTAACCACGCTCCCAGCATCACATGCACTGCTATGGCCCCATTCACATCTGAAAGGCGCAAAACTCTAGCGCTCAGCACTAGCATTTTGTGTGAGTGATTTTACCACGATTAGCGTGGTAAAATCACTGGACATTTCCACGATTCAGAGAGATAGCGATTATCGCTTTATTAATCACTATACCCTGATCTCTCCAGAATCGCGGGAAAAATGCTGCATGTAATGCATTTTGCGATTGGCGCTAATCGCAAAACACCCGCGATCGGCACCAATTGCGGCAGTGAGATCATTGCCATAGGGTAAAATAGCACTATCGCTTTAAAAAGCCCTACCGTTTAGCGAGAATCCCCTGCTAATCGCTTAGTGCTATAAGCATGTGCACTGCGATCATGAAGGTGTGGCCAGAGTGGCATCCAAGTGTGATCTGCTGGTTCAGAGGTCCCAGACCACTTGTGGACGGTGACTAGTTCAGGACTAACTGCTGGGAAAACGAGCCTTGTGGGGGGAAAACGGAGGAAGCTATCCTGTTGTGAATTCCACATTGGATGTATGTACGGTATATACTCTTTTTGGGCACATTTGTTTGACTCGGATATCCTTTAAGATCTTCTGCTGCACCATGGAGAAAAGGGTCTTTGTAGAGAGAAGAGGAGTCAGGACACTCACTGTGGAGGTGAATGTCAAGTTTTCTATCCACAGGTTTAGGTTAACTCTTTCCACTATTTTTTCCCAATCACCCACATCCCTTAGAACCAAATTTTACAGGGTGCTGGAGGGACGTAGGTGATCAGGAAAAAGGACTGGCAGCGGTGATCTGGTTGGTTTGTACTTCCTTTAACTAGAGGGAGGAGGTGTCCCAGCATCAGTGACGTGGGCGGGAGAAGGGGGGAGGGAGGTGTGTGTGTTGGAGGCAGTGCCAGCTCAGATGCTGTAGCTCCACCCCTTGCACAAGCAGGCTTCCCTCTTCCTCCTCAGAGGGCATCCAGTTTTAGCTCCCCCAAAACTAGTGGCTAGTCGCACTAGGGCCTTCCGCTTGGGCTCCGGCAGAAATAGCTGAGCCTGATCAAGGTCCCTCTACTGCACCGGCGCGAGCCGTCTGCACCTGCGTAGTAGAGCAAACCCGATTGGGCTTGGCTATTCTCACAGGTGACCGAGCAGGAAGCCAGTAGTGCACCTGTGTGCAGCAGCAAATTACTATGCTATTGTTTAGGTTTTTCCATGGCTTGCAGCACTGGATCAGGGTGACTGAGAAAGGTCAGGGAAGCCTCATTAGGATCCAGAGGCTGCCCCTGCCCGAGATAATTATCCAATCTCTTTCATTTTAAAGAACACAGGTATTCTTTATAGTGACACTTAAGTCATCCCAAAAAAATGAGTTTTACTCACCTGGGGCTTCTACCAGCCCCCTGCAGCCATCCTGTGCCACTCACTGGGTCACTCACTGCTGCTCCGGTCCGCCGCCGGCCAGGGATGGATCTAAGGGGGGGGGGGGGGGGCAGGTGGGTCTCTTGCCCCAGGCACAGTTTGCTGAATTCTTAAAAAGGCAGCAAAATTTGGATGGGGAATGGCAGTTTAGGCGCCAAAACCTGACATTTAGGCGCCAAAACCTGACCTTTAGGCGCCAAAACCTGACCTTGCCCCATGCGCAACTTGGTCTAGATCTGTCCCTGCCGCCGGCAGCCACTTCCGATTTCGGCGACAGGCCCAACAGGCCTGGCCACACATCTGATTCTTTGTGTTCCTGGCCACAATAGCAGTATAGAGGGTGCTATTGCAACCAGGAACGTGAAGAATCACTCGCATTCCAAGGCCTGTCGCCGAAAACGGAAGTGGCTGCTGGCTGGGGACAGGAGCATCTGATCGAGAGTACGAAGCCACAAAATGGCAGCAGGGGGCTGATAGAAGCCCCAGGTGAGTAAAACTCCTTTTTTTGGGATGACTTAAGCATTCCTTTAAATTTACTGCACTGACCCATGCGATGCCAGGGATAGGAAGTACATGTCTGGGGCCATGCCGGGGACACATGAGCGGATGTCGGGATGCTCTTTTTTCTGTGCAACCTAATCTCTTCTACTCATGAGAATGTTATTCCAGTGTGTTGCACAGGGACGGATCGGGGGAGGGGGGGGGGGGGGGCAGGCGGGTCTCTTGCCCCAGGTGCAGTTTGTTCAATTCTTAAAAAGGCGGCAAAATTTGGATAGGGAATGGCAGTTTAGGCGCCAAAACCTGACATTTAGGCGCCAAAACCTGACTTTGCCCCAGGCGCAACTTGGTCTAGATCCGTCCCTGGTGTTGCATGGGCAGTTCCAGAGCACAGCAGGCAGGTCAATGAAAGACAATTATACTGTATACTTATAGTTAGCTGGTTAGCTGGTGAGGATTGCTTTCTTTTTGTTACAGGACCACTATTGCAAACAATTGTAAAATGTAAAGTAGTTGAAAACACATAAATAAAAAGTATATTTCTCCCCAGGTTACTGTCACTTACAGTAGGTAGCAGAAATCTGACAGGTTTTGGAGTAGCCCATCTCCTCATGAGGCATTCTCAGGATTTTCTTTACTTTCAAAAGCACTAGTGAACAGCAGTTGCTCAGTCGAACTGCCAGGATAGTGTGCAAACAGGTAGGGAGGATGGCCAGCATCTTTGTATAGATTTTTTCCAGGTGGTGCTTTTGTAAATAATAAATTCAATTCTGAGATTACCCCATGAAGAAGAGATGGACTAGTCAAAAACCTGTCGGTTCGGTCAGATTTCCTGTACCTACAGTCAGTGGCGGCGCCAGGGGGGTGCTTGGGGGTGCTCGAGCACCCCCTAGAATTGTCCAAGCACCCCCAAAGCACCCCCTGGAGTGAACTGACTTCAGGCGTCTAAAAGACGCCAAGTCAGTTCACACACCGGCAGCACGGAGCAGCAGGCAGGGCTACGGTAAGATGGCCGCCCGGAGCCCTGTTCTGCAGACTTCGGGCGGCCATTTTCCCGTAGCCCTGCTCTCTGCATGCAGGCAGGAAGTCTCGTCGTGACGTCGGGAAGGAAGAGGATCGTGGGCGCGCGGGCGCTGCGCGCCACAATGAGGTCGGGACTCGGGACGGGAGGTCGGGAAAGAAGGTCTTCTGGCTGTAGGTGAGTAAATGGGTTTTTCTTTTCTTTTTCAGGTGATGCGGATTGTGCATATTGGGGTCATATCTGCTACGGATTGTGCATATTGGGGTCATATCTGCCACGGATTGTGCATATTGGGGTCATATCTGCCACGGATTGTGCATATTGGGGTCATATCTGCCACGGATTGTGCATATTGGGGTCATATCTGCCACGGATTGTGCATATTGGGGTCATATCTGCTACCGATTGTGCATATTGGGGCTATATCTGATAACGATTGTGCATATTGGGGCCATATCTGATAACGATTGTGCATATTGGGGCCATATCTGATAACGATTGTGCATATTGGGGCCATATCTGATAACGATTGTGCATATTGGGGTCATTGGACGTGTTTTTTGTTAAAATCTGCTCACATTACGTGTATTTTCTTGAGAAAACCTGCACAATTATGTGAATTTTCAGGGAAAAGGGTCACCAAAACTTGGGCCCTCTGTCTTTGCGTTGCACTTTTAAAGGGAACCCGAGGTGAGAATAATATTGAGGCTGCCATATTTATCTCCCTTTAAGCAATACCAGTTGCCTGGCTGCCGTGCTGGTCCTCTGCCTCTTATTCTTTCAACCATAGACCCTGAACAAGCATGCAGCAGGTCAGGGGTTTCTGACAATATTGTCAGAACTGACAAGATTAGCTGCATGGCTTGTTTCTGGTGTAATTCAGTTCACTACTACAGCCAAATAGATCAGCAGGGCTGCCAGGCAACTAGTATTGTTTAAAAGGAAATAAATATGGCAGCCACCATATCACTCTCACCCTGGGTTCACTTTAAATTACAGTTAGCCCCGCCCTCATCCGGTCATGACCACGCCCATTTTTTCGCCGCGGCGCGCTTCGCGCGCCGCAGGTTGTGGCCACACCCATTTTTGGCGCGGCGCGCTTCGCGCGCCGCAGGTCGTCAGCTCCCCCGGAAATTGGTCCAGCACCTGCATAGCACCCCCTAAAAAAATTTCCTGGAGCCGCCACTGCCTACAGTAAAGTTACAGCAACATAGGAGAAAAGTAATTTATGGCTTATTTTACTATGGAAGAAACATACATCTTATTTGTATGTGTTTACATGTATTTTAAAGTTTACAGTGGTTTCACAAT
Source organism: Hyperolius riggenbachi (assembly GCF_040937935.1). Lineage (NCBI taxonomy): Eukaryota > Metazoa > Chordata > Amphibia > Anura > Hyperoliidae > Hyperolius > Hyperolius riggenbachi. Next base: position 75,025,974 of record NC_090648.1, read on the forward strand.
AATGGTCCTTTAATGAAAGTAGCATTACGCAGGAAGGTGGAGGAGCTTTAGGTCTCTAACATCCACCAGCTTCGCTACAAAGGAGTGGAAGAAGACTCCAGTGGCAACTTGAGAAGCTCTAGTGAGCTCCATGCCCAAGAGAGTTAAGGCAGTGCTGGAAAAAAATGGTGATTGATTTAGACCAGCGGATCCCAACCCTCAGGTATGTGCCGCTGCTCTGACCCTCCCTCTGCTCTCAGTAGTCTTATTGTAATTACAATAAAACTACAAAAAGTGGCTTCCGGTAAAAACGGAAAAATGTGTCTTTTAATGCCAACTCCGGTGGCCATTTTTTGTAGTCTTATTGTAGTTCTGGCCAACAAAGGGGTTGAGGAGGAGGAGCAGGGGGAGAGGTGGACTACAGGCTGCATGGTGAGTGGAGGAAGTCCATGCCCTTTGTATAGAAAGGATGTGGCTTCCTCTGGAGGGCATTTTAGCAGCTGCATAGAGAAGCATCTTCACAAAAGTTAGGCAGCAGTCACAATTGTGCCAGTAGCAGAAATCATTATGCCAGCAGCCGTCAGCATTGTGCCAGCAACGACGGTTCATTGTGCCATTTGGGCAGCCAACACAACAGATCTCTCTCCGATCAGATTCAATCAGAAAGAGATCTGTCTCCTGGCTGGGCACCTTTAGCCGAGCGTAAATGAAAAAGAAGGGCAAAAGAGCGGACTGGCACTAGATAATGGTTGACCACTGAGGGGACGGTGTACCCACTGTGCCTCCAGATTGAAGATCCAATGTATCAGCAGCAAGAGAAAAGCGTCCGGGCACCAATGGATTGCAGAAAACACCTTTATTCCATCCTCAGTACAAAGATTAAAAGTTCGATGTTATAGCCTAACAGTCTGTTTCGCAAAGTCTAGCTCTGCTTCCTCAGAGGCAAGAAAATTACATCTTTAAACATCACAGCAACACTTAAAATAGGCTTACCACTCCAGATGTCACTCCCCCCAGCCGAATGAGCGTGAAGACGCCATCCCGAGCCGCCGCCATAAAAGCCCCGCCCCTTCCGGGTACGTCATAGGGGATTCCGTGACCAAAACCGGAACTACGCGGATTGCGTAGTAAAAGGCCGCAGTATCAGGGAGGAGTAACACGGCGGGCGTCCTGTAGTCAGGGCAACCCGCCGTGGAGTACGCCACATCAAAAATCGCTCCTCCCAGCCGAGCACACGTCAAGGGACGCTGCCCCGAGCCGCCGCCATAAGACAACCCCGCCCACTAGAGGCGTGTCGGAGGGGGATCCCATCTTACTAAGCCCGTAGTGTCACTCTTAGCCGCAGTATCAGCGGGGAGTGGCTTGACGGGCGTCTGGTTGTCCAGGCAACCCGTCCTGGTGTGCTAGCCTATAAAATATATAAGAAGAAAAAAAGAAAATTAAAACCAAGTTATTATACAGCAAGCAATTAGAGTACAGACTTATAGAGCATAAGAGCATCTGATTAGAATTTAACCAATTACATATAGAGTAAGCATTTTAAAGGCAGTAGGTAGAGAGAGTGGAGTTATGTCATACAATAACGTACAATTGCTTATGGGCCTAAAGGGTCATCAAGGCTGGGGGAGATCACCGGACCAAGGGAAAAGGAAAATAAGGAAGAAAAGTATATAAGGAAACCAGAGAGAAGAAGGGGAAAGGAGGGAAGAAAGAGAAGAAAAGAAAAAGCCAGCAGGAGGAAGTAAGGATAGAAAGAGAAGGAATTGAAAACAATAAGAGGTTCGGTGAAAGCCCACAGCCTATACTCGTTCAATGCTTATCCAAAAAACACCAAAGTTCATTACGTTCGTTAAGTCCCACCCTCCCACAAGCATCTGTCAAAGAGATCAATCTAGCCTCCTCCCTCCACAAACATTTATCTCTACATCCCCCTCTTGAGGGTATTTGAACTGTTTTTAATCCACAAAAACGAAGGCAATCAGCATTGCCTCCATGTACTTCTCTGATGTGAGCAATCAAGCGACCAGCACCCTTCCCAGTTTTAATCGAATTGTAGTGTTCCTGGAATTTCGCACCCATGGGTCTAGTAGTTTTTCCAATATAATAGCGCCTACATGGGCATAGTACAACATATACTACAAACATAGATTTACAGTGGAGAAGCTCTTTGATAATAATCTCATGACCACCCAAAACAAGTGACTTGCCAGGGAGAAATTGGTGGCAGTGGCTACAATTGTGACACCGAAAATTTCCCTTTGGTCTCATTTTAGTTAGCCAATCCACCTCCCTCACCTCCCTGTACTCACTTCTGACCAATACGTCTCCAATAGTCTTGGCCCTTCTAAATGTCACCATGGGATTTTCATGTAGTTTGGACCCCACATTGGCACTATTTGACACTTCGACCCAGTTCTTATTGATAATTTGGCGGATTCTCGGAGCCTATTTTAAGTGTTGCTGTGATGTTTAAAGATGTAATTTTCTTGCCTCTGAGGAAGTAGAGCTAGACTTTGCGAAACAGACTGTTAGGCTATAACATCGAACTTTTAATCTTTGTACTGAGGATGGAATAAAGGTGTTTTCTGCAATCCATTGGTGCCCGGACGCTTTTCTCTTGCTGCTGATACCTTTAGCCGAGCAACTTGCTGAAATGTGCTAACCTTTGATCACCATTTATGGTTGTGGAACCACCAGGAGATACCACCATCTGTACATGTCTGTAATTTATTGGCCATCATTCTCTCAGAATAACTGCTGATGCTGCTTTGAAGTCTGAAGGCTTTTAGGCCAGAAGGTACAAGGTACCAAAGTTTTACATGAAGAAATCCTACCCAAACCAGCCACCACTGGTATATAAAGGCCAGAGTAAACCTTAGGATACCCTAGCAGAACATAAAATTAAAAATGGGGGGGAGCAGGCATGTGTAGTGGGCTCTCCTCATTGTGGCTGGACTGCGCAGGCATGGTGACACGCGTCCTTGTTCGCCCGCCCACGAGTGCTCTGCGCAGGCCCACTACGTAGTTGTGATGTCACAACTATGTAGTGCGCCTGCGCAGATCACTCCTGGCCGTGGGCGCTCGAACAAGAACGCGTGTCACTGGGCAGCCACAGTCAGCCGAAACCACCCCGACCAAGAAGTACGTTCGGGGGTTGTACTGTACTGGAGGAGTAATTTTATGTTGTGTTAAGGTATCCTTTAAAGAGTTTGGTGTGAGCATTTGAACAATCTAATAGTGGTCTACATTTAAAATTAAATCTTTCCCTTCCACACTCTCCCATAGTTCCCCAAATTTTTGGAGGGGCGTAAAAAAAAGACAATGAAAAAAATACATAAATAGTTACCTTAGGGACTGAACCTTTTTAATATGTATGTCAAGAGGGTATATTACTGTTAATTTTAAATGATGGGCTTGTAATTAGTGATAGATGCAAAACTCAAAAAAATGCACTTTTAATTCAAAATAAAATATTGGCGCTATACAACATTGCAATAACTGGGATAGATGGGCAAAAAAAAGGATTGACTTTTATCTACAGTAGAACGTTTTATTTTAAAACTATAATGGCTGAAAACTGAGAAATAATGTTTTTTTCCCATTTTTTTCTTATTGCTCCCATTAAAATGCATTTAGAATAAAATAATTCTTAGCAAAATGTACCACCCAAAAGAAAGCCTAATTGGTAGCAAAAAACCCCCCAATAAGATATGGATTATTTTGTTGTGATTAGTAGTGATTAATTTATTGGCAAAAGAAAGGGAGGAGCGCTGAAAGGTGAAAATTGTTCTGGTCCTAAAGGGGAAAAACCCCTCAGTGGTCAAGTGGTTAAACACAGGTAGGGTTATTTAATAAATCCAAGTAAAGGCATTTAGGGATAAAAGACTGTAAAGAAAGTTTTGATTACCTGCCAGAGTGAGTTGCTGGCTCTGTGTGTCTGTCCCATGCTTATTCTGAGCCTGGCAGCGGTACTCTCCCACATGTATCTTCTTCACCTTCCATATTCTGACTATACTGTGATTTGGAGATGTTTCCACACTGGGTGATGGAGTGTCCAGTTTTAAAACAGGAAGGGGAAATCCACTAGCTTCGCAAGTTATTGTTACATTTGTATCTTCCAGCACTGGTGAGGCTGGCTGAACATCGAAACGTGTTATCCTTGGCTTCACTAGAGAAGAAAAATACAAAATATAAAAATAAATCATACAGTCAGCAGTTCGTTTTCAGTGTAAGCTTTTTTCAAATACTGTTTTCATTAGAGTGAGAAATTGAGACAGTACATCGCAAATAAGCCATTGAAGCTCTCACTTCTGATGGATGGGAAGAATCTCAATCATTAAAATAAACGTGATGCTATTGCTCTTATACCTCTTTCAGACATTAGAATCAGAATCATTTTACTTCACTAAGCACGACAGAGATGGCATAGTAGCATAAATCACAAACACAGCAATTTGACTATGTACAGTGTGCAGCAGTGCAAACATGATGGTTCTGGGCACTACATTACAGGAAAGATATTGCAGTTTTAGAGCAGGTGCAGAGATGAGCAACTAAATTGATACGTGGGATGGAAGGTCTCACTTACCAAGAAAGGTTAGATAAACTGGGTTTATTTAGTCTAGAGAAAAGATGCCTTAGAGGGGATCTAATTAACATGTATAAATACATCAGAGGGCAATATAATAGCTTGGCGGATGAGCTTTTCGTCCCTAGGCTAGGCCTTCACAAAGGACTAGAGGACATGATCTGCTCATGGAGGAAAAACGTTTTAGCCATTTATTTAGGAAAGGGTTCTTTACAGTAAGAGTGATTAAGATGTGGAATGCATTGCCACAGGAAGTAGTTATGGCAAATTCTATATCTGCATTTAAGGGGGGCTTAGATACTTTACTTGCGTTGAAAGACATCCATGGCTATAATTACTAGGTATTGCCCAGTAGTGTTGATCAAGGGATTTTATCTAATTGCCATCTGGAGTAGGGAAGGAATTTTTTCCCTTCTGGGGCTAATAGGACCATGGGTTTTTCCCTTTTGGGGCTAATAGGACCATGCCTTGTAAGAGTTTTTTCGCCTTCCTCTGGATCAACAGGGATATTTTAGGGAGCAGACTGGTGTTGTACTTTGTTTTCTGGTTGAACTCGATGGACGTATGTCTTTTTTCAACCCAAATAACTATGTAACTATGATTGTCGGTTGAAACATGGGAAAGAGCGGCCTAATGAGTGGGAGTGCGTGAAGAGAGTTCAGAGAGTTAACAGCTGAGGGGAAGAAGCTGTTCCTGTGTCGTGAGGTCCTGGTGGAGATGGCCTGAAACCTCCAGCCTGATAGGAGCCGAGTGAAGATCAATTTTTACTGACAGATTCTTTCAGTATGATTGAATCATATTGGCTTTTCCACCAGTCAGTACTGAGAATGTATGTGGCTGACAACCAATAAAAATCAGGTAAGCAAGGCATGGATGTTGAGAAGGGGTTGGGACGGGTCGGGACAGTTGACAACAGTGATGGGAGGAGGGATGCCGTAACTTCAGGAATTAGCAGGGCAGAGATCATGATGCCAGTAGGGAGGTTAGTAAAGATGTGTTGCCCGACTGATGGAGATGGTGGTCTGGTAAAGGGGGGAGGGGGGGATATCAGAGATGGAAGAGGGGGTGGTGAAGAGGAGGACATAAATGTGTGTGTGGGGGATGAGCCGTGGGGGATGAGCCTTGGGGAATTAAAGTGGCCATACATCTCTAAACTGGACAGCTGAGCCGCCAACCGTTTTGATAATTATTATCGAATCAGATGAAAATCTGTGCTGCTACAAGCATGCCCAATTGAAGATTTGACTGATTTCAGGTGGAAATTGGTTGAAAATATCGATCTGAGATACTGGGAAATCTTGGGCTGACGTGGTCAGTCAAGTGCGATATTGACAAACGGAGAACGCAACGGAAAACCTGACTGTTGTCCCTCAAAATATATTATGTGCCCCCTCGGTGCCTGGGCATTTATACTTTACCTGTCACACTGTCCATCGAGTGTCCTTGCTGTATTTCTGCATTGGCGCCCCATTTGACTAGCAGCATATAGGACATGGGACACGTGTGTGATGTCATTTGGGCTTGGGCTGCCATGAAAACAGGGCTCTAGTTTTTTGTTTTCCCTCCAGGCCAAAGGGTCCCAGTCCTCCCCTGTTACCTGGGCATATTCTGAGTGCCTTCCTCAAAAAAGTCCTAATGATTTTTCACCGATATGTCTGGAAGGGAAACCTCCACGGATTAAGAGACAAATCTTGTACAGTGTAAAATATTTTGATTTCCTCTGAGTCCATGGCGGCCTAGAGGGGGAATAGTAATTTGCACCGTCAGGACTTTTGCAGGAGCAGGATGAGCCATTTTTCAGCTTCACCCAGCAGCCAAATTTCCTGGCATCATTTTTGCATGTATGTCACTGATGACTACTACTAAATGAACTCCATGGTGTGCCAAACTCAACTTTACATGTCTGCCATACCTTACCCTCAGAAAGGTGGAAGCTTACCTGCTAGATCCAGTGTTTGTTCCAGCGTGTCTGTCCCATGCGGGTTCTGCACCGTACATTCGTAGCGGCCTATGTGCTCCTGTTGTAGACTCTGGATTGTTATTGTTTGGTTATTAGGTGAGAACTGTACATCGGATGATGGGGTTTTCCAGCTGTATGTTGGATTGGGGAGGCCATCAGCTTCACAAGTTAGATTCACGTGGTCTCTTATGTCGTGTAAAGGGGGATTTACAGTTATGCTGGATATTTTAGGCTTATCTGAAAGAGAGTAATTGAAGAAAAGTAGTAAAACAAATGACTTTAGGTTGGATGAAGGACTCGCCATACTCGGGTGCTGTCATTGTCTAAGGTTTGGTTCCCATTTGTGACGATCCATTTGGCTCAGAGAGGAGCGTACCAGTTCAGTGTCCGCTCTGCTCCAATTTCTTGTTGTGTTTCGGGAATGTTTTCATCAGAGGTGTAGCCCCCCCCCAAAAAAAAGTTATAAGGCACATTTGTGTCCCCTACTTGCCAATTTTAGGTAGCCAGCAGTAGTACCTGCTGCTGACCCCAGTATAGGTAGCCAGTGATGACCTCTAGCCAGTGATGACCCCTATATAGATGTCAAACGTAGCCCCCTCAGTATAGTTAGCCAGAGGACACCAAGTGTGGGTAAGCAGAGGGACCCCAGCAGTATAGGTAGCCCCCTTAGTATAGGTAGCCAGTGGGGCCTCAGAATAGGTAGGCTGGGGGAACCCTCTATAGGTAGCCCCCTTAGTATACTGTAAATAACCTGGGGGTCCTCTAAAGGGCGCTGTAATCATACAGACAAGGATGCCTGGAGAAGATAGATCGTCAGTGGAGAGAAGAATAACTTCTCTATGCTCCCGCTACAGAGCAACTCTGCAATCTGGGAGGGACACAGCATGCTGCGGACCCCAATATTGACCCGCAAGCCGGGCCCCCCGTGGTGACAAGCCCTTATAGCAACCATTATGGCTACTATGGTGATCCCTACTCTACTGGTTTCTACTAGGAAAATGCATCTGCTGTTCTGGAAAAATGCAGCAAGTCGGAACTTTGTGTTCTGTTTACTGCAACACAGAAAACGTATCTGTTTTTAAATGCAAGTAGAAGCAGACCTATAGGTCTGCATTGGATCCATTTGCTCAATTTTGCTGCACTGCTGGAAACTAGTGGGAACCAAGACTTAAAGTTAGAAATGAATAAAATTAGAGCCTCCCAGTAAACTACCAATAGCTGTGTGTAACACTCTGAAAAATGTCATCAAACATCAGAAGTCATGTGACTCCCTCTGTTCTTCCTTAAAGAGGAACTGTCTTGAAAATCTTAAAATTTCAAACACATACAAATGAGAAGTACATTTTTTCCAGAGTAAAATGAGCCATAAATGACTTTTCTTCGATGTCGCTGTCAGTTACAGTAGGTAGTAGAAATCTGACATTCCCCGACAGGTTTTGGGTTAGTCCATCTCTTCGTGGGGGATTCTCAGCATGGCCTTTATTCTTTATAAAGACATTCCCTGAAAAAGATTTATATAATGATGCTGGACAGCCTCCCAGCTCATGTACACACCGCCCACTGTATTGTAAGTGGACGGCGTTGCAGGAAGTGACGTCAATACCCCCGTCCTGCCCGCTACCCCTCCAGCTCGGTGGCCGGCTCCCCGCACCCACCGACGGGCGGATGCCGCCCCTAGAAATGTGCCGCCTGAGGCAAAAGTTTCACCCCGCCTCATGAGCGGGCCGGCCCTGCCTTTAGAGCACACATGTCAAACTCCGGCCCGCGGGCCAAATCTGGCCCTCGGAGCCATTAAATTTGGCCCTCAAGTGGTTTACCCACTTTGCATTATGTTTGGCCCACTCTAGACCACCAGTGAAGCTATACGGGGGAGTAGGGGGGAAAGCACTAGACACCAGGGAACTGTAGAGGGAAGAGTGGAGGCCTCTAGACACCAGGGAACTGTATAGTGGAGGGTAGATGCCTCTAGGAACCAGGGAACTGTATAAGGGAGGGAGGTGGCCACTAAACATTGAGCTCGCGACTAGGCCCCAGTGTGCAATTTTGGCCCGCAACTAGGCCCCAGTGTACAATTTTGGCCCGCGACTAGGCCCCAGCGTGCAATTTTGGCCCACTTTGTGTATGAGTTTGACACCCCTGCTTTAGAATGAACCTGAGGTGAAAATAAACTGACGAGATAAACAGATGTATTTATCCTCCTACTCCTAAAATGTTTGCAAAACGTTTATAAAGTAGATTGAATGTTTTATTGTCTCTTCTCAATAGTAGTTTATTATGTGTCCCAGAGTTAAAACACATGAACTATTGACCTTGTTCTATTCCCCCACTGCCCTCAGAATTAGTACTCTGCCAGGGAAACTTTTATGGCTGTAATTTACTTACCAGTGAGGTTTACTATATTCCTAATGAGGTACAAGGTACCAACAAGAGAGAAGCTGTTACTTGCATGCCTGAAAATTAACTATTTCAGGCAGTAAAATAAAAAAAAGAAAAACAGCCAGGTTATTAATATGTTTTGCACTGTACATACACTTATCTCATGTCACGTTGCCATGGGTACACTGTAATGACAAGCCAACTCTCCTTTGCAGACACAGATGCTCAGTCCAAACTTCGCTTCCTGCTGCCTACACCATGCTCCTCCATTGACACCTACAGAAGGGAGTTAGAGCAGTAGACTTGCCATGTGTCCTCTAACAGTCTGACTAAGAGGAATAGTGAGCAGCACATGCTCCATGCCTCCCTTCCCAGAACTCTCAGGACTCTGGATTTTGAACCAATAGGAATCAGCGGTGGCCATGTGACTTGTGCTGTTCAATGCAAATATGGAATGTAAGTTAATTTTTTTAGAGTTCACACACCTTAAGGTGGCCACTAAGGGTCAAATGTCCAGAGAAAAATCGTTAGAGCGATCAGAAATTGTGATCGTATTGCTTGTAAATAAACTCAGTTAATGGGCACAATCGATTACAAATGATTATAAAAATAGTCGTCCGATTGAATTTTTGGTCAAACCAAAATTTGGATTTTCTTGTTGGTTAGGATAGATAGGAAGCAAAGATTGTTTCGTTGATGGTGTAGTGAACGATTTTTCATCCAATCAGAATTTCTGATCGCTCAAATGATTTTTCGCTACAAATTGGATCATTAGTGGCCATCTTTAGCTGTGTAGTAGGGTGGGGTTGTTGGGTGGGGGTTGGTTAGTTCCAGTTTGATCAAATCTGTACCTGAACAGGGACTGTAATGTAAAAACAATCCTATTAGTGAGGCCACACTGTCATCTCCCAAACAGGCTTTCTTTCAACTGTTCTTACTGTATATATCATCCAGTATGACTCACCTTCCTATATGGATACTTACATTCTACAGACACCATTACTTCCTTAGAGACTATATCAAAGTTCATAGCTGTACAGCGGTATTCTCCAGCCATGGATTTCTTTGCTGTGACTTTCTCTCCTTCCTTATAGGTTGTTGCGTTGTTCTTCTGGCAGGTCACGTTAGGTGGAGGGTACCCTTTGGCCTTGCAGTGGAAACTGTATTCCAATCCCTCAATCCACACCAGCTTGTCAGGGCAATCTGTGATCTCAGGATCAGCTGGAATATAATAAAGGAAACTGTCACTGGTAGTAATCATAATAATAATAATTCAAAAATGAATTTTGTTGCCCCAAACCAGAGGCAGAGGTACCATGAATCTACCTTAATTATGTGATTCAGGCAGCAAAATCTAGGGGGCGGTGTTTGGATATACAGTTTGGACCATCTGGCGCCTGCCTCCTCTCCACTGTCTGGCCTGCCTTTCTGACACATACACCACCCATCTTATCTGCCTATCCCCGAATTACCGTCCTCATTCGATTGATGGCACCTGCCTCCCTTCCCTATGACATTTTAAAGAAAAACTCAGACCAAAAATTGAACTTTATCTTAATCAGTAGTACCCCTTTTACATGAGAAATCTATTCCTTTTCAAAAACAGACCACCAGGGGGCGCTGTATGACTGATATTGTGGCGAAAGCCCTCCCACAAGATACCCCTCCCACAAGAAAAGTTCAAACTTTTGGCAGTTTCCTGTCTGTGAACCTTGTTGCATTGTGGAAAATAGCTGTTTACAGCTGTTTCCAACTGCCAAAAACCATGCAGCAGCTACATCACCTGCCAACAGTAAAAGACAAAGGGCTTGAGTCACTATGCGGTGCTAACCTACTTAGCACGTCTAAAGTCTTTAGGCGCGCTAATCAGGGTGCTAAGTAGGTTAGCACCGGTTTTCTCAATCAGACCGCGCGCAAAGTTTTAGTCCCATAGGCTTTAATGGGCACTTCTCGTGGAGTTTTGCGCGCGAAAAGCTCATTTAGACATGCTAAGGGGGTTTTCACAGGTGTGCTAACAATTAGCACCACTTTGTGAATCAAGCCCAAAGACTTATGTAGAGCTTTTCTCCTGGCGGACTCAAAGCGCCAGAGCTGCAACCACTAGGATGCACTCTATAGGCAGTAGCCGTGTTAAGGAGACTTGCCTAAGGTCTCCTACTGAATGGGTGCTGGCTTACTGAACAGGCAGAGCTGAGATTCAAACCCTCGTCTCCCATGTCAGAGGCAGAGCCCTTAACCATTACACTCCCCAGCCACCAGTAAAATGTTCACTAGAGTTCCTCTTTAAAGGACCACTATCGCAAAAAAGTAGGCAGTTAGAATCTCAAAGAACCAGGTTTTTGGGCCAGTCCATCTCCTTATGGGGATTCTCAGGGTTTTCTTGTTTTCAACAGCATTTCCTGAACAGCAGTTTAACCTTCCTGGCGGTTGAATTTTTCTGCCAAACAGGCAGAAATCCTTTTTTAAAAATGTTTTGTTTTTGTGTTTCATGTAAAGCTACCAGAGTGGTAGCTACATGAAACACCACTAGAGGGCGCATGTGTCCCTCTAGTGCGATCGTTGCCGGCATCAATAGCAAACAGGGGAACGCGTATATAACGCGCTCCCCTGTTTGGCTTCTCCTGTCACCATGGCGACGTTTGGAATGACGTCATGGACGTCAGCCGACGTCCTGACGTCAGACGCCTCCGATCCAGCCCATAGCGCTGCCTGGAACTCATTGGTCCAGGCAGCGCAGGGCTCTGGCGGGGGCCCTCTCCCTGCCGGTGCGTGCGGGCGATCGCCGCAGAGCGGCGGCGATCAAGCTGTACACGCGGCTAGCAAAGTGCTAGCTGCGCGTACAGCACTTTAAATGGCCCAAATCGCCCCACCAGGGGCTGAGATATCTTCCTGCGCGGCATAGCCCAAGCTCAGCTCGGGCTTACCGCCAGGAAGGTTAACTGCCAAAATAGTATACCAGCCTCCCTATTTTGTCAGTTAGACTTTGCAAATGCTGTTCAGGAAATGCAGTTGAAAACAAAGAAAACCCTGAGACTCGAGGAGATGGACTGGCCCAAAACCCGGTTCTGTGAGATTTTAACTGCCTACTTTTTTCACGATAGTGGTCCTAAAAGCAGGTGAGGTGTTGGTAGATGCCTCATATCTACAGTTAAACACCATCATCGGCAAGAGATTACCATGGCCAGTCAGAGGGGAAGCTTTGGCACATGACCTATCGGGGGAGGGGGGGGGGGGGTGCTGGCACCAGACTGGCCAATCACTGCCGCCTGCCTCTCCTTTTGCTAACTGGTGCCAATGATCTCGCAGATGAGACCACGGCACTGCCATTGGGCCAATCACTGTACTCGAAACAGTAGCAGTGACATCTGATCGGTCACATCAATAGCAGTGACCGATCAGATGTCCCCTCTGACTAGCCATGGTGATCTCTTGCCAGTCATGGGGTTTATATGAGGGGTACATATGATATGAGGTATATATGATCAGGGTGTATATATACTGTAAGCATTTCTGAAGAGGGTGGGGCAGTTTGTGGCGCATTCCTCCAAAGTTTGCTTCAGGCAGCAGAAAGTCTAGAACCAGCCCCGCCCTAAACCATCCTCTCTCAACGTTTTGTTGCCTTGTTTCCTGTAATTCTGATTTACCTTGATGACTACTAGTGAGTAATATTATAAGGACATGGCTACTCTCTGTTTCCCTTAATTGTTACTTGTAACGATCGGTGTAACACAGAGAGGGTCTGATTACCGGTGAACTGCAGTGTCACCGAGAATGCAGAATATACCCGATTTTTGGTGATCTGCAGTATCACCGATAATCAGATATATATTCTAACCTCTGGACACCTGAGTAACGAGTGAGTGTTATGCAACGGTAACTTTGAGTACACACAGAGGAATGTTCCTTCCGTAGGCCTAGACTCTCCCAGGGGAGGAGCTAGGCAGAAGGTGGGAAGGACAGAGTAGGAGTGACACCAGTGAGAGGGTGTCACTCACAGGTCTGGGAACTGCCTCTGACAGTAAGGCTAGTTCTCGAGGTCGGACAAGCCAGGTCGTTAACACACAGACAGATCAAGTACAGATTCAGGAGACAGGTGCAGAATCCAGTGAACAGGCAGGGTTTGGCAACAGAGTATCAGAAGTAGCAAGGTACAGAATCAGGAGGCAAATACAGAGTCCAGGAACGAGCAGAGTTTGGCAACAGGAGATCAGAAGTAGCAAGGTACAGAATCAGAGTTCAAAGGAATGGTCAGGCAGGCAGAAGGTCATAACAAATAATACAGTTCAAATTCCTAACGCTAAGGTGTGAGATCCTTGGCCGTCAACACCTTTGGAAACTATGCTAGTACACAGATACAGACAAGGTCTGAGTGCTACCACGTAGTGATCGCAACGCCCGACACCAGAGAAATGCCCAGCACCCAGTATATATACATCAGTGCTCTCCAGCACCTCCCTTAATTGCTGGACCAATGAAAGTTGCTGCAATTGTCAGCTGACCGGCCTGGTCAGCTGACCTTCCTCTGACTGCCATAAAAGCCCTTCCTCTCTGCGCGCGCATGCGTCCTCCTAAACCAGTGTGGACTATCAGTCCCAGCCACACCAGTCATGTGTTGTAATATTGTATGGGATGCGGAATCTGCCGCCACGCTGTCTGAGCGTGCGGCGTTTCCTCCGCGTCCCACCTTACTGAGAGAGGCAGGCCCATGCGTACAAACCGCCGCGTCAGACGCGGCGGTTTCTCCGCATTCCGCTATGCCAGCCGCGGAAACAGCCGGCTCATTTTGCGTCCATGCGGCGGCTTTTCCGCGTTTCTTCACAGTACCCCCCCCCCTGAGGAGTGGACTCCGGATAGCTCCTTCCAGGCTTCTCAGGATGTAAAGCGTGGAATTCACTTTTCAGTTTGTCAGCATGCATGCGACCTTCAGGTACCCATGATCTCTCCTCAATACCATACCCTTTCCAATGAACCAGATATTGTACTGAGTTCTGAACTATGCGTGAGTCTAAAATCTTCTCTACCTCGTACTCAGGTTGGTCATCTATCATCACAGGAGGAGGAGGAATGGGACCCACATGGACTGGTGGCTGAAGCAGAGACACGTGTAAGGATCTTACGCCACGCATACTGGCAGGAAGATCAATGGCATAAGTAACATTGTTGATCTTTTTTGTTACTGGGAATGGACCCACAAACCTGGGCCCCAACTTGGCTGAAGGCTGTTTTAAGGTTAAGTGACGTGTGGATACCCAGACTAAGTCCCCTGGTTGAAATTTCCATTCTAAGGAACGTTTTTTGTCAGCTTGACCTTTCTGACTTTGAAACACTTTCCCCAAGTTATTTTCCACAATCTCCCACACGTCCTTAAATGACTTTTGCCAGGCCTCCAGAGCTGGAAACGGAGTGGAAGCGATTGGCAATGGGGAAAATTTGGGCAGCTTCCCAGTAACCACCTGAAATGGACAGAATCCCGTGGATGAGCTCTTCAAATTATTGTGTGCGAATTCCGCGAAGGGCAAAAACTTGACCCAATCATTTTGCGCCTCCGCGACGTAACACCTCAAAAACTGCTCCAATGACTGGTTGACTCTTTCCGTCTGACCATTGGTCTGTGGGTGGTAGCCTGACGAAAATGACAGCTCTATGCCCATTTGGTGACAAAATGCCCTCCAAAATCTTGACACAAATTGGACTCCCCGATCTGATACTATGTTTTCCGGAATGCCATGCAAACGGAAGATGTGACTGATGAATAAATCGGCCAATTCCTGGGCCGAGGGGAGTCCTTTCAGGGGCACAAAATGGGCCATTTTACTAAAGCGATCGACTACCACCCAGATGACCGACATACCTTCAGACCTGGGAAGCTCACCCACGAAATCCATGGACAAGTGGGTCCACGGTTCACTTGGGGTGGGCAAGGGCTGCAATGTTCCTACAGGTGCCAGCCGGGAGGGCTTACTTTTTGCACACACCGCACACTCTCTGACATATTCTTTGCAGTCTGTCGCCAAGGACGGCCACCAAGCACACCTGGCAACCAGATCCTGTGTTCTGGAGGCCCCAGGGTGTCCTGCGTTCTTGTGTGTGCGTGAAACATCTGCAGAATCTGGAGGCGGAATGGCAACGGTACAAACATAACCCCCTCGGGTTTCCCCTCCGGAACGTCCTGCTGGAAGGGACTTAGAGTCTCTATCCAGTCCCCCCAAGTTTCAGTGGTTGCTAGAACCAGTCTTTGTGGGACAATGGTCTCCGGGGCGGAGGGCTGTGCTGTCTCTGGCTCAAAGCATCTGGACAGGGCATCTGCCTTGATGTTTTTACTACCCGGAGTGTACGTAATTATAAACCTGAACCTCGAGAAGAATAATGACCATCGAGCCTGACGGGGGCTTAGTCTCCTAGCCCCCTCGATGTATTCCAAATTTTTGTGATCAGTGTAAACCGTAATTGTATGTTCTGCTCCTTCCAACCAATGACGCCATTCTTCAAAGGCCAATTTGATGGCCAGGAGCTCTCTGTTGCCTATATCGTAGTTTCTCTCTGCCGGAGAGAACCTACGACAAAAATAGGCGCATGGGTGCAATCTACCCTGCAACCCTGACCGCTGAGACAGCACAGCCCCTACCCCGACCTCCGAGGCGTCTACCTCAACAATGAAGGGATAGGCGGTGTCAACATGTCTCAGGATGGGTGCGGAACAAAACAAATCTTTCAGAGTGGAGAAAGCATGCAGGGCTTCTGGAGACCAGCGGGTGGTATCTGCCCCCTTTTTAGTGAGACTGGTAAGGGGTGCAATGACCGTGGAATACCCCTTTATGAACCTTCTATAGTAATTGGCAAAGCCTAAGAACCTTTGAATAGATTTCAAGCCCACAGGTTGAGGCCATTCCAACACAGCCGAGACTTTGGCAGGGTCCATAGACAGGCCCGAGGTGGAAATTATGTACCCTAAAAAAGTAACAGATGTCACCTCAAAGATGCATTTCTCCAATTTAGCATAAAGTGAGTTTCGTCTTAATTTGTTCAATACAAATTTAACGTGTGTCCTGTGTTCAGAGAGATTGTTAGAGAAAATACGTATATCATCTAGATACACCAACACGAATTTGCCCAACACCTCCCTGAATACCTCATTAATTAGTTCTTGGAAGACGGCCGGGGCGTTACACAGCCCGAAGGGCATAACTAGGTACTCGTAACGCCCGTCGGGCGTGTTGAAGGCCGTCTTCCATTCATCGCCCTTTCTGATCCGTACCAGGTTGTATGCCCCCCGTAAATCCAATTTTGAGAAGATCTTGGCGTCGGTAACCTGTGTGAACAAGTCATCTATCAGAGGCAAGGGGTAGCGATTCTTCACTGTGATTTTATTTAGGCCCCGGTAATCAATACATGGCCGCAGGCCTCCGTCTTTTTTCTTAACAAAAAAGAAGCCTGCACCAGCGGGCGACCGGGAAGGGCGAATGAACCCCTTGGCTAAATTTTCACGAATGTACTCCTGCATGGCCACTTTCTCTGGCCCAGATAAATTGTAGAGATGACCCCTAGGGAGCATACAACCAGACCGTTTATCTTCTAGGGGTAAAAGTCGTGCGCCTAGGGCAGGGGTGCCCAATAGGTCGATCGCGATCTACCGGTAGATCGCGACCGCCTCCTGAGTAGATCGCGGCCGCCTGGCCGCGTGATGTCATAAACTGAAGCCGCAGCTGCGGCTGTCAGATTTTGCTGCATTAGCAGCATCACCGAGAAGAAAGGAGAGGCGCGGCTAAGGAGGAGGCGTGACTGAAGTGTAGAGGAGCGAATGAGGAGACAGGTCTCCTCCCCTCCAGGCCATGTGACACCCACACACTGCATCTCCACCTCTCCAGGCTGCCTGCGTGAGCAGCGTCTTCTCCCCAAGCTGGTGTGAGGGTCCCTGGGGGCCACCTGAGCATTAGAGCAAGTATGCCAACATTCCCGGATCTAGAATTGTGCCATGTCCTTCAGGTGGCAGACATTAGCAGGCGGCATCCACTGTTCAGAGAGCTGGCGACACTGCCATACATTACCTAATGCTGCTCTCATCATGCCTAGAGAGTCGCTGTGCAGACACCCCACTTTGCTCTGCCCTGCCTCAGCTCGTGTGTGTGCAGCTGGTGGGGAGGCTGCTAGCTACCAAGGTGTGATACTGGAGCAAGTGAGCAGACTCTCTCCCTCCGTGCAAGCAGTGTCAGCGTCTTCCTGTGAAGTACAATATGCCATCTCTGCACAGGGGAGACAATGTACACCAGCACGCTTCCTTGCTAGTTAAGAGTACTGACATTTTAATTTATTGCAGCTTGGCCTCTGTCCTCGGAATAACAGCCACTCTCTGCATGTCTCTTTCTATACTGGACACACATAGCAGGCAGCGTCTGTTCACAAGGAATGTCAGCGATGCCTCATAGTGTGCACAGAGGCTGCCCTGTAGTACCATCCCCCCCCCCCCCCCCAGCTCTCTGTGTGCAGGCTGATGTGGGGAAACTTCTTCACAGGACACAAGGGGTGAGGAGGGGACACTATGGGGGATGCCAGCTTCTCCTATCTAGCACTTGGTAGTTTAGAGCTGGAATCCCCAAACCAATATTTGGACAATGTGGGGAAATGTGTATATGCAGTATATTCTTATATGTGCTTTGTAGCATAACTATGGCCAGCATAATACAGTACATTTGCAGTATGGCCAGCATAATGCAGTACATTTGCAGTATTTTATGTATATACATTTGCTCCTGCTGCTGCTATTTGCTAGGCTTGTGGGGGTGGGGCCTGAGAAGAATCCTTATGTATGCTGCGGGGGGGGGGGGGGGGGAGGGGTAGATCTCATGGACTCTGCAGGTTGAAAAGTAGCTCGCGAGCCGAAAAAGTGTGGGCACCCCTGGCCTAGGGTGTTACCCCCTACAACTCCTAGGCAGTAGCGTTTCCCGACTTGTTAGGGCAATTACGTACTCTATGACCCCCCTCTGCGCAGTAAAGACACAGCTGCTCAGACATCCTACGTCTCCGCTCCACTTGGGAAAGTTTCGACCGACCAATCTGCATTGGTTCAGGTGGAGGCGAGACAGGAGGAGGTGGAGTTTCTGGAGGCGCAGCATAGGACACCATTCTTACTTGACTACTACCCCGGGTGTGTTTCTGGTAGTGTAGCCTGCGGTCGACTCGAATGGCTGATGAAATGGCCTCATCGACTGTTTTAGGTTCAGGCAGACTTAACATGAGATTGGAAACCTCATCTGACAACCCCGATAAGAAGCAATCTAAGAGGGCATAAGTGTCCCACCTGGCTGAAACTGACCACCTCCTAAATTCGGCTGCGTAATCCTCGACCAGACCCTTGCCTTGACGCAAAAGCTTGAGCTTCCGCTCAGAAGTCGCGGCAAGGTCTGGGTCGTCATAAATCACTGCCATGGCTTTAAAGAATTCATCCACTGAGGTGAGGGCTAAGTCTCCGATGGGCAAACTGTACGCCCACGTCTGAGAATCGCCTGATAACAAAGTCTTAATGAATATAACCGTATGGGCCTCAGTTCCCGAAGATCGGGGTTTCAACTCAAAGTAGAATAACACTCTATTCCTAAAGTTGCGGAAGTCTGATCTGTGACCAGAAAATTTCTCAGGTACAGGTAAACGCATGTCAGAGCTAGGAGGGGATCGCACCTCCTTCACTGCCGTCTGGAGGGTTTGTACTGAACCAGACAAGATGTCAATCATAGTCTTGTGACTACCCAGCACTTGGTTGATGTTTTCCACCGAAGAGGCAAGAGCGCCCAGACGGTCAGTGTGTGCGTCCATTTGCATTTTTGGTCTGGCGTTCTGTAACGATCGGTGTAACACAGAGAGGGTCTGATTACCGGTGAACTGCAGTATCACCGAGAATGCAGAATATACCTGATTATTGGTGATCTGCAGTATCACCGATAATCAGATATATATTCTAACCTCTGGACACCTGAGTAACGAGTGAGTGTTATGCAACGGTAACTTTGAGTACACACAGAGGAATGTTCCTTCCGTAGGCCTAGACTCTCCCGAGGGAGGAGCTAGGCAGAAGGTGGGAAGGACAGAGTAGGAGTGACACCAGTGAGAGGGTGTCACTCACAGGTCTGGGAACTGCCTCTGACAGTAAGGCTAGTTCTCGAGGTCGGACAAGCCAGGTCGTTAACACACAGACGGATCAAGTACAGATTCAGGAGACAGGTGCAGAATCCAGTGAACAGGCAGGGTTTGGCAACAGAGTATCAGAAGTAGCAAGGTACAGAATCAGGAGGCAAATACAGAGTCCAGGAACGAGCAGAGTTTGGCAACAGGAGATCAGAAGTAGCAAGGTACAGAATCAGAGTTCAAAGGAATGGTCAGGCAGGCAGAAGGTCATAGCAAATAATACAGTTCAAATTCCTAACGCTAAGGTGTGAGATCCTTGGCCGTCAACACCTTTGGAAACTATGCTAGTACACAGATACAGACAAGGTCTGAGTGCTACCACGTAGTGATCGCAACGCCCGACACCAGAGAAATGCCCAGCACCCAGTATATATACATCAGTGCTCTCCAGCACCTCCCTTAATTGCTGGACCAATGAAAGTTGCTGCAATTGTCAGCTGACCGGCCTGGTCAGCTGACCTTCCTCTGACTGCCATAAAAGCCCTGCCCCTCTGCGCGCGCACGCGTCCTCCTAAACCAGTGTGGACTATCAGTCCCAGCCACACCAGTCATGTGTTGTAATGTTGTATGGGATGCGGAATCCGCCGTCACGCTGTCTGAGCGTGCTGCGTTTCCTCCGCGTCCCACCTTACTGAGAGAGGCAGGCCCATGCGTACAAACCGCCGCGTCAGACGCGGCGGTTTCTCCGCGTTCCGCTATGCCAGCCGCGGAAACAGCCGCCTCATTTTGCGTCCATGCGGCGGCTTTTCCACGTTTCTTCACATTACTATTCTATTTGTTATTTGTACATTTTTTCTTTTGTATTTTAAACGCTTTCATTCTCTTATTGGGGAACAGAAAGCCTGTGACTCTGCTCTGCTTTCTCCTTCCTTACCTATTTACATTTCTCCCGAGTTTTAAACCATGAGTTAATTTTAATCTTATCTAAAACATTACTTTTCAGCACTTAATAATTGAAAAGTACTAAAAAGAAGGTAAAAAAAAGTAATATCAAATACATTTTGAGTAATTTCTTGCATGGTGGTAGCTTTAAAGAAAACCTGTACTGAAAATTAATAGTCAAAATAACTATACACAAGTCATACTTACCTGCTGTGTAGTCTTCGCCTCAATCTCTTTCTCCTCTGCTGTGTCCTGTTTGTCCACTGATCAATGGAATTCTCCGTCCTCCATTTTGAAAATGGCCATTACCCCATAACAGCTTCCTGGTCAGCACACAGTTAAATTGTAATATCGCCCACTTGAGCCATAGGGAAACATGGACACATCAGTTCTCCTCTCAGCGGTAACTGACAGCAACTGATATATAACTGACAGCAACTGATATATTTCAGTTCTGACAAAATGTTGTCAGAACTGGAAGGGATCATTGTCAGAAGAAAATGGTGAGCTTCTGAGAGGAACTGATGGCAAGGTAACTATGTAATGTTCATTTGAAGTCACCTAGTGTGTTTATTTTGAATAATTTTACTTAGTACAGGTTCTCTTTAAAGGTATTTTATTGGTAAGGTTTGAAAATATCTTCTTTGAGAAAACAACTGGTCCCCCTGAAACATTTTTCCTACTTCCGAACATTCGTTTTTTCAGTGCAAGTGAAACAAGTAATATACGGCCGGTTGATAGTAGGCATGAGCACGTAGATTTCACGGAATTCTGACTTTTCCTTTGGAATTTCGCAATGTCAAGTTAACGTAAAAATTATATAATGTACAAACTTTTTTTCACATAAATAGAAAAAACTATCTATTGAGCTTGCTAAAGGTACATGAATGAGAAAATTCTATGCGACATAGCAACAATTGTAAGTGAAATATTGTAACCTATCGTGAGTACTGTAACCTATAGTGATATGCTGCCTTAGTGGGAGCGTAGTTGGCTAAAGAAGGGTGGCACGGCTGCTGGTGTTCCCGTGGGAGCTGTGTAAGTCGTTGGAATGGTCCAGCATTGCTTCCAAAGCCCCGCAGGGGGAATGGCATGCTTGGAAAAATGACTTGATTTTTCTTGCCAAATGTTCCATGTTAGCAGGTTTTTGCTGGGCACATCAGCATGTAGAGTCTCAGGACAGTAATAACTAACACCCGCCTACATCATACATATGTATGAGTGTTTTGCATTGTACTTGTGTAATGCAACCAGTCACAGGTGAGGTTTCCTCTGCCTTACGGTACCCCTGACCTGGTTCCCTCCCATCAGATACTTTTCATTTTGTTTTGTTTTGTTACTGGTGCTGTGACTAGCAGCACACAGCACCATCCTCCCCCCTCCGGCGCCCACTGTAGCCCCTGTTCTGTCATCAATTGTGAGCAGGGAGAAAGTGGCAGTTCTTCCACCCCTCTGCCTGTCCATAATTCAGCCCCCTCCACTCGCCGCTATAGTTCCCCATATGATCTTCTGCACATAGAGCGCAGACAAGCTGCTCTTGTGCAATCTTGTGGTATTTGAGGTCAGATATCCTTCCAACCTCAATCAACACAAGCCTGCTCACAGCACAGCTCCCCGGTGCGCTATGTGCAGTGGATAAGGGGAACTATAGTGGCGAGTGGAGGGGCGGGACTAAAGAAGTGCAGAGGGGAGGAAGGACTGCCACTTCCTCCCTGCCCATATTTGAGGGGCAGAATGGGGCGCTGGAGGTGGGAGGATGGTGCTGTTTGCTAGTCACAGCACCAGTAACAAAACGATATTAAAAGTATTGGGGACCAGGTCAGGGCCAGGGTTCTTTAACATTTCATTGAGCATTCCAGCATTTTTTAGCAACTGGACAGTATCATGGCTACCAACTTTTAGAGATAAGAAAGATGGACACTCTAAGACACGCCCCTGCCACACCTCTAACCACGCCCAAAGAGGGGCTGTCCCACCAAAAGAGGGACAGTTGGGAGCTATGTGGTATGACTTCATGGGAAATTTGTATGTCGTCTGAAGATTGATTTCTATATGCTGTAATGTTATTTTGGGGGGGAAGCAACATCTTTATGAGGTCATGAGGTCCTGAGGTCTTTTCAATTGTGTTAATGGAGCTTGTTATATAGTGCTGTGTTCTCTATAGTGTTTTACACATTGTAATTCCACTGTTATATATTTTGAGAAAGAGGATCTGCATATACCCAAAATGATAGTCCTTTTTAATTTAAATTCAGAAAAGCCTATTTGCTAGAGGTAGCATTGGAGGTTTACTGCCTCATCTGCTAACGCCTCTGTCTCCTTCCCTAGTGTCTCGAACTCACTACACTCTAGATTGTCAGCTCACAAGGGCAGGAACCTCCTCCTCCTAGAGTGTCTAATTCTCAATGGCAGGGACCTCCTCCCAGGGTTTTAATTCTCAAGGGCAGGGACCTCCTCCTAGTGTTTCTTATTCTGATGTAATTTATCATATTATTATTGAGTATTTATACAGTGCCAACATCTTCCTTAGCACTGTACATAGTACAAAAAAATAGTGGGGAGCATAGATACATGAGCCGTTCAAAACTCTATTGGGACTACCAGCAATACAAGTACATACCCGGTACATAGTTGATGTGTGGTTTGAGACATCAATAGTGGTACATGTTCATATGATTCATAGGGCAGCATGGTGGTGAACTGCACTCTCGCCTTGTAGTACTGGGTCCCCGGTTCTAATTCCATCCAGGGCACTATCTCTACAGAGTTTGTTTGTTCTCCCCATGTCTATGTGGGTTTCCTCTGGGCACCTCAGTTTCCTCCCAAAAACATACAGGTAAATGAATTGGCTTCCCCCAATTAATAGGTGGGTTTTACGAGAATGTTTGAAGGTCTCCAGGCTCAGTCAGAACATAATGGACAGGATGTGGGAGAGAGTTCCAAATGAGAGGTGATGCTCGTGAGTAGTGATGCTCGGATACCCCTTTTTATAATTCGAGTTTGGTCGAATTCAAATAGTAAATTATTCGAATTCGGTCGAATATTTGAGTCGAATATTTTTTACTATTCGATTCGACCTCGGACTTCGACCTCACTATTCGAGTCGGTATTCGAGCTCATTATTCGAGCTGACTATTCGAATTGGCCTTAAATAGCTTCCAACACTTGTTTTGAGGGTGAATGATGCAAGAAACATCTTTTTTTCCAAGTAACAACAGCAAGTGATTATGTGGGGATGTTTCTGTAAAAAAAAAAAAAAAGGTGGAAAGAGAAGTTGTGTCCAAAATGTTGTTCAGTACTGTATATACTTCTTCTTCTTCTTTATCTTCTATATCTTCTTCTTCTTCTTCATCTTCTTCATCATCATCTTCTTCATCTTCTTCTTCTTCTTCTTCATCATCTTCTTCATCTTCTTCTTCTTCTTCTTCATCATCTTCTTCTTCTTCATCATCTTCTTCATCTTCTTCTTCTTCTTCATCTTCTTCTTCATCATCTTCTTCTTCTTTATCTTCTTCATCTTCTTCTTCTTCATTTTCTTCATCTTCTTCATCTTCTTCATCTTCTTCATCTTCATCATCTTCTTCATCTTCTTCTTCATCTTCTTCATCTTCTTCATCTTCTTCTTCTCCTTCTTTTTCTATATCGTCTTCTTCTTCTTCACTTATTTCTCTTTTATATATTTTTTGTAAAGAAATTCAGCTATTTTTGAGCGTAATAAATAGCTGGTTGCGCACGCATGTTGGAAGCGCCATTGTATGTGCTCCCTGGCAGTGGAAACACACAGACAGCAGGAGGTAAATTCAGCAGCAGGAGGAGGATGATGAGTGTGTGGCAGCAGGCAGTCAATGAGGCAGGCAGCGTGACATAATAGCCCTGGTACCTAGCGGTGATACCAGGGCTGTAAATAAACACAGCAGGAGGTCCCAGACAGCGGTCGTGCAGCCCACATCGTGTCCAATACACAACTGGGACAATACAGTTTTCAACCCGGGCACCTCAGAAAAATTAAACCTTTTTTTTTTTTAATGGTTTATTTGTTTTGTTTTTACAACAAATTACACAGACAGATATAGCTATTGTTTGACGTGATAGCTGGTGGCAGAGTGGCAGCAGAAGGTAATTCTGTGTACCCTGGCAGTGGGAAACACAGACAGACAGCAGCAGCAGCAGGAGGAATGGAGGAGTAATGTGAGCAACTATTGTTTGACGTAATAGCTGGTGGCAGAGTGGCAGCAGAAGGAAATTCTGTGTACCCTGGCAGTGGGAAACACAGACAGACAGCAGCAGCAGCAGGAGGAATGGAGGAGTAGTGTGAGTGTGGCAGCAGGTAGGTAGGCAGCGTGACATAATAGCCCTGGTACCTAGCGGTGATACCAGGGCTGTAAATAAACACAGCAGGAGGTCCCAGACAGCGGTCGTGCAGCCCACATTGTGTCCAATACACAACTGGGACAACACAGTTTTCAACCCGGGCACCTCAGAAAAATTAAACCTTTTTTTTTTTTTTTTTTAATGGTTTATTTGTTTTGTTTTTACAACAAATTACACAGACAGATATAGCTATTGTTTGACGTAATAGCTGGTGGCAGAGTGGCAGCAGAAGGTAATTCTGTGTACCCTGGCAGTGGGAAACACAGACAGACAGCAACAGCAGCAGGAGGAATGGAGGAGTAATGTGAGCAACTATTGTTTGACGTAATAGCTGGTGGCAGAGTGGCAGCAGAAGGAAATTCTGTGTACCCTGGCAGTGGGAAACACAGACAGACAGCAGCAGCAGCAGCAGCAGGAGGAATGGAGGAGTAGTGTGAGTGTGGCAGCAGGTAGGTAGGCAGCGTGACATAATAGCCCTGGTACCTAGCGGTGATACCAGGGCTGTAAATAAACACAGCAGGAGGTCCCAGACAGCGGTCGTGCAGCCCACATCGTGTCCAATACACAACAGGGACAACACAGTTTTCAACCCGGGCACCTCAGAAAAATTTAACTTTTTTTTTTTTTAATGGTTTATTTGTTTTGTTTTTACAACAAATTACACAGACAGATATAGCTATTGTTTGACGTAATAGCTGGTGGCAGAGTGGCAGCAGAAGGTGATTCTGTGTACCCTGGCAGTGGGAAACACAGACAGACAGCAGAAGGGCAGTACACAGCAGCCCACTGTAGGTGTAAAATGTGTGGCTGCAGGCGACGTAATAGTCAAAGTGAACCAGGCTGGCTTAGTGAGCAGGAGCCAGGAGGTGGTAAAGGGTGGTAAGGCACATTAACGATGGTTCTTCAGTTCATGTCCCCCTCTCGCCGACAACAGGGGCCAGGAACTCGCCTTCCACCCACGCCTGGTTCATCTTGAGAAACATCAGTCTGTCCACAGACTTGTGAGACAGACGTGAGCGTTTCTCGGTGACCACGCCACCAGCTGCACTGAAGCAGCGCTCGGACAGCACGCTGGAAGGGGGGCAGGACAGCACTTCCAGGGCGTACTGCGCCAGCTCGCTCCAGATCTCCAGGCGCTTGACCCAATACTCCATGGGATCAACAGGGGCATCGCTGTCAAGCCCGCTGTAGGACCCCATGTAGTCAGCCACCATTCGGGTCAGGCGCTGGCTGTGACCGGAGGAGGATGCTGCTGCATGCACCTCCTCTCTAGTCACTGCTGCCGGAGCCTCTACAGTCCTGTAGAGCTCGTTGCTGAGAGACAGCAGGTCTGTGGGGCGCTTGCTGCTGGATGCAGGCACCTGCTGCTGCCTCTGTGCTGGCTGGACAGTGGGGGTGGAAGGCTGGGGGAAGGCTTCCTCCAAGCGCTCAACAAGGGCCTGCTGCAAGCTCCTTATTTGTTGCGCTGGGTCTCCTCCTGCAGGCGGCAGGAACTGGCTCAACTTCCCCTTGAGGCGTGGGTCCAACATCATGCTGATCCAGATGTCCTCCCTCTGCTTCATCTGGATCACCCTGGGGTCCTTGCGCAGGCATTGGGAAGAGGCGGGCCACGTGTGCTGGCACATCGACGGCAGTGCTGTCCTCATCCTCCTCCTCTGCCGCCTCATCCTCTCTCCACCCCCGCACCAACTCAGCTGCGCTGTGCTGATCCCCCTCATCAGCAGCAAGGTCAGGGACCTCCACCAAGTCCTCCTCCTCCTCCCCCTCAGAGGTGGACTGTGCAGCTGCATGACGCTCCTGCTGGTCCAAGGCTGCCGCTCCCTGTTCCAGCAAAGCATCGAGGGCCCTGTTCAGCAGACAAACCAGGGGCACCCACTCGCAGACCATAGCATGGTCCCTGCTCACCATGTTAGTGGCCTGCAGAAAGGGAGCCAGCACTGAGCACACCTGCTGCATGTGCCTCCAGTCATCATCGGGGACGATGGACGGGATGTTGCTGGTCCTGTCCCTTCTCTGGGCGGCGGAAACAGTGGCCTGGGCAAGGTACTGGTTGACAGCGTGCTTCTGTTCAACCAGACACTCCAACATCGCCAGAGTGGAGTTCCAGCGAGTCGGAACGTCAAGGATCAGCCGATGGCGTGGCAGCTCCAGCTCCTTTTGCATGTCTTCCAGGCTCTACAGGCTGCAGCCGAGCGCCGGAAGTGACGCACAACGTTCCTTGCCGTTTCCAGCAGTTCGCCCATCCCCTGGTAGGTGCGCAAGAACTTCTGCACCACCAGGTTCAGCACGTGGGCAAGACAGGGGATGTGGGTCAGGTTTCCCCTGTCAATTGCGGCAACCAGATTGGCCCCATTGTCGGCCACCACCTCTCCGACTCTGAGGCCTCTGGGGGTCAGCCAAATCCTCTCCTGCTCCTGGAGTTTGGCCAACACATGGGTTGCCGTCAGTTTGGTCTTCCCAAGGCTGACCAAGTGCAGCAGCGCTTGGCAGTGGCGGGCCTTCACGCTGCTGCTGAGGCGGGGGGTTTGGCCAGGTGTGCCGGAGGATGGCAGAGGATCGGAGGAACCTGCTGCAGTTCCCCTGACCCTGCGGGGTGGCACCACCCACTGTGTTGCTGCTGCTGCTGTGCCCGCTGCTGCTCTCTAGGCATGGTCGGAATAGCCAATTTCCGATTCCGTGGTAATTCCGCATACCGCCACTACCGAAATTCCGCTACCGTTTCATTCCGAGGGAATTCCTGAGCCGTTCCGCGGAATTCCGAGATACACGGAATTCCGTCAGAAAATTTTAAAATATCTCTCTCTCTCTCCCTCCTCCTCCTCCTCCTCCTCCTCCTCGCAATAGAAAAAGTACCATGATTAAGGATTGGTACTTTTTGAAAAGCATGCTTATATACTACAGCTCCTCCTCCTCCTCCTCCTCCTCCTCCTCCTCGCAATAGAAAAAGTAGCATGATTAAGGATTGGTACTTTTTCAAAAGCATGCTTATATACCACAGCTCCTCCTCCTCCTCCTCCTCCTCCTCCTCCTCAATGCAATAGAAAAAGTAGCATGATTAAGGATTGGTACTTTTTTAAAAGCATGCTTATATACCACAGCTGCTCCTCCTTCTCCATCCATCCTCTTATATCACCCAGTAGGGAATTGCAGATTTTCAAAACAGCTTATATACCATAGCTGGGATTTGAACCCAGGATGCAGTGTGTAGTAGGTATCTGTCTTAACCTCTAGACCATGAACCACACTACATGGTAAAGCTGTCCTAGCATAAACCATACTACCATTATGATCAATGCAATAGAAAAAGTAGCATGATTAAAGAGAACCAGAGATGAAGCACCCTCTTGTATTTTACCTTATAAATCAGTGGGAACATGACAGTAAACACCTAATCTGCCCTTTGTTTCATTGTTCTCTGTGTAATCTGACTGTTATCACGTCTGATAAGAATCCCCGACTGAGAAGTCAGGCTGCTCCGTCTAGCTTTGCTACAGAAAGATTATAGCTAAGTCTGTCTTCTGTGGTGTTATTTCAAGCCCAAGCCTGCCCCCTTGTGGCTTTGCTATAATGACTCAGCAATAATCATTCCCAGCAAAGCCAGATTTAATTGCTCAGTCTGGGATTCTTGTGACTGCTGTTAACAGACACTTTTAGCAGTGAGGAGTAGGACGAAACAGAGAGCATGGTAAGTGTTTTCTCTAATGTTCTTACTGATATACATGGTAAAATACACAAGGGTGCTTCCTCTCTGGTTCCCTTTAAGGATTAGTACTTTTTGAAAAGCATGCTTATATACCACAGCTGGGATTTGAACCCAGTATGCAGTGTGTAGTAGCTAGTAGGTATCTGTCTTAACCTCTAGACCATGAACCACACTACATGGTAAAGCTGTCCTAGCATAAACCATACTACCATTATGATCAATGCAATAGAAAAAGTAGCATGATTAAGGATTGGTACTTTTTGAAAAGCATGCTTATATACCATAGCTGGGATTTGAACCCTGTATGCAGTGTCTAGTAGGTATCTGTCTTAACCTCTAGACCATGAACCACACTACATGGTAAAGCTGTCCTAGCATAAACCATACTACCATTATGATCAATTCAATAGAAAAAGTAGCATGATTAAGGATTGGTACTTTTTGAAAAGCATGCTTATATACCGTAGCTGGGATTTGAACCCAGTATGCAGTGTCTAGTAGTTAGTAGGTATCTGTTTTAACCTCTAGACCATGAACTACACTACATGGTAAAGCTGTCCGAGCATAAACCATACTACCATTATGATCAATTCAATAGAAAAAGTAGCATGATTAAGGATTGGTACTTTTTGAAAAACACTGTTTTGAAAATCTGCAATTCCCTACTGGATGATATAAGAGGATGGATGGATGGATGGATGGATGGAGGAGGAGGAGGAGGAGGAGGAGGAGGAGGAGGAGGAGGAGGAGGAGGAGGAGGAGGAGGAGGAGGAGGGAGAGGGAGAGGGAGAGGGAGAAAATTTTGATGTGATTCTGGAAAATTCCATCGGATTTATAAATTTCCGCGGAATTCCGTTTGAGATATATAGAAATTCCGTTCCGACTAACAAAATCGGAATTATTAATTCCGACCGGAATCACGGAACTAATAATTCCGCGGAATTTTCCGACCATGCCTACTGCTCTCCCATCCTCACCCCCTTCCACCAAGCTGACCCAGTGGACAGTGAAGGACAGGTAGCGGCCTGTCCCGAAGCGGCTGCTCCAGGAGTCCATGGTGACGTGGACCCTTTCACCAACCGCGTGCTCCAGCCCTCGCTCCACATTGGCCATCACAAAGCGGTGCAGTGCAGGAATGGCCTTGCGGGCGAAGAAGTGTCTGCTGGGGAGCTGCCAGTCTGAGGCTGCACAAGCAAGCAGCGCACGCATGTCGCTCCCCTCCTGCACGAGCGTGTACGGCAGGAGTTGGGAGCACATGGCCCGTGCCAGCAAGCCGTTCAGCTGCCACACGCGACGGCTGCTGGGAGGCAGAGCCCTAACCACCCCCTGGAAGTACTCGCTCAAAAGGCTCTGGCGTGGCCTTTTGCTGGCACGGGAATCAGCGGACACAGCAGAGGAGGCCACTGAGGACTGGCTGCCAGAACAGGCCTCAGTGTCGGCGGCAGGAGTTGCAGAGGGGGGAGGAGCAGTGCGTTTCCGCACTCCTGCTGGTGCTGCTGGAGGAGCAGGAGGGCGGGTGGCTACTGTTGCTGCTGCTGCTGCTGCTGAAGGCTGTGCAGTGATGGGTGTGGTGCCACTGCCAGCACCAGATGCCTTCAGCCTCTGGAACTCCTCATGCTGGTGGAAATGTTTCGCAGCAAGGTGGTTGATGAGAGAGCTGGTGCTGAACTTTAAGGGGTCTGCACCTCTGCTCAACTTCCGCTGACAGTGGTTGCAAGTGGCGTACTTGCTTTACACTGTGGGCATGGTGAAAAATCGCCAGATTGGTGACAAAAACAACCCCCTACGGCCTGGAGCCGCTGCTGCCTGTCTCCCTGTGGTGGGTGGGGCGGGGGCTTGGGTGCAGCTGGTGGTGGTACTGGCAGATGCTGCTGCTGCTGCTGAGCCTGAGACACCAGCAGGCTGTGGGACCTGCCTACTGCTGCCAATGCTTGCAATGATGCACCTCCTTGCAAGGCCCACAAGCGCATCCTCCTCCTCCTCAGAGCTGCTGATGACGACATCCCCTGGAGCTGGTGGCACCCAGTCTTTGTCTGCCACCGTGTCATCATCATCCTCCCCCTCCTGAAACATGTCCTGCTGGGATGATGACCCCCCAAACTCCTCTCCTGATGCATGGATGGGCTGCTTGACTGTCGCCACAGTCTTGCTGTCCAATCCCTCCTCCCCCAAAGTGCCCATCAGCATCTCCTCCTCAAGATCGCCAACAACAGCAGACAATTTACTCATGATGCCTGGGGTCAAAAGACTGCTGAATGACAGGTCGGCGAGTGACGGTGAACTGGCCTCCTCCCCAGGCTCTGCTGGGTGGCTGCTGCGAACAGGGGTGGTGGTGGTGGTGGTGAGGGTGGAGGCCTCGGATGCAGTGCTGATGGCGGGCTGCTCATCCTCCGTCATCAGTTGCACCACAGTGTCTGCATCCTTTTCCTCAATGGGACGTTTCCGACCCGGCTGGAGGAAAATTGGAGCAGGTGCTACACGCTGCTGCTGCTGTGTCTCTGCAGCGTGAGTTGCAGATGCTCCTGCTGGGCGGCGCCCAAGGCGTCCACGGCCAGTCGCTATAGGAGGAATGTTAGCCACTGACGCTGCTGCTGCTGCTGCGGAACTGTGCATGGTGGCGCGGCCGCGGCTTGCCACAATGCTGCTCCCTCTCCTCCTGATTCCCTTGCTGCCCTTCCCCTTGCCCAAACCGCGCTGGCTGCCACTTCCAGACATCTTAGATGTTTTGGGCGTAAACACAAAAGTTTTTTAAAAGGGCGGGTGAAAAGTGGGGTACTTTAATGGAGTGGGTTGGTGGGTGAGGTGACACTAATCACTAAGTGATTAGATCGCTAACTGATTAGTCCAGTACAAATACAAAATACAATAATCGGTAATCAGTAAGTGTGAACAGTGAACAGTGAGTGTGTCCCCTAGTACACTAACTAGAAATTACAATAATCAGTAGTAATCACAAGGAAATAGAGTGTGTGTACACTACAGACAGTGAGTGCACGCACGCGCACACACGCGCAGGAGCTAGCCTATGAACAGTGACTGAGTGAGTGTCCCTAGTACAGTAAGTAAGTAGTAACAGTCAGGAAGTACAACTAGAAATTACAATAATCAGTAGTAATCACAAGGAAATAGAGTGTGTGTACACTACAGACAGTGAGTGCACACACGCGCAGGAGCTAGCCTATGAACAGTGACTGAGTGAGTGTCCCTACCCTAGTACAGTAAGTAAGTAGTAACAGTCAGGAAGTACAACTAGTAGAAATTACAATAATCAGATTCAGTAGTAATCACAAGGAAATAGAGTGTGTGTACAGACAGTGCACACGCACACACACGCAGGAGCTAGCCTATGAACAGTGACTGAGTGTCCCTCCCTAGTACAGTAAGTAGTAACAGTAAGTACAACTAGAAATTACAATAATTAATCAGTAATCAGAAGGAAATAGAGTGTGTGTACACTACAGTGCACGCACACACACACGGTCACACGCAGGAGCTATGAACAAACAGTGACAGTGAGTGTCCTAGTACAGTTATATAACTACAATACAAAATACAATCACTCAGTAGCTAGTAAAGGACAGCAGAAATACTGGTATAGATGAGAGATAAACTAACAGAGGACAGGAGAGAACAGCTGAGCTGCCCACACAGGCAGGCCCTGAGGCCTAAAGTTGTGTAAGCTTGCCTGCAGCAGCTGGCTCTCTAGTAACACACAAGCTAGTACTAACTAAAATACAATGTCTATCTAACTAACAACAATATAGGTGTATATAGGAGGTGTATGTGAGCAAAAACGCTAGGTGAATGACCACAATAAAGCTCTTGCTAAGCCAAAGCACAAAGGAGCAGATCTCTCTCTGTACAAAGTCAGGCAAGGACGGAAAAACCGAACATGGCGGCCGCTATTTATAGGGTAGGGGCTAGCCAGGGTCCCCCTCAGTGATTGGCTGCCGTCAGAGGGCCTGGGAGCCCTCTGATTGGCTCTGAGGACCTCAATCTGGGCTATGACGCTATTCGAGCTCGGTATTCGAGCTCGAATAGCGCTGTTAGCTCGAATAGCGCGAATAGTGAATGTGCTATTCGAGTTCACTCGAATAGCCCATTCGAATATCTCCAGCTATTCGGAGCTCGAATACCGAGCTCGAATAGCTGAAAAAGAGCTCGAATATTCGAGCTACTCGAATATTCGAGCTCTGTTGAGCACCACTGCTCGTGAGAAGTCCTGGACGTGAGAGTGAGAGGAAGTGACTAAGCTAGATGACAGGAGTGTCTCCTGGGAGAAGCGAAGGTTCCGGGAGGGATGGTATCTGGATTAGTGAGGAAATGTTAGGGGGTGACAACTTACGTAGAGCTTTGTATGATAGGGTGAAGAGTTTAAACTTACATACCTTTTTTTTACTGCATTCTATTAGGGTGACTCTGTAATTTAGCCATCAGTGTGACAGTAATACAGAAATGATATCTTACTTTGAAGGTGCATCTTCTGAGGTGCGCTTTGTGTTTTAAATTCAGCTTCGCAGGTGAACTCCATCTCATGCATGTTTGTAGTCACCTCCACAGTGCATGTGACACTAGTGTGGTTCTCTTTGTTGTAGGAGGGTTTACAAGGATAGACTGTCCCATTGCCTTTAACGGTTAATGTAGCATTCAGAGTGCCATTGTAGGGCAGTGTACAGATGATATCTGTACTTTCATCTTCATAGATCTTTTCTTGAAACTTAATAACAGGGACTGGCAGAGTACCTGAGGCGAGAAAGACATTTTGTCAATAAGATGTTGTGACTGGATGTTGCATTTCAACACACACGTGCACACACACACACACATACACACATGCACACGCACGCACACACAAACACACATACACACACGTGTGCACACACACACGAACACACGCACACACATATACATGCACACACACACACACAAACACACATGCACACATACACACACACACGTGTGTGCACACACACACACACACACACACACACACGCATGCACGCACACCCATGCACACACATGCACACACAAACACACACACTTTTCTCCCCTTCCGGGAGGCCGCTACAGCCAGCAGGTGGTTAGGGATCCATCTGAAAATGGCGCCTGCGAATAATGGCGCATAGTGTTGCCGCTAATCTGTTTGTCGCTTATCGCTATTTAACATTAAAGCCTTATCGTTATTTAGCGTTAAAGCATTATCGTTATTTAGCGTAAACACACAGAACCCTCTCTGTACCTATCCCTAACCCCTAACCCCCCCCCCCGGTGGTGCCTAACCCTATCCACCCCCCCTAAGACCCCCCTGGTGGTGCCTAACCCTAAGACACCCCTGGTGGTGCCTAACCCTAGCCACCCCCCTGGTGGTGCCTAACCCTAACCACAGCCCTGGTGGTGCCTAACCCCAACCTTCCCCCTGGAGGTGCCTAACCCTAAGCATCCCCCTGGTGGTGCCTAACTCTAAGACCCCCCTGGTGGTGCCTAGCCCTAACCACCCCCCTGGAGGTGCCTAACCCTAAGCACCCCCTGGTGGTGCCTAACCCTAAATCTCCCCTGGTGGTGCCTAACCCTAAATCTCCCCTGATGGTGCCTAACCCTAACCTTGACAGTGTTACATTAAATCCATTCACCGTTTTGCAGTTACAGTTTTTTACAATTGCTTAAGCACCGTTTTTTTTTTAAATGTTTTAAAACACTTCACACAATTTTCACACCACCACACACAAGTAGCACAACACCTCAGATTATGTGCAAAATGGACCACATTAGTCAAAACTACACTTTTTTGCCAAAACCCTATTTTCTTGTCAAACAGATAAACATGTCATAATATGATAAACAGATTCTGTTTAAATCATTTAAACACTCCAGTGTTTAACTTAAAACACTATTAGCATTTCCATGGAGAAAGTGTAAAAATACATTCTTCCACACTACATGGTACAAGTTACTGTAAGGCCCCGTTCACACTTGCGGTTTTGTCAAAACCGCACCGGATGTCCGGACCGCACCGGAGCCGGACCGGACCTGATCCGTACGGTTCCTATCCGGATCCGGTCCGGATCCGGTCCGTTTGCATCCGGTTTCCGTGCGGTGTGAACACGGTTGCGGTCCAGATCCGGTTTCTTAAGGAGATAACATCCTGTAAATACCTGGGGTCTGGGAGGTCAGCAGAAGGGTCTGGGGTCACTGTTGGAGACAGGTGGACGTGTGGAGACCATCCGTGGATACAGAGACTGCAGTTGGGACCATGGATCCAGGCATTTTTTACTCGTAAACCTGGGAATTCTCTCCTTCCTGTTGTTCGCCTCCTCATTATCAGACATCAGACATGTTGCTGCCAAAACGAGCTCCAGCATGAAATCGCTGCTGCCCCACTCTTTGAACGCTGGGCCCATGTGGTCCCCATCCAAAATGCATAGGAAGTGGGATAGAACGTCCGGTTTTTGTAGCCAGTGTGTTGTGCGCTCTCCGGCTCTCATTGCTTTGTATTGGCCGGATGGTGCAGTCCGGCTCCGCTCCGGATACGGCTGCCGGAGGAGCCGGACCAAAAAATAGCGCATGTTGGAACGGACGCCGGAGTCCGGATCCGGTCCGGATCCGGTCCGGCTCTGGTCCGGCAGAACGGACGCATGTGAACGGACGCATAGGCTTTCATTGCTATTGCCGTGCGTCCGTTCCGTCCGTTCTGCAAGCGGTCCGGCTCCGGCACGGCGATTCCGGACGGCCACCGCTAATGTGAACCGGGCCTAACACTGCGGTCCTCAAGTGGTTGAACAAGGTTGTGCAGGCAGTGATGGTAGGCAGACTTGTTGTGTATTGTGGTCAGAAAAACCAAGTTCATAGGGCCCAACAGTCCCCGATTTCTGCTAGACTGTACTGGGTCCTGCCTCTTCCACACAAAGTCCAGATTACTGCAAGCAGAGACACTCACTGGGAACTCTGTAAGTGACAGGAGAGAAGTAGTGCTGATTGCGGTAGCTTTCACTGCTGCCACCTGGTGTGCGTGCTTTTAAATTTTTTTTAAAAAAGTTGCGAGTTTAAACAGGAAAAACTGATGTGATAGTAGCTTCTTTAACTTTACCGATATTCTACTATCACATACTGTAACCTAACTTTTACCTTACCCCATCCCTTACCTATGTCTAACACTATCCTCTCCCCCAATACCTAACACTAACCCCTCCCCACCTACATCTAACACTAACTTCTACCTACCTACAACCTAACACTAACCTTCACCACAATAGCCACAATTTAACTGGTGGCCAAATTACCTTCCCTGGACACTTCTGATGCAAAAGTATAGCATACAGTATAGTGGAATTCTGGCACCCACCATAGTCGCAATTTAACAGTTTCCGCCATAGCTGCTATGTAATAGGTCCCCAAATTACCTTTCCGATGCCACTCCTGCTGTTAAAGTTTAAAGCCGGAGTTCCGCTATAGTATGGTGGAACTCCAACGCCTACCACAGCGGCAATTTAGCCAGCTCTGGAGCAGCCGTAGCCACAATTTCTACACGGGTTCCATTCGCACAGCCATCTGCGCTAATTGATGTGAACGAGTACTTATGCTGGCAGTCCTTAGCAGCACTCACCAGAATTGAATATCAACTCAAGGGCTACAATTCACTAAGACCTGTTTAGTAATTTTTTCCTTGTAGTAAATAATTGGTTGCGGTAAAATGTATTTTTTTTTTTACAATACAATATATTGCCGAATGGCGGTATAGTTCAGTAAAAAAAAATTAAAAGTGTTTGTTAATATCCAAGCGTAAGATGCTGAAAATTACAGTATTTTACTGAGTAAAACATTGAAATGCAGTGATTTCTGGGTAGGAGGAGGAGATATTTAGCAAGGCGGGCAATTTCAGCATGCTCTCTTCACCCACGTTGTGCCTGACCTGAGCGCCACCACCATAGACATATTGTTATTATGTCTATGGTCGCACAGCAGTGTAATTCGGGTGACAGACCCCAAATTACTTCTCCTTCCAAGTTGCTATGACTCCGAAAGTAGAATAGTAATTAATGCCGTCCAGAATTTGAGTGGCAACAGGGCGATCCGTTAATCAGCTCACCCTGCCCCAAAGTGACAAGACGGTGAAACTCCATGTATGTGTATTTAGCGTGTGTGGCACCGTTTTTGCAACACCAAAAGTTGGCAATACAATCAATTCCTCCCTGACAGGAATCGACTCCTCCCATACACTGCACAAACATATTCCAGCAGGGAATCAGTAGAAAACCAATTGAACCACAGCATTGCACTGTTCGATTCAGTGCAACGCTATATCCCGTCGATCTATTGCCACTCCTGCTCCGCCCCTGATTGACCTAGATTTTCCATTCAGTCCAGTCTATACTTTGGATCAATTTTTAGTTAAAAAAATATAAATCAACTAAAATCCTTGCATATGTCTCAGCAGGGCCGGGCCGAGGCATAGGCTGGAGAGGCTCCAGCCTCAGGGCGCAGTGTAGGAGGGTGGCGCACAATTCATTCAGCTGTCATTCCTAATTGTGTATAAAGCAGAAAGAAATAAGAAAAGGGGATACATAGCAGTGACTGCAAGCCAGATAACTAGATATTAAGGTGTTGGGGAGGTTGTGGGCCCTGTGGCCCTCTTAGTCTAATAGCAATCAGTGTGTGACAGCTGGGGTGGGAGGGATGGAGGGGCGCACTTTGGTGTCTCAGCCTTGGGTGCTGGAGGACCTTGTCCCTGCTCTGTGTCTCATGCCTTATTCATAATGGGACATTGCGGAGCTGCATTATAAACTCTTATAACGGAGCTTACCGCAGTGCAATGCTCATCCTATGGGACGTTCACAGTGCAACGTTAGCATCGCATTGTAATGTGTGGCGTTATTGTAAGTCCAGTGCAGTGTGTTACCTCTAAACTCACACATTACCAGGTACAGGAAAGCATACATTTCATTACCTGTATGCTTCACTATAGCTGTTGTATGGGACGGTAACGCAGTGTTAATTTGCGTTACCACCTTTTTTTTGCGTTGCGTTGTAATGCTGCGTTGTGACTTTAACGTTGCATTACAAACGCAACCTCCCACTGTAAATGAGGCCTCAATCTTTCTTGTTAAAACCTGACAGTGAAATGAAATAGACAGCTAGATGTAGGCAATACATTTGTGTTAATTATTAAATGCACACACACCCTTTTTTTCAGGGCCGGTTTAAGCAACAATGGGGCCCCAGGGCAAAATAAACCTGGGCCCCCCCCCCAACATATACCCCGGAACAAAAATCGGCATTAAGGGACCTTTTTTGCAGCTGGTATAGTCAGGGTGTGAAGCCCCAATCGGTCGGAGCTCCACATTCTGGCTATCCCAGCCTGCATGGGGGACAAGGGGTTAAAAAGTTTCAGGAGGGGGGACCCTACAATTTTTTTTTTAAATTCCCACACTCTAAACATAAAAAAAAAAAAAAAATTGGGAAAATAGGAAAACATGCCAGGATCTTCATACAGCCATATTGCGACTGTATAGCAATCCCTGGCCAAAGCGCTGCGGCTGCGTATAGACCCCCTGGAAACCCCGTCAGGAAATTTATTGCGCTTTCGTTTGATGCATGTAAAATTACACTACCGTTAGGTTTGCTACTAAAAGTGACATTTACTGCATTTAAAAGTATACTTTTTTTCCTTCGAAACTTTAAATTCGATTTTCTCAAAAACTATAAGATCTTTTTGAAAAATTGTTTTTTCCTCTTATTCCTAATGATCTCCTTAACATACCCTGCAAATTTAGGGTTTCTAGCATTTAAGGTGGATTTGCTATTAACCATTAAAGTCGGCAGGTTTTTAAATGTGTTTTTTTTTCCTTTGAAACTTTAAAATCGATTTTCTCAAAAACTATAAGGCCGATTTTGAAAAAAAAATTTTCCTCTTGTAGCCACTGGGGGCCCCTACAAGCTCTGGGGCCCTGGGGCAGCTGCCTCCTTTGCCTTAATGGTAGCGCCGGCCCTGCTTTTTTTAGTTTTCTGCAGGAATGCCGCATATTTATAAAAAATGTACAGGAAAAAATACCACAACCGATAAAACCGTATTTCTTGCCGCTCCTTTGGTAAGACAATTGGTAACGCTAAGCGAATTGAAGCCTAGAACTAGAGAAGACACTCATGTACAGTACAGCAGTGTTTCTCAACGTTATTTTGGTATGTATCACTCCTTTTGGAAGGTCTATGCTTGACAAGTACCCCTTGATATAGCAGCAATTATCTCAATTACCCCTTGACACAAATATATTTAATAGTAGTACAAAGTAAGGTAATTGTCTCGAAACGGTTTCCAAGCATTTCCTATAGCTTCCAATTAGCCAAAATAATAATTTGGTGTTGTTATTTATATAGGATTTCTAAAACTCATTTATTATACTTTATTAACTATGTTAAACACAAGAACTCCCTGGACGCCAGGGATGCTCGGATGTGCCTCATCCACGAATTCGGCAATCCGCGTGGTTGCAAAAAAAAAATCCGCATTCGGCCCCACCGCATGCGGATTTTCGTCCGCGTCCACGCAACCACGCGGATTTTCTGCCGTGAATGGCGTAATCACGCGTGGATTCCCGCCCGGAGGCGGATTTTCTTTAAACGTTAATAACAAAGCCCCCATACATGCTACAATCCCCCAAATTGCATGGATTATCGAGGTGATAAGGGGCAACATAACTTCAACATAAAAAATTCCCCCAAAAATTTTTTTTCTAGAGAAAATGGATTTTAAAGTGAAATCAACACTTTAAATGGGGCAATTAATTGGTATTAGTGGTTTTAAAAAGGGATATACGCGTTAAGCAGTCAAAGAGGTGAAGGCGAGTTCCAATGGCACTTGGCGGCGAAGGTACCGCTGGAGGAGGATGAGTGGCTGACGCCAAAAAGGCCCCAGAGAGGTTTTTGTAATTTTTTTTTTGTTTTTTTTTGCAGCAATTAGCAATGACATCGCAGCAGAGTTGTCAGTGGACACGGGCAGTGTGAACGCAGAGTGCATTGGTGGTAGCGACTGAGTCAGGAGAAGGACTATGCGGGCAGTCAGTTCAGCAGCACAGAAGGACCACGGCAACATACTGATAGTAGTAGTAGCAGCACAGCGTCATAGTGCTGGCCAAAAAATTAAATGCACCCGGTGACCCGGGCAGTGTGAACGCAGACAGAGTACATTGGTGGAAGCGAGTGAGTCAGGAGGAGGAGGACCATGCCGGCGGTCAATTCAGCAGCACAGAAGGACCATGGCAACATACTGGTGGTAGTAGTAGCAGCACAGCGTCATAGTGCTGGCCAAAAAATTAAATGCACCCGGTGACCCGGGCAGTGATAACGCAGACAGAGTGCATTGGTGGTACCGTGGTAGCGACTGAGTCAGGAGGAGGACAAAGCGAGCGTTCAGTTCAGCAGCAGCAGCACAGAAGGAAGGACCATGGCAACATACTGGTGGTAGTAGTAGCAGCACAGCGTCATAGTGCTGGCCAAAAAATTAAATGCACCCGGTGACCCGGGCAGTGATAACGCAGACAGAGTACATTGGTGGTACCGTGGTAGCGACTGAGTCAGGAGGAGGAGGAGGACAAAGCGGGCGTTCAGTTCAGCAGCAGCAGCACAGAAGGACCATGGCAACATACTGGTGGTAGTAGTAGCAGCACAGCGTCATAGTGCTGGCCAAAAAATTAAATGCACCTGGTGACCCGGGCAGTGATAACGCAGACAGAGTGCATTGGTGGTACCGTGGTAGCGACTGAGTCAGGAGGAGGAGGAGGAGGACAAAGCAGGCGTTCAGTTCAGCAGCTGCAGCAGCACAGAAGGACCATGGCAACATACTGGTGGTAGTAGTAGCAGCACAGCGTCATAGTGCTGGCCAAAAAATTAAATGCACCCGGTGACCCGGGCAGTGATAACGCAGACAGAGTACATTGGTGGAAGCGACTGAGTCAGGAGGAGGAGGACAATGCGGGCGGTCAGTTCAGCAGCACAGAAGGACCATGGCAACATACTGGTGGTAGTAGTAGTAGCACAGCGTCATAGTGCTGGCCAAAAAATTAAATGCACCCGGTGACCCGGGCAGTGTGAACGCAGAGTGTAGTAGAGACTGAGTCAGGAGGACAAAGCGGGCGGTCAGTTCAGCAGCTCAGAAGGAGGACCATGGCAACTTACTGGTAGTAGTACCATAACACCAAAAAATTAACCAAGGTAAGCACTAGGCAGGTAGTAACTGTCTTTATAAAGGCAGGCATAGTTAACAACAGCACATGCAGCAGCCACTTCATGTCCCCCTGTGTCCGACAATAGGGGCCAGGAACTCACCTTCCACCCAAGCCTGGTTGATTTTCAGGAAGGTGAGTTTGTCCACAGAGGCGTGGGAGAGCCGAGAGCGCTTCTCTGTGACCACGCCACCGGCCGCACTAAAGCATCTCTCTGAGAGGACACTGGAAGGAGGGCAGGATAGGAGTTCCAGGGCGTACTGGGAAAGCTCGCTCCAGATGTCCAGTCTCTTGACCCAGTACTCCAAGGGGTCCACGGGGCTGTCGGTGTCATTGAGCCCACTGGATGACCCCATATAGTCAGACACCATGGTGGTCAGTCGTTGCTTGTACTGGTTGGTGGTGGATGCTGTGGCGGGCACCTCTGTTCTGGGCTGCTGCACTGCATACAGGCTCTTGCTTAGGCTCTTCAGGTCTCCAGGGCGCCAGTTGCTGCTGCTGCTGCTGGTGGTTGTTGTTGTGCTGCTAGTGGCAATGGCAGGCACCTCTTGCTGGCTTGGCAGAGCAGTTACAGTGGGGGTGGAAGGCTGGGGGAATGCTTCCAGTAGTCTGCGCACAAGTGCCTCCTTCAACTCCCTTGTGCGTTGCTCGGTGGTGGATGGCGTCATTAAGTCTCCCAGCTTCCCCTTCAGACGGGGATCAAGCATCAAGGTAATCCAGATGTCCTCCCTTGAATGCATCTGGATCACCCGGGGGTCCCTGCGAAGCCAGCGCAACATGTGCACAGCCATGGGAAACAAGTGGGCCCTGCCAGCAAGATCTTCCTCGTCCTCGCCATTGTCCCATAACGCATGCCTGTCCTCTTCCTGTGCCATGTCGTTGTCCTCCTCAAACCGCCATCCACGTACAACGCCTGCTGCACTCTGCTCCTCCTCCTCCTCCTCATTCAGGTTAGGGACCTCCAACTCTTCCACTACCTGCTGTGAGCCCTCCTCTGAGCTGGACTGTGCTGCCATATGCTCCTGTTCTTCCAACTGCCTCAGGGCTTCATCCCCACGCTCAATTAAATTGTCCATTGCCTGCTCCAGTAGACAAACCAAGGGCACCCACTGGCACACAGAGGCCCGCTCCTCACTGACCATCTTGGTTGCCTCCAGGAAGGGACTCAGCACCAGGCATACTTGCTGCATCAGTGTCCACTGAGTGGCAGTAATCATGGGGACTTGCTGGTTGCTGGGGACACTTGGGTCTAGCATGTAGGCCCTAAGAGCCAGCCTGTGCTGACACAGCCGCTCCAACATGGCCAGAGTCGAATTCCAGCGAACTGGCATGTCGATGATCATCCGGTGTTGTGGCCTTCCATACTGCTGCTGTAAGGTGGACAAGAGTGCAGAGGCAGTGGCTGACAGGCGGAAAAAGCGTACCACCGCCCGGGCATCCTGCAGCAGCTCGCTCATCCCCTGGTAGGT
Organism: Hyperolius riggenbachi; assembly: GCF_040937935.1. NCBI lineage: Eukaryota > Metazoa > Chordata > Amphibia > Anura > Hyperoliidae > Hyperolius > Hyperolius riggenbachi. The sequence continues at coordinate 75,067,690 of NC_090648.1, forward strand.
GCGCAAGAAGCGCTGCACCACAAGATTGAGCACGTGGGCCAAGCAGGGGATGTGCTGGAGGTTTCCCTGCTGCACTGCTGCCACCAGGTTGGCCCCGTTATCGGCTGCCACATACCCCACTTCCAGGCCTCTGGGGGTCAGCCACCTCTGCTCCTGCTTCCTGAGGGCGGCCAGGACCTTGGTGGCCGTAAGCCTCTCCTTCCCCAGGGTCACCAATTTTAAAAGGGCTTGGCAGTGCTGAGGCTTAGCGCTGCTGCTGCCGAGGCGGGCTTGCTTTCCGGGTGCAGAGGGAGTGTCGTGACAGGACCCTTCTGCATCCCCCCTGATCCCGCGTGGTGGCACTACTAGCTGGGCTGATGCGCTCTTCTCCTCCCTCCCTTCCATCAGTGTCACCCAGTGGGCCGTAAAGGACAGGTAGCGACCTGTCCCAAATCTGCTACTCCACGAGTCCATGGTCACGTGGACCCGCTTGCCCACAGAGTAGTCCAGGGAACGGGCCACGTTTTCCACCGCAAACTTGTGGAGTGCTGGGATCGCGCTCCTGCTGAAATAGTGGCGACTGGGGACTTGCCACTCGGGGATGCCAAATTGGAGCAGCGTCCGCATGGTGCTCCCCTCCTGCACCAGGGAGTAGGGAAGCAGCTGTGATGCCATGGCCCAGGCCAGCAAGCCATTTAGTTTGCGGATCTGCCTGTGGCTTGGAGGCAGAGGCTTGGTCAGACCCTGAAAGGTGTCGCTCAGCAGGGTCTGACGACGCTGGGATGCAGGGGAGACAGAGGAGAGAGAGACGAACACTGGCTGCCAGCCTCAATGTCTGTTTCCTGAGTAGCCGAGGTGGAAGAGCGCTTGCGTGCTACTACTGCTGCTGCTGTGGGGGATTCACGACCCTGAGGGAGGGATGATGCTGCTGCGCTGGTTGGCCTTCTGCTCTCAGGAACCCCTGCCAGCAGTGCCTGCTTCCTCTTAAAGTCCGCATACTCGCGGCAGTGGCGGCTTCTCAGGTGGCCCTGGAGGGATGAGGTACCCATCTTGCTCAGACTTTTCCCATGGCTCAATCTTTTGCTGCATAACCTGCACACCGCATACCTTTTGTCATCAGTACATTCCTCAAAGCAATCCCACACTGGTGACTTTAATTTACTGCGGCCCCCACTAGCAGAGGGTGCAGCGGAACAATGTGTGGTAGTAGTTGCCGGGGGTTGCATGGTGGTGGTGCCGGCTGAAGCAGTGTCCTGTCTACTTCCTCCACGCCCACTGCTGCCGATGCCCCTGCCCCTGCCTGACATATGGCGATATCCTTGCCTAGGCCGAGGTCACTCGTCATCCTGCTCTGCCTCTGACCATTCTTCCACGGACTCAGCAGGCTGCACATAGTTAGGGTCCACAACGTCGTCATCATCAGCAGCATCATCATAATCCAGCTCTTCCTCTGACTCCCCCGCCTCCTCTTCTGTCCCTACATCCCCAGACACAGACCCCTCTTCTTCATCACCAGAACTCAACAACGCTTGTGATTGTAGCCCGATCTCAATCTCTGCCACATCAGTCCCCAGTAAGTCCTGAGCTTCTTGCATCAGCAGGTTCCCAAAAGCCGGACTAAGGGACAGAACGCTGTCATCCTGGGAGGGCTGCTGACCAGTGGGTGCTGGGGTGGATGTCACAACAAGCGTGGGACGTTGGCTGCTGCTGCTGCTGCTGCTTGGAGTGGTGCTCACAGTAGAGGTCTGGGAGGAAGTCATGATGTCCATGAGTACGTCAGGTTCCATTTGCTCAACCACCACACGGGGACCAGAAACTTTAAAATATTTGGACAATGGCGTCCGCTGACTCGGCCCAGGCTTTGCTGCCCCCCTTTCTGCTGCATCACGACCACGTACAGCTGGGCGTCCTCTCCCTGGACGTGGAGAAGTCCCAGAAGTGGCTGAGGCAATTGAACTCCCTTTCCTCTCACCCCGCGAAACCCTGCCAGACATGTTGCTAGTAATGAATCACTGGATGCAGTGGGCACAGTACAAGGTCACTGAAGGATGCACCAGGCACAGTACAACGGCACTGAAGGATGCAGTGGGCACAGTACAAGGTCACTGAAGGATGCAGTGGGCACAGCAGTGGGCACTGGATATACAACTAGGTCACTGAAGGATCAGTGGGCACAGTACAAGGTCACTGAAGGATGCAGTGGGCACAGCAGTGGGCACTGGATATACAACTAGGTCACTGAAGGATGCAGTGGGCACAGTACAAGGTCACTGAAGGATGCAGTGGGCACAGCAGTGGGCACTGGATATACAACTAGGTCACTGAAGGATGCAGTGGGCACAGTACAAGGTCACTGAAGGATGCAGTGGTCACAGTACAAGGTCACTGAAGAATGCAGTGGGCACAGCAGTGGGCACTGGATATACAACTAGGTCACTGAATAATGCAGTGGGCACAGTACAAGGTCACTGAAGGATGCAGTGGGCACAGTACAAGGTCACTGAAGGATGCAGTGGGCACAGTACAAGGTCACTGAAGGATGCAGTGGGCACAGTAATGGGCACCGGATATACAACTAGGTCACTGAAGGATGCAGTGGGCACAGTACAAGGTCACTGAAGGATGCAGTGGGCACAGCAGTGGGCACTGAATATACAAGTAGGTCACTGAAGGATGCAGTGGGCACAGTACAAGGTCACTGAAGGATGCAGTGGGCACAGCAGTGGGCACTGGATATACAACTAGGTCACTGAAGGATGCAGTGGGCACAGTACAAGGTCACTGAAGGATGCAGTGGGCACAGCAGTGGGCACTGGATATACAACTAGGTCACTGAAGGATGCAGTGGGCACACAAGGATGTCACACTGTGTAATGAGATGCTCATATGCCAGCGAGCGAGCAGTGGGCACTGGGCACGGCACAAGGTCACTGACAGAATGAATGAACAGCGCTGGCAGAGAGTGGCGGCGCTGGCGGTGTGACTGGCTGCCTGCAAATAGTACAAGTGTATAACTGTCACTGGAATATGCAAGTGAACACTGCAGCTGCACTAACCTGCCTGCCTGCACTACACACAGATAATCCCCACTCCCACTACACTGACTACACTGCAGCACTGAACCTGCCTGCACTACACACAGTTAAATAATCACTAGACTCCCACACTCCCACTACACTACACTGACTACAACTAACTACAGCAATCACTCACTGACTAGCTAACTGTGTACAGTCTAAGAGCAGTGTTAGCAAAAAAAAGCTTTGTTTTTAACACAATAAATGCACTTGCTCAAACAACAATGGCCTGGAGATAATCCTCTCAGCACCACAGTCTAGCAAGGACAGAGCTTTTCCATCATGGCCGCCGCTTTATATTCAGGAGGGGAGGGCATAGCTCCCCTCCTGTGATTGGTTGCTAGGGCCTGGCTGGGGCCCTCTGATTGGCCTGCAATGTGTCACTTCCGCATAGTTTGACGCATTTCCGCAAACCACGACTTCAGCGCCGGGTTTCACGAGCGTGAATGCGGATTTCTGTCCGCATTCACGCGAAGCCGAAGTAGATTTTCGTGGTTGAAAATCTATTCACGGCTTACCGTGTCCGAGGCGAAATGCGTCAAAATGGTCGTGAATCCACGCGTAAGCGTGATCATGACCTGGCGGTGAGCACCACTGCTGGACGCATCCCCCTGGGGGTACATGTACCACTGGTTGAGAAACTACGCAGTATAGTGTAAATAATGATACAGTGACACCTACAGACTGAGGTATGGAACACAGTCATTGCCCTGTGGTACAAAACCACTCTAATGGTAAATAGAGTATTAGTAAAATAAAACTCATATTACACACATTTAAAGGGGTTCTGTGGATATTATTGAAAAAAAAATACTGACAATTACCTGGGGCTTCTACCGGCCCCCTGCAGCTGTCCTGTCCCATGTCATCCTCTACGGCGTATGAGAGGAATCAGCGCGGGAGACTTGGGTGCAGGATACAGCCGGTATATGGCTGATCCTGCTGCTGCACAAGTCCCGGCCATGTTAATTACGATTCCCCCTCCAGGCCGCCATGGATGGTGGGGAATGAAATAATTCGGCTTCCAGCAATTGCTGGAACCTGAATTATTGTGTTTTAAAAGTAACTTCAGCTTCTGTCTGCACCGAAGTTACTACCTGTGCGCCCAAGTCTTCTGTGCTGGATTCACTGTGTTCGTCCTCTATGACCCTCCATTACCCGCAGCCGATCACGGTCCAATTATTTGTCTAACTAGACGAATACAACTGCGCCTGCGTGCCCGTCCTTGCGTCTCTGGGAGCTTACTGCGCAGACGGAGGACGCGAACACTTCGTACCGCACCTGTGCAGTAAGCTCCCGGAGACACGAGCGGAAGATAGGATGCGCTAGTTAGACAAATAATTGGTCCATGACCAGCAGCGGGGAACGGAGGATCGTAGAGGACGGCGCAGGACAGGACAGCTCACGGTAAGGGTCAGTTTTTGTTTTTAATAATATCCACAGAACCCCTTTAAATCTGAATTATTGCAAATACCTTCTGTATTAAGAAGGCAAACCACACTAAGCATTGAGTTTTTAGTAGCCGGGCTTTTTCGGTCTTTTTTGGTCCCTTTATAATTACCAAGTGGTTTTGAGTAACCTTCAGCTGCTTGGTTACTCTGTTTTGGTCCAAACCCTATCCTATAGAGCCATATCAATCCCTGCCATGCACTGACGAGGACCAACAGTCTGAAACAGGCTTTCTGCATGTCTGGTTGATGTGGCTCAATCAGGCTCTATTTACACCTGCGTTTTCAAAACGCCGGCAATTTTTGCAGGAGCGATTTTTCCGCAATTTCACATGAAAAAAATCACTGAACAGTGCAGCGATTTTGGCGCTTGAAAATGGTTCAGGCTACGCGTTTGGCGTTTTTGCCCGTTTTTGGGCGATTTGCGCAAATCACCCAAGTAAGAACGGGCCCATAGGGTTTCATTGCGCTAGCGTTTTTAAAAAGCGCCAGCGTTTGAGCTTTTTGCCGAAATCGCGGCAAAATGCTCTAGTGTGAATGGGGCCTCAAATGTAACACTATAGGCTTGCTATACACCAGTGGTTCCGGATGTAAGCCTGGCTTCAGGGCATAAAGAGATAGTTTGCATATTCCGCAGTGGTGCGTTGTGGGTAGCCACAGTTACACACCTAAATCTGAATTATTGCAAATACCTTCTGTTTTAAGAAGGCAAACCACACTAAGCATATTTTTTATTTTCAGTTTAAGGGCTTCATTTTCAATATTGCATTCTAAACAGGAGCCACGTCAATCTAGTGTGAAATCTGTTTTGTTGAGCTGCAAAACAAACAAAAGTAATGACCCTTTGAACCTTCTGGCACTAAAATGTTATCAGCAGTGTTTTCTCAGCCAGATAATACTGTTTTGGCTTCTATTTACTGTGCTGTATTCATAAGCTGTTTGTTAGCCTCATATGTATAGATAACACTATTTTGACACTTTCTTCTCCAGGAAAACAGAAAGGTACTCCAGACAATTTCTTAGTAGGACTGCTGTTGTATGTACTTATTTTTATCTCATTATGTCACTTCAAGTATGTTTTAAAGAGGAACTGCAGTCAACGTAACATTGTGAATAAAATAATTATTGTTTTTACAATATTCATTAATAAATTGTTTAGTCAGTGTTTCCAATTTTGAGTATGGCAGGTGAATGTTCATTACTAGAGAGTCCTAAAGCAGTACAAATACATAGCTGGTTTCCCACAATGCTCTAAGAGAATTCCCCATAATAAACAGCATAGACTAAGCCTCAGTGGGAGGGGCGAGGTATCATAACAATATACAGAAATATACAGCTTTAGGAAGTATTTCAGATGCTGATTGAAATCAGGATATTTAACATAAAATTGGGAATGCTGAATAATTTACTGCATTCTACTACGGTATATGTCGTTACAGTTTCTCTTTAAAGAGATACTGAAGCGAAAAAAAATATATGATATAATGAATTGGTTGTGTACTATGAATAATTACAAGAAGATTAGCAGCAAAGAAAATATTCTCATATTTTTATTTTCAGGTATATAGTGTTTTTTCTAACATTGCATCATCCTATAATATGTGCAGATTACACAACACTCAGCATTCAAAATTATTCTTTCAGAGCAGTCTGTGAAGTAATGACCTCTCCTCTAGTAGAAGAAAAGTAAACAGTTCACTTACAGTTGAGATAATATAAGTCAGATAACAGCCCTCTCTAGGACTAAGTTAGTCGGAGAGCTTAATGGCTTGTTTGCATAAAAGATAACAACTGGAGTTTCTCAACTCTTCCTGTACTGGAAACAATTAGACTGATGTATCTGATCTTAATGTTTTTTTTTCTTAGCTGTACTACACATACAAATCATAATATCATAATTTTTTTTCGCTTCAGTGTCTCTTTAACAAGTAGTAAATATCTACAGGATAAGAAAACAAAAAATAGGCCTATGCATTCAGTTTGTTAAGATATGTAATGATCACCTTATCAACTGCATAGCTCCCAACTGTCCCTCTTTTTAAACCGACAGTCCCTCTTTGGGAGCCCTGTCCCACTGTCCCACTGTCCCTCTTTCCTCCTCATTTGTCCCTCTTTCAGGACTGATGTACAGATCTATGTAAATATATGTATTTTTCTATTGAAAAATGTGTTTAATAGACTCAAAACTTTATTCCCATTCTTTAAATTGATATATTTCTTATTTGCATGTGTTAATATGAAGGAAATGAACCAGGATAGAAAGGACCAGTGTGGTTTGACTTATAAAACTACATACTTTTCTTATGAAATCTTTATGGTATGAGTGACTAGGGGTGTGGCAGGGGCGTGGCTTAATTGTCCCTCTTTCTTATCGCATAAAGTTGGGAAGTATGCAACTGATCTAGAGTCATGTGACAATGTTGTATGTTTGTTAACCAGGAAGTGTTAAATAACGTTTACTCAGAGAGCAGAAAAAAAGAAAGAAAAGTAAAAAGAACAGTGCGTTACTGACAGAAACACCCACTTGAACTTGTACACACAGATTTAGCAGGTCCTTTGGAGACAGTTCCAAAAGATGGATTTCGATACATTTTAGCATTCATTGATAATTATTCTAGTGCAGTGTTTGTGCACTTTCTGAAAAACAAGAGTGACATAGTGCTAGCCACATACATCTGAGCATCAGCTCAGGTTCACTTTAAAGAGGACTTGAACTCAGAACATCCTCTCTGCACTAAAAGTAAGCAACAGCATAATTATATTTACACAAAAATATTTATTTGTTACAGCTGATAAAAATCCTGCAATAAATCTGTAGTTTGTCTACTTCCTGCTTTCATGGAAGCAGACATATTGTTAACTTCCTGTATTTACCAATTAGCTCTCTGCCATTAGCTCTCTGCCATGGCAGTCAGCTGTCATAGCTGAGGGATAAAATTACAACTTATGTTTAGTCTCAGATAACTGGGAATTAGACAGACTAAACTCTCTAAATACATACAGGGTGCATTTCTCTATGTTCTCCTGCTGTCCTGTGAAAGAGTTCAGGTCCATTTTCAGAATCTCCAACTAACCACAATTCCATGTAACTTTCCTAATGTAACCTATGTTCTCTCCACCTTCTAGAATGTGAGCCCGATTGACACAGTGCTAGCCACACATATCTGAGCTTTCACTCAGGTTCACTTTAACCACTTCGGGACCGGCCGCCTAACCCCCCCTTAAGGACCAGGGCATGTTGCGGTGGAGGGGGGTGCACGCGTTTGGGGGTGTCGGGTGGCCGGATACCGTCTGTGGCTGGCTGGGCAGTGTCCCCACCATGGTGGTAAGTGTCCGCCCTTACGCCAGCAGCAATCGCTCACCTTCCAGGCTCCAGCGATGAGCCGCAGTAGCCCACTTCTTCTCCAGCCGGCATCTCCGCTCCATATGACGCTCAGGTCGGGTCGCGGCTTGATGACGTCATCAAGCCGGGACCCGGCGCTGACGTCAGATGGAGCAGAGATGCCGGCCAGAGCAGAGCGGGGCGCCGATCGTCACTGGAACAGCAGGGAGGTGAGTGGATCCTCTTCTTTTCCCCTCTGCCGCCGCTGCCACTGTCAATGTGATCACTACGATCCGACGGCGATCGTAGTGATCACGTGATCAGCAGCCATATGCGATGGTTGCTGATCACTGAGGGGAGATGCCAGCTGTCATATGACAGCTTAATCTCCCCTCTCGGGTGTGCACGATCGCGTCGGGACGGTTCTTTAGCACGGACGTTGAATCAACGTCCGGTCAGAACTGTACCACCACCCTGCTGGACGTTGATTCAACCAACGGCAGTCCCCAGAAGGTTAAAGTGGACTTTCCTATTGTAGCCTATGTTCTCTCCACCTTCTAGAATGTGAGCCCAAGAGTGACACAGTGCTATCCACACACATCTGAGCTTCTGCTCAGATTCACTTTAAAGTGGACCTGAACGCAGAACTTCCTCTCTGTAACTTATATTCTCTCCACCTCCTAGAATGTGAGCCCGATTGGACTTCTTATCCTCCTGTGTCCTGGTTTTGTTCAGAGCTGCACCTTGTAAATGATAATAATGATTCCATGTACCCTAAGGCTAGTAGAAGCAGTGCTCTTGGTCTCTTGTCGGAGTCTGGTGACACATTAAAGAGACGGAGCTTCCTGCAATACATAAGGAAAGTTTTCCGCTCTGAAAGGGTGGTGTAGGTGAGGAATGCGTTCACCAGGAAGTCTGTGTTGATAGATATAATATCAATTGCTTAAAACATTGAGCTGGAACAATCAGACCGCGTTACGGCATCAAGTGTGGATGTTTTTCCAGACTGAACACTAATCAAGGCAGAAACAACATTGTCTTTTTATTGGTCAGGAAAAGATGTATTTATGCATCAAGCCTGCAGATTTGGCAGGTGCTCCAGTTGTGGTCTTTGTTGGCTTCCTTGGAACTGTCATAAATCAACTCTGCTATTTTCATATAGCGTTAAACAAACAAGCAGAATATGGGCACATTTGTCCTATCTAAAAAGCAAAACAAAACTCCAATCTGATCCACCACTGCCATGTTTACACCAAGATATTCTTATTCCAAAGCTTCTCACATTAGGCTCCAAATCACATTAGACTCCAAATCAGTACAATGGCAAATTTACTGGGGGTTGTGGCTTAATCCCCCTCCCCCTCCAAAGTATGGGTCCAGTCAAAAAATGACGCATATGAAAAATGGCGCACGGTGATGACGAAGTTTTTTTAACATTATTAAACATTTAGCTATAAAACGTTATCCGCCAGATGACAGAGGCTACAAATATAAATGCCAGGGCTTTGCCACTGCCACTTATAGTACTTTCTTACCCTGTGCATGATGCTCCAGGCTAGTGGCTGGCAGGCAGTGCCCGCAATTAGAGTTGGGCGAACTGTTAGTTAAACTGCAACCGAACTGTTCGGCTGCCCAACCTGTCATGTCGCTGTGGCTCTTACTACTTCCGGGTCGCAATGACCCGGAGTAGTACGTCTGCGCTAGCCCGGCGGAGCGCGTCCTCATGACGTCACACACATGCGCAGAGAGTGCCCGGCAACGGGAGCGGGATCTAGGACGCGCTCCGCCGGGCCAGCGCAGACGTACTACTCCGGGTCATTGCGACCCGGAAGTAGTAAGAGCCACAGCGACGTGACAGGTTGGGCAGCCGAACAGTTCGGCTGCAGTTCAACTAACAGTTCGCCCAACTCTACCCGCAATCTGATGATAGAAGAAAAATGGAACGCTTCTTGGTGCATTCACTTTTTAATTGAGGTAAACACGCAACATAGATACACTTACAGTGTGTAGATAGAACAAGCGCTTGTCAGGCCTGCCGCCGGTTCTCTCCGCACTCCTGTGCTTGGCCGGGGCAACAGGAGCGGTGTTGTCAGCGGGAGCTGCACACGGTGGGCGGGGCCAAGTTGCGCTGAAGTCGTATGACGTCACGACGCGTTTCGGCGTAACCACGCCTTTGTCAGGACCTGGCGAAGGCGTGGTTACGCCGAAGCCCTGCGTTTTTCTTTTATCTTTTGCTTAGGATCGCTGGCACCACCCAGCAAAAGGAGCAGCACCTGCAGCCCATCAGAGTATTAAGGCAGCGCAGGTCCATTTCTACTTCTGGAGTGCCCGCAGTTTAGTTGTGCTGGAAGTGGTCAGGCAGCCGATCCCATGTGGGTGACCCAGCTCACTGCTGCCTACGTGGCATTCCTGCTCCTGTGCTCTCCTCCTGCCAGCATCATCCCCGTGCTGTGCCAACCATCCTCATCCTGGGATCTGCTTTTCCTAGACGGCAGAGGTGGTAGGGCTAACAGGTCCGCTCTCCACCCGTCCAATCCTCTCGCTTCCCTCCTGCTGCTTATTTTGAAACTTGAGAAGCCGCCACATATGAGGAATAGAGATGTAGCGAACGGCTCGCCGACGAACGGTTCGCGGCGAACTTCGGTGGTTCGCGTTCGCCTGCTCCAGGCGAACTTTTGCGGAAGTTCGATTCGCCCCATAATGCACTATGAGGGTCAACTTTGACCCTCTGCATCACAGTCAGCAGGCCCCACCCCCCTTATTTAAGGCAGCCTCCGGCGGCCATTACAGTCACTCGTCTGCCTGCTATTAGACAGACTAGGGCGAGCTGCTGCAGATTGTTCTCCTAGGGACAGATTAGTTAGGTTCTTGGCTGCTTAGCTTGCTCCTGGCTAATTATTATTGCTTTTATAGCACCCCTCAACAGCTCTTTTCATAGCTAATTCTGTACTTTTTTTTTCTGTGTGTGAAACTAACACTTTTGTTGCATGCACAGCCTTGCTAATTCATAGTGTGTGTGCCACTGCCAGCAGCCCAGCACATTCAGTGACTACCTGTGTGAGTGACAGGGAGCTGCACATTGTACTACCCACCAAGTACTGCATATACCCAGTACCTGTTGTGTTTACTTAACCCACCTCATCACTGCATATACCTAGCTTTGTGTTGAGTGAACCAAGCTCACTGCATCTAACTACCTGTTGTGTTGAGTGAACCCAGCTCACTGCATCTAACTACCTGTTGTGTTCAGTGAACCCAGCTCACTGCATCTAACTACCTGTTGTGTTGAGTGAACCCACCTCACAGCATATAACTACCTTTATTGTTCAGTGAACCCACCTCACTGCATCTAACTACCTGTTGTGTTGAGTGAACCCACCTCACTGTATATAACTACCTTTATTGTTCAGTGAACCCACCTCACTGCATCTAACTACCTGTTGTGTTCAGTGAACCCAGCTCACTGCATCTAACTACCTGTTGTGTTGAGTGAACCCACCTCACAGCATATAACTACCTTTATTGTTCAGTGAACTCACCTCACTGCATCTAACTACCTTTACTGTTCAGTGAACCCAGCTCACTGCATCTAACTACCTGTTGTGTTGAGTGAACCCAGCTCACTGCATCTAACTACCTGTTGTGTTGAGTGAACCCAGCACACTGCATCTAACTACCTGTTGTGTTGAGTGAACCCAGCTCACTGCATCTAACTACCTGTTGTGTTGAGTGAACCCAGCTCACTGCATCTAACTACCTGTTGTGTTGAGTGAACCCAGCTCACTGCATCTAACTCCCTGTTGTGTTCAGTGAACCCAGCTCAATGCATCTAACTACCTGTTGTGTTAAGTGAACCCAGCTCACTGCATCTAACTACCTGTTGTGTTGAGTGAACCCACCTCACTGCATATAACTACCTTTATTGTTCAGTGAACCCACCTCACTGCATATAACTACCATTACTGTTCAGTGAACCCACCTCACTGCATATAACTACCTTTACTGTTCAGTGAACCCATCTCACTGCATCTAACTACCTGTTGTGTTCAGTGAACCCAGCTCACTGCATCTAACTACCTTTACTGTTCAGTGAACCCAGCTCACTGCATCTAACTACCTGTTGTGTTGAGTGAACCCACCTCACTGCATATGCCTAGCATTCCCCCGAGATGGACAAAATGGACAAACCAGGTAGAGGAAAAAGTAGAGGCAGACCCAGAGGAAGGCTACCAGGCACCGGCAGGTCTGTGCGAAGTGGTGTTACTATGATTTTGTGCAGACCTGGCTCAAAATACAGTGGTCAGAAGAAGGCACGTGCCATCACTTCACAAAATTGTGAGGACGTGCTTGAGTATTTAACACAGAACACCTCATCTTCCGCAGCCAGTGCCACCAGCGCTACAACAAGCACCACATCCGCTGCATTTGACACTTCGCAGGAGTTATTTGGTGGTGGGGAAATCACTGATTCACAGCCACTACTGCAACAACAAGAAGAAGGCGCAGGTATACCACCTCATACGTCGGAGTTAGGTGGCGATAGTAACGTGTGAGGAGGGGAATGATAGACCACCTGAAGTTGGTGCAGTTGAGGAGGTGTCTGAGGAAAGCGAAGCAGGGCAGGAGGATTATGATGACGATTATACGGATGCCACGTATGTTCCCAGTAGAGGAGATGACCAGGGGGACAGTTCAGAGGGGGAGTCAGAGAGGAGTAGGAGGAGACGACTCCATGATAGAATCAAAGGAAGCTCATCCTCAGAAACAGCTGGGGGCAGTGTCCGGCGCCATGTATCGCCAGCTATGGACAGCCAGCCAACATGCCCTTCAACGTCAGCTGCTGATGCCACTGTAGCGCCATCAGCCCAGGGGGCTCAGCGGTTTGGAAATGTTTTAACATGTGTGTCTCAGATCGGAGCAAAGCCATCTGTTCTCTCTGCCAGCAAAAATTGAGCCGTGGAAAGGCCAACTCTCACATAGGGACAAGTGCCTTATGAAGGCACCTGGAGAAAAGGCACAAACAGCTATGGCAAGAACACCTGAGGAAAAGCAGCACCCAAAAGACAAGCCACCCTCCTTCTCCTCTTACTCCTTCAGGTGCATCATCTTCATCCGCTTTCTCCCTTGCACCTTCACAGCCACCCTACTCCACACCGCCTCTTCCCTTGAGCGGTTCCTTCTCCTCTGTCCACAGCAGTACCCAGCTGTCCGTAAATGAAGTATTTGAGCGTAAGAAGCAAATGTCTGCCAGTCACCCTCTTGCCCGGCATCTGACAGCTGGCATGGCGGAACTATTAGCTCGCCAGCTATTACCATACAAGCTGGTGGAGTCAGAGGCTTTCCGTAAGTTTGTGGCCATTGGTACACCGCAGTGGAAGATACCAGGCCGCAATTATTTTTCACAAAAGGCCACACCCAAATTGTACCGTGCAGTTGAGAGGCAAGTGGTGTCATCTACTGCGAAGAGCGTTGGGTCAAGGGTCCACCTGACCACGGATGCCTGGTCTGCCAAGCATGGGCAGGGCTGCAACATTACGTACACAGCCCATTGGGTCAACCTGGTGACCGATGGCAGCAAGCAGGGAGTACGTGGCTGTGCAGTGGACCGACTTGTCACACCTCCACGGCTTGCAGGCAGGTCTCCAGCCACCTCCTCTCCGCCTGGAAGTTGTGTGGGCATTTCAGGCGCTCTTCCACGGCCATGGCACGCTTTGCGGACATTCAGCGTAGAAACAACTTGACGGTGAGACGCCTGATTTGCGATAGCCCGACTCGCTGGAATTCCACCCAGTATCTGTATCATTACAGTACAAGGACACAATCTGGGAAGATGGGGATGTTGTGGCCCAACAACTGGACACTGATGCAAAATGCATGCAGGGTCATGGAGCCCTTTGAGGAGGTGACCAAACTGGTGAGTCTCGCTGAGGGCACCATCAGCGACTTGAGCCCCTACGCTTACTTCCTGGAGCGTGCCGTGCGTAGAGTGGTGGATACAGCTGTGGAGGAGCGTGAACGAGAACAGTTACGGCAGCAGGAGTCGTGGGAGCGATTTACATCCGAACCCGATGTTTCCATAACACCTGCGGCAGCACAGAAGGGGAAGGAGGAGGAGGAACAAGAGGAGTCGTGTTGGGAAGGAAAGGAGTCAGACTCTGATGATGATGATGATGAGGAAGGTGTTTCTGTGGAGGAGGAAGAGGCGGTGGAAGAAGAACAACCGTGGCAGCCGTCCAGGGGCCTTCTGCTGCTCCACGTTCCAGTGGTATTGTTCGTGGCTGGGGGGAGGAAGAGGAGGTGCGTCCCTTCACTGAAGAAGAGCAAGAGGAGATGGAGAGTACGTCTGCATCCAGCTTTGTGCAGATGGCCTCTTTCATGTTGTCCAGCCTGTTGAGGAACCCCCGTATCAAAAAACTCAAGGCGAATGACCTGTACTGGGTGGCCACGCTACTAGACCCTCGGTACAGGCACAAAGTGGCGGACCTGTTACCAACTCTACACAAGGCAGAAAAGATGCAGCACTTGCAGAACAAGCTGTCGATGATGCTTTACAATGCGTTTATCGGTGATGTGGCTGCACAACGCAATCAAGGTTCCACTGGCAGTAACCCTCCTCCTCCCAAGTCCACGCAGGCAAGGACAGGACGCTCCAGCGAGCTCAGGGTGATGTCGGACATGCGGACATTCTTTAGTCCAACTCCTCGCCATAGTCCTTCTGGATCCACCCTCCACCAATGCCTGGACCGGCAGGTAGCCGACTACCTGGCCTTGAGTGTGGATGTAGACACTGTGAGCATTGACGATGAACCCATGGACTACTGGTTGTGCAGGCTTGACCTGTGGCCAGAGCTGTCCCAATTTGCCATCCAACTTCTCTCTTGCCCTGCCGCAAGCGTCCTGTCAGAAAGGACCTTTAGTGCAGCTGGAGGCATTGTAACTGAGAAGAGAAGTCGCCTAAGTCACGACAGTGTTAGTACCTGACCTTTATCAAAATGAATGAGGAATGGATCACGGAGGGCTACTGCACGAACGAAGACTAAGTCAGTCCCCACACACAGCATCTCTGCCTGCAGGCCACTTGCCTTCTCCGCCACCACGAACAGGGTCCAGGACTCTAGGCGGATTCCTGAATTTTTAAGGCTGCTGCTAGCAGCGGCCGCTACACTAATTTTTCTGGTGCGTGTACATGCCTGCCTAATTTTTCTGGCTGCACTGCGGGCGGCTGCAACAAAAAAAACAAAAGGCATGTACATGTGCCCATCCCCCTTCGTGATCATTACCTTGCCGCGGTGAAGGGGCTTGCGTATCACAATGAAGCAATGACCGCCGGCTATTTGAGTGTCTCAGGTGGGGGTGGGACACAAGAGATAATAAGGTCGTTGCTTCATTGTGGTCAGACCAAATTTGATCAGCTGGAGAGTCACTGTTGTTCTATCATTGAGCTACCACAGCCCGGCGACCATATGGGGTTGAAAAACGCTACGGCCTACACTCTCGCCACGGTGCACACCAGTCCAGCATGGCCGTCACTAGCTGTTTGCGGTGCGTTACACAGTGAGTTTGGTGTGTCAGTGTGAAGCAGAACTCTAATTACACTCCCTGATTGATGTATACACATGCATTATGTTTTAAAGCACTTTAGGCCTGCAATTTAGCATTCAATGTGATTTCTGCCCTTAAAATGCTGCTTTGCGTCACATCCAGATTTTTCCCCGGGACTTTGGGCATGTATCCCACTCTGCCATGCCCCCCTCCAGGTGTTAGACCCCTTGAAACATCTTTTCCATCACTTTTGTGGCCAGCATAATTTTTTCTATTTTTCAAAGTTCGCATCCCCATTGAAGTCTATTGCAGTTCGCGAACTTTTCCGCGAACCGAACCTTCCGCGAACCAAAAATCGGAGGTTCGCGACATCACTAATGAGGAAATTGTGCCAGTGAATGAGCCAGCAATCGGAGCAACTTAATTAACGTTAAAGACAATAAAAAGATAATTAGCGATATGCCGCTTAACAATTTAACCATTCAATTCGTTTTTCGTCTGTGCGCCATCATTAAACATTGATATTGCTAAATAACGTTAAGGCTATGTTTTCAATGCGGCGCCATTTTTAAACATCGGCACTATGCGCCATTTTTCTCTGACCCCCAAAGTATACCTTCATTGAAGGTTTCTGCTCTCCAGATTCAATAACATGGCAGCATAGTGGACATCACTCTCACCTTGCAGAGCTAGTAGGGACCCTAGGCACAAATCTGGACCAGGAGTCGGAGAGTCTCTACACAGAGTTTTTTTTTTTTTTATTTCTTTGTGTGGGTTTCCTCCCACCTTCCAATAATGTTTAAGCTCATTGGCTTCCTCCAAAGTTGGATTATGGCTCAAAAACACGTCCAGCCTAATGCACTACCAACCTCACAACATGACCAACCGTACAACAAGTTGTTCACACGACAAGTACGTACACACGGCAACCAACTCAGGCTCACGTCCGCGCGGCATAAATGATCATTTTTTAGACACCACAATTTGTGTTTATTGCTACCTTAAAACACCCCTGTGTGTCAAATACTGACATGCATAAGGCTACAAATCATATGTCTAAAAGAGGCCTTAGTGACTCGGCTATGGAGTTTATAAGGAATTGCGGAAAATGTTGGTGCTATATAATTCCACTATAATAGAAGCTTAACTGTGCGTACATTTGCTTTCACTGCCCAATCTTTTTGGAGCAGGATGAGCCAAATGACATCTCACCCTGCTGCCGTTGAAATTCTCTGAAGTGTTAATTACTATTCCCCCTCCGAGTCACAACAACTCAGAGGGAGAAGTAATTTGGGGTCCGGCAATTGCCAGATCCCCGAATTACCCGTATGAGGGGTGTGGGCTATGGCATTGCTGCTATAGGCGCACCAAACTCAGGCACTATGCAGCAAGCTGAGTGCACTGAGGAGCCCTGCCTCACCTGACTGTGGGCAAAACCAACCTACTATACAAATGGAAATAAAACATTGGACATCAATATTGTGCATAACGGACTTGCTTTGCTGTCACCTTGGCTGAGTGAATGTTCATTTTGGCCAACTCAAGTAGTGTATGTAATTGAAAACTATCTCAGTGCTTATCTAATGATGGCAAACAAATGATGAATGTCTCCCCTCCCTAGATTCTACTTGGTGTCTGTGGTAATGGCACAGGAAGTATAGATATGAGCAATGTTGTTATTCATTTATACTCAAGACTTGTAAAGTGGGCCCAGTGACATACAGATGAAATATGAAAATAATGTGCTGAAAGTTTGAGGTAAAGGGAGGAGAGCGGCAGAAAGAGCAAAGTGGGAGAGAGACAGATGAGAGAGAAAAAGAATGCCTAAGACAAAGATGGCTAAGACAAAGAGAGGACACAGGTGCGGTAAAAGTTTGCTAATTTACTGAAAAGCATGGCTTCAATCACAAAGACCTGTGAGGTAAACAGTAGAACAGCTGTGGAGTTGGTCTATATTCCATTACAACAGGAGTCCACAAACTTTTTCGGTCAAGGGCCAGGTCAACATACTTCAGACTGCTGGGGGGACGGAACATACATAAAATGATGTTAAAAAACATTACATTGAGTCTAGGTATTGATTCCCCCAATCATGCCTAGAGGAGAACTCCCAGTAGCAGCCCTTCAGTCATGCAGCGCTCGAAGAACTTCTGTGCACCAGACAGTGAAGCATACCCGTGTGTACGGTGACCATACGTCCCGCTTTACCAGGGACGCGTCTCGCCTTCGGGGGGCGCTGTCCCAGGCTGCATGAGGTCCCGGGAAACGTCCCGCTTTTAGCAGCGGGACGTTCCGGCCTCGGGACTCTGGCCACCGTACAATGAACTAGCTGCAGCGTCTCCTAGACGCTGCGCTAGTTCATTCCCCGCAGCCCCGCTCCAGCCTGCATTGTCCTCCTCCGGCAGGCACAGGCAGAGCAGGGCTACGGGAAGATGGCATCCGGAGGCGGAGCCCTGTACTGGAGACTATTTGTGTCGCCATCTTGCCGTAGCCCTGCACTGCCTGAGTGCCTGTGAGCCCGGGGAGCTGCGCACAAACACGAGAGGCCGGCCGGCTGGCTGACTGACTTAAATGCTTTTTTTTTTTTCCAGGTGAAATGTTTGCCCCCATTGCGTTCATTTTGTGCTGACATGTTTGCCCCCCATTGCGTACATTTTGTGCTGACATGTTTGCCCCCATTGCGTACATTTTGTGCTGACATGTTTGCCCCCATTGCGTTCATTTTGTATTGACATGTTGCCCGCAGTGCGTTTATTTTGTACGGACATGTTTGCCTCCATTGCGTTTATTTTGTACTGACATGTTTGCCCGCAGTGCGTTTATTTTGTACTGACATGTTTGCCCGCAGTGTGTTTATTTTGTACTGACATGTTTGCCTCCATTGCATTTATTTTGTACTGACATGTTTGCCCGCAGTGCGTTTATTTTGTACTGACATGTTTGCCCGCAGTGTGTTTATTTTGTACTGACATGTTTGCCCCCGTTGCATTTATTTTGTACTGACATGTTTGCCCCCATTGCGTTTATTTTGTGCTGACATGTTGCCCGCAATGCGTTTATGTTGTGCTGACATGTTTGCCCCCATTGCGTTTATTTTGTACTGACATGTTTGCCCCCATTGCGTTTATTTTGTGCTGAAATGTTGCCCGCAATGCGTTTATTTTGTGCTGAAATGTTGAAATGCTGAAATGTTAGCTCCGCCTATAGAATGTTATGGCCACGGCCATTTTTCGGCGCGGCAGGCAGCACATTTTTCGCCGCGGCGAGCGCAGCGCACCCCCTATTTTTCGGCGCGCCACCCCCCCCATCCCCCCCGACCCTGTCCCAGGTTGAGCCTACAAAAACTGGTCACTCTACCCATATGACATCCTGCCGTACAGTTGGACAGCAGTGTCACCTGTTGCCGATTTGGGTTGGAAGCCAGCGACTTCTCACTGTCTTCTGCAGTATGTGGATAGGTGGTGCCAGCACTGCTATTCTATATGCGGGGCACCAACATTAAAATTTGCTGTGGGCCACATCTATAAGTTATACATTTTGTGTTTGGGGGGCCAGTGGAAAATCCTCGGCAGGGGTGCTGCTAAAGTTTTTGTGGCCGCAGTGGCGGCGCCAGGGGAGTGCTTTGGGGTGCTGAAGCACCCCCTAAAATTCTTCAAGCACCCCTAAAGCACCCCCCAGCGTGAACTGACTTTCGGCATCTAATAGACGCCATGTCAGTTCACCGGCAGCAGCAGCCCACAGCCCTGGCAGTGGCAGAGCAGGGCTACAGTAAAATGGCGTCCGAAGCCCTGCTCTGGAGACTTCGAGTCTGCAGTGCAGGGCTTCGGGCACCATTTTCCCGTAGCCCTGCTCTCAGCGCGGGAGTTTCAGTTTCTGGCTACAGAGGATCGTGGGAGCTGTGCGCCGGGCGGAGG
The DNA here is from genome assembly GCF_040937935.1 of Hyperolius riggenbachi. NCBI lineage: Eukaryota > Metazoa > Chordata > Amphibia > Anura > Hyperoliidae > Hyperolius > Hyperolius riggenbachi. Next base: position 75,086,972 of record NC_090648.1, read on the forward strand.
CCGGGACAGGAGGTCTTCAGCGGGTGAGTAAATGTTTTTTTGATTTTTTTATTAACAGGTGTATTTTCTGGTCAAGTCTGCCACACCAGATTGAAGTGTTTTCTGATCAAGTCTGCCACATATGATTGAAGTGTTTTCTGGTCAAGTCTACCACACATGATTTGAAGTGTTTTCTGATCAAGTCTGCCACATATGATTGAAGTGTTTTCTGATCAAATCTGCCACATACGATTGAAGTGTTTACTGGTTAAATCTGCCACACGATTGAAGTGTTTTCTGGGTAAATCTGCCGGCATGATTGAACATATTTTCTGGGCAAATCTGCTCACATTACGTGTATTTTCTTGAGAAAATGTGCCCAATTATGTGTATTTTCTGGGGAAAGGGTGACCAAAACTTGGTCTTTGCGTTGCACTTTTAAAGGGAACTCGAGGTGAGAATAATATTGAGGCTGCCATATTTATCTCCTTTTAAGCAATACCATTTGCCTGGCTGCCGTGCTTGTCCTCTGCCTCTAATTCTTTCAACCATAGACCCTGAACAAGCATGCAGCAGGTCAGGGGTTTCTCACAATATTGTCAGAACTGACAAGATTAGCTGCATGCTTGTTTCTGGTGTAACTCAGTTCACTACTGCAATCAAATAAATCAGCAGGGCTGCCAGGCAACTAGTATTGTTTAAAAGGAAATAAATATGGCAGCCTCCATATCACTCTCACCTCGGGTTCACTTTAAATTACAGTTTGCTCCGCCCTCATCCGGTCATGACAGCACGCGCAGCTGTGACTGACTGACAGGGCTGTATATGCAACACAAGTGTCTGTGGGACACACACACAAAAAAAATAGATCACAAGAACAACATTAGCTCTCAAAAGAGCTGTTGAGGATGAGGAGTGCTTTTTAGCAATAAGTATCAGCAAGAAAGAGCAACCTAACAAGCCTAACTGTAGCCTAACTAATCTTTCTCTAATGTCTCTGCAGCACCTCTCCCTTCTCTAATTACTGCAGCCACACGAGTGAGCGAAATGGCTTACGCTGCCTCCCTTTTATAAGGGGGGGGGGGGCTCCAGGAGGGAGTGTAGCCTGATTGGCTACAATGTGCCTGCTGACTGTGATGTAGAGGGTCAAAGTTGACCCTAATGATGTACTATGGGGGCAAATCGAACTTCCGGAAAAGTTTGCAATTCTCCGCGATCGCGAACCACCGAAGTCTGCCGGTTCCCGTTCGCCGGCGATCCGTTTGGGCCATCTCTATTGGTAACTGCTGGCTGACTGCAGAGCTGTGGCGAGGGACATGCTGGGAGCTTGGGGCCAGAGGAAGCCCCGGGCAAGTAGCACTTATTTTGTTAATTTTAGCCTGATAACTCCTTTAAGCAGCTCAAGGTGACCCAGAACCACAAGGAAAGTATAAGGGACAAAAGAGACCAAAAAGCCCTTTTATTGAAAAGAAATGCTCCATTTAATTTACTTCTTAAAACAGAAGGTATTTGTGATTACTCAGCATCCCACAATGCAGCACTACTGAATATGCAAATGTATAAGCTAGTGATGGTCAAGTTGATGCAAATTTATACATCTTGAAAATGAACTAATCGAATTTTACCACAGCAGATTTTATTGGTTTATTTTCAAGCTGCATAAATTTGCATTAAAAAAAATCAACACAGAGGCATGTCCTGTGCACATTGACATGCCTCTGTGTCCTTACTGTGTGCTGCTAGTCCCCCCTGGGCTCTACTGTCTCCCCCTGACAATGGCGGCAGGCTAGCGACAAAGGACCCTGCTTAGCTTCCGATTGGAGGAAGCTGAAAGAGGCGGGGAGCAATGCTGATGGAGGAGGCGGGAAGACAATGTGGGGGGAGGAGGAGGAGACACAGATTGACAATTGCAAGGTAAATAGCAAGCTAGCAACAAGCAGATTGGAGGACTAGCAGTGCACAGTAAGGACACAGGCATGTCATTGTGCACAGGACATGCCTCTGTGGCTTGTTAGCTTTAGTAAAAACCACCTCGGGCTCTCTTAAAGGGAACCTTAACTCAGTGGCGTAGCTAAGGAGCTGTGGGCCCCAATGCAAGTTTTACATGGGGCCCCCAAGCACTCTATACATAACAATTGCTACGGCGCACAAAAACCTGTCAATGGCAACTACAGTATCAGAGGTGCAAGAAGGGGATGGGGAACAGTTTGTTAATGATTACCAGTATTCAAAGTATCTATAGAAGTGACTATTATGAGCACAGGACCATTAGAGAGATAATACTGTAGTTGAGGGAGGGCCCTTCGGGGGCCCTCTGGCCCAAGGGCCCCGATGCGGTCGCTACCTCTGCACCCCCTATTGCTACGCCCCTGCCTTAACTCTAGAAAAAAAAATGAGTTTCAGTTACCTGGGGCATCTACCAACCCCTGCAGCCATCATGTGCTCTTGCAGTCACTCATGGCTCTTCCGGTCCCCTGCCGCCAGCTAGTTTCGTTTTTGCGGTACGGAGACGTCGGGCCGCCACGCATACCTTTGCACGCATTCCTGCTGGTGCAGGAAGCTATCACGGACATTAACGCATACATTTTTTAAATTAAATGTTCTTCTTAATGACCGCAATAGCTTCCTGCACCAGCGGGAATGTGTGCAAAGGTACACATGGCCACCCACCGTCTCCGAGTCGGCAAAAGCAAAACTAGCTGGCGGCAGGGGACCGAAGGAGCCATGAGTGACTGCAAGGGCACAGGATGGCTGCAGGGGGCTGGCAGATGCCCGAGGTAAGTGAAACTCATTTTTTTTTAGTTAAGGTTCCCTTTAAAGAAAGCTTATTACACTGACACCTGATACAAGCATGCAGCTAATCTTGATATTTTTATCAGAAACATCTGATCTGCATGCTTGTTCAGGGTCTATGGCTAAATGTATTAGAGGCAGAAAGTCTGCTAAACTGCCAAGAAAGTGGTAATAGTTTAAAAGGAAATATGACAGCCTCCATATACCCCTTACTTCAGGTGTCCTTTAAAGATACCAGAGCTGAACGTTAAACTAAAAACGTTGGGAACAGGCATGTACTAGGTGCAGTCCAGATGCCAACCGCTTGCCCTGTTCTCCTCCTTCTCCCTCTTCATACCGTCCGTAATCCCTCCATGCAGCTGAGTCCAGATCACTGGAGTTGTGCAGCAGTGTGCAGGCGCGTGCGACCAGGATAGCCCTGTGCTCCTGGCCATGCGCACCTGCGTACTACTGCCTGACTCCGGCAACCTGGACCCAGCTGCATGGAGGGATTACAGTATGAAGGAGGGAGGCAGAGGAGAACGCGGCATGCGGTGGGCATCTGCACCTAGTATATGCCTGCTGTTTTTAGTTGAAAGAGGAACTTCAGCCTAAACAAACATACTGTCATTAAGTTACATTAGTTATGATAATTAAAATAGATAGGTAATATAATCTCTTACCCACCCTGTTTTAAAAGACCAGGCAAAGGTTTGTGATTTCATGGGGGCAACTATCTTTTTGGTTGAAAGGAGATGACAGGGAGCATGAGACACAGTTCCAACTGTCCTGTGGCCTGATCACCCCTCCCAGTCGCTAGGCAACGTGAATAACTACATAGGATATCCCATCATGCTTTTCACAGCATCAGGGGAAAAATGCCCGGGCAGTTTTCTTTGATGGGTGAAGCTTAGCTTTTGTGCAGCTAAAAATAAGGCTTATGTAAGAAAAACAAAGTTCTGATGTTGTGAAACTGTTAAAGAAACACCAAGCCTTTTCAGTTCTGCTGAGTAGATTTTAGTCTGGAGGTTCACTTTAACGTTCGATCTTTAAACGGTGACACTATTACAGGCTGTGGGGAAAGAGAAATGGCTTCATGGAACACCCATTGGATGTGATAGTTGCTGCTAGTTACAGCAAATGAGCTGTGAGCTAATGCATAATGTAGTAAAATACTCTACTGATACAACACAAAGTATACTGACAATTTTATTTCACTGCTCTGAAATCTGCTTCTGGGGTATCAAAAAGCTACCTGAGCACCATCTACATAAAAATATCTACAATGAAAACGCAAACTGTGAGGTATAAAGATGGAGGCAGAATATCTAAAATGAACCTCTCACTATGAGAGGTTAGTAACTGATGGTATACTGATGGCATACATCAGCACCTGGGAACGCTCCCATTCATTCATCAATAACTTTATCACTACTTATCACACCTAAATCATCTATACATTGTTTTTTTTGCCACAAATTAGGCTTGCGCCACGCGCAAGCACCTGCACTACCGCCGCACGCGCACACACGCGCGCCTGCCTCCGGCAGCAACAGCAACCCGCCCACATGTCCCCGACCTCCTCCTGTCCCAACACATGAGCAGTAGCGCAAAACCACGGACACATGGACAAGAGGAGGATGAGGCAGGGACACTATGGATTTTATTATATAGGATATGCACAGAGGGAGATACTGCTTGCTTGGCATTTGAAAACAGCTGTTATTTCCAACAATGCAAAGAGGTTGAAAGACAGGAAACTGTTGGGTTCATAGCCCTGACATCACACCGTGGGAGGGGTTTCACCACAATATCGGCCATACAGACGCCCCTGATGATCTATTTAGGAAAGGTAAATGTATATTGTAGGAGAGGGGGTATCAGCTACTGATTGGGATGTAATTCAGTCCCGTGTCAAAGCTCCTGTAGTGCTATGCTATCTATTGACTTTCCTTATGTCTGCTGTGGGAGCCTGAACCACATGGGGCTCATGTGTCTGCTTCTAACAACAGCAAAATGGCTCCTGCTGGCCTAAGATTAGGTGTGGCTGGGGTAACAATAGCAGGTTAGCTATGGGAGGAGTTGGCTAGGATATAGTCAGGTAACAAACAGGAGAGATGGCACTTTCTGTTGTGACCATTGAGGGAAAAGTCATGCTTCCTCGGAGTTCCTGAGCAAGGAGGCGGGCACATGCGAGTTTGAGCCAAAGGAAAAGTCTCTTCCTCTGGGGGACAGTTGTCTGAGCAAGTCTTTACAACTCTAATTTAAAGATAAGTAATTCATTAGTGTTTATACTTATTGTATGGATTGTATTTGTATGTTTTCCTACATGTGTTTGTCATTGTGCAGTTCTGCTGCTATTGGTCTACAATTCAGTTGCAGCCTATGAGCGCTGTCATTCATTTGATGTCTGAAGAAATGTGTATACCATTTTATGACTAGCAGCACTAGGAAAAAATCATGTTTTTATCTTTAGACTAGCGGTAGGTCTTCCCCGAGAGGACCCGTCACCACCGTGGGGAAGTCTAGTAGGGAATAATTTGTGCACATATTATTTATACTGAAGCTAACGTCCTCCTTTGCTGTACCTGTTTTGAATGCAAGTTGTGTATTTTAGTCCACTTTGTGGAGCTCTGCACATCTATTGCAGGTAGTCAATTCGGGTGCAGCCTCTGTTTGGAAGCGCTGCCAATGTTTCCTGCTGTGCAGTTCTGCTATTGCTTTATCTTATTGCTTTTGCATTATCTTAAATATTGTGTTTTAGTAAAATTAAGTTCCTTGCAACAAGGGTGTGCTTCCTTAGCAATTACGGTATATTGAATGATATATTTAATTTTGCATTCTGAGCATTACAGTTCCTCTTTAAGTTTAACTGCATTTGCCACATGCTTATTTCAAGTGTGTGATTCAGACACTACTGATGCCTGAAAATTCAGCAGTATTCCAGGAAACTGGTGTTGCTTAAAAGGAAATATATGTCAGCCTCTATATTCCTCTCACTTCAGTTGTCCTTTAAGAGCATGCTCTGTAATGGTCTGTAAATTAAAAATAGAGTCAATGCTTGACCACATTTTCAAATATATGTGCAGTTGCACGCCACTGTATTCTACATTATAATTACACAATATAGTATAATCTACAAATAATATACATTAAAAATATTTTAAAAGGTTGAGTTGCACTTGCCCTTTAATCTCAGGGAATTAGTTTAAAAAGGAACATTAACCAAGGATCGAACTTTATTCCAATCAGTAGCTGATACCCCCTTTCCTATAAAGAAATCTTTACCTTTTATCAAATAGATCATCAGGGGTGGTTTGTATGGCTGATATTGTGTAGAAACCCCTCCCAGAGTGTGATGTCATGATGACCATGGTCCTGACAGTTTGCTGTATGTGTACCTCATTGCATTGTGGGAAATTATGGCTTTTTCCAACTGCCACGCATCTCCCTCTGTGCATAGAACTCTTAGCAACGAACATTCTGTACAGATCACCTGGCAGAAGTAAAGATGTCACCACCTGTGATAAATTTCAGAATGTAAATCAGGGAGAGGAAAGATTATTCAATGGGAAAACACTGACAAAATAATCTATAAATTAATATTGTAAACAATTAGCAATTTTATGAATCATGTTATTTTCGCTACAGTTTCTCTTTAAATAAGTATTTTTTTAATAGATACTTTGAATTTTGAATCTCAGTCCACTAAAAACTCATCGTATCCCCCCCTCCCCTCCGCACACGTTCTGTTGAGCTTCTGAAGTTTTTATCTGTCTCCTTTACTTCCTGTGTGATAAGCGCTATGTCTTTGTGTAGCTAAAATGATATCACAGCAATTATAACATTCTAGAATTGAGAAAAACAAAACTTTTCCTGTTTATTGTTAGCGGAAGCGCACACACGGCTGATGTGACACACAATTGTATCTTAAAGTGACACTGACGCAAAAAAAAAAACCCAAAACCAAACCTTATGATATAATAGTTTGTTTGCGTAGCCCAGATAATTAATAAAACATTAGAAGCAAAGAAAAGAGTCTAATATTTTTATTTTCAGTTACCGTATATACTCGCAAGCAAGCCGAATTTTTGACCCCCCAAAAGTGGGCCAAAAGTTGGGGGGTCGGCTTGCTTGCGAGTCACGTTGGTCGGTGGTCGTAGGCCGCCCCCCACCCGGCCGCCGCTGCTATTAGCTTACCCTGCGGCCTCTAATAGTCCCCTCTCCGTCTCCCGGGCATGTAAATAGTTCACAGCAGCTCGCTCCACGGCAGCTGCTGCGTGGTGACAGGAAGCTGTAGGCAGAGCGGTTTCCATAGTAACGGCGATACACATCGCCGTTACAGGAAGCCGCTCTCCCTACAGCTTCCTGTCATCACGCAGCAGCCACCGTGGAGCGAGCTGCTGTGAACTATTTACATGCCCGGGAGACGGAGAGGGGACTATTGGAAGCCGGCAGCCGCAGAGTAAGCTAATAGCAGCGGCGGCCGCAGGGGGGTGGGGGGGGGGGGGGGGGGGGGGTGAGGCGGGGGGCACTATACTAGCTATACTGGGCACTATACTAGCTATACTGAGCACTATACTAGCTATACTGGGCACTATACTAGCTATACTGGGCACTATACTAGCTATACTGGGCACTGTACTAGCTATACTGGGCACTATACTAGCTATACTGGGGCACTATACTAGCTATACTGGGGCACTATACTAGCTATATTGGGCACTATATTAGCTATACTGAGCACTATACTAGCTATACTGGGCACTTCACTAGCTATACTGGGCACTACCTACCCATACTGGGCACTATACTAACTATCCTGGGACACACTGGGGGGGGGATCACATGGCCAGCATTTCCTACCCCCGGCTTATATGAGGGTCAATCATTTTTTCCTTGTTTTTCAGGAAAAAGTTGGGGGTCGGCTTATATGCGGTATATAGCTTTTTATTAATGACATTGCATAATTCTCTAATATTTGCAGCTTACAAACTACACTCTGTATTTTAAACTATGAAACAGAGAAGGGATAATGACCCTTTGAACTTTCCTGCAGTAAAACTTTATCTGAAGCTGTCAGTGCTTCAGAAAACAGCACTGTAGTCAACCCAAGTTGGGTCAGAAAGCTTAGAGAAGCTCTTTTACATAGAAAACAAGAGAAGTTTCTTAACTCTTCCTGTACTGGTAACAATGAGACTCATATCTGTGCTACTACTGTTCTATTTCTTAGCTGTACCACATATACAATTCATTATCTCATAAGATTATTTTCACTTTAGATTCCCCTTTAAAGCGGATCCGAGATGAAAAATGAACTATAACAAGTAACTTGTCTATATATATCTTATCTAAAGTTTAGATAGTTTACACAGCAGATCTAGCTGCAAACAGCTTCAACAGTTTATGATTATTTATTCCTGTGATACAATGAGGGCAGCCATGTTCTGTTTGTCGCAGGCTGAGGGCTGGAGACTCTATCAGCTTGCCTGTGTGTAATGTGACAAATTCATTCCCCTCTCCTCCTCCCTCCTCCCCTCTGCCTCTGAAATCTCTGGCTAGTAACCTCCTCCTCCTGCCCAGACTGAGCTCCCATAAGCCCTTGCTACATGAGTCTTAGAGTGCCAAGGCACTCTGGAGAAGCTGTGGGCGAGGATTGTTTAGTTTACAGGGAATTCGAGTATTGAAACAAAAAAAAGTATTTGGCTTGAGGAACGCCCTATTAACTATATGAAAGGAACACAATTATGCAATGAGTAAAAGTTTATCTCAGATCCACTTTAGGTCCTAATCCTGAATACGACTTTCAGGGAATCCCATAGCCACACATTCTACTTTTCTTAACAACAATATCTTGTTATGGTTACCCTCAAGCCTCCGTAGGAGGAACAGAGCAGTGTGAAGCAGCCGTCAGGAACTAAGTGCTTTTTCACCCAACTGTACCCCGTTGCTTATGTCACCAGAAGCATCCTGAATATGTGCATGTAGCAACCCTGATTTAGTAAATGCCACAATAAAAGGTGTGGTGCAGATAAGGTGCAGAGCCAGATGATTTTCTTCTACTTTAACTTAGTTACTGCCTTTCTCTCTACCTTAAATAAAACATATTTTCAATTTCCCCATCACATGGCCTTTAAATCACTATTAAACAAATCCATAAATACAAATGAACACATATTTATCAAAATTCAAATTGGCATTGTCCATCGTGGCGCTGGCCACGATGAACACCCTACTCCTCCATCGGTGAAGTCCCGGTCTCTGTCGTTACAGTTACGAGGCTCGGTGACGTCACCAAGCCTCGTAACTATAATTACAGAGAACACGAGACTTCGAGATGGAGGAGGAAGTACGCCGCTTCCGCCGCAGGAGAAAGCCGTCAGGTGAGTAGATCAGGGCTTCTGACTGGGGGGACGGGGATCGGGGGGGGAGCATGGGGGATCGGGAGGGAGGGATGGGGGAAGAGGAGGGAGAGGCCACCCACAGCCCCCATAGAAGGGGACCCCCCCATAGAAGGGGGAGTCCCTGACCGGCCACGACCAGCCCCCATAGAAGAGGACACCCCCCTCCCCCCCGCACAGAAGGAGGATCCCCGCAGGCCACCACCAGCCCGCATAGAAGGGGAATCTCCCCCCTACACACACAGGAGTCCCCGACCAGCCTGAACAGAAGGGGGACATCCGCCCCCCCACAGAAGTGACACCCGGCCACAGTCAGGGGGGAATACGGGGATCGGGGGCAATGGGGGGCAGAGGCACCCGCAAACCTGGCTCCCTATACATCTGACTCCCTAGACCTGGCTGCACATCTGTCTCCTATACACCTGGCAAAACATCTGGCTCCCTATATACCTGGTAAACAATCTGGCTCACTATATACCTGGCAAAACATCTGGCTCACTATACACCTAGCAAAACATCTGGCTACCTATTCCTGTCTAATACATCTGGCTAATACATCTGGCTAACTATACCTGGCTGCACATCTGGCTAATACATCTGGCTAACTACACCTGGATAATACATCTGGCTAACTACACCTGGCTAATACATCTGACTATACATCTGGGTCTTATACTCACCATTGGCGTGCTGATCCCTCGTCGCGTACCTCTGATAGCTTCCCCAGTGCCTTCTTCCATGTCCCTTGGCGGATTTTGCTTCTCCCTCGGCGATCACATGTCTCCCGTCAATCGGCGTTGATGGCACCAGGGTCACACAGCATCATCAACATCTCGCAGCAAACATTTTTTTATTTAAATTGAATTAAATACAATAACCTGAATTGAATTCAATATATATATAAAAAACTGATTGCAAAAAAATTGGTTGAAAATTATTGGAGATTAATTGAACCACTTTTTGCATGGAAATCCTGGGGAAATAGAACGCCAGGGTGGCTACAACAGGGGGTGGGGGGTAAGAGATTATATTACCTATTTTAATTAACATAACTAATGTAACTTAATCATGTTTGTTTAGGCTGAAGTTCATCTTTAAGTTAGATGTTAATGCAAAAGTTGTCACATCCATTTAACCATTGCCACTTCTGTCACTTTCCTCACATATATCACATACTGTATATCATACATATCACATATATCACACTTGTCCAATTCATTCATTAGATCATCTAAGTCAAAATTATCTATATTAGTATCAGCACCAGACTTAATATTAAGTTCAACTTCCAGGTCCCCTCTCTCCATGAACATCTTTCTCAACAAAACTCTCCTAAGGAATACACTAATGTCCTTATATACTTCAAATTCCTTTCTACCATAACAAGGACAAAAAGTCCACTCCCGACTCAATAAAGAAAGTTTATTGAAAAGGAACCGGAAAGGATAAAGAAAATTAAAGACAAGAAGTTGAGACGTGGATAGTAGATTAAAGGACCTCTATCGCGAAAAAAATGTAAAATGTAAAATACATGTAAAAGCATTCCAATAAGAAGTATTTTTCTTCCAGAGTAAAATGAGCGATAAATTACTTTTCTCCTATGTTGCTGTCACTTACAGTAGGGAGTAGAAATCTGACAGAAGTGACAGGTTTTGGACCAGCTCATCTCCTCATGGGGGATTCTCAGCATGGCCTTTATTCCAACGGACAATGCACCCTGCTGGGTTCGACAGATGCAAACCAAGGAGGATGCCACTTCTCCAGATAAGGCACACAAAAGTTCGCTTTTCCTTTGCAAATGCTCATCTGGACAAAGAAGATTTCCGTGTTATGGTCAGATTAAACAAAAATGTAATTGTTTGGTCACAATGATGTTTCCTTCATTTGGCTTAAAGAAGGAGAAGCCTTGAACCCAAAGAATGCCATCCCCACTGTCAAACATGGTGGTGGGAACAGGAGAAAATCGCTTTACAACTGTTATTGTACTTTTGTATAATATAGCATGGTTCTCTCAAACCTGGACCTCACCACTTGCTGGCTGTGAGGAGTGATTGAGCAGTAAATACAGCTGAGAATGTCCTTTTATTTATTAAAAATAATAATACGCAAACATTTGTTGGGACCCCCTGGCGTGGGCACTAGGGATGCTCCTTCTGATTCAGCGGAGATAAAATGTACTTATTTCTGTGGACATTGCATTTCTGGGGAAATACAGCATTACCACAACTACCGTAGATAAGTTTAGCCCAATCACAGAACGCGGAAGCATTGGACCTATCAGAGAACGCAGAGTCCGCTCGGTAAGTATTTGGCCAATCAGAGAATGCAAAAAATGACCCGAAAAAAGCCTCCTCAGACATCGGAAACAGAAATTTGCGGAATCGATAATGGGCTTTTGCGGAAATGTGAATTTCAGCTGAATCGGAAATAGGCATTTCTAACCGTCCACTTTTGAGCCATGACAACTTCCCTCATCCCGCAGAAGATGAGTGGATATGGCAATCTACACTCCCATGTAGTGTGCAATGCATAGACATACCTCTCAATTTTTTGAGATGAGAAAGAGGGACACTTAAGCCACGCCCCTGCCACACCCCTGATCACGCCCCTGACACACCCAGAGTCATGAATATCATCAAGATTTCATAAGAAAAATGTGTTGTTTTATAACTCAAAGACACTGGTCCTTTCTATCCTGGTTCATTTTCCTTCATAGTAACATTAGAAGTATGTCAATTTAAAGGATGGGAATAAAGTTTAGAGTCAATCAAACACATTTTTAGTAGAGAAATACAAATATTTACATAGAAAGAAGGACAAAGTCCTGAAAGAGGGACCAATGATGCAGAAAGAGGGACAGAGGGACAGTGTTCCCAAAGAGGGACAATACCTCCAAAAGAGGGACAGTTGGGAGCTATGGCATAGACTAGTATATGGACACAGAGATGTACTGTCACAGGGTGGCAGAAAATGATAACTGTATTGATAGATATAAAAGGTCAGTTTTGCCTCAGTTACTTATTGCTGCAAAAAGTTTAATATCCGTATGTTGGAAGCGCCCGCATCCTCCTTCACTTTCTGATTGGAGTAAGAGGGTGATTTTGATAAAGGATGCAGAAGAGCAGATTGCCTTGCAGCTAGATTGGTGGGAGACAGTGGCGTAGCTAAGGAGCTGTGGGCCCTGATGCAAGTTTTACAATGGGGCCCCCCAAGCACTCTATACATAACAATTGATATGGCACACCAAAACCTGCCAATGGCAACTACAGTGTCAGAGGTGCAAGAAGGGGATGGGGAGCAGCTTGTTAATGATTACCACTATTCAAAGTATCTATAGAAGTGATTATTATGATCACAGGACCAATAGGGAGCTAATACTGTAATTGAGGGAGGACCCATCGGGGCCCCTCTGGCCCAAGGGCCCCGATGCGGTCGCTACCTCTGCAACCCCTATTGCTACGCCCCTGGTGGGAGAGTTTTTGTGCAAAATGGTTGGGATGGATAGATTTTATGAATTCAGATAAATTTAAAGGGATTAGAGCCGGGACAAGGTCCTCCAGCACCCAAGGCTGAGACACCAAAGTGCACCCTTCTATCCCTCCCACCCACCCCAGCCGTCACACACTGATTGCAACACCCCCAACACCTTAATCTCTAGTTATCTGACTTCCAACCACTGCCATGTATCCCCTTTTCTTATTTCATTCTGCTTCAGACACAATAGGGGAATGACAGCTGAGCGAGTTGTGCTCCCCTCCTACACTGCCCCCTGAGGCTGGAGCCTCTCTCGCCTCTGCCTCGGCCCGGCTCTGAAAGGGATTTTAGGCAGTCATTGTTGATGTTTTTGGGATGGGAATTTTTGTATTTTGTTATTTTTTTGTGTATTTATTTGATCTGTTGTTTGTTTATATATTTATCAATAAAATGTAATTATATGAATAACAGTATTGAGCACAGGAGGAGGCCGGGCAACTCGGAATGGGAACCCCTCTGCACCTGGGCCACATAACTGCTGCTATGCCTATTGGATAGTTTACAATAGATAAGTATAGTAAGATGCAGTGTAATTCAGACCACATATTATTTGCCTGTATATGATTGGATGTTGGTCTATTTCACACAGTGGCATAGCTAAAGAGCTATGGGCTCCGGTGCCAGGTTTACATTGGGCCTCCCCCCCCTCCTCCCCAAGCGCTCTATACATAACAATTGATACGGCACATCAAAACCTGCAAAGGACAACCACAGTGTCAGAAGTGCAAGGAGGGGATGGGGAACAGTTTGTTAATGGTTACTACTAATAAAAGCACCTATAGAAGTGATTATTACCAACATAGGACCAGTAGAGAGCTAATACTGTGGTTGAGACTGGCCCAAGGGCCCGATGCGGTCGCCACCTCTGCACCCCCGATTGCTGCACCACTGATTCCATAGCACATCACTACAACATGTTGTCAGAGGTCCCTGCTCTAAACCAGCCCCCATGTTTACACATCCCAACATTCACACATGGTGCTTGAGATCAGCAGTCAGCATGTAACCTACAGAGCTATCCCCCACTCCCACTCACACACGACTAACGCTCCAGTATAAAGCGAAATATGTAAAACTCTTATATCAAAATATAACTTACTGTACACCGTCAAAGCATTAAAAGCAGCTATGCTGGCCAAGATCCAGATCACAGAGCGCTCCATCGGAGAGCAGCACGATCTCAGTGCAGCAAGTTGAGTGGATTGTAAGGAAAGAGTTTATGAGGCTCTCACACTTTCTGCAAACTTTGTCAAAACAATAGAGGGAAGGAAACGGACTGGTAGAAGATACCCCGGCCTGTTATTCCTGAGAGAGATCAGAATGATTCAGTGCTGGACGGTACAGAGGAAAGATGAAGATGTCCAAGCTAGTGCTGTCAGGCCATGGAAGGGATTGACGTGCAGACTGCACAGGAACTGGGAGAAGATGCTATAGAAAGTGAAATCAGTGTGCTCTTACACTGAATATCTCTGGCAACGGCCCAGCATAAGCGAAACCACCAAACTGATGATGTTCTGGAGACATTTACAGTAACTGTATTATAAACACGTTGGTTTTAATACACTAAGTGAAGAGCTGAAATTTTGCATATTCCAATTACGAGGCGAAATTATAATAGTCAAAAAACTCATAATTAAGTTTGTGCTAATTCATAATACAACATTGTAATTTCATGTTAACTCATTATTTCCTGTGCCATTTTTTGTTTACTTATAATTTCGTAATTTTGCATAATTTATAACAATTACGCAAAAATTAATTGTAACCAATCTTAATTATGGGAAAATTGGCAATAATTGCGCAAAATTTTACACGTAGGTACAGATTAGATATTAAAAACGTAATCGTAATTGCTAAAATGATGGTAAATATGAAACTATGCATAAACTCATAATTATGCAACATGTTTCATAATTTTACTCAATTGCAATTTTGTTATTACAATCGTAATTACAAAAATTATGCTAAAGTGAAAGTATTGCGACCATCACTAATTACTGCATGCAGGGAACAGCTGATTTTATTAAACTTGTAGTCACATGTCAATTCACTAAGGGGTTGATTCACTAAGTTAAATAGCGCGAGTAACCTCCTGTTACTTGCCCTATTTAATCAGCGAGCCTTAATTGTCATTGCTTGCATGCTACGCACGCAAGTGGCAGCGTAGGATGTGTAATCAGGCCAGGGGAGTGGGCTTTCAGCGCACGCTATGCTGTGGGTAGTGCAGCATAGCGAGCGCTATTAACTTACACTTGCTCCCGCAAATAACGAGCGCTCAACTGGTCCTGCTCTGAGCCCTGGCATGTCCTATCACTTTAACCACTTAACGACCACGGTCAGCCGATCGGCGGACCTAGGTGTTAAGTGGTTTTACATGGAAACGGCCGCTCGTTCGAGGAAGGGCTACGCCCGAAACGTTGTGTGCCTTGTCTGCTCTGATTTCTTCAATACAGTGATTGAACAGCTTTCTGAGTGCGGTCTCTGTGTGTGTTTCTCAGTTCACGAAGGGTGTCTCCGTGAACTGCCTGTGAGCCTCCGATCGCGGCTCGCAGGCGAAATGTAAACACGCGGGGAAGAAATCCCCGCTGTTTACATTATATGGCGCTGCTGCGCAGCGGCGCCGTAAAGCAGATCGGCAATCCCCGGCCTCTGATTGGCCGGGGATCGCCGGCATCTGATAGGCTGAAGCCTATCAGAGGTGGCGCAGGACGCATCGCCGTCCTGTACCGCCCAGGGGACAGAGCAGAGGGAGGTAAAGAGAGGGAGGCCCGATATCGCTGCGGAGGGGGGCTTTGAGAAGCCCCCCCCCTGCTAACCACAAATAGCCGGCGGTGATCAGACCCCCCTGGCAGGACATCCCCCTAGTGGGGAAAAAAGGGGGGAAGTCTGGTGACTGCGGCTGCCACACGATCTGTGCTGTGGAGAGCCCACGCACCACAGATCTGAAGAAACAAGCCCGGTCCATAAGAGGTTAAAGTAGTGATCCCGGAGCTTTTTGATTGGCCCAGTTGGCCAATTGGACTTATGTCTCTGATCGTAATGTTTTATTTCCTAGCTGTACTACACATACATATCATTATATCATATTTTTTTTCGCTTCAGTGTCTTTAAAGAGAGACTAAAGCCAAATCTCACTAATATTATAAATGCAAAAGTTTGGATGTTTGTTAATTATGCAACAATGGCTGAATGGATTTGAATGAAATTTGGCACACACATAGTACAATACCTGGAATAACATATAGGATACTTTTTTATCCCCATAACCAAATACAAATTTCACTGGGAAAATGTAAACTGCAGCCATTCTAACACTATTAATGGCAGGGTTCTCAAACTTTGCACAGTTGGTCACTGGGTGACTGGGATTAATATTCAGAAAAGTGGGTGGAGCCTACAAAAGCCAATCAAAATTCACCTATTGATTTTCAAGGGGAATATTTAATTGCTGCCATTCTTGCACTGTTAAAGCTAATGGAAATCCATAATTAAGTAAAAAAAAAGTCAGATACTCACCTAACGAGAGGGAAGGCTCGGGTCCTAATGATCCTTCCCTCTCTTCTCCCGGTGCCCTTGGTGCTGCGCTGACTCCCCCGTTCAAATCCCCCGCCGCGGGCATTTCGGAAGTCTTCGGGAGCCGAGTCCTCCCAAAGACAGGCGGCTCCATACTGCGCACGTGCAAGTGCGTCATAGAGGGTGCGTAATGCAGAGCGGCCCGTCTTCGGGAGCACTCAGGCTCCCGAAGCATTTCCGAAGCCTCCCTTCAGCGGGGAAACAGCGGTATTTGACCAAAACAGTCGAATACCGCTACGGGGGAGCCAGCGCAACAGCGGGGACCGGGAGAGGAGAGGGAATGCTCTATAGGACCCAGAGCCTCCCTCTCCTTAGGTGAGTATCTGAC
The DNA here is from genome assembly GCF_040937935.1 of Hyperolius riggenbachi. Classification (NCBI taxonomy): domain Eukaryota; kingdom Metazoa; phylum Chordata; class Amphibia; order Anura; family Hyperoliidae; genus Hyperolius; species Hyperolius riggenbachi. The sequence continues at coordinate 75,103,559 of NC_090648.1, forward strand.
TTTTTTTATTAAATGTTGTGTTCCCAATTACTTTAATGGCAAAAGCCTCAAACCTGGTACAGTTGGTCATTGAGTGACTGGGGTTCAAATTCAGAAAAGTGGGTGGAGCCACAGACAGATTTGTTTTGTTTCAATGCAAATTATTGATGCCAAAGACTGCAAAGCTCACAAACTAGGTCATTGAGTAATTGAGTAATTGTGTGTTAGGCTTAGAAAAAAGTGGGAGGAACCAACACCAGCCAAATACATACCCAGGCAACGCCGGGCCATCAGCTAGTTTAAAATAAAAAAAACAGATACTTACCTAAGGAGCGGGAAGGCTCTGGGTTCTATTAAACCTTCACATTCTCCTCCCGGTCCCCGCGTTCCCCCGCAGGCCATTCGGTCATGGACTGCTCTCTTCCGGTTTGGGGAGACTTCGGCATTCCTCAGAAGCACTCAGCCTTCCAAAAACGAGCTGCTCCGTACTGCTCACGTGCGAGCTTCCTCTCAGTACAGAGCCGCCTGTCTTCGGAAGCCCAAGTGCTTCCAAAGACTAAACCGTGAAGCTTGTGGGGGAACAAGGAGACTGGGAGGAGACTGGGAAGGCTCTATAGAACCTAGAGCCTTCCCTCTCCTTAGGTATCTGTTTATTTGTTATTTAATTGGCTTCACATTCACTTTAAAGGGAATCTGAGCTGAAAAGCTGAAGATTTATACATACCTTCTTCCAGCCCCATCCGCTTTGATCCCTCCAGTAGCCACTGGAGAGATACGCAAACAGTGCACTTCTCTTACGTCAGACTGGCCGACTGATGTAAGTGACGGGACCTGGTTCCCCGAAGCTGCGGGCAGCGGAGGATGGCGGCGTGGGAGCAATCCAAGCGGATGGGGCTGGAGGAAGCCCCAGGTATGTATAAATCTTTTTACTATTTTCAGCTCTGGTCTGGTACACTTTAAGCACAGCAGAACCTTTTTAGGCCAGATTCTTAGGCTTTTAGCCTAAGAATCTGCCCTTCACCACTGTGAGTACTGCCGGCGATTTGTTCTGGCTGGTTGAGAGTGACTTCTGATTGGTTGTGTTCCAGATAACTACTGTAATAATATTTTTATAGGGGACACAATTCTGTGTTATTTAGCATATGTTCTGTAATAAATATGTGTCCTTTAAGTCAGTGATTATAGAGATAGGCCTCAATTCACTAAGCTTATCTCCTGTCTTTAATAACTCTTCTACAGTTGTTACCATGGTGATAAGGCATGTAGTATTCAGTAAACATTTTACCTCAGGCAAACCTAAAGTTAACTCTTCTGTCTTTAAGTTAACTCTTCAATCCTTAAAATAACTCCAGAGTTAAAGACAGGCTGTTTATTCACTGCATGTGAAAATAACTACAGAGGAGGTAAATTAACTACAGAGGAGGTAAAATAACTACAGAGGAGGTAACTTAACTACAGAGGAGGCAACTTAAGGAATGAAAAGATAAGATAACTCTCTCTTATGTGGAGGTAAGTTTTCTCTTGCCTTATTATCTCCAGCATGATCTTAGTGAATTGAGGCCATAGAGAGTAATAGTGGCTGTGTATCATGGTACACACAGGATTGAGCAGTGAGCAATGTGTACAGGAACAGCCAGGAATTTCATACCTTGCAGCAGAAATATATAATGCATAGTTGTTTCCTTGTATAAATCTTCAGAGATCCCAAGCAGGGCAGGCATGGAATACTTGGCAGAGGTTTGTTATTTTCCCAGCATTCTTTGTTATGTTTCCAGCGTGGTTTACTCAATTCTCGAACATCTCCCCCTCATGAAGCTCAGCTGAGCTCTCATTACTCTTAAAGATGTCATATTTTTCCGACCCTCAAGGCCATCCTGTACTCATTACAATTAAAGCAGCAGGGGCAGCCATACTATTCCTGGAAAAAAAAACCTCATATATAAGTAGTAGTAGTATATAAATACTTATTCTAGTCAGGGGGCGTTGCTAGGATCCTAAGAGATCGGGGCACTTTTGGGCACTCCAGCCAAAACAAAATAGGTGTGGCCACACAACCGAATGTGGATGTGGTCGTGGGTGGAGCCAAATGTACACAAACTTGGGAAACAGCGGTCTAAGTAGGCCTGCCCAGCAAAATGTTGGATGAAGCCCCCTCTCCATTAATAAAGCAAATGCGTTATATGACATAAATAGTTAGTGTCACTTAAACATAACTAGACAGAGTTACCTGGTTTCTCTGCTGTCTAGTCTGGCTTTCTCTGGGGTGGGCTGGCCAGCCACCAGGTTATCTGGCAGTTCCCCCATAGCAATCCCTGACCTTCTAGTGGACCCCCTCCCATGCTCCCACGGGCCTCCCATTGGGGCAGCACAACTCCAACCTCCCACAGAGAAGAACCACAGCTTCCTGCATACCCTCATAAAGGCATCACAGCACCCAGTATGCCCACATAGAGTTACCACAGCACTCAGCACACACCACAACTGACTGCCTCTGAGACATCCGGGGCACTCCAGAATAGATCCGGGGCATGTGCTACTGATCATTGGGGCTAGCAACGCCCCTGGTTTTAGTTACATAGCATATGTATTGTACTGTTCATGTTTTAATTTCAGTGAATTTTATATAGTAAATAAAGAGATAACTGTTTTAGGAATTTTGCATCTTTGGTGCTTTTGAATGAAGCCAATTCTGATGTAATTTCCTTCCATTTTTTCTTCTAGAAACTGCACTGTTATATCTAGCTTGCTTTGTAAACAAATGTGAGTACAGCACAGATAATAATTCTGCAGCTTCTCCCTTCTCAGCCTCATGCCACGCTGAACTGCCCACAGCCAATCAGTGAGGAGCAATAATGTGGGAGGAGAGATAACAAGTTTCCTTCTCCTCGGTGATGTACCAATTAGAGCCAGGCTGACTGAGATTAGATTTATTACAACAGAAACATTTATGATTATACTGGAATGCTTGCAATGTAGGGTCAGGATGTAGACTACATAATAAATACAGAGAAGTGGGTAAATGGAATTTGACTTTATGGCTGACAATCCCGGTTTAATTAAAGGAATATTGCAGAGCGAGAACATGGAAGTCACCATCCTTAGTTTGTATAAAAAAATCTTGATTTCCTGAACAATATTTTAAAGAATATGTGAGAAAAAAAATATTTGTGGGAGCACAAAAATGTCTGTATAAAGGGCTCTGATTGGGATCTTAAGACATTAATGGCTCCCTTATTATTACTGACTTGGTAATCAGGGGTGCCTGTTGCTGAGTTCAGAGATAAGGCCAGGTCCATACTGGCCCATGACCCCCACCATAGCCGGGGGCACCATTCTGTACTCACAAGCAGAGCAGTAGCAGTGATGTGTCATACTTTACCTGCTTCCGACAGCAGGACAGGTCCTCCTCACGCCTTTGTTCACACTGGAGCTGCACAGTGATAGGCTGTAAAGCATGGAGCTGTACTGAAGAGAGGAATGAAGAGGACCTGTCCTGCTGCTGGAAGCAGGGGCGTAGGAATAGACCCTGCAGCCCCTGCAGTTGCAGGGGGGCCCCTAGCAAGTCAGGGGCCCGGAGGAGGAAAGGCTGTCACCACCGGCGTACCTACCGGGGATGCGACTCTCTCAGCCGCAGGGGGGCCCTGCCGCCCGGGGCTGCTCTGGGGCCCGCTCACTGTGCGTGGGGGGAGCGCTGCTCTGGACCCCCCAGCAAGGTGCTCAACTGGCCGCAGCGTCTAATAGACGCTGCGCCAGTTCATTCCCCGCAGCCCCGCTCCAGTAGCCTGCATAGTCTCCGGCAGGCAGAGCAGGGCTACGGCAAGATGGCCGTCGAAGAAGCCCTACACTGGAGACTATTTGTGTCTCTAGTACAGGGCTTCGGCAGCCATCTTGCCGTAGCCCTGCACTCTGCCTGTCAGCGCGGGAGATGTGCTGCAGGAGGACTCGGGGAGCTGCGAGCAAGATGCCGGGAGAGGAGAAGACTTCTGTCAGGTAAGTGAATTGTTTTTTTTTTCACAGGTGCATTTTTTTTTCTAGTGTCTGCTGCCTACATTGTGATTTTCAGGTGTCTGCTGCCCACATTACAATTTTCTGGTCACTGCTGCCCATATTGTGATTTTCAGGTGTCTGCTGCACACATTACGATTTTCTGGTGTCTGCTGCCCACATTACGATTTTCTGGTGTCTGCTGCCCACATTACGATTTTCTGGTGTCTGCTGCCCACATTGCGATTTTCAGGTGTCTGCTGCTCACATTGTGATTTTCTGGTCACTGCTGCCCACATTACGATTTTCTGGTGTCTGCTGCCCACATTACGATTTTCTGGTGTCTGCTGCCCACATTGCGATTTTCAGGTGTCTGCTGCCCACATTATGATTTTCTGGTGTCTGCTGCCCACATTACGATTTTCTGGTCACTGCTGCCCACATTGCGATTTTCAGGTGTCTGCTGCCCACATTACGATTTTCAGGTGTCTGCTGCCCACATTACGATTTTCAGGTGTCTGCTGCCCAGTGCCCACATTATGATTTTCTGGTGTCTGCTGCCCACATTACGATTTTCTGGTCACTGCTGCCCACATTGCGATTTTCTGGTCACTGCTGCCCACATTGCGATTTTCTGGTCACTGCTGCCCACATTGCGATTTTCTGGTGTCTGCTGCCCACATTGCGATTTTCTGGTGTCTGCTGCCCACATTGCGATTTTCAGGTGTCTGCTGCCCACATTGCGATTTTCAGGTGTCTGCTGCCCACATTACGATTTTCAGGTGTCTGCTGCCCACATTACGATTTTCAGGTGTCTGCTGCCCACATTACGATTTTCAGGTGTCTGCTGCCCACATTATGATTTTCTGGTGTCTGCTGCCCACATTGCGATTTTCTGGTGTCTGCTGCCCACATTACGATTTTCAGGTGTCTGCTGCCCACATTGCGATTTTCAGGTGTCTGCTGCCCACATTACGATTTTCTGGTCACTGCTGCCCACATTGCGATTTTCTGGTCACTGCTGCCCACATTGCGATTTTCAGGTGTCTGCTGCCCTCATTACGATTTTCAGGTGTCTGCTGCCCACATTACGATTTTCAGGTGTCTGCTGCCCACATTACGATTTTCAGGTGTCTGCTGCCCACATTGCGATTTTCAGGTGTCTGCTGCCCACATTGCGATTTTCTGGTGTATGCTGCCCACATTAGGATTTTCTGGTGACTGCTGCCCACATTGCGATTTTCTGGTGACTGCTGCCCACATTGCGATTTTCTGGTGACTGCTGCCCACATTGCGATTTTCTGGTGACTGCTGCCCACATAAGGATTTTCTGGTGACTGCTGCCCACATAAGGATTTTCTGGTGACTGCTGCCCACATTAGGATTTTCTGGTGACTGCTGCCCACATTACGATATTCTGGTGACTGCTGCCCACATTAGGATTTTCTGGTGACTGATGCCCACATTGCAATTTTCTGGTTACTGCTGCCCACATTGCGATTTTCTGGCCCACATTACGATTTTCTGGTGAACACTGCCCACGTTACGATTGTCTGGTGAATGCTGTCCACGTTACGATTTTCTGGTGAACGCTGCCCACATTACGATTTTCTGGCCCACATTACGATTTTCTGGTGAACACTGCCCAAGTTACGATTGTCTGGTGAATGCTGTCCATGTTACGATTGTCTGGTGAATGCTGCCCACGTTACAATTTTCTGGTGACTGCTGCTCACGTTACTATTTTCTGGTGACTGGTGCCCACATTACGATTTTCTGGTGAACTCTGCCCACATTATGATTTTCTAAAGGCCCACATTACGATTTTCTGGTGAACTCTGCCCACATTACGATTTTCTGGCCCACATTACGATTGTCTGGTAAAATGCTGCCCACTTTACAATTAATTTACAGTAAAACGCTGCCCCATTACGATTATTTGGCACCTATGGGGGGGCCCCATCCAAATATTCGCAGGGGGGCCCAGTGATTTCTAGTTACGCCCCTGGCTGGAAGCATAAAAAGTATAACGCTCTTCTGCTGCAGCTGCTCTGCCTAATCGGGCAGTGTGTGTGTGTGTGTGTGAGTGGGGGGGAACTTGTGAAAGCTACCTAATAATGGAATTCTGGGGCGGTGGAGTTGGGGGGCTGCAGATTTTTTCTGGGGGCTTTGGCAAACTATAGTTACACTCCCTGGTTGCGAGCCCTGTAAAAACAGGTAATAGACGCTGCGCCAGTTCATTCCCCGCAGCCCCGCTCCAGTAGCCTGCATAGTCTCCGGCAGGCAGAGCAGGGCTACGGCAAGATGGCCGCCGAAGAAGCCCTACACTGGAGACTATTTGTGTCTCTAGTACAGGGCTTCGGCAGCCATCTTGCCGTAGCCCTGCACTCTGCCTGTCAGCGCGGGAGATGTGCTGCAGGAGGACTCGGGGAGCTGCGAGCCAGATGCCGGGAGAGGAGAAGACTTCTGTCAGGTAAGTGAATTGTTTTTTTTTTCACAGGTGCATTTTTTTTTCTAGTGTCTGCTGCCTACATTGTGATTTTCAGGTGTCTGCTGCCCACATTACGATTTTCTGGTCACTGCTGCCCATATTGTGATTTTCAGGTGTCTGCTGCACACATTACGATTTTCTGGTGTCTGCTGCCCACATTACGATTTTCTGGTGTCTGCTGCCCACATTACGATTTTCTGGTGTCTGCTGCCCACATTACGATTTTCTGGTGTCTGCTGCCCACATTGCGATTTTCAGGTGTCTGCTGCTCACATTGTGATTTTCTGGTCACTGCTGCCCACATTACGATTTTCTGGTGTCTGCTGCCCACATTACGATTTTCTGGTGTCTGCTGCCCACATTGCGATTTTCAGGTGTCTGCTGCCCACATTATGATTTTCTGGTGTCTGCTGCCCACATTACGATTTTCTGGTCACTGCTGCCCACATTGCGATTTTCAGGTGTCTGCTGCCCACATTACGATTTTCAGGTGTCTGCTGCCCACATTACGATTTTCAGGTGTCTGCTGCCCACATTATGATTTTCCGGTGTCTGCTGCCCACATTACGATTTTCTGGTCACTGCTGCCCACATTGCGATTTTCTGGTCACTGCTGCCCACATTGCGATTTTCTGGTCACTGCTGCCCACATTGCGATTTTCTGGTGTCTGCTGCCCACATTGCGATTTTCTGGTGTCTGCTGCCCACATTGCGATTTTCAGGTGTCTGCTGCCCACATTGCGATTTTCAGGTGTCTGCTGCCCACATTACGATTTTCAGGTGTCTGCTGCCCACATTACGATTTTCAGGTGTCTGCTGCCCACATTACGATTTTCAGGTGTCTGCTGCCCACATTACGATTTTCAGGTGTCTGCTGCCCACAATATGATTTTCTGGTGTCTGCTGCCCACATTGCGATTTTCTGGTGTCTGCTGCCCACATTACGATTTTCAGGTGTCTGCTGCCCACATTGCGATTTTCAGGTGTCTGCTGCCCACATTACGATTTTCTGGTCACTGCTGCCCACATTGCGATTTTCTGGTCACTGCTGCCCACATTGCGATTTTCAGGTGTCTGCTGCCCTCATTACGATTTTCAGGTGTCTGCTGCCCACATTACGATTTTCAGGTGTCTGCTGCCCACATTACGATTTTCAGGTGTCTGCTGCCCACATTGCGATTTTCAGGTGTCTGCTGCCCACATTGCGATTTTCTGGTGTATGCTGCCCACATTAGGATTTTCTGGTGACTGCTGCCCACATTGCAATTTTCTGGTGACTGCTGCCCACATTGCGATTTTCTGGTGACTGCTGCCCACATAAGGATTTTCTGGTGACTGCTGCCCACATAAGGATTTTCTGGTGACTGCTGCCCACATTACGATATTCTGGTGACTGCTGCCCACATTAGGATTTTCTGGTGACTGATGCCCACATTGCAATTTTCTGGTTACTGCTGCCCACATGGCGATTTTCTGGTGACTGCTGCCCACATTGCGATTTTCTGGCCCACATTACGATTTTCTGGTGAACACTGCCCACGTTACGATTGTCTGGTGAATGCTGTCCACGTTACGATTTTCTGGTGAACGCTGCCCACATTACGATTTTCTGGCCCACATTACGATTTTCTGGTGAACACTGCCCAAGTTACGATTGTCTGGTGAATGCTGTCCATGTTACGATTGTCTGGTGAATGCTGCCCACGTTACAATTTTCTGGTGACTGCTGCTCACGTTACTATTTTCTGGTGACTGGTGCCCACATTACGATTTTCTGGTGAACTCTGCCCACATTATGATTTTCTAAAGGCCCACATTACGATTTTCTGGTGAACTCTGCCCACATTACGATTTTCTGGCCCACATTACGATTGTCTGGTAAAATGCTGCCCACTTTACAATTAATTTACAGTGAAACGCTGCCCCATTACGATTATTTGGCACCTATGGGGGGGGCCCCATCCAAATATTCGCAGGGGGGCCCAGTGATTTCTAGTTACGCCCCTGGCTGGAAGCATAAAAAGTATAACACTCTTCTGCTGCAGCTGCTCTGCCTAATCGGGCAGTGTGTGTGTGTGTGTGTGTGAGTGGGGGGGAACTTGTGAAAGCTACCTAATAATGGACTTCTGGGGCGGTGGAGTTGGGGGGCTGCAGATTTTTTCTGGGGGCTTTGGCAAACTATAGTTACACTCCCTGGTTGCGAGCCCTGTAAAAACAGGTATGCAACACAACAAGGGGGGGGGGGGGGGGAGTCACACTGGGCCAGATTTATCAAGAGTGTCTGAGACAAAAAATTGGTAGTTTTTTATAAATCCGTGCAGAACTGTCCCAGTCATCTTAAGAAATCATCAGATAATGCAGATTCCTTCTAAAACCGTTGTATAATAGGATTAGCTAGGAAGGTCTCTCAGACAGTGCAGTGTGTGAGGGGAATTGCTGTTGCTGAGGTAACCAACACACCTGCTGTATTGATAGCAGCAGGCTCTGAGGAGGAATTCAGCAGGTGGGAGGGGCACATCACAAATCGTGTCTAGCCTGCACTCTGAAATCATATCTAGCCTGCAGTTCTACATCTGTAGAACTGCTATCAAGCACTTCTTAATCTGCGCCAGTTTAGGGATGAATTTGCACTTTTCTTAACTGTAGTGCAGCTCTAGAAATTCATGCTAAAATGCCACTATTACCTAGGATTTAAGAAGGTTCTTCTTTTCATGCAGAACTGTTCTCCCTTCTGGTTAGAACAGATTAAGAAGAAAAAACTGTTGGTAATGCATTGATAAATCTCCCCCATTGTGCATTGCGGGCATTGTGCGACACATTAAACATGCATGCTGTAGATTACCTTTTATTACTCACACTCTATGCAATCAGGCTATCCTCATGCCCTTCTTGAGCCATTATTCCATAACCCGAATATTCCCTTTACAAACTCCAGAATCAGGTGGGAGTCCTGGCAACAAGCTGGAATAAACAACCTGCGCCTGTGAGTGACCTAGTGCTAGAATACAAACTTCTCTCTTGGGATACGGTAAAATCTAAATTTAACTTATCTAACAAATATCTAATTTCTTTCATTTACAAATTAGGCAGGTATTTTATTATATATTATATAACAGCAACACTCCTTGACAATCCTACCTGGGAAATGTAAATGTTTAAATGTGTTCCTTGAAAACCAATATGGCCGAAAGCTTGATCTCGCGCATATACTGTATTCTATTCTTTGGTACGACTCACTAGTGGTGGGCAGAAATTATGCCTATGCATAATTACGTATGCAAAGAAAGAAAAGAGGGATCTGGAAAACACCGCACCACTCTAAAGGTCAAATGTTGCATCTTTATTTCATGCCACAAATATCAAATACAATAAAAACCATTAAAAACGTCATAGAGGGTGGCACACTAGTATATCAAATCTCAAAGAGTGGAAAAATATATATTCCGATAGTCCACTACAGATAGTAGCTCAAAGCGTTACAAATTACTACAAAGCAAGATGATAGGAGGCGCCCTAGGGGGTACTAGTCGAATAATTTGTCTACCAATCTAGATATATATCTACTTTTATATTGAAACATGAACAAATTCTGCCAATTCAACGTAGGATAATACGGAATGATCCTACCTTAGTGAGTAGTCACTCTCAGTAAATAGAATAAATTCTTTAATGGGGCACTCTAAAAGACAACGGGTTTCGCGGTACACACCGCTTCATCAGGTCGTGCATTGTGCATCAGTGGGTCAAGCAATAGGTTTGAGCACCTCTGTTGGACAGACCTGGCTTTGTGAGTATAAACAATCATCTTCTACACCAACCATATCACACGTGAGATAATACACGAGATTGGGCTCCCGTTGTCTTCCCGTCCTCCTTTTTTATTTTCCCAGCACACAAAAATTACTAAAATAAGCATGACTACAGGTAGCATGGCACAGAAAAACTCCACAATGTATTGCACTGTACTGTATGTCTATAAATATCAAATCACAAAACCCAGGAACAACTGTGATAATACAACTAGTGGTGCTCAAATACCCCTTTTCAAAATTCGAATAGTAAATTATTCGAGATCAGTCGAATATTCGAGTCGAATAATTTTTACTATTCGATTCGACCTCGGAATTCGAGCTCACTATTCGAGTCGGTATTCGAGCTCATTATTCGAGCTGACTATTCGAAATGGCCTTAAATAGCTTCCAACACTTGTTTTGAGGGTGAATGATGCAAGAAACCTCTTTTTTTCCAAGTAACAACAGCAAGTGATTATGTGGGGATGTTCCTTTAAAAAAAAAAAGTTGAAAAGAGAAGTTGTGTCCAGAAATTTGTTCAGTACTGTATATACTTCTTCTTCTTCCTCTTTATCTTCTATATCTTCTTCTTCTTCTTCTTCTTCTTCTATATCTTCTTCTTCTATATCTTCTTCTTCTATATCTTCTTCTATATCTTCTTCTTCTTTTATATTGTCTTCTTCTTCTTCTTCTTCATCTTCTTCATCATCATCTTCTTCTTCTTCATCTTCTTTTTCTTCATCTTCTTCATCTTCTTCTTCATCTTCTTCTTCATCTTCTTCATCTTCTTCTTCATCTTCTTCATCTTCTTCATCTTCTTCTTCTTCTTCTTCTTCTTCTTCTTCTTCTTCATCTTCTTCATCTGCATCTTCTTCATCTTCTTCTTCTTCTTCATCTTCTTCATCTTCTTCATCTTCTTCTTCTTCTTCTTCTTCTTCTTCATCTTCTTCATCATCATCTTCTTCTTCTTCATCTTCTTTTTCTTCATCTTCTTCATCTTCTTCTTCTTCATCTTCTTCTTCTTCTTCATCTTCTTCATCTTCTTCTTCATCTTCTTCTTCTTCTTCATCATCTTCTTCTTCTTCATCTTCTTCATCTTCTTCATCTTCATCTTCTTCATCTTCTTCGTCTTCTTCTTCTTCATCATCTTCATCTTCTTCTTCATCTTCTTCTTCTTCATCATCTTCATCTTCTTCTTCTTCATCTTCTTCTTCTTCATCTTCTTCTTCTTCATCTTCTTCATCTTCATCTTCTTCATCTTCTTCTTCTTCATCTTCTTCTTCTTCATCTTCATCTTCTTCTCCTTCTTCTTCTTCTTCTTCTTCATCTTCTTCTTCTTCTTCTTCTTCATCTTCTTCTTCTTCATCTTCTTCATCTTCTTCTATATCGTCTTCTTCTTCACTTATTTCTCTTTTCAAATTTTTTTTTTAAAGAAATGCAGCTATTTTTGAGCGTAACAAATAGCTGGTGGCGCACACATGTTGGAAGCGCCATTGTATGTGCTCCCTGGCAGTGGAAACACACAGACAGCAGGAGGTAAATTCAGCAGCAGGAGGAGGAGGATGAGTGTGTGGCAGCAGGCAGTCAATGAGGCAGGCAGCGTGACATAATAGCCCTGGTACCTGGCGGTGATACCAGGGCTGTAAATAAACACAGCAGGCAGGAGGTCCCAGACAGCGGTCGTGCAGCCCACATTGTGTCCAATACACAACTGGGACAACACAGTTTTCAACCCGGGCACCTCAGAAAAATTAAACCTTTTTTTTTTTAATGGTTTTTTGGTTTTGGTTTTACAACCAATTACACAGATATAGCTATTATTTGACGTAATAGCTGGTGGCAGAGTGGCAGCAGAAGGTAAATCTGTGTACCCTAGCGTTGGGAAACACAGACAGACAGACAGCAGCAGCAGCAGCAGGAGGAATGGAGGAGTAATGTGAGCAGCTATTGTTTGACGTAATAGCTGGTGGCAGAGTGGCAGCAGAAGCTAATTCTGTGTACCCTGGCAGTGGGAAACACAGACAGACAGCAGCATCAGCAGGAGGAATGGAGGAGTAGTGTGAGTGTGGCAGCAGGCAGGCAGCGTGACATAATAGCCCTGGTACCTAGCGGTGATACCAGGGCTGTAAATAAACACAGCAGGCAGGAGGTCCCAGACAGCGGTCGTGTAGCCCACATTGTGTCCAATACACAACTGGGACAACACAGTTTTCAACCCGGGCACCTCAGAAAAATTAAACCTTTTTTTTTTTTTTTTTATGGTTTTGTAGTTTTGGTTTTACAACCAATTACACAGACAGATATAGCTATTTTTTGACGTAATAGCTGGTGGCAGAGTGGCAGCAGAAGGTAAATCTGTGTACCCTGGCGTTGGGAAACACAGACAGACAGACAGACAGCAGCAGCAGCAGGAGGAATGGAGGAGTAATGTGAGCAGCTATTGTTTGACGTAATAGCTGGTGGCAGAGTGGCAGCAGAAGGTAAATCTGTGTACCCTGGCAGTGGGAAACACAGACAGACAGCAGCATCAGCAGGAGGAATGGAGGAGTAGTGTGAGTGTGGCAGCAGGCAGGCAGCGTGACATAATAGCCCTGGTACCTAGCGGTGATACCAGGCCGTAAATGAACACAACAGGAGGTCCCAGACAGCGGTCGTGCAGCCCACATTGTGTCCAATACACAACTGGGACAACACAGTTTTCAACCCGGGCACCTCAGAAAAATTAAACCTTTTTTTTTTTTATGGTTTTGTAGTTTTGGTTTTACAACCAATTACACAGACAGATATAGCTATTTTTTGACGTAATAGCTGGTGGCAGAGTGGCAGCAGAAGGTAAATCTGTGTACCCTGGCGTTGGGAAACACAGACAGACAGACAGCAGCAGCAGCAGCAGGAGGAATGGAGGAGTAATGTGAGCAGCTATTGTTTGACGTAATAGCTGGTGGCAGAGTGGCAGCAGAAGGTAAATCTGTGTACCCTGGCAGTGGGAAACACAGACAGACAGCAGCATCAGCAGGAGGAATGGAGGAGTAGTGTGAGTGTGGCAGCAGGCAGGCAGCGTGACATAATAGCCCTGGTACCTAGCGGTGATACCAGGCCGTAAATGAACACAACAGGAGGTCCCAGACAGTGGTCGTGCAGCCCACATTGTGTCCAATACACAACTGGGACAACACAGTTTTCAACCCGGGCACCTCAGAAAAATTAAACCTTTTTTTTTTTTTTTTATGGTTTTTTGGTTTTGTTTGTAAAACAAATTACACAGATATATAGCTATTGTTTGACGTAATAGCTGGTGGCAGAGTGGCAGCAGAAGGTAAATCTGTGTACCCTGGCAGTGGGAAACACAGACAGACAGCAGAAGGGCAGTACACTGCAGCCCACTGTAGGTGTAAAATGTGTGGCTGCAGGCGACGTAATAGTCAAAGTGAACCAGGCTGGCTTAGTGAGCAGGAGCCAGGAGGTGGTAAAGGGTGGTAAGGCACATTAACGATGGTTCTTAGCCAGTTCATGTCCCCCTCTCGCCGACAACAGGGGCCAGGAACTCGCCTTCCACCCACGCCTGGTTCATCTTGAGAAACGTCAGTCTGTCCACAGACTTGTGAGACAGACGTGAGCGTTTCTCGGTGACCACACCACCAGCTGCACTGAAGCAGCGCTCGGACAGCACTCTGGAAGGGGGGCAGGACAGCACTTCCAGGGCGTACTGCGCCAGCTCGCTCCAGATCTCCAGGCGCTTGACCCAATACTCCATGGGATCAACAGGGGCATCGCTGTCAAGCCCGCTGTAGGACCCCATGTAGTCAGCCACCATGCGGGTCAGGCGCTGGCTGTGACCGGTGGAGGATGCTGCTGCATGCACCTCCTCTCTAGTCACTGCTGCCGGAGCCTCTACAGTCCTGTAGAGCTCGTGGCTGAGAGACAGCAGGTCTGTGGGGCGCTTGCTGCTGGATGCAGGCACCTGCTGCTGCCTCTGTGCTGGCTGCTGGACAGTGGGGGTGGAAGGCTGGGGGAAGGCTTCCTCCAAGCGCTCAACAAGGGCCTGCTGCAAGCTCCTTATTTGTTGCGCTGGGTCTCCTCCTGCAGGCGGCAGGAACTGGCTCAACTTCCCCTTGAGGCGTGGGTCCAACATCATGCTGATCCAGATGTCCTCCCTCTGCTTCATCTGGATCACCCTGGGGTCTCTGCGCAGGCACGTCAGCATGTGCGCTGCCAATGGGAAGAGGCGGGCCACGTCTGCTGGCACATCGACGGCAGTGCTGCTGTCCTCATCCTCCTCCTCTGCCTCGTCAGCCTCATCCTCTCTCCACCCCCGCACCAACTTAGCTGCACTGTGCTGCTCCCCCTCATCAGCAGCAAGGTCAGGGACCTCCACCAAGTCCTCCTCCTCCTCCCCCTCAGAGGTGGACTGTGCAGCTGCTTGCCGCTCCTGCTGGTCCAAGGCTGCCGCTCCCTGTTCCAGCAAAGCATCGAGGGCCCTGTTCAGCAGACAAACCAGGGGCACCCACTCGCAGACCATAGCATGGTCCCTGCTCACCATGTTAGTGGCCTGCAGAAAGGGAGCCAGCACTATGCCTCCAGTCATCATCGGGGACGATGGACGGGATGTTGCTGGTCTTGTCCCTCCTCTGAGCGGCGGAAACAGTGGCCAGGGCAAGGTACTGGTTGACAGCGTGCTTCTGTTCAACCAGACGCTCCAACATCGCCAGGGTGGAGTTCCAGCGAGTCGGAACGTCAAGGATCAGCCGATGGCGTGGCAGATCCAGCTCCTTTTGCACGTCTTCCAGGCTCGCACAGGCTGCAGCCGAGCGCCGGAAGTGACGCACAACGTTCCTTGCCGTTTCCAGCAGTTCGCCCATCCCCTGGTAGGTGCGCAAGAACTTCTGCACCACCAGGTTCAGCACGTGGGCAAGACAGGGGATGTGGGTCAGGTTTCCCCTGTCTATTGCGGCAACCAGATTGGCCCCATTGTCGGCCACCACCTCTCCGACTCTGAGGCCTCTGGGGGTCAGCCAAATCCTCTCCTGCTCCTGGAGTTTGGCCAACACATGGGTTGCCGTCAGCTTGGTCTTCCCAAGGCTGACCAAGTGCAGCAGCGCTTGGCAGTGGCGGGCCTTCATGCTGCTGCTGAGGCGGGGGGTTTGGCCAGGTGTGCCGGAGGATGGCAGAGGATCGGAGGAACCTGCTGCAGTTCCCCTGACCCTGCGGGGTGGCACCACCCACTGTGTTGCTGCTGCTGCTGTGCCCGCGACTGCTCTCCCATCCTCACCCCCTTCCACCAAGCTGACCCAGTGGACAGTGAAGGACAGGTAGCGGCCTGTCCCGAAGCGGCTGCTCCAGGAGTCCATGGTGACGTGGACCCTTTCACCAACCGCGTGCTCCAGCCCTCGCTCCACATTGGCCATCACAAAGCGGTGCAGTGCAGGAATGGCCTTGCGGGAGAAAAAGTGTCTGCTGGGGAGCTGCCAGTCTGGGGCTGCGCAAGCAAGCAGCGCACGAATGTCGCTCCCCTCCTGCACGAGCATGTACGGCAGGAGTTGGGAGCACATGGCCCGTGCCAGCAAGCCGTTCAGCTGCCGCACGCGACGGCTGCTGGGAGGCAGAGCCCTAACCACCCCCTGGAAGGACTCGCTCAAAAGGCTCTGGCGTGGCCTTTTGCTGGCACGGGAATCAGCAGACACAGCGGAGGAGGCCACTGAGGACTGGCTGCCAGAACAGGCCTCAGTGTCGGCGGCAGGAGTTGCAGAGGGGGGAGGAGCAGTGCGTTTCCGCACTCCTGCTGGTGCTGCTGGAGGAGCAGGAGGGCGGGTGGCTGCTGTTGCTGCTGCTGCTGAAGGCTGTGCAGTGATGGGTGTGGTGCCACTGCCAGCACCAGATGCCTTCAGCCTCTGGAACTCCTGATGCTGGTGGAAATGTTTCGCAGCAAGGTGGTTGATGAGCGAGCTGGTGCAGAACTTTAAGGGGTCTGCACCTCTGCTCAACTTCCGCTGACAGTGGTTGCAAGTGGCGTACTTGCTGTACACTGTGGGCATGGTGAAAAAGCGCCAGATTGGTGACAGAAACATCCCCCTACGGCATGGAAGCGCTGCTGCCTGTCTCCCTGTGGTGGTTGGGGGGGGGGGGGCTTGGGGGGCTTGGATGCGGCTGGTGGTGGTACTGGCAGATGCTGCTGCTGCTGCTGCTGAGCCTGAGACACCAGCAGGCTGTGGGACCTGCCTACTGCTGCTGCCAATGCTTGCAATGATGCGCCTCCTTGCAAGGCCCACAAGAGCATCCTCCTCCTCCTCCTCAGAGCTGCTGAGGACGACATCCCCTGGAGGTGGTGGCACCCAGTCTCTGTCTGTCACCGGGTTATCAACATCCTCCCCCTCCTGAAACATGTCCTTCTGGGATGAGGACCCCTCAAACTCCTCTCCTGATGCATGGATGGGCTGCTTGACTGTCGCCACAGTCTTGCTGTCCAATCCCTCATCCCCCAAAGTGCCCATCAGCATCTCCTCCTCAAGATCGCCAACAACAGCAGACAATTTACTCATGATGCCTGGGGTCAAAAGACTGCTGAATGACAGGTCGGCGAGTGACGGTGAACTGGCCTCCTCCCCGTGGTGGTGGTGGTGAGGGTGGAGGCCTCAGATGCAGAGCTGATGGCGGGCTGCTCATCCTCCGTCATGAGTTGCACCACAGTGTCTGCATGCTTTTCCTCAATGGGACGTTTCCGACCCGGCTGGAGGAAAATCGGAGCAGGTGCTACACGCTGCTGCTGCTGTGTCTCTGCAGCGTGAGTTGCAGATGCTCCTGCTGGGCGGCGCCCAAGGCGTCCATGGCCAGTGGCTATGGGAGGAATGTTAGCCACTGACGCTGCTGCTGCTGCTGCGGAACTGTGCATGGTGGCGCGCCCGCGCCCGCGGCTTGCCACAATGCTGCTCCCTCTCCTCCTGATTCCCTTGCTGCCCTTCCCCTTGCCCAAACCGCGCTGGCTGCCACTTCCAGACATCTTCGATGTTTTGGGCGTATAGACAAAAGTTTTTTAAAAGGGCGGGTGAAAAGTGGGGTACTTTAATGGAGTGGGTTGGTGGGTGAGGTGACTGAGTGAGTGTCCCTAGTACAGTAAGTAAGTAAGTAGTAACAGTCAGTAAGTACAACTAACTAATTACAATAATCAATCAGTTATCAGAAGGAAATAGAGTGTGTGTAGTGTGTACACAGACAGTGAGTGCACACACGCAGGAGCTAGTAGCCTATGAACAGTGACTGAGTGTCCTAGACTCCTAGTACAGTTAAGCAGGCCATACACTGGCTCGATTCACGGCCGTTTCGACAGCTGATCCGATCCTGGGATCGGATCTGCTGCCAATCGCTTGCGCTAAACGCACCCGCCGATCCGATTCCCTCCCGAAATCGGATCGGACCGTCGATCGCGCCGTGCGGGAAATTACCCTCGATCGCCCGGCGGTAGGAGCGCGTCGCTTGCGGCGTACGATTCGGGCCCGATCCGAGCATGTATACATTACCTGAAGCTGGCTCCGGGGTCCTCTTCTCCTCGCTGCACCGCATTTCCGCATGTCCCAGTGTACGCTTATACTTCCTGTGTCACTCCGGTGACCAGGAAGTTGAAATAGAGGGCGCTCTATTTGAACTTCCTGGTCACGGAGTAACACAGGAAGCGCCGGGATGGAGCAAGAACAGCGGTGCGGTGCAGTGCGGAGAAGACGCCCGGGAGCCAGCCTCAGGTAATGTATACGGGGGGGGGGGACAGGCGGCAGGAGCAGCTGAACAGATTGTGATCGGTTTCAGGCTGAAATCGATTCACAATCTGTTTGCAGTAAAGGCAGCCATACGATCCCTATCTGATCAGATTCGATCAGATAGGGATCTGTCAGCTGGTCGATCTAATGGCACATCGACCAGTGTATGGCCACCTTAAGTAGTAACAGTAAGTACAACTAACTAATTACAATAATCAATCAGTTATCAGAAGGAAATAGAGTGTGTGTAGTGTGTACACAGACAGTGAGTGCACACACGCAGGAGCTAGTAGCCTATGAACAGTGACTGAGTGTCCTAGACTCCTAGTACAGTAAGTAGTAACAGTAAGTACAACTAACTAATTACAATAAGCAATCAGTTATCAGAAGGAAATAGAGTGTGTGTAGTGTGTGTACACAGACAGTGAGTGCACACACGCAGGAGCTAGTAGCCTATGAACAGTGACTGAGTGTCCTAGACTCCTAGTACAGTAAGAGTAAGTAGTAACAGTAAGTACAACTAACTAATTACAATAATCAATCAGTTATCAGAAGGAAATAGAGTGTGTGTAGTGTGTGTACACAGACAGTGAGTGCACACACGCAGGAGCTAGTAGCCTATGAACAGTGACTGAGTGTCCTAGACTCCTAGTACAGTAAGTAGTAACAGTAAGTACAACTAACTAATTACAATAAGCAATCAGTTATCAGAAGGAAATAGAGTGTGTGTAGTGTGTGTACACAGACAGTGAGTGCACACACGCAGGAGCTAGTAGCCTATGAACAGTGACTGAGTGTCCTAGACTCCTAGTACAGTAAGTAGTAACAGTAAGTACAACTAACTAATTACAATAATCAATCAGTTATCATAAGGAAATAGAGTGTGTGTAGTGTGTACACAGACAGTGAGTGCACACACGCAGGAGCTAGTAGCCTATGAACAGTGACTGAGTGTCCTAGACTCCTAGTACAGTAAGTAGTAACAGTAAGTACAACTAACTAATTACAATAATCAATCAGTTATCAGAAGGAAATAGAGTGTGTGTAGTGTGTACACAGACAGTGAGTGCACACACGCAGGAGCTAGTAGCCTATGAACAGTGACTGAGTGTCCTAGACTCCTAGTACAGTAAGTAGTAACAGTAAGTACAACTAACTAATTACAATAATCAATCAGTTATCAGAAGGAAATAGAGTGTGTGTAGTGTGTACACAGACAGTGAGTGCACACACGCAGGAGCTAGTAGCCTATGAACAGTGACTGAGTGTCCTAGACTCCTAGTACAGTAAGTAGTAACAGTGAGTACAACTAACTAATTACAATATATAATTACAATATTCAATCAGTTATCAGAACTTGGAAATAGAGTGTATGTAGTGTGTACACAGACAGTGAGTGCACACACGCAGGAGCAGCTAGTAGCCTATGAACAGTGACAGTGAGTGTCCTAGTACAGTTACAGTATATAACTACAATACTAATACAATCAGTAGTAAAGGACATCAGAAATACTGGTATAGAATAGAGAGAAATAAACAGAGGACAGGAGGACAGCTGCCCACACAGGCAGGCCCTGAGGCCTAAAGCTGTAAGCCTGCAGCAGCTGGCCTGTCTCTATGTAACACAAAAGCTACTAACTAAAATACAATGTCTAACTAACTAACAACAATATAGGTGTGTATAGGAGGTGTATGTGAGCAAAAACGCTAGGTAAATGACCACAATAAAGCTCTTGCTAAGCCAAAGCACAAAGGAGCAACTCTCTCTCCATGCAAGTCTCAGGCAAGGACGGAGAAACGTAACATGGCGGCCGCTATTTATAGGGTAGGGGCTGGCCAGGGTCCCCCTCTGTGATTGGCTGCCGTCAGAGGGCCTGGGAGCCCTCTGATTGGCTCTAAGGACATCAATCTGGGCTATGACGCTATTCGAGCTCGGTACCGAGCTCGAATAGCGCCGTTTGCTCGAATAGCTCGAATAGTGAATGGGCTATTCGAGTGTACGCGAATAGCCCATTCGAATAGCTACAGCTATTCGGAGCTCGAATACCGAGCTCGAATAGCTGGAAAAGAGCTCGAATATTCGAGCTACTCGAATATTCGAGCTCTGCTGAGCACCACTGAATACAACACATGTGCATTAATCCCCAAAGGGCAAATGAAGAAAATATGCAGTGATGAACCTGTGCAGAGAAGTGGGCATAAAGAATCACTGCCAAGTTAGAAGTGTATAGAGACACGTGGAATGATAAGGGAACAGTGGCGATGTCCCTAAAGAAATGTGCAAAGGAGGTAGTAAGAGGATGAGTCAGAAGTGATGACAGTGAAGAACCAGTGTGATGAGAAAGAAATGGCAAGCGCTGCCTGAGAGGATGGTAGGAGGAAAACGAGTGGAGGCTGAGTGAGCAGGGGAGAGCTTACCAACTGTGAGGACACTTGGGCCCATAAGCAATTCACTTTTTCACCTGAGTTTTCTTCTAGGTGATAATTTTAAACTTGTCAATAAAATGCATTTTAAAGGGACTCCGAGCAGTGCAGAAACTATGGAAAGATGCATATCATTTTAAAGCTCTCGTTCTCCTCTTTCCAATGATATATAAACCGCCGCCCTCCGCCTTTTAGTTTTCGCTATTTTCGCGATTGAAATTGCAGCGGCCGCGATTTCAATCGCGAAAATAGAGAAAACTAAAAGGTGAAGGCCGTCGATTTAGGAGTTGCCAGAAAGAGGAGAAAGAGAGCTTTAAAATGATATCCAACTTTCCATAATTACTTGTATTACACAGGGCGACTTTTCTGCTGAATGGAGCTGCTGACACTGGGGAAAGTGTCGCCCTGTGTAATACAAGTAATTATGGAAAGTTGGATATCATTTTAAAGCTCTCTTTCTCCTCTTTCTGGTGACACCTAAATCGTCGCCCTACGCCTTTTAGTTTTCTCTATTTTTGCGATTGAAATCACGGCCAGGGCAATTTCAATCGCGAAAATATCGAAAACTAAAAGGTGTAGGGCGGCGGTTTATATATCATTGGAAAGAGGAGAAAGAGAGCTTTAAAATGATATGCATCTTTCCATAGTTTCTGCACTGCTCGGAGTCCCTTTAAGCCACCAGAAAGCAAGAACATACTGAAAATAAATTTGATAGTACTTTTTTACCTACTTTTTGGTACTTTTTAAATTGAAAAGTGCTGGAAAGTTATTTTAAATCGAAGATGAAAAATTATCTCCTAGGAGAAAACTCAGGTGAAAAAGTGAATTGCATATGGCCGTTGGAGAAGAGCGGACCACCCGACGCCGGCGTAATTACAGGCATAATTATGGTTCACAAATGTAGTATGCTGTATGTAATGTAATCAAATTCCGCAATGCGTATTTGTAAAAAATTACTCATAATTTTGTGTAATCGTAATTGATCCATTACGAGCACCGCTGCGACACCCGCCAGGCTCTCAAGATTAACCACTACCCCTGATGTAGATTGGATGTATATTTTTCTCAGGATGACCAAAGCCTTTAAAATGGGATTGTCAGCAATGAAATCAAATTCCATTTACCCACTGCTCTGTGTTTATTATGTAGTCTACATCTTGATCCTGCATTGCAAGCATTCCAATATAATCATAAATGTTTCTGCTGTAATAAATTTTATCTCAGTCAGCTTGGCTCTATTCTGTTACATTGCTAGAGACAGGAAAACTTGTGTTCTTCCCTCCCACATTCCTGCTCCTCACTGTCTGATTGGCTGAGGGTAGTTCAGTGTGACAGGAGGCCGAGGAGAGAAATACACCGCACCCCTCTGCAGAGGTTGCTGAAATACAATCTATGCTGTGCTCACATGTGTTTACAAAGCAAGCTAGATATGGCAGTGCAGTTTTTAGTAGAGAGCTCAGTGGGGAGGAGGGCTGCCAATGCATACACCATTTCAGACAGGAGAAAAAAAGAGTAAGGGAGGAAAATACAGCAGGAT
Source organism: Hyperolius riggenbachi (assembly GCF_040937935.1). Classification (NCBI taxonomy): domain Eukaryota; kingdom Metazoa; phylum Chordata; class Amphibia; order Anura; family Hyperoliidae; genus Hyperolius; species Hyperolius riggenbachi. The sequence goes on from NC_090648.1 coordinate 75,125,510, forward strand.
TGACTTCAGTTAGAGGCAGCAAAGGTGGAAAATGTCTGGAACCGGTTTCTCTTTATTTACAATCTAAAATTCACTGAAATCAAAATGTGGACAGTATAATAAATATGTTATATAAGTAAAACAAATATTTTTCTACTTATATTGAATATGTTTTTTTCCCTGAGATAGTATTGCTGTCCCTGCTGCTTTAAAGAGGAACCATCGCGAAAATTTTAAAATTTAAAACACATACAAATAAGAAGTATGTTTCTCCCAGAGTAACATGAGCCATAAATTACTTTTCTCCTATGTTGCTGTCACTTACAGTAAGTAGTAGAAATATGACATTACCAACAGATTTTGGGCTAGTCCATCTCTTTATAGGGGATTCTCAGCATGGCCTGTATTCTTTATAAAGACATTCCCTGAAAATGATTAATACAAAGATGCTGGCCAGCCTCCCTGCTCGCTGCACACTATTTTGGCAGTTGGACGGAGCAACTGCCAAATCACTAAGGGCCCTTTTACACTTAATCAGTTGCTCTCAGTTAAAATGGAAAGAAAACTGATTTTCAAAGTAATGCCCATGTTTTCCTATGGCACCTTTCACACTTAATGCGTTTTAACTGAAATCTTCTTCCCAATGCACTGCTATGGAAAAAACTTGTACCAACGCGCACTAACGCCTACTAACGCATACCAACTGATTAAGTATAAACGGGGCCTAAGTGCTTTTAAACATAAAGAAAACCCTGAGAACCCCCCTATGAGAAGATGGGTTAGTCCAAAAATAGTTGGTAATGTCTGATTTCTACTACCTACTGTAAGTGACAGCAACATAAGAGAAAAGTCATTTATGGCTCATTTTGCTCTGGGAGAAATGTATTTCTTATTTGTGTGTGTTTTAAATTTTAAGATTTTCACAACCGTTTCTCTTGAAGGAGAAAAGCTAAACAAAATTTTTATGGTACAGAACTCCTAAATCATTAATTAGAATAGAAAATAATAGAAGAATAGAATAGAGATCTTTATTGTCATTGTAACAACCAAAATTACACAACGAAACAAAAAAAAATACTATAGCCCTAAACAAAAAAAGCAAAGAAAGAGAATAAAACAAGGCTTTTCGTTCCTACATACATGGCATTAAGGGGGGCTGGGAAAAAAGGGCGCAGGCAGCTAGTGGACAAAAAGGGCGCCGCCATTCACTCTCATAATAAATATCGTTTAATGGGCGCCGAACAGGAAAAAAGGCCGCCGGAGATAAATAACGTTTTACAAGCAGCGCCCGGAGATTTGTAATGTTTTATAACTGTGCTTGTGATGATTTACGTTTAGAAAATACACCCGTGACGAATAACGTTTATAAAAATACTAAACATATTTTGCGGACGTACAAAAAGGGCGTCGGGAAAAAAGGGTGCGGGGTGTAAACAATAATATTGTTTTGTATTTTGTGTACAAATAATATTTTACAAATCTATAAATCATTAAATAATGTGTATGAAATCGGCAATAGTGAAAACGTTAATCTTCTCTGTTTCAAAAGTGAAACTTTTAATTACGTTTCTTAAAAAACGATAATATATGTTTAATCATTATAATTGTATATTATTGTGATTAACCTTCATTTATCGTTTCTTCTTATAATAAAATCTGAAAATATTGTTTATAACAATGAATTAAATATGACTACGTTTGTAATAAGTGCTGTAAAACATTAGTAAGTATTACTAACATTTTACTAAAACTATACCTAACCCTACTCTCACACCACTAGGGGAGTCTTAGGTTTAGGCACCACCAGGGGGGACATAGGTTTAGGCACCACCAGGGGGTCTTAGGTTTAGGCACCACCAGGGGGGTCTTAGGTTTAGGCACCACCAGGGGGGTCTTAGGTTTATGCACCATTAGGGGAGTCTTAGGTTTAGGCACCACCAGGGGGGACATAGGTTTAGGCACCACCAGGGGGGTCTTAGGTTTAGGCACCACCAGGGGGGGGGGTCTTAGGTTTAGGCACCACCAGGGGGGGTCTTAGGTTTAGGCACCACCAGGGGGGTCTTAGGTTTAGGCACCACCAGGGGGGTCTTAGGTTTATGCACCACCAGGGGGGTCTTAGGTTTAGGCACCACCAGGGGGGTCTTAGGTTTAGGCACCACCAGGAGAGTCTTAGGCTTAGGCACCACCAGGGGGTCTAGTGGTTAGGAATAGGTACAGGCAGGGTTCTGTGTGAGAGTAGGGTTAGGTATAGTTTTAGTAAAATTTTAGTAATACTTACTAATGTTTTACAGCACTTATTACGAACGTAGTTATATTTATATCATCGTTATAAACAATATTTTCAGATTTTATTATAAGAAGAAACGATAAATGAAGGTTAATCACAATAATGTACAATTATAACGATTAAACATATATTATCATTTTTTTTAACAAACGTAATTATAAGTTTCACTGTTGAAACAGAGAAGATTAACGTTTTAACTATTGCTGATTTCGTACACATTATTTCATGATTTATAGATTTGTAAAACATTATTTGTACACTAAATACAAAACAATATTATCGTTTAAACCCTGCGCCCTTTGTTCCCCGACCCCTTTTTTGTACGTACGCATTGCAGACACCTCTTATCAACATGACCACTGAGCAGAATTTAACACAGCAATGGCCAAAGGGTAAAAACAATTCCTTATTTACTCAACGTGACTCTACTTTGTTAGCATTTTAACCTACCTGATGCAGACACGGACCACTACTGTGGTCTTCTTTTGTAGTTCTGGTCTCGTGAAAAATGTGTTTTGAAGAAATATCTTTTACCTTGGGCACAAGATTGCCTTGATGGCAATATGTTGCCAAAATTCTTATTTGCTAAATAAGTGCCAAAATCTCTGTTCTGTGCATAAATTGATGCCTGGTGGCAAAACCCTGGAAAGGCCTCCTCCCAGGCACAAGTGCTTTTTTTTAAATAAAATGTGATGGCTGAGCCACATAGAATATACAGTATTTTCTTTCACTCTTCCGGCTCACCTTCATCACTTTAACTGAATCTGGGAAAGTTGCTAGATTTCCATAAACCCAATCCCGTTATTGAGAATGCACGCACGGGAACTGCGGTAGCGCGCATGTGCATGCACAGGGGCGTGAACTTACATGCGCGGGGGCGCTCGGCAGCATTTTAACTGCAGGATGTGAATTTCACCTCCTGGAATGCACAGCAGGGCCAATTAGGACATGAAATTTACATCCTGAAATCTAAAGAGGTTAAAGCGGAACCATAATAGCATATAGCAGAACGCAATAAATTATTCGGGATACCCACGTTAACGTTAAAATTCCTGGTTTCAGCATCAAAAATTCTTCCTATATATTAGTAGATATTGGAATGTAGCCTTGCCCTCCCACTGAGGCTTACTCTGGTCTGGGCTGTTTATTATGGGGAATTCTCCCCAGGACATTCTCGGAGAACAGAGATCTTTTCCACTGACTTTAGAATTCTCAGTAAATTAACGTTCCGCAGAGATCACCTAAAAGAACTAAAGAAGTTGATAAGTGGCCATCTTTTTAACCTTTAGGGCCCGTTCACATTTAGCGTTCGCTATTGCTTAGCGTGATTAGCACGGTAAAATCACTGTACACCTCCGTGATACAGAGTGATCGTGATCAGTGCTTTATTAAGCACTGTACCGTGATCGCTCCAGAAACTTGGCAAAAATGCTGCAGGTAACACGTTTTGCGATTGGCGCTAATCGCAAAAGGCCTGGCAGTGAGATCACTGTCATAGGTTAGCATAGCACTAGCGCTATAAAAAACGCTAGCACTTTGGCTATTAGCGGAAATCGCCCGCTAATCGCCCTAATGTGAATGGGCCCTTATAAATCTGGTGATCACAAAAATACTGTTATTTCAAAGAAAGAACATAGATTTTTTAGGCCAAAAGAGGAACCTCTAAATAGGACTCTAAATCAACCCCTCTAGTGTTTTATCATCACAGCGTTCCGATGCCAAAAATCCTGTACCAAAACCCTATTGCACCTGGAGATCTGTAACATGCAAAAGGGAATTTCTGCAGAATATCCCAGCTGGCACCACCTCCTGCTGAACGCTTAGAGAAACCGTTCATCAGAAAAATAGACATTCCTGAGAGGCGGAGCTACTGCTTTCTGTGCTTTTCCTAAAGGTGGCCACACACGATACAATAAAATGATCCGATTTCACAGCAATTCGATAAAAACGATCGGATCTCCTGAAAAGATCATAAGCTTTCTTTCATTCGACTGAAAAATCCGATCGGATTTCCCGTTTTCTTTTATTTTTATCGGTCCGGAAAGCCAGATATTTTTCTTCAATCTTTCTAAAGATTGCGTGGTGTGTGTTAGATTATCAATTTATTAATATACACACCCTAGCAATTTTCTCAGAGTTTCCAATCATTTTTATCATAATTGGGAAAAAATTGAACATAGGTGTGTGGTACATTGGTCATATTTTTGAAACGTTACAATCAGTCAGAACAATTGATTGCAATTCTTAAATTGAACAGATATTTAAAAAAATGTATGGTGTGTGGCTACCTTAAGACCACCTTGGTGGTGCCTAAGCCTAAGGCCCCCCTGGTGGTACCTACCCCCCCCCGGTGGTGCCTAATCCTAAAACCCTCCCTGGTGGTTCCTAACCCTAACACCCCTCTAGTGGTGTCTAATCCTAAGACCCCCCTGGTAGTCCCTAACCCTAAGACCTCCCCTGGTGTTGCCTAACCCTAGCACACCCCTTAGTAGAGCCTAACCCTAAACATACCCCCACCCACACACAAACACCCTTCCTTATGCCTAACCCTAACTGTTTCCCACTGCACCCTTATAAATGTAACATTTGTACATACAAATGATAAAGTATTTGATAACGTAAAATTTGTACATACAAAGAAATAATATTACAAAAACTATAACGTTGCAAGTTTCAAAACGATAACATATTTCAAAAACTTTAATGCTCCAATGTTAAAAATGATGTTTATCGGGTGTCCAAATTTCTGTTTTGGGTATGGTATTAACAATATTTGCCCAAATCATCCATTAGCCGTGGGCACCCAAATTTCCTGCTACTGAAAATATTGTCTTTATTGAACACCTGAATCAGTACAATATAAATTCATTTAAAATGGTGTGCGGAATAACACTGAAACCAAACCTACCAGGCACATTCCAGTGTCTGGAGTACATTGTCTTGTCACTTAACTGTCCCTCAGAGGGGCTCACAATCTAACCCCTACCATAGTCATATGCCCATATATGTATCGTGTAGTGTATGTATCATAGTCTAGCGCCAATATAGGAGGAAGCCAATTAACTTATCTGTATGTTTTTGGTAAGTAAGAGGAAACCTGAGTGCCTGGAGGAAACCCATGCAGACACGGGGAGAATATACAAACTCCATGCAGATAGTGCCCTGGCATGGCACCGTGAGGTGTGGTACTTTGATATATTGCCTCACCTCACAAAAATTAGCCCTGTAAGCTGTATAGATCAGCCCACCTTGGTTCTGTTAAGAGTCCAGTGTGGGAGATGGAGACCCGGCTCTGAGCATATAATGAGATATATTAGAGCAGTATATAGGAAAGTGCTAGTGCATATCTATCAATAAAGAGATTAGAGCAAATAAAGTGTATAACTAATGAAATAATATTGCATTAATACTCTCCCAGATGACATCTGAAATAATAGATTATGCTGGGGCAATGGCTATAGACAATTAGACAAGTCTCAGTGGTAATATGGTACATACTGTGACCAGAACGGAGTCCATCAATGAAGGATTAAAGTGAACCCGAGGTGAAAGTGACATGGAGGCTGCCATATTTATTTCCTTTTAAACAATACCAGCTTCCTGGCTGTCCTGCTGATCCTCTGCCTTTAATACTTTCAGCCATAGACCTTGAACAAAATATAGATCAGGTGTTTCTGATATTATTGTCATATCTGACAAGATTAGCTGCATGCCTGTTTGTGGTGTAATTCAGACACTGCCACACTGCTGCTGCCGGCCAGGACTACCCGTCACAATCACCTGCCGCACTACTGCTGCCTGCCAAGACTACCCGTCACAATCACCTGGCGCACTGCTGGTGCCTGCCAGGACTACCTGTCACAATCATCTGCTGCACTGCTGCTGCCTGCCAGAACTACACATTACAATCACCTGCCCCACTACTGCTGCCGGCCTGAACTATCCGTCAGCTACCATAGGAAAAAATGGGCAATTGCCCCAGGGCCCCAGAACCTGTAGGGGCCCCCAAGGTGTCCCTCCCCATCTTAACTGGTGCTCCCAGGGACTCTGCAGAGTCTTTGCCAGAGTAGCATCTCATCTGTGCTGGCGGGCAGGTGAGACACTACACTGACATAGACACCGCAGATGTCCCCTGGGAGCACAGTTAAGTTGTGAGGTGATTGGGGGAGGGTCAGCAGCCAGCTCAGGGGCCCAGGAGGGAAATTTGGCTGCAACAAAAGGCCCCTAATAATGCTTTTTGGTCGGGGGGGAGGGTGTCTATTGGGGGCCCCCAGGCTAATTTTGCCTTATGGCCCAATTGTTACTTGAACTGGCCCTGCTACCCGTCACAATCACCTGCCGCACTGCTGCTGCCTGCCAGGACCGACCATCACAATCACCTGCTGCACTGCTGCTGCCTGCCAGGACTACCCCTCACAATCACCTGCTGCACTGCTGCTGCCTGCCAGGATTACCCGTCACAGTCATCTACCACACTGCTGCCTGCCAGGACTACCCGTCACAATCACCTGCTGCACTGCTGCTGCCTGCCAGGACTACCCGTCACAATCACCTGCCGCACTGCTGCTGCCTGCCAGGATTACCCGTCACAATCACCTGCTGCACTGCTGCTGCCGGCCAGGACTACCCATCACAATCACCTGCCGCACTGCTGCTGCCTGCCAGGACTACCCATCACAATCACCTACCGCACTGCTGCTGCCTGCCAGGACTACTCGTCACAATCTCCTGCTGCATTGCTGCTGCCTGCCAGGATTACCCGTCACAATCACCTGCTGCACTGCTGCTGCCGGCCAGGACTACCCATCACAATCACCTGCCGCACTGCTGCTGCCTGCCAGGACTACCCGTCACAATCACCTACCGCACTGCTGCTGCCTGCCAGGACTACTCGTCACAATCACCTGCCGCACTGCTGCCTGCCAGGATTACCCGTCACAATCACCCGCTGCACTGCTGCTGCAGGCCAGGACCAGGGACGGATCTAGACCAAGTTGCCCCAAGTTGCGCTTGGGGCAAGGTCAGGTTTTGGCGCCTAAACTGCCATTACCCATCCAAATTTTGCCGCCTTTTTAAGAATTCAACAAACTGCGCCTGGGGCAAGAGACCTGCTTGCCCCCCCTAGATCCGTCCCTGGCCAGGACTACCCATCACAATCACCTGCCGCACTGCTGCTGCCTGCCAGGACTACCCGTCACAATCACCTACCGCACTGCTGCTGCCTGCCAGGATTACCCGTCACAATCACTTGCCGCACTGCTCCTGCTTGCCAGGATTACCCATTGCATGTCGCTCTGCTGTGACAGGTCTCTGGCATAATACTATGTATCTTTAAACCTCCCACCATGGCTACCCATGAGGATTCTCATTGATCAGTTTAGTTTACACATTTATTTATAATAACTTAAGTTTGCTTATCTTATTTTTGTTTACTTTAAAAATCTTTATAGAATGCCTAGAAAGCAGGAAGAATTCCCTTCACACACAATATAGTCCTCCAGAATTCGGTGTGTTGTTATAAAGAACATGTAGCAGGAAGTGATACAGAAGAACAACAGGAAATGATTTTGTAATGACTTTACCATTTTCTCCCCACTGATATTATAAACATTCCGTTATGAACATTCACAAGAATTGAATTGAAGATGATTATTCCAGCAGATGACCTCAGGTGTGCTCCCCAACTGGCATCCACAACTAGGCATAATACATAAGACTAATTGTTACATTTAGCAGTTTTGTTCATGCCATGCACCAAGAAACTTTACAGCCCCTTATACCCTCTTTCCCTGAAAATAAGACCTACCCTGAATATAAGCCCTAGCTGGAATTTTGAGCATGCTTGAAATATAAGCCCTACCCCCAAAATAAGCCCTAGCAGAAGTTAGAGGAGGAAGAGGCAGCCAGTAAGTGGGGACGCAGTGGTACAGTGCCAATCGGGCATTGATCCTGCCACCCCAGCACACAGCAAGGTTATCAGCTGTATGCAGGGAAGACAGGGCAGGTGCCTGATCAGTACAGAAGCCTACTTTCAAATCTATGAACATCACAGTACACAGGAACAGGAAATGTTCTGCTGAGAGACACTTCCTAATAGAAATATAAGACATCCCCTGAAAATAAGCCCTAGCACCTCTCTTAGAGCAAAAATTAATATAAGACACTTTTATTTTCGGGGAAAGACAGTAGGATACCTTAGCCCATGTAAAAGTTTAAAAATGGGGGCAGCAGGCATGTGTTTGAGGATCTCCTCATGCCCACCACTCCCCCCGTCCTTCTCCGTTCCCCCTGGATTACGGTGTAATTTCCCCCCAAGCTACTTACGGGTCGGGCCGGCAAGCATAGTGCAGGCGCTGCTCATCCTTGATCACGCGACCGCGGCTGGGAGTGCTCTGTGCATGCGTACTACGTAGTCGTTCACATTATTATTTGTGCAGTGCACGATCAGGTAGGATACACAAGGAGGGGCCCAGCCAAGGCTTACAATCTAAAGGGAGGGGGCGGTGACACGATAGGAGGGGGGCTGCATTGAGAGTTACTCGGCAGAAATAGTTAGGGCATCAGCGAAGTGAGGCAGGCCTCCTTGAAGAGGTAAGTTTTGAGGGCTTGTCTGAAGGTGTTGAAGGAGGGGGCAGAGAGTTTCACAGGATGGGGCAGCTCTAGTGAAGTCCTGTGGTAGCGCATGGGAGTGCGAGATACGTGGTGTGGGTAATTGGTGAAGTGTGCAGCCACGTGTGTATCTGCTTACCAGGCCAGAGATGTAGGTCAGGCAGGACTTGTGTATAGATTCTCAGGCCAGATGCCGATCCCCGGGGGCCAGGGACGCTGATGGTTTAAGGGCAGCTGGTGATAGTGGGCCTTGGGTGGTAAAAAGTAAAAATCCAGCCCTGACTGGAAGACCCAGCAGGCATACAGATTTTCAAAGATTTCATGCAGAAATCGATTGACAATCTGTGTGTAGTGTGTGGAGGTTTTTGAGCAGATAGATCCCTCACTTAAATAATAATGATCTATTGGCCATATCGACCATTGTGGCAAGCTTTAGAAGAGAGGCTGCTTTTTACAGTGAGGAGTCACCATTGAACTGTTGTAGAATTAGGTTTTTATGTTGCTGCTGCAAAAATAAGACATTTTTGCACCAGGTTCTATGCTGTATCATTCATAACTAACACAATGTACTTGTATATTTCTTCTATTCATACTTTTTATTGAATTGGATACCAAACACTGCAGAGATTGAGATGGTGGAAAAGGTCTGACCAAAGATTGGGATTCTGTAGCTGTGAGATGTACCGTCAGTGTGTGGGGAAGGGCCTTCTTGAGTGAATCCCAGACTCCATTATTAGAAACAATAGCTCTTATCTCTGAGGTAAACATGTATTCTTGTTAAATGGTTGTTAGGATGATAATAATGTTTCCAGGCCAGACTGGAGAAGTACTATTTCCTGTCTTGGAAAGTGCTGAGTGTTCTCATTAAAGATAAAAATGTCAGCTGTGCAGGGCCATACTTACCATTAGTCACTTCAGGACCTGTGCTATGGGCATTATTTTGACGGTAGCACTCAACATGGAGTTATTCTTTGAAAGTCCATGTTCAGAAATCCTTATTCGTTTGTTTCGTTTCATCCTATTTCCCTCCTCCCTGGTGATCTCTGTGAAGGGCCTTCACCCTCTAAAACCCCTGTAGATACCTATTAAAGTGCCTGTAGGATGCAGTGATGATGTCATGCCTTGTCCAGCAGCCTTCCCTCAGGTCCTCCTGTGTTCGGCAGAATCCTTGTCACAGATAATATAAAGAATGTCAGAGAGTTCTCATGTGGCACTGTGATATGGATTTGGAGCTTCTCTCCACCCTTCCTCTCTATTCTTGCAGAAATGTGGGATCGCTGCCATCTTTTATTTATTGGAGGTTTTATTTCACTGTAATTAATATGGACTGGTGGTGGATTTCATTTGCCATGCATTGGCCTTGTGGAGCGGGAGCCTCGTGCTGTCTGCATGGGATGCCATGCTATCCCGACCACCACTCCCATAGCAGTAGCAGGTCTGCAAAAAGGGCCTTTCCATCTGTGCCACGCATGCTGCCCGGTCTTGATGATCAGGCTGCCACTGCTTAGACCTGCTACATGCCACCAACACTCCCTCACCATCCATTGCTGCATTGTGATTAAATGTCCTTGCTACAGGATTGACTCAGCATCAATTGGGTGTCCATCTGCTTACATCCATGATTACATTTACCAATTAGTCAATCCCCGCCTGTGCCAGATACAGGGGATTTTGCTGTACTTCATCCCTTGAGTGCACTGCAAGAAATATACAGTAGAGTGTTCTAATTTCACTTCTGCTAGAAGAGGATTAGATAATAACCTTCCTACAACACCCATAAATTGAGCAATCAGTATACGATCTTACTCGAAGGCAATGCAGAAATACTAATAGCAGGAAAAAAGCACCTTCAATAAGCATCAATAATAATAGCAATCTTGCTATAGATGAAATTGCAAAAAGATCAAATTTTATTAATCCATCAAACATACGATTAAAATCAATTAAAAGATCCCCACATACTGATTGTAATCAGAAACCCTGGATAAATGTCCCTTATTACATGAAAAATCAAATCCAATATGGATAAGGTGACATACAATGGTATAGCCAATAAAGTGCAAATTACTGTAAACAAAAACTGAGGCGTACTCACACACCTAAAAAAGTGCTAGACGCGGCAATACAAAATATGTGAAAAAGGTTACAAAAGTGAAAAACTGTTAACCCTTGATAATCAAGGGACTCCCCATAATGAACTAAGTGCTCAAAAACAATTTTTAAATGAAAAAACAACAACTGGTGACCGCTGTTTGTACAACCTAGCAACAATGTAAGTGAACATCACTGTGGTAAAAACCTATCATGAATACAAAGGGTTTGATTCACAAAAGAGTGCTTTTGCACGGCCGTTTTTTTGCGCAAATTTTCGCGTTGCACACAATCGCGAATTTTCACGCGAACTGATAACATTTCTGCATGCAAACGTGAATTTTCACGTGCAAACGATATCGGTTTCGTGCAAAAAATTGTGTTTGCACGCGAAAACCGTTATCTTTCGCGCGCAAATTCACATGAAAACGGCCGTGCTATCAGTTAGCACTCTTATGTGAATCAAGCCCAAAAAGAGGTAGTGCAAAAATATATATATACCTGCGTACAAAGCTGTGAAACAATTGTGCAGAGGCTTACCACTGTATGGAGGGGACCAGGAGCGGGGAACTGCGCAGGGTGGGGTGCAGTGGTGAAGCTAAGGAGCTAAGGACCTCAGTGCAAGTTTTACAATAGGTTCTCTCAACCACTCAGTACATAACAATTGATATGGAATGCCAAAACCTGCCAAGTTCATCCCTTGCTCAGCTGCCGCCCAAAGCCTATGCCTCTGTGGCCTTTCCAGAAATCCAGCCCTGCTCCTAGCACAATATTTTGGCTATAGAAGAGGTAAACCCCTATGCTAATTTTAACAAGTGCTTTGTTTAATATATCCATAGGGGTGACCTTTCTATGGGGCGCAGTATTAATTTACTAAAGAGTATTTTATTACTGTTAAATTAAATTAATAAATAAACACATTAAACACTACATATTCATTGAACAATGTATTTGTTAAATAACATTTTAACTACATTGATCAAAAGATAGTATAACATTTTAAGTGGACCTAAACTCTTCCACAGGAGAGAAGGAAAACACAGAGAAACCCACTCATAACTCCCAACTTTTTGAGATAAGAAAAAGGGACATTTAAAGACACACCCCTGTCACACCTCTAACCATGCCCCCAACCCCACCCCCACACCATGCAAATCACAAAGAATTCAAAAATCAAAAGATGTTGTTTTATCATTCAAACCACAACGGTCCTCTCTATCATCATTAGTTTAGGTCTGCTATAAGGTTTCAAACGTGTACACTTCCAAATGGAAAAAAAAAACCTAAAAAACAAAACAAAAAAAATAACCAAAAACTTTACTTTTGCTTGGCGCTCTTCTTAGACTCGGACGGCATCTGCTTTATACTCCTTCTTTCACTGCCTGATGAAGCGGGGTCACGCCTGTGAAACGCATTGCAATACTTTGTGGAGTGTATCAATAAAAGTTTTTTGTGTTATAACTTAACACGTCCCTTTGTCGTATCCTTTGGAGTGGATTAAGGCCCACCCCCACCACCTCCATGTTTTAAAAAGTTTACCTCATTTTATACTTTTGGCGTCTCTGTCTACCTTGATTTTGCTTGGATTATCACAGTTTGGCCTAGTAATAGTGGATTTTGGATGGCAGTAATAGTTTACAGAAAGATAATCGTTGATGTTTGGGTTTGTTTTATAAATTACAAAATTATAGCGTAAAGGGGAGATTTGATAAACTGAAATGAAGTGAAAGCACCAGGCATCCAGCCATGTGCAGGGGAGTCAGGCAGAGAGGACCTTCTCATGCACCTAATTGGACGTCTGCAGCAAACTTCACCTCACTGTCATAAATAACTCCCAGGAGCTTTGTAATTGGAATGCTAAGCTTGCTGAACATACTGACAACACCCAATGAAGAGAGGTGAAGAGAGATAAGGGAGCACGGTACTTATTACATATGTCAGGATATGGCAGACGTATATGCTAAGGAATTTGTTTACAATGAGAACTCACACGTGGCATTGGGTGCTGTGTGATTGGAAAATGCAATCTGTGCACTACGAACTCTTCACGGCCAAGGAGGGTCTTTTCCATTATAATAGCGTTTTCTGATCCGATAGCTTTTACCAGAAAATAAATTGGAAACTACAGCAAACGGTTCCATTAGTGCAAACCGTTTCAAACGCAATGTTTTCCCTGATCGCAATCACTGTCCTGCTGCTTTTTTTTTTGCGATTGAGCTCCTGTACTTTGAATAGTAATAGCAGTGGAATATTGTCAGCCATCAGTAAAAGCAACAAGTTTTGAACCAGGATGATACCATTTATTGGCTAACTTAACCACTTTAAAACTAACTTTAAAGAGGAACTGTCAAAAAAAATTAAAATTTAAAACACATACAAATAAGTAGTACATTCTTCCCAGAGTAAAATGAGCCAGAAATTACTTTTCTCCTATGTTGCTGTCACTTACAGTAAGTAGTAGAAATCTGTCATTACCGACATATTTTGGACTAGCCCATCTTCTCAAAGGGGGGTTCTCAGGGTTTTCTTTATTTTTAAAAGCACTTAGTGAATGGCGGTTGCTTCGTCCAGCGAGTAGGGAGGCTGGCCAGCATCTTTGAATAAATCTTTTTCATGGAATGTCTTTATAAAGAATAAAGGCCATGCTGAGAATCCCCCTATGGAGAGATGGACTAGCCCAAAACCTGTCAGTAATGTCAGATTTCTACTACTTACTGTAAGGCAACTTTCCCACCAGGACGTTGTGTTTTAGGGGACGTTATGGTCGCATAACGTGCCCCTAACGCAACGCCTGGTGGTGTTGGATGTGGACGTCAGAATGAGCCGCGTTGTGCAGCTCACTCTGGCGTCTGTGATGCCGTGATGCGTACTCTTGGACGCATGCGGCATCACGTGGTCCCGCCAGCCAATCGCCGCACAAAGCGGCCGCTCCAGGAAGTAAACACTGCACACTTCACAAAATGCAGTGAATATTAATTAGCCATGTGCCTGGCCGCTCTCCCCTCCTCCCCAACATTACTGAGCATGTGCAAGCAGTCTAACGCGGTTTAGCCGCGTATAAAGTACTGCATGCAGTACGTTCCCTTGACGTGCAGTGTTACAATGTAACGCAACGTGGGCACTGTGAACAGCCCATTGATTTTTCATTACTGTGCGGTGGGCTGCGCTACAAGCTGCTCTAACGTGCGCCTGTAACATCCCACTGTGAAAGCAGCCTAAGTGAGAAGTAATTTATTGCTCATTTTACTCTGGAAGAAATGTACTTCTTATTTGTATGTATTTTAAACTTTAAGATTTTCGTGACAGTTCCTCTGTAAGGACCACAGGCTTAAACCTCCATACAGACCAGGCCATCTTTTATAATTTGGGCCACTGCAGCTTTAAGGCCTTGCTGCAGGGCCGCACAATTCAGCACACAAGTGATCCCCCCCCCCCCCCCCCCCCTTCCTTTTCTGCCCTCCAACAGAGCTCTCTGTTGGAGGACAATGATCGCTCCCAGGATGTTTATTTTTATTTTTTGTAAATATTTGTTTGATTATTTTTTAAATAAAAGTTATCATTTTTTATTATTTAAATATCCCTCCCTCCTTCCCCCCGCCAGCCAATCAGTGCGATCGGCTGTCATAGGCTTCAGCCTATGACAGCGGATCCCTTCTGTCTCCGCCAAGGGGACAGCAGTGTCACATAGATCGCAGCGCTGTACCGTGTAAATAGATGGTGGTTTCGCCGTCTAACAGTCTCCTAGCGACAATCGCCACTGGGAGACTGAATGCGGAGCGGAGCTCCGTCATCCAAGCAGAGATGCGCGTGCAGCAAAACACACCAACAGGACTTTACGCCGATCAGCCTTAGGCGGTCCTGGGGCTGGTGCCGCAATAACACCCATCGGCATGATGCGGTCACCTAAAGGTTAAAAAGACAAGAGTAAGCTTTCGGATGTGCAGCCTTCTTCAGTCCTGTTTGCTTACAAGATTTTGGCACAGGCAGTTATATTCATGCAGCCGAAAGCTTGCTCTTATTCTTTTAAGTTAGCCAATAAATGGTATCATCCTGATTCAAAAACTTCTTGCTTATACTTTGAATAGGAGCACAGGAAAATCACAGCAATTATTATTATTCTTTTTTTTTATTTATATAGTGCCAACATCGTCCGTAGCACTGTACATAGTACAAAACAAATATTGGGGAACATATAGTGTATAATTGAGAAGATGAAGACATTGAACAGTCGTGACATCCAGAATACAAGTACAAAAACATACATAGGTAATGTGTGGTTTGTGATATTACTAAAATGGGTACATGGTAAACTACAGCAATATAAGAAACAATAGGAGGAGGCCCCTGCCCTTGCGAGCTTACAATCTAGAGGGTAGTGGGGTGGAAACAATAGGTGAAGGAGACACAGGGGTTAGTGGATGAGGCAGAGAACTTTCTATGATACCTATAGCAACTTATAGGCCTGTCTGAAAAGGTGTATTGCACCACTATTGCAATTTTCCTGCAATTGAAGCTGGATTCACAGTGGTCAGTTCGCACACATTATAATGTGTGTGAACTGCAATTGAGACTGGACATAGACTTTAATACAAAGCCTGCATGCAGCGAGTTAGAATAACACGATCTGTTACAACGCAGTACTGTGAACAGGCCCATAGAATTGTATGGGCAGTGAGTGGACATGCAGAATTATTGTGTAACGTAACTGAGCACCATGAACAAGGCCTCAGCAGTTAAAATATTTTCCCATGCGTTTGCATTGGTGATTGCGGTTCTTAGCGACACTTCAAATGTTCTGCAGCTCTGTGGTTAGCAGAGTGTATGTAGCTCTGTAATTGGCTGATGTCAGGTCAGGAAGAACTGGGAGTGTACAAAGCCCACTGTACAGAGCAATAAACAACTTTTGTTATAAAGTGATTTTTAAAAAAACATTTAACCATAAGTGTACTGTATGTAAATATAGCTGACTCTTAAAGAGAATTTTTCTGAAATCCCATAGTTTTATTTTGGTTTAAAAGGTTAAAAATCTAAGTTTACATTTTTAACTGTCTCAGGTGAATGACGTCACCTGAGTCTGATAAACCCTCAGTATAATTTAGTTGCAAAAAGGGCTTTGTAAACAGCTACAGAGAGTTCTGGGGAGAATAATGATGGGCGAAAATTCCAATTTTCTTTCTGCATTAAAGTGGAATGAAACCCAGCATTTCTTTTTGCTCTAAACGGTTATTTACAGCATATAATATACTAACACATTGGGCCTGATGCTATTCAAGGTGATAAGTAGCTTGCAAGTAGAGATAGCCCGAACCTACCGCGAAAGTTCGGTTCACGCGAACTTTCGCGAAACGCAATAGACTTCAATGGGGAGGCGAACTTTGAAAACTAGAAAAAATTATGCTGGCCACAAAAGTGATGGAAAAGATGTTTCAAGGGGTCTAACACCTGGAGGGGGGCATGGCGGAGTGGGATACACGCCAAAAGTCCTGGGGAAAAATCTGGATTGGACGCAAAGCAGCGTTTTAAGGGCAGAAATCACATTGAATGCTAAATTGCAGGCCTAAAGTGCTTTAAAACATCTTGCATGTGTATACATCAATCAGGTAGTGTAATTAAGGTACTGCTTCACACTGACACACCAAACTCACCGTGTAACGCACCGCAAACAGCTGTTTGTGTAGTGACGGCTGTGCTGGACTGGTGCACACCATGGCCAGAGTGCAGATTGTGGCGGTTTTCAAGCCCATATGGTCACCGGGCTGTGGTAGCTCAATGATAGTACAACAGTTACTGTCCAGCTGATCAAATTTGGTCTGTCCACAATGAAGCAACAACCTTATTATCTTGGGTGTGCCCCCCCGAGACACTCATATAGCCGGCGGTCATGGCTTCATTGTGATACGCAAGCTCCTTCACCGCGGCAAGTTAATGATTACGAAGGGAAATGGGCACATGTGCATGCCTTTTGTTTTGTTGTTGCAGCCGCAGTGCAGTCAGAAAAATTAGGCAGGCATGTACACGCACCAGAAAAATTATTATAGCGGCCGCTGCTAGCAGCTGCCTTAAAAATTCAGGAATCTGCCTGGAGTCCTGGACCCTGTTGGTGGTGGCGGAGAAGGCAGTCAAGTGGCCTGCGGGCAGATATGCTGTGTGGGGAGCGACTTAGTCTTGGGGCAGGCAGTCACACAGCGTGTAGGCAGAGATGCTGTGTGTGGGGACTGACTTAGTCTTCGGGCAAGCCTGAGTGTGCTTAGCAGACCAGGCATCCGTGGTCAGATGGACCCTTGACCCAACGATGTGCAGGGCAGCCATCAGGGGGGGACAACTGACACTGCAGTGAGGGGCCCAGGGCTTCTGGGGGCCCTTCCAAAGCGCTGGAAGGACCGCATGTGCTGGCTGCGGGCCTGTGGCTCACTAACCAGCATACCATATTCCAGCACTGAGAGAAGAGTGACATCAGCGCTTTAACGTGGGGAGTAGATGAGTGAGCCCGCTACAGCAGACTTTCTATACTGGTGCACCACCTATATCTGGCTACAGGCTACCTATACTGGGCCACCACCTATACCTGGCTACCTATACTGGGGCTGGAACCTCCTATACCTAGCTACATATACTGGGGCACCACCTATACCTAGCTACCTATACTGGGGCACCACCTATACCTGACTACTTATACTGGGGCACCACCTATACTTGGCTACTTATACTGGGGCACCACCTATACTTGGCTACTTATACAGGGGCGCCTATAGCTTGCTATCTATACTTGGGACACCTGTACCTGGTAAACCTATACTGGTGCACCACCCGTACCAGGCTACATATACTGGGGCAACTATACCAGGATACATATACCGGGGCACCACCTGTGTCGGAGCCATTCACATTTTTTGCTGCAGCGCACCTTGCGCATGGGCACAGGGGTGGGGTGGGGTGGCTAGTGGGTGGGCATAGCAACCAGTGGATGGGCCCGGTCCTGCCGATGTGTGCCAGAGATGTCACCACTTGCCTTTCAACATCACAGTACAGTTTACGTACCACCTTAAGAAAAAATTGCGGCCTGGTATCTTCCACTGCGGTGTGTGGCTTTGCTTTTGTGTGCTGCTTCTACTCAGGTGGTCATCCCATTGCAGTTTGTGCTTTGTAATCATGTGCCTACGTAAGGTAGTAGTCCCTACGCGAGTCTTGGTCTTTCCACGGCTCAATTTTCGGTGGCAGAGAGTACAGATGGCATTGCTCTCATCTGAGGCAGACACACAAAAAAATGTCCACACTGCTGAGCCCTGAGGTGATGGCACTTTGGTGGTGGCGGCCGAATGAGTGTTAAGTGGGGTGCCAGAATCAAAGTAGGAGGAGGAAGATATGTCACGCTTCCATGCGGAAACTGAGAAAGATGAGGTGTTCTGTGTTCTCGCTCCCATGGCGGAGAGGGTTCTGTGCCTGCACAGTAGTACTGCTCAGACTCAGAACGCTCCTGGCGATGGGAGTGGGGCGGGTGTGCGCAGCCAGGCCACACTTGTGCAGTACATGGCCCAACTAGCCGCAAATCACAGGGCTGCTACGGGAGAATTTAGGAGCCTTTAGACCACGCCAAGGGAGCGATCTGCACCAAGGGGGCCGGAGGAAGCCCCATTTATGTATAATACATTTATGCCCCCTCATCTCAGGGCCACTTTAAGTTTAGTGTGGAGAGATGTGGAGGTTGGCATTGCAGCGAGGAGTTAATCTTGAGTGGGGAGCTGGCAGGATCCACTGTGCTTCATGCAATATGGTGGTGAATGCGTGCTCTGGTAATAGGCATAGTGTTGCTGTATAGGAGAAGGGAGAGAGAGGAGAGGAGACCGGCACTGCATTCAACTATTTATTCCATATTGTGGCAATTGCATATAAAAAACACATGACAGTGTACAGTATCAAACATACCAGTTGGTGAAGCAATGTGGGTGGCGGTGGGTGCTGGGCACTGTGGGCCCACAGTGCCCAGCACCCACCGCCACCCACATTGCTTCACCAACTGGTATGTTTGATACTGTACACTGTCATGTGTTTTTTATATGCAATTGCCACAATATGGAATAAATAGTTGAATGCAGTGCCGGTCTCCTCTCCTCTCTCTCCCTTCTCCTATACAGCACCACTTTAAGTTTACTTTATAAAACTCCAATTTCTTACTTGGTTCCAGCACAGATCCAGCAATCCACGTGATCTGTTTTAAATATAGACTCCTGGGGTTTCATAATCATTCCGACAATTCATTAAAGGCTTCCTTAGAGCCACACCATGGCATGGTGCCTGGACCCCACCAAGTCTGGGAGGGACACTAATGTCCATGTACAAACACTGACCTCACTGTGACTCCACCTTGCGCTGAATGAAAATTATAATGGTACGTATCAGTGTGTGTCACATGGGCGAGCTATGTCACTAAAGTATTTCCACAGGCTCATCCTGACTAATGTCCTTCATCCAGCCTTCAGAGGTGACGAATTTCCTAATAGATGTAGCTGAGTGATAAAAAGATGAAAACCCCCCAGAAGTTGTTAGTAAAATATTCCACAAAGTAACAAAAGTTTTACTTGAGTTGATTTTTTTCGTAAAAATTTCAAATACTCTTCTGTTTTTCTTTCTTGTTTCATGAATCCGGGTCTCACTGAGTCCAGCAACGCTAATAATATACTACCCTTAGATCTGTACAAATGCGATGATATAAAACGGATGTTGCATCTGTGTAATCCAGTTTATCCACTATGAGCTGTCAATTTACTTCTTGTATGTTATTGCATGCTATGATCCCTCTGCATGCTGTGAAATGTAATATAACAATACTTTTTACTGTTAAAGAAAGTGGGATAAAACTCTGTATTAACTGAAAATAATAGTAATAATAATATTAATAATTATAATAAAAATGATCCAGTAAGAATTTACTTGTGTATTTAGCCTACCTATCCTGTTGTTTTTAGTGTTCACTTTCAGACTTAGGAGAAATGTGATATATGAAAAAAAGGAAAAGAATATTTATCCTTGTTTCCATCTGTGGTGCCAAAAGTGACAACACTTCTGCTTTTTTTTTTCTTTTCAAACCAGCTCAGCGTTAATGTTCCCTCCCTACTGCCACAGCTTAATGTCCCTCCCACAGCAAACATCACCTAGACAACAGGCTTACATCACTGTGTAAACTCTGCAGAGGGGAGGGGATCAATTAACATCTAGTGACTATTCATAGTGTCCTTATCTTATCCAAAATAGGAAGCTTTCTGTTATTTGCATGCTCAGTTAAGCTTGTTACTGTAGCTAAAAGCAAAACAAAAACTTCCAACAATCTCACTGATACTACACGGTTCCTGCAAAAAAAATAAAAAAAAATTGAGGGACATATAGGGACCTATCTTAGAGGAAAAAGGCATTTTTTTATTTTTTGGGATGTTATAGATATTGCCCTTGCAGGGCAGTGGCAATTTTCAGATGAAGATATCTTCAGCAGCAACTTAACTGACACAGGAAATGGTGACATCTGCCTTATCATGACGCATGTTATACAAGTAATGAGTAATGAGTAATGAGTAATGAGTTGCACTACGTGTACAATGCCGATTACGTAGTTTGCATAAACATTGGTAAAATTTCTGGATGGTCGGTGCCCACAGACATTTTACTGCTGCTTCGTGAATCTGCCTCAGCGAGAGATACATCTTTTTTAGAGTTTAGACATTGTGAAACCTTAATGCTACATACAATTTTCAGGCAGATTTACTTGCCAGATCGATTCTTTCGAACACGTCCGATCTGAATTTAGATTGATTTTTCGATCTTCCAATAATTTTTTTATAGTTTTTTCAATCGTTTTTTCCGATCGTTTTTCTATCAGTTCTATGAAAATTGATCATAAAAACGATTGAAAAAACGATAAAAAAAGATTTGAAAAATCGATTGCAAATTCAGATCGGACATGTTGGAAATAATCGATCTGGCAGGTAAATCTGCCCGAAAATTGTATGGTGTGTACCTAGCATCAGAAAGAGAGAGTCAGACAGGGAGAGATAAATCATGAGGAGAGACAGATAAGAAGGGATAAAGTGTGAGTTATTGTATGGTGAGTTGGTGACATAATGCATAGAATTTGTGTATCACCCGCACCCCCATACGTGGAGTGACATTGGGGAACTATAGGAAACATAAGCCACTTGTTTCTGACTTACACCAGCTGATGCCTGAGGGTAAGAGGTTAAACAAACACTACATTTTGGAAGTCCTCCAGTGTATCTCATGCAAACCCAAACAAGGGAAAATGTGTCTTCTTCAGGACAGTGTGCTTTGCTTCCCAGTGCAGCCTGGAATCCCACCAGAAGCTCTGAGGAAATCCACTTTCACTGACTTTCCAGCAATGGGATATAAATATGCCTGCAGGCATTCTCTATAATGTTTATTCTGCAGCAAACATGCGCGTGTGTGTGGAATTCACAATGCTTACAGCAGATCTCCTGGAATTATTATAGGTGCTTCTCTCGACTCTTCTCCAGCTGAAAATAGCAACCTTGCTTAAAGATGATGCGCATTAATGTCTGTTTTACAAGCTGCTCATATTGTCAAGTGATTACTGGACATGCCCTCTCCACTGTGTTTTCTGGTAATGAGGAGTAGGGTGCTAATCCATGGTCCATAGAGCATATTGGGAGGGGGCGTGTCCTAGAATGTCTGAGTGTGGGACCTTGCGTGGTGAGGAAATCCAGTTAGCAGTCACGTGGCTGTAAGTCCAGCTTGTGAAAGCAATAATTTATACTCATATTTTGTAATTAAAGGGAGGGTTCACGGAGAAATAAAAATACTAATCCACTTACCTGGGGCTTCCTCCAGCCCGTGGCAGGCAGGTCGTGCCCTGGACGCCTCTCCGGAGGCTCCCGGTCTTCTCCGGTGGCTCACCCGACCTGGCCAGGCCGGCTTCCAGGTCGAGCTCTTGTGCGCTCCAACGTGCGTCTCATGCGGTCGCGCTGACATCATCAGACGTCCTCCAGGCTGTACTGCGCAGGCGCAGTAGTTCTGCACCTGCGCAGTACAGTCCATAGGACATTCGTTGACGTCAGCATGACCGCGTGAGATGCACGTTGGAGCGCAAGGAGAAGCCCAACCAGGAAGCCGGCCTGGCCAGGTCAGATGAGCCACCGGAGAAGACCGTGAGCCTCCGGAGCGCGTCAAGGGCATGTCCTGCCTGCCACGGGCTGCAGGAAGCCCCAGGTAAGTGGATTAGTATTTTTTTTTTTTTAAACTCGGTGGATCTTCCCTTTAAGGAGTCTGTGTTCAGTCAGAGTAGAGCGGGGTAAAGGTTTGTACATATGGCCAGATTTTAGGCAAGGCAGTGGGCTGGCACTAGCAGTTAAGCCAGGCATGGGCAAACTTGGCCCTCCAGCTGTTAAGGAACTACAAGTCTAACAATGCATTTGCCTTTATGAGTCATGACTGTGGCTGTAAGACTCCTGTTCATTTCTGCAATCACGTCACTAACTGTCCACAGATAAATTTAAAATGTAATCCCTGCCCTTATGTAGCCAACTGTCCTCAGAGGAGCTTACAGTCATACCCCTGCCGTCAAATTGTCAACTGTCCTCAGAGGAGCTTACAGTCTAATCCCTGTTGTCATGTCATATCACTAACTGTCCTCAGACGAACTTACAATCTAATTGGTGCTGCACATCTCGTATCTTCACAGTATAGACCAGGGGTCTGCAACCTTTAAGACATAAAGAGCCACTTGGACCCGTTTCCGAAAAGAGAAAAAAAACTGGGAGCCGCAAAACCATATGCACAAATCGTTAGCAGATATGACCCCCATATGCACAGATCGTTAGCAGATATGACCCCCATATGCACAAATCGTTAGCAGATATGACCCCCATATGCACAGCTCATTAGCAGATATGACCCCCATATGCACAAATCGTTAGCAGATATGACCCCCATATGCACAAATCGTTAGCAGATATGACCCCCATATGCACAAATCGTTAGCAGATATGACCCCCATATGCACAAACCGTTAGCAGATATGACCCCCATATGCACAAATCGTTAGCAGATATGACCCCCATATGCACAGCTCGTTAGCAGATATGACCCCCATATGCACAGCTCATTAGCAGATATGACCCCCATATGCACAGCTCATTAGCAGATATGAAAAAAAAAAACATTTACTCACCTAGTCAGAAGACCTCCTGTCACGATGTCCTCCTGTCCCGACCTCCGGCCCCGACCTTGTGGCACGCAACTCCCACGATCCTCCTCCTACGTCACGTCCTGCCTGCCTGCATCACACTGCAGGGCTACAGGAAAATGGCCGCCCGAAGCCCTGCACTGCACTGGTCCGGCGGCCTCTCTGATAGGCTGCCGGCCAGCGACAGCACACGCGTCACACGCGCGCCACAGCCAGTCAGCCACTGACACCGGAGCCGCGGCGAAGGTGGAAAAGAGCCGCATGCGGCTCCGGAGCCGCGGGTTGCCGACCCCTGGTATAGACAATTGCCTTCAGATGACCCCAAAGATAAAAGTCTAAGGGTGTCAGATCAGGAGATCTTGGGGGCCAGCGAAATTGCTACATGATGATGTGTTTCCCTCTTTATGCACTGAAGCCGGCAGGTTCCCTGAGTTTTTCCAGCAAGATGGTGCACCACCACATTATGGGTGTCAGGTCCGAGCATTCCTAGATGAACAGTTTCCTGGAGAGTGGATTGGTCCTGGTGGGGCAGTTGAATGGCCCCAAGGTCTCCCGATCTGACCCCCTTAGACTTTTATCTTTGGGGACATCTGATGGCAATTGTCTATGCTGTGGAGATACGAGATGTGCAGCACCTGAAACTACGGATACTGGAAGCCTGTGCTAGCATTTCTCCTGCGGTGTTGCTATCAGTGTGTGAAGAGGGGGAGAAGAGTTGCATTGACAATCCAACACAATGGGCAGGATATTGAACACATTTTATAAGTGGTCAGAAACTTGTAAAGAACTCATGAAAGAATAAAGTTACGTTAAAACCAAGCAGACCATTGCTTTTCTTGTGAAATTCCCAATAAGTTTGATGTGTCACATGACCCTGTTCCTATTGAAAAAACAAAAGTTGGATTCAAAATGGCCAGCTTCAAAATGGCCGCCATGGTCACCACCCATCTTGAAAAGTTTTCCCCCTCACATATACTAATGTGCCACAAACAGGTAGTTAATATCACCAACCATTCCCATTTTATTAATGTGTATCCATATACTGTAAATGGCCCACCCTGTATAATAAAATGAATGCACCTCTATAACATTCTGTATCTTTCAGCAATCACAGCTTCTCATGAACTCACCTTATGTGTTTGACATGCTAATAGCCCTTCCTGCATTCCTCCAGTCAGCATTGCACAGGCTACCCGCCACAGAACCTGTAATCAGTTGTGCCCATCATGTACCAAAGGAAAAGCTGAGTGTGTTTCCTGCTTACACAGCCTGCCTGATGTACATCAGGCTCAGGCCTGACAATGGGTGATTAAGAATGGAACTGACAAGCAGCTCTCTGGAGAGGAATGACTCAGGCCTGGACTCTGCTTCCATGAAGGGTAGATGATGGGAGTGCACTGGGAAGCTAGAAATGTCATTGGCTTGGAAGAAAATAACAATCAGAGATCTGCTGAGCAAGCATAAGGAGATAACAGTCATCGGGCATCATGCTGTTTGTATTTAAAATGACCACAACTAAAATAATCTTGTAAAGTGAATGTAAATTACAGAGAAAAGATTCTTCTGGACCCAAAGTGGGACGGGGCCCATCACAACACACATACACGGTGGAGAGAGAGAGGCCTAGCAGGTGCACTGTGTGTTGGAGAAGACACCATTTTAGCCTTCATCTCCTCATTGGATGACAACTCACACCACCACCTCCTGCTTAACGTTCAGTTTGTTCTTCTACTGTCCACACAAACCATGGTTCCTCAATCCTCCTGGCTCCAGATCTATCACTCGTGGCATGATTTTTTTCTGCTGTTTAGAGATGGCCCGAACGGTTCGAGGCGAACTTCGGGTGGTTCGCCTTCGCCGGCGAAGGCGATCTTTCCCGGAAGTTCGATTCGCCACATAATGCTCTATGAAGGTCAACTTTGACCCTCTACATCACAGTCAGTAGTCACATTGTAGCCAATCCGGCTTCACTCAGCCCTGGACCCCCCCCCCCCCACCCCCCCACCCTTATATAAGGCAGGCTCCGGCAGGCCATTACACTCACTCGTGTGCCTGCACATAGACAGACTAGGGCGAGCTGCTGCAGACTTTTTCTCCTAGGGACAGATTAGTCAGGCTCTTGGCTTGTTAGCTTGCTCCTGGCTGAATCTTATTGCTTTAATAGCGCCCCTCATTCAACAGCTCTTTTCAGAGCTAATCCTGTTGTTGTGATCATTTTTTTTTCTGTGTGTCAAACTGACACTTGGGTTGCATAGACAGCATTGCTAATTCATACTGTGTGTGTACCACTGCAAGCAGCCCAGCAGCAGCACATTCAGTGACAGTGAATACCTGTGTGAGTGACAGAGAGCTGCACATTGTACTACCCAGTACTGTATATACCTACTTCTACATGTTTTGTTTAGTTAACCCACCTCATCACTGCATATACCTACCTTTGTGTTGAGTGAACTCACCTCACTGCATCAAACTACCTTTGTGTTCAGTGAACCCACCTCACTGCATATAACTACCTTTGGGTTGAGTGAACGCACCTGACTGCATCTAACTACCTTTTGTGTTCAGTGAACCCTCCTCACTGCATATAACTACCTTTGTGTTCAGTGAACCCACCTCACTGCATATAACTACCTTTGTGTTGAGTGAACTCACCTCACTGCATATAACTACCTTTGGGTTGAGTGAACTCACCTCACTGCATATAACTACCTTTGTGTTGAGTGAACTCACCTGACTGCATCTAACTACCTTTTGTGTTCAGTGAACCCACCTCACTGCACATAACTACCTTTGGGTTGAGTGAACTCACCTCAGATTGAACTACCTTTGGGTTGAGTGAACTCACCTCAGATTGAACTACCTTTGGGTTGAGTGAACTCACCTCACTGCATATAACTACCTTTGTGTTCAGTGAACTCACCTGATTGCATCTAACTACCTTTTGTGTTCAGTGAACCCACCTCACTACATATAACTACCTTTGTGTTGAGTGAACTTACCTCACTGCATATAACTACCTTTGTGTTGAGTGAACTCACCTGACTGCATCTAACTACCTTTTGTGTTCAGTGAACCCACCTCACTGCATATAACTACCTTTGTGTTGAGTGAACTCACCTCACTGCATATAACTACCTTTGTGTTCAGTGGACCCACCTCACTGCATATAACTACCTTTGTGTTGAGTGAACTCACCTCACTGCATATAACTACCTTTGTGTTGAGTGAACTCACCTGACTGCATATAACTACCTTTTGTGTTCAGTGAACCCACCTCACTGCATATAACTACCTTTGTGTTGAGTGAACTCACCTCACTGCATATAACTACCTTTGTGTTGAGTGAACTCACCTGACTGCATCTAACTACCTTTTGTGTTCAGTGAACCCACCTCAGTGCATATAACTACCTTTGTGTTGAGTGAACTCGCCTCACTGCATCTAACTACCTTTTGTGTTCAGTGAACCCACCTCACTGCATATAACTACCTTTGTGTTGAGTGAACTCACCTCACTGCATATAACTACCTTTGTGTTGAGTGAACTCACCTGACTGCATCTAACTACCTTTTGTGTTCAGTGAACCCACCTCACTGCATCAAACTACCTTTGTGTTGAGTGAACTCACCTCACTGCATATAACTATCTTTGTGTTGAGTGAACTCACCTGACTGCATCTAACTACCTTTTGTGTTCAGTGAACCCACCTCACTGCATATAACTACCTTTGTGTTGAGTCGCTTTACGAGGAGGATAGGAGGCGCCCTTTGTAGTATTTCAGTGATTGCTTCTTGTACAGAAACTCCACTTGTTAAAGAGTTGAAAACTTTTTTATTTATTTAGCACTATAGACAACGCGTTTCGCGGCTTAAACCGCTTCTTCAGGTCAAGTACAGGTGCTTTCAAAATAAACAAATAAACAAATAAATAAAATACATTGGACGCTCATTAAAGGATAATTTAAAAATAAAAATTAAAAATAAAAATTAAAAAAGGTTATTCAAGGAAACATAAATATGGTTATACTTAAAATAGTTCCGATAAGATCTATACAATAAGAAATATCATAATGTAACGCTATTATATAATAATAATTGGTATATATAAAACATGAGTTATCATCCACCAGATAAACATCATTGTACCATGTCACATAAAAATACCATAAGTAAGAAAAAAAGGGCATATATGTCTCCCTGGTAGTAATATGCAACCTAGCTATAAACCACCTATATATGTACTGAGTTAAAGGAAAGGTGCCTAGTATAGAGGACCTAGGTTATAATGAGGATAGACAGAGTAAGTGGCTGTATGGGTATAAAGGGCAGGGGTAATATGGATCAGTGGACCCAAACCACAGGATAAGAATGTGGGCAGTTAAAACTAAGCAGGTGGGAGGGCATAGGCGGACCAAAAGTATGTACAATAGGTGGGCAGAGGCTACATGTGATGAGACTCCTTTGTGGAGAGTGGGTATGCTTGTGATATAGCAAGGAGGCGGTCCCCATCGAGGACATCTGCATATGTACAATAGGCTAGCAGGGGCTGCAGGTAATGAAACACCATAATGGAGAATGGGTAAGGTGGTGATATATCAGGAGGTGGTCCCCATCGGGGGACCTCTGTGTGTGGGTATACAGAGCTAGGGTGGATCCGAGATTATTTGTATGCAGCATAGGTTTAAGCTGCTATCAGTCAGTGGCCGGAAAAAAGGTGGAGGGTGTATATGGGTCACAGGCCGAGAAGTGGCTCCTGGGATGAAAAAATATATATGTCAGGCTTACCTTAGGAGAGCATACAGAATGCCAGAGCGCCAAATAGTGGGTAGTTCAGGCTGGAGAGAAGTAGGTATATATATATAACCCGGAAGAGAGAGCCGCCGGGTAGAGAAGACACGTGGAAGTGGGAGGGGGGACTGTCAGAGGATGAGGGGCGTGGTTGAGGTCTGAGTTCAGACCAATGGAAGCTGTGCGGGAGCGAGACGCGGGAGCGAGATGTGATGCGCTCCATGCCTCGCTGCAGAGTGGAGAGTGGGCGGGGAAACCTGAGGAGAGGACTCCCTGGTCTACGTCAGGGATGGGGGAATGCGCACGTGTGTGCGTCCACTGGCGCCATCTTGGTTAGGGGCATGGCCACGGGCACAGACAGGGGGAAGAATACGGGGATACAGACATAAATGTAAAATGAAAAAATGAGCTCAGATTATGTGAAGAGATCCTAGGTGTATTAAAATGTATAATGGAAGGAACTCAGTATATGCGTAATTAAACTGAAGTGTATTGCTGCCATCTTGTGGTCAACCCAGATAAAAACAGGTCATTTAGTTGTTTATATATCAGAAACAGGTAAATGTGTATGAATTCAGGTAGATCCTAGCCAACAGAGGACCTATATACTTATGTGGCTACATACATATATATGTACACATATGCATAAACACATGCACACATGTGGAAACATTTCAATAGACAGAATAATATATATATCATCATGAGTAAGAAGAATAAAAATTATGGTATATCCAGGTTATGACGGATAATTCCAAGGACACATATATACAGTTGGTGCTTCTTAGTGGTGAAAACCACATTAACTATCGAGAGCAGATTGCAAATGTCCTGATGCCTAGTTGGTAAATTCTGTGTGGGTAGTGTTAGTGGATCCGGGAGGGAATGTGTGGGGTTGTAGAATTGTGTGGCCAGGTGTATCCTGAGTAGGGAAAAACCACCATATGGTATAGAGGTGGGAGGGCATGGGGGAGGAGGGGAAGAGGGGGGATAGAGAATGGGGATGGTGGGGGTGGGGTGGTCTGGGGCCTGGGGATGGGGGGGGGGGAAGGGGTTGGGGGTTGGGGGAAAGGGCAGGGGAAGAGGGTACAAGTTATGAGTAGGAGCTACTATGTAAGGGAGATGTGCAGGTTAGAAGAAGACATTATAGATTGTGTTCCAGGCAGATGTTTAGACCCTCTGGATGTAAAGTTCTGAGTTTGAAGACCCAGTACATTTCACGTGCTTTCAGTCTTTCTTTTCTATTATGTATCTCTGGAGGTATATGTTCAATTGGACAGACTTTCATTTTGTTATGATCCTGATTATGTAATTCTTTGCAGTGTCTAGACAATCCATGTTTCATGAATCCTCTATTGATATTTCGCCGGTGTTGTCCCCACCTCACTTTGAGCTGTTGTGTAGTACGTCCTATATATTGTAGGCCGCAATCACATGTTAGGAGATAAATGATATAATTTGACGAGCAATCCATCTTATGAGTGATGTTGAAAGTTTCACCTGTGACAGTAGATTCAAAAGTTTTTTGATGGTTTAGTATTTTTTGACAGCAGAGGCAACCCTTCCGTTTGCATTTCTGGACCCCTGGGTATTCTTGTTGCTGGATGATCGCTTTTGGGCCGATGTTTTTCAGTTTGCTTGGGGCTAGTACATTTTTCAGAGTTTTTGCCCTCCTAAAGATGCAGTGTGGTTCCTCATCTATCTCATTTTTCAGATACGGATCGTCTTTCAGTAATGGCCAATATTTCTTTAGTATTTTTCTCACTGATGTATGGTTATTGGCGTACCTTGTAATGAAATTAGTTTGGTTCCGAAACTTGTCAGAATTTGTGGATTTGTCTTTCTCTGCCAGAAGTGTCGGTCTTTCAGTGTTCCTCGCTTTTTTCCTAGCTGCTGTAATGAGTCTGGTTGGAAAGTTTTTTTCTTTGAATTTGTTTGTGAGTATTTTTGCCTGTGTGTCAAATGATTTTAGGCTGGAACAGTTTTTTCGGATCCTCAAAAATTGTCCATACGGAATATTGTTTTTCCATGGTTTATGATGATTGCTCTTGTAATTGATGTAAGCATTTGAATCTACAGACTTAAAGAAATTCTCCGATTTTATCTTCCCATTTTCTACATATAGGGTTACATCTAGATACTCGGTTTTCCTTTCATCCTGATTTGAAGTAAAAGATATTCCCCAATCATTATCGTTTATGTAATTGACAAATTTGCATATTGATGTTGTGTCGCCATCCCAAATAAAGATCAAGTCATCTATGTATCTTTTGTAATAAATGATGTTTGCTGTAAAAGGATTTTCTTGTTCTATGAGTAGATGTTCTAGAAGGCCCATAGTCAAATTTGCATAGCTAGGAGCCATGCCCGATCCCATAGCTGTTCCCCGTTTCTGTAAATAGATGACGTCCATGAATGTAAAATAATTATGTGTTAGTATGAAGTTGATGGATTCGATAAGGAAGACTTTTTGTTTCCAGGGAATCTTTTGATTCTTCACTAGGAAGTACCATACTGCTTTTAATCCGATTTTGTGGTGTATGTTGGAGTATAAGGCGGATACATCTAGGGTTAGCCATTTATAGGCCTGAGGGATCTCACAGAATCCCCTTTTCCCAATGATGAAACTTTTACTAAAGAATGGTATGAATACCTAGAATCCTGCTCTAGAGGCAAAATGGAACGCATTATAAGAAAACGCAAATCTATCATTACAGAACTACAACCGCAGATAGTTGCCATAAAAACTGAACTATCACAATACTGTAAGACAAATGAATATAAATCATTCTCACATATACTACACAACAAGATTACTAAATTTGAATTAGACATATCTGAGAATAAATTAGGGAAACTCAACAGGGACAGACACTTATACATACAGAACAGACAAAGAATATTTAACAGGAAAAGACCAGTACCTATCACACATACATCTCCCAACAAACCTCTAACCCAAGCCGCAATGCAGAATGTTCCAACTATTACAAAAGAATCTGTGACCCAACGACCACCAGCCTTAGTATCAAGACCACAAAGAAGGAACGCGGGAAGAAGATACTCCTACAAAGGACCAAATCAAAGACCAGTATACTGTCAAAATGAAAGAGAAGATAATAGAAATGAAAAAGAGAATCAAGAAAAAACAATGAACAAATACTCATCAAAAAATCCCATCAACCGTATTCTAAATACAGAGCACCCAGAGATACAACAGAAACCCGATATAGATGGAACCGACAGACGAACACAAACCCCTAGGAAAAGGGGCAGACCCTCAGAAGAAGACGAAGTATTTAGTACACCATTAATCAATCAGGAAGGCAAAGAACGAAAGCCCAGCAATGAATTATCGAATACATCAGACGACCTACTGGACCTAAGTATTTACAATACGCAAGAAGAATCCCTGACAGTAAAAGTCAAAACACCAAAAGTACAGAACAAGAATATGGAACGAATACAAAAACTACCAACTAAAATTGCATCGATATCAAGAATCCCCCAACCAACAAAGGCGAATAAAAGATTCAAAACCAATCTTACAAAAGAAACCAGACCCATAACGGAATTTTTTACACCAACACAAGAACCTCTCAACTGCAGTTCTGATTATAACACCACAGAGGGCACTACAACTAGTTCATCTTCTTTTTTAGAATTACCCACCATATTGGGGGAAGCCACACCGTTACGACCAATAATACCATATCCCATAACTCATCTAGCACCCCTGGTCAACTCTTCACCACTGAAACCACCAGAAAAGGCTATGGAAAAACAAGAAAGAGGGGAAGAAGAGGAGGTAAAAAAGGTGGACTAAGAATAAGCGTCACCCCTAAAAAAACGACAAACATAAAATCTATTTTTAACTTATCTTCCTATATATTAAATAAAGCAGAGGAAACAGTTCTGGGTCGAGGACTTTCCTTTTGCCCAACCAAACAAGCAAACTTATATGACTTGTTCATAGATCTGAACCATTTTATTAGGAAATTGACCCTAAAACGATATTTTGTGCTAAAGAAATCTAAAGGTTATAACATAAAAACTCGTGACACCAATGGAGACGTTCCAATAATTCTTAACAATGAAGACCCACAGAATATCTTCTATAATCCAGAAGAATTGGCAACGGAAAGATATATACACACTCAATTAAAGAACAAATCTAATTTTTACCCTACTACATATAAGGGGCCCCATATAGAGGGATTTTATAACCAAGTCTTGGAAGACTTCAGGAACCTGGATAAGAAGGATTCCACATCTAACTTGACAAAACAGGAACAACGAGCAATCAAAAGTCTGAAGAATAACAACTCAATCATTATTAAATCAGCGGACAAAGGGGGAGGAATTGTAATAATGAACAAAGTAGATTATATTGAAGAAGCGGAAAGAATACTCAAAGATACAGAATATTATGGAATATTAGAACAAGATCCAACTGACGCATACAAGAAAGAATTGAAGGAGTTAGTAACTGACGCCCTTGAAGAAGGCATTCTCAACAAATCTGAGAAAGAATTTATACTCATTCAAGATCCATCTGTAGCTCACTTCTATCATCTACCGAAAATTCATAAATCTATTACCAATCCACCAGGCAGGCCAATCATAGCCGGCATAAACTCATTATCCTCACATTTGTCAGAACTTATAGATCATCATCTACAACAAATGGTAAGAGAATTGCCGTCATTTCTAAAGGATTCCACACAACTACTCAGAGAACTCACAGATATACCCTGGGCAAACAACTATAAATGGCTAACCCTAGATGTATCCGCCTTATACTCCAACATACACCACAAAATCGGATTAAAAGCAGTATGGTACTTCCTAGTGAAGAATCAAAAGATTCCCTGGAAACAAAAAGTCTTCCTTATCGAATCCATCAACTTCATACTAACACATAATTATTTTACATTCATGGACGTCATCTATTTACAGAAACGGGGAACAGCTATGGGATCGGGCATGGCTCCTAGCTATGCAAATTTGACTATGGGCCTTCTAGAACATCTACTCATAGAACAAGAAAATCCTTTTACAGCAAACATCATTTATTACAAAAGATACATAGATGACTTGATCTTTATTTGGGATGGCGACACAACATCAATATGCAAATTTGTCAATTACATAAACGATAATGATTGGGGAATATCTTTCACTTCAAATCAGGATGAAAGGAAAACCGAGTATCTAGATGTAACCCTATATGTAGAAAATGGGAAGATAAAATCGGAGAATTTCTTTAAGTCTGTAGATTCAAATGCTTACATCAATTACAAGAGCAATCATCATAAACCATGGAAAAACAATATTCCGTATGGACAATTTTTGAGGATCCGAAAAAACTGTTCCAGCCTAAAATCATTTGACACACAGGCAAAAATACTCACAAACAAATTCAAAGAAAAAAACTTTCCAACCAGACTCATTACAGCAGCTAGGAAAAAAGCGAGGAACACTGAAAGACCGACACTTCTGGCAGAGAAAGACAAATCCACAAATTCTGACAAGTTTCGGAACCAAACTAATTTCATTACAAGGTACGCCAATAACCATACATCAGTGAGAAAAATACTAAAGAAATATTGGCCATTACTGAAAGACGATTCGTATCTGAAAAATGAGATAGATGAGGAACCACACTGCATCTTTAGGAGGGCAAAAACTCTGAAAAATGTACTAGCCCCAAGCAAACTGAAAAACATCGGCCCAAAAGCGATCATCCAGCAACAAGAATACCCAGGGGTCCAGAAATGCAAACGGAAGGGTTGCCTCTGCTGTCAAAAAATACTAAACCATCAAAAAACTTTTGAATCTACTGTCACAGGTGAAACTTTCAACATCACTCATAAGATGGATTGCTCGTCAAATTATATCATTTATCTCCTAACATGTGATTGCGGCCTACAATATATAGGACGTACTACACAACAGCTCAAAGTGAGGTGGGGACAACACCGGCGAAATATCAATAGAGGATTCATGAAACATGGATTGTCTAGACACTGCAAAGAATTACATAATCAGGATCATAACAAAATGAAAGTCTGTCCAATTGAACATATACCTCCAGAGATACATAATAGAAAAGAAAGACTGAAAGCACGTGAAATGTACTGGGTCTTCAAACTCAGAACTTTACATCCAGAGGGTCTAAACATCTGCCTGGAACACAATCTATAATGTCTTCTTCTAACCTGCACATCTCCCTTACATAGTAGCTCCTACTCATAACTTGTACCCTCTTCCCCTGCCCTTTCCCCCAACCCCCAACCCCTTCCCCCCCCCCCCCCATCCCCAGGCCCCAGACCACCCCACCCCCACCATCCCCATTCTCTATCCCCCCTCTTCCCCTCCTCCCCCATGCCCTCCCACCTCTATACCATATGGTGGTTTTTCCCTACTCAGGATACACCTGGCCACACAATTCTACAACCCCACACATTCCCTCCCGGATCCACTAACACTACCCACACAGAATTTACCAACTAGGCATCAGGACATTTGCAATCTGCTCTCGATAGTTAATGTGGTTTTCACCACTAAGAAGCACCAACTGTATATATGTGTCCTTGGAATTATCCGTCATAACCTGGATATACCATAATTTTTATTCTTCTTACTCATGATGATATATATATTATTCTGTCTATTGAAATGTTTCCACATGTGTGCATGTGTTTATGCATATGTGTACATATATATGTATGTAGCCACATAAGTATATAGGTCCTCTGTTGGCTAGGATCTACCTGAATTCATACACATTTACCTGTTTCTGATATATAAACAACTAAATGACCTGTTTTTATCTGGGTTGACCACAAGATGGCAGCAATACACTTCAGTTTAATTACGCATATACTGAGTTCCTTCCATTATACATTTTAATACACCTAGGATCTCTTCACATAATCTGAGCTCATTTTTTCATTTTACATTTATGTCTGTATCCCCGTATTCTTCCCCCTGTCTGTGCCCGTGGCCATGCCCCTAACCAAGATGGCGCCAGTGGACGCACACACGTGCGCATTCCCCCATCCCTGACGTAGACCAGGGAGTCCTCTCCTCAGGTTTCCCCGCCCACTCTCCACTCTGCAGCGAGGCATGGAGCGCATCACATCTCGCTCCCGCGTCTCGCTCCCGCACAGCTTCCATTGGTCTGAACTCAGACCTCAACCACGCCCCTCATCCTCTGACAGTCCCCCCTCCCACTTCCACGTGTCTTCTCTACCCGGCGGCTCTCTCTTCCGGGTTATATATATATACCTACTTCTCTCCAGCCTGAACTACCCACTATTTGGCGCTCTGGCATTCTGTATGCTCTCCTAAGGTAAGCCTGACATATATATTTTTTCATCCCAGGAGCCACTTCTCGGCCTGTGACCCATATACACCCTCCACCTTTTTTCCGGCCACTGACTGATAGCAGCTTAAACCTATGCTGCATACAAATAATCTCGGATCCACCCTAGCTCTGTATACCCACACACAGAGGTCCCCCGATGGGGACCACCTCCTGATATATCACCACCTTACCCATTCTCCATTATGGTGTTTCATTACCTGCAGCCCCTGCTAGCCTATTGTACATATGCAGATGTCCTCGATGGGGACCGCCTCCTTGCTATATCACAAGCATACCCACTCTCCACAAAGGAGTCTCATCACATGTAGCCTCTGCCCACCTATTGTACATACTTTTGGTCCGCCTATGCCCTCCCACCTGCTTAGTTTTAACTGCCCACATTCTTATCCTGTGGTTTGGGTCCACTGATCCATATTACCCCTGCCCTTTATACCCATACAGCCACTTACTCTGTCTATCCTCATTATAACCTAGGTCCTCTATACTAGGCACCTTTCCTTTAACTCAGTACATATATAGGTGGTTTATAGCTAGGTTGCATATTACTACCAGGGAGACATATATGCCCTTTTTTTCTTACTTATGGTATTTTTATGTGACATGGTACAATGATGTTTATCTGGTGGATGATAACTCATTTTTTATATATACCAATTATTATTATATAATAGCGTTACATTATGATATTTCTTATTGTATAGATCTTATCGGAACTATTTTAAGTATAACCATATTTATGTTTCCTTGAATAACCTTTTTTAATTTTTATTTTTAATTTTTATTTTTAAATTATCCTTTAATGAGCGTCCAATGTATTTTATTTATTTGTTTATTTGTTTATTTTGAAAGCACCTGTACTTGACCTGAAGAAGCGGTTTAAGCCGCGAAACGCGTTGTCTATAGTGCTAAATAAATAAAAAAGTTTTCAACTCTTTAACAAGTGGAGTTTCTGTACAAGAAGCAATCACTGAAATACTACAAAGGGCGCCTCCTATCCTCCTCGTAAAGCGACGTCTTACCACCCCACCTGTGGGGTCCTTCACGACTTATTAGAAGTGAAGCCTTTTCTTCCTAAGGAGCAGCGACCGACCATCCCAAAGACCGAGTGGGGACGGGATTTCCCCACAGGCCTGTACAAGTGGTTGCCTTTATAGCAACCTACACTTGTGAGTATAATTTACTCTTATTTTTTATCCGCCTTACGTGAAGATAATACACCATAAGGGCTCCTGGTACCCCTGCGGTTTTTTTCTTTTTTCTTTACTGTACTAGCTACAGCCTCCTTTGTGTTGAGTGAACTCACCTCACTGCATCTAACTACCTTTTGTGTTCAGTGAACCCACCTCACTGCATATAACTACCTTTGTGTTGAGTGAACTCACCTCACTGCATATAACTACCTTTGTGTTGAGTGAACTCACCTGACTGCATCTAACTACCTTTTGTGTTCAGTGAACCCACCTCACTGCACATAACTACCTTTGGGTTGAGTGAACTCACCTCAGATTGAACTACCTTTGGGTTGAGTGAACTCACTGCATCTAACTACCTTTTGTGTTCAGTGAACTCACCTGATTGCATCTAACTACCTTTTGTGTTCAGTGAACCCACCTCACTGCATATAACTACCTTTGTGTTGAGTGAACTTACCTCACTGCATATAACTACCTTTGTGTTGAGTGAACTCACCTGACTGCATCTAACTACCTTTTGTGTTCAGTGAACCCACCTCACTGCATATAACTACCTTTGTGTTGAGTGAACTCACCTCACTGCATCTAACTACCTTTTGTGTTCAGTGAACCCACCTCACTGCATATAACTACCTTTGTGTTGAGTGAACTCACCTCACTGCATATAACTACCTTTGTGTTGAGTGAACTCACCTGACTGCATCTAACTACCTTTTGTGTTCAGTGAACCCACCTCACTGCACATAACTACCTTTGGGTTGAGTGAACTCACCTCAGATTGAACTATCTTTGGGTTGAGTGAACTCACTGCATCTAACTACCTTTTGTGTTCAGTGAACTCACCTGATTGCATCTAACTACCTTTTGTGTTCAGTGAACCCACCTCACTGCATATAACTACCTTTGTGTTGAGTGAACTCACCTCACTGCATATAACTACCTTTGTGTTGAGTGAACTCACCTGACTGCATCTAACTACCTTTTGTGTTCAGTGAACCCACCTCACTGCATATAACTACTTTTGTGTTGAGTGAACTCACCTCACTGCATATAACTACCTTTGTGTTGAGTGAACTCACCTGACTGCATCTAACTACCTTTTGTGTTCAGTGAACCCACCTCACTGCATATAACTACCTTTGTGTTGAGTGAACTCACCTCACTGCATCTAACTACCTTTTGTGTTCAGTGAACCCACCTCACTGCATATAACTACCTCTGTGTTGAGTGGACTCACCTCACTGCATCTAACTACCTTTTGTGTTCAGTGAACCCACCTCACTGCATCAAACTACCTTTGTGTTGAGTGAACTCACCTCACTGCATATAACTACCTTTGGGTTGAGTGAACTCACCTCACTGCATCTAACTACCTTTGTGTTCAGTGAACCCAACCTCACTGCATATACCTAGCATCCCCCCAAGATGGACAAAATGGACAAACCAGGTAGAGGAAGAGGTAGAGGCAGACCCAGAGGAAGGCTACCTAGCACCGGCAGGTCTGTGCGAGGTGGTGTTGATGTGATTTCGTGCGGACCTGGCCCAAAGTACAGTGCTCAGAAGAAGGCATGTGCCATCACGTCCCAAAATTGTGAGGACGTGGTTGAGTATTTAACACAGAACACCTTATCTCCCGCAGCCACCAGCGCTACAACAATCACCCCATCCGCTGCATTTGATACTTCGCAGGAGTTATTTGGTGTGGAAATCACTGATTCACAGCCAATAATGCTACAACAAGATGAAGGCGCTAAGCAAGTTACAACACCTCATACGTCTGAGTTAGGTGGTGATAGTATGGACGTAACGTGTGAGGAGGGGGATGATGAAGCACCTGATGTTGGTGCAGTTGTGGAGGTGTCTGAGGAAAGCTAAGCTGGGCAGGAGGATTATGATGACGATTATACGGATGCCACATATGTTCCCAATAGAGAAGGTGACCAGGGGGACAGTTCACAGGGGGAGCCAGAGAGGAGTAGGAGGAGACGAGTCCATGAAAGAAGCAGAGGGAGCTCGTCCTCAGAAACAGCTGGGGGCAGTGTCCGGCGCCATGTATCGCCAGCTATGGACTGCCAGCCAACATGCCCTTCAAGGTCAGCTGCTGATGCCACCATAGTGCCATCACCCCAGGGGGGCTCAGCGGTTTGGAAATTTTTTAACATGTGTACCTCAGATCGGAGCAAAGCCATCTGTTCTCTCTGCCTCCAAAAATTGAGCCGTGGAAAGGCCAACACTCACGTAGGGACAAGTGCCTTACGAAGGCACCTGGAGTAAAGGCACAAACAGCAATGGGAAGAACACCTGAGGAAAAGCAGCACCCAAAAGACAAGCCACCCTCCTTCTCCTCTTCCTCCTTCAGGTGCAGCATCTTCAGCCGCTTTCTCCCTTGCACCTTCACAGCCACCCTCCTCCACACCGCCTCTGCCCTTGAGCGGTTCCTGCTCCTCTGCCCACAGCAGTAGCCTGGTATCCGTGAAGGAAGTTTTTGAGCGCAAGAAGCCAATTTCTGCCAGTCTCCCTCTTGCCAGGCATCTGACAGCTGGCGTGGCGGAACTATTAGCTCGCCAGCTATTACCATACAGACCTGTTACCAACTCAACAGAAGGCGGAAAGGATGCAGCACTTGCAGAAAAAGCTGGCAATTATGCTTTACAATGCGTTTAAGGGTGATGTGACAGTACAACGCGATAAAGGTACCACTGGCAGTAATCCTCCTCCTCCCAAATCCACGCAGGCAAGGACAGGACGCTCCAGCGATCTCGGGGTTATGTCGGACATGCGGACATTTTTTAGTCCAACGCCTCGCCGTAGCCCTCCCGGATCCACCCTTTACCAACGCCTGGACCGGCAGGTAGCCGACTACCTGGCCTTAACTGTGGATGTAGACACTGCGAGCAGCGACGATGAACCCTTAGTGTACTGGGTGCGCAGGCTTGACCTGTGGACAGAGCTGTCCAAATTTGCCATCCAACTTCTCTCTTGCCCTGCCGCAAGCGTCCTGTCAGAAAGGACCTTCAGTGCAGCTGGAGGCATTGTCACAGAGAAGAGAAGTTGCTTAAGTCACAACAGTGTTCAGAACCTCACCTTTATCAAAATGAATGAGGCATGGATCCCGGAGGGCTACTGCCCGACCGAAGACTAAGTCAGTCCCCACACACAGCATCTCTGCCTGCAGGCTGCTTGACTGCCTTGTCCGCCACCACCAACAGGGTCTAGGACTCTAGGCGGATTCCTGAATTTTTAAGGCCACTGCTAGCAGCGGCCGCTTTACTAATTTTTCTGGTGCATGTACATACCTGCCTAAGTTTTCTGGCTGTACTGCGGGTGGCTGCAACACAAAAACAAAAGACATGTACGTGTGCCCATCCCCCTTCATGATCATTACCTAGCCGCGGTGAAGGGGCTTGCATATCACAATGAAGCAATGACCGCCAGCTATATAAGTGGGGGTGGCACACCAAAGATAATAAGGTCGTTGTTTCATTGTGGTCAGACCAAATTTGATCAGCTGGACAGTCACTGTTCTGTCATTCAGCTACATCAGCCGGGCGACCATATGGGCTGTAAAGCCACCATGACCTGCACTCTCGTCATGGTGCGCACCAGTCCAGCACGGCCGTCACTACACAAACGGCTGTTTGCAGTCACTGCATACCTTTCACTGCATCTGTGACTGTCAGTGCATACCTTGCACTTGAATGGATGGCAGACTTGCCCTCCATAACTGATTCTCGTGAAAGGCAAGTGGTGTCATCTTTGTCCGCCATAACAGATTCTCGTTAAAGGATTTAAAGTGAATTCATTTCAAAAACAGCAGGTCCTCCCGAGTCCCGTATTGTTATTTTTGGTCACTACCTCGGGGCGGGCATGCCCTGCCTGCTGCCTTCCTTACCTGGATGTGTGGTGGTAGCCGTTTCTTAGGCTCCAACTCCGGAACGGAATAGAAACCGGATTCCCCCGCCATTACCCGTGGTCAGTCACCATGGTACTGAGAAGCTAGTACCATCGAAAGTTTCACACACTTGAAGGAATGGCAGACTTGCCCTCCATAAAACATTCTTGGCAAATGCTTTCGAGCTGGTTTGTCTTCCGCTGGGTCAAGGGTCCATCTGACCACAGATGCCTGGTCTACAAAGCACAGTCAGGGCAGGTACAGCATGGGTCTCAGCAGGCTCCCACTTCGGACCAGAATCGAACCTTGATTTTCCGGCCATTACTTGTGGTGACAATGGCAGACTTGCCCTCCATAACTAATTCTTGTGAAAGGCAAGTGTTGTCATCTTTGTCGGCCATAACAGATTCTCGTTAAAGGATTTAAAGTGAATTCATTTCAAAAACAGCAGGGCCTCGAAAGTCCTCCCGTATTGTTATTTTTGGTCACTACCTCGGGGCGGGCATGCCTGCTGCCCTCCTTGCCTGGATGTGTGGTGGTAGCCGTTTGTTAGGCTACAACTCCAGACCGGAATCACACCAGGAAGGGTTCCCCCGCCATTACCCTTGGTCACAATGGCAGACTTGCCCTCCATAATAGATTCTCGTTGCAGGTACTGAACACCAAGTAGAAAATGTAATGTAAAAAAAATAGATGTAAGCTTTAACAATGGTAGAGAAAGAACCATCGAAAATTGATAAGGCAGACAGACATTACCTA
Organism: Hyperolius riggenbachi; assembly: GCF_040937935.1. Classification (NCBI taxonomy): domain Eukaryota; kingdom Metazoa; phylum Chordata; class Amphibia; order Anura; family Hyperoliidae; genus Hyperolius; species Hyperolius riggenbachi. The sequence goes on from NC_090648.1 coordinate 75,166,708, forward strand.
ACCAGACATCACTGAGTGAGGAAGAGCAATCTCGCCATGGTGCGCACTGCGTCCATCACGGCCGTCACAACACAGACAGCTGTTTGCGGTGCATTACACAGTGAGTTTGGTGTGTCAGTGTGAAGCAGTGCACTAATTACACTCCCTGATTAATGTATACACGTGCAAGATGTTTGAAAGCACTTTAGGCCTGCAATTTAGCATTCAATGTGATTTCTGCCCTTAAAACGCTGCTTTGCATCAAATCCAGATTTTTCCCCGGGACTTTTGGCATGTATCCCACTCCGCCACCTGGGGGTCCAGGTGTTAGACCCCTTGAAACATGTTTTCCATCACTTTTGTAGCCAGCATAAGTGTTTCTAGTTTTACAAGTTCGCCTCCCCATTCAAGTCTATTGCGGTTCGCGAACTTTTCCGCGAACCGAACCTTCCGCGGAAGTTCGCAAACAGGGTTCGTGAACCGAAAATCGGAGGTTCAGCCCATCTCTACTGCTGTTGTGTTCTTTGACAAGTGTCACTGATGTCACGCACGCTGGATTCCCCTTATCAACTCCTGAGGCAACACGGGGGGTGGAGCTACATCACATGGCTATTACAAACAGCACGCTGGGGGTGCGGATTTGTGTGCTGCTGCTGGTGGGCCGATGAAGGGGACACAGGAGCCAGGCCATTTCCTGACAGGCCTAGACATGGGCTGGGACATTTACCAACAGGCTGGGACAATTTTGTAATTTTTGGGGATCCTGGGATGGGGGACCCAAATTCTCAGGCTGTCCCATGAAAAACTGTAAGATCTGGTCACTAAATCTATCTATCTATCTATCTATCTATCTATCTATCTATCTATCTATCTATCTATCGCGTTGTCCCGAATAGTTCGACTGCAAACTTATTTGCGCGAACGTCGCTGGTTGGCGTTGAAACGCGAACTTTATGGTGAATTCAACCCGCCCCTATACTACATCATTGGGCTAAACTTTGAACCACTACATCACAGTTAGCAGACACATGGCAGCCAATCAGACTGCACTCCCTCCTGGACCCCCCCCCCCCCTTATATAAGGCAGCAGCGTTGGCCATAATCTCACTCTGTCTGCTGCTGTAATGGTGAGAGAAGGGAGAGGTTGCTACAGAGACATATGGAAAGCTTAATTAGGCTATTGTTAGGCTTGTTAGCTTGCTCCTTGCTAATACTTATTGCTAAAAAGCACCCCAAAACAGCTCTTTTGGGAGCTAATGTTTTTGTGATTTTTTTTTGTGTGGCCCACTGACACTTGCATATACAGCCCTGTCTTTCGCAGTTGGCCCTTGCTAATTGCTATACTGTACCAGGCCCAGCACATTCAGTGCCTACCTTTTCACTGCACCTGTGTGTGTGACAGCTGCACATTTGTAATAACAGTCCATGCATACCTTTCACTGCACCTGTGTAACAGCATGCAGTTTTATATACCAGTCACTGCATACCTCCTGTTCACTGTACCTGTGTGTGTGACAGCTGCACATTTGTAATACCAGTCACTGCATACCTTTCACTGCACCTGTGTGACCGCACGCTGTTTTATATAGCAGTCACTGTATAGCTTTCACTGCATCTGTGTGACCGCACGCTGTTTTATATACTTACGTGCATACCTTTCACTGCACCTGTGTAACCACACATTGTTGTACCAGCAGTCACCTTTTCACTTCACCAGTGTGACCGCACATTGTTGTACCAGCAGTCACTACAACCTTTTCACTGTACCTCTGTAACCGTACATCGTATTAGTCAAGTCAGTGCATACCTTTCACTTCATCCTCCCCAATATGGACAAAACAAGAGGCAGAACCAGAGGCAGACTACCCGGCAGGTCTGTTCGAGGTCGAGGTGGCATGATTTCATGCAGCCCTGGACCAAAGTACAGTGTTCAGAAGGCATGTGCCATCAACTCCCAAGATTGACAGGGCATACTTGACTATTTAACACAGAACACCTCATCTTCCTCAGCTTCCGCACTGAACCGTGACATATCTTCCTCCACAGCCACCACTGCTACTACTAGCATCACATCCGCCCCATTTGACACTTCGCATGAGTTATTTAGTGGGGAATTAACTGATTCACAGCCATTCTTGTTACAAGATGACGGTGCTAAGCAAGTTACACCACCACCTCATATGTCTGAGTTAGGCGCCAGTATGGACGTAAGGTGTGAGGATGATGAAGTACCTGTTGTTGGTGCAGTTTTGGAGGTGTCTGATACAAGCGAAGCTGTGGAGGATGATTGTGATGATTATGATGATGATACTGCCATGGATGTCACGTGGGATCCTAATAGATATGATGACCAGGGGGACAGTTCAGAGGGGGAGTCAGAGAAGAGTAGGATGAGATGAGTTGCTGAAAGAAGCAGGGACAGCTCATCATCAGAAACAGCTCATGGCAGTGTCCGGCGGAATGACAGCCAGCCAACATGCTCTTCAAGGTCAGCTGCTAACACCACCAACAAAGTGCCATCATTCCAGGGCTCAGCGGTGTGGAGTTTTTTGTGTGTGTCTGCCTCAGATGAGAGCAATGCCATCTATACTATCTGCAATCAAAGATTGAGCCGTGGAAAGACCAAGACCCGGGCAGGGACAAGTGCCTTACGACAGCACATGGTGAAAAAGCACAAACGGCAATGGGAAGACCACCTGAGGATAAGCAGCAAACAAACGCAAAGCCACCCTCCGCCTCCTCTTCCTCCTTCAAGTGCAGCATCTTCTTCAGCCGCTTTCTCCCTTGCACCTTCACAGCCACCCTCCTCCACTCCGCCTCTCACCTTGAGCACTTCCTGTTCCTCTGCCCACATCAGCAGCCAGGTGTCCGTGAAGGAAATCTTTGAGCGGAAGAAGCCAATATCTGCCAGTCACCCCCTTGCCCGGCATCTGACAGCTGGCTTGGCGGAACTGTTATCTCGCCAGCTGTTACCATACCGGCTGGTGGACTCTGAGTCCATCCTAAAATTTGTGGCGATTGGGACACCGCAGTGGAAGATACCAGGTCGCAATTACTTTTCTCAAAAGGCGATACCCAAACTGTACCGTGATGTAGAAAGGCAAGTGGTGTCATCTCTGGCACACAGCGTTGGGTCAAGGGTCCATTTGACCACGGATGCCTGGTCTGCCAAGCACAGTCAGGGCAGGTACATTACTTATATGGCACATTGGGTCAACTTGGCAACCGCTGGCAAGCATGGAGTGCGTGGCTGTGTAGCAGACCTAGTTGTGACACCTCCACGGCTTTCAGGCAGGCCTGCTGCCACCTCCTCTCCTTCTCCTCAACTGCTACATCCTCGCCAACTACACCCCCCCAGCTCCCCAGGACCTATGCTGCATGCCAGGTACGACGGTGTCACTCCATCTTGGACATGTCTTGCCTTAAAGCCGAGAGTCACACTGGAGCAGCTCTCCTGGCTGCTCTGAACAAACAGGTGGATCAGTGGCTGACCCCGTACCAACTGGAGATCGGCAACGTGGTGTGTGTGACAACGGCAGCAATCTCATTTCGGCTTTGAGTTTGGGAAAGTTGACACATGTACCCTGCATGGCACATGTGCTCAATCTTATACTGTTACACAATGCCCATAGGGCTAGACCAATATGTACAAAATTTGATCACCAAATGGGACCCGTGTCATGTGCGTGACGTGGTCTCACTTAAACACACAAACGATTTACTATTTATAAAGATGAGGACATAGGGATCTTAATGATGTGGTCTATATAGTGTTAACAGTAGCCAGGAGATGAGGGTCTTTGCTGATCCCCCCCACTGGAAGGTACAGGCAGTGGGGTGTAGCTATCTCATCCCTGGTCTGCTCACTGAAGACCTGTGAATTGATCCTATTTGCCTCAAATGATAATTACACACTTAATATGTAGCGGCAAGACTGAGTGTGCGTCGCCCTGATTTCAGGGCATAAATGTCTCGCACACACCTCTATGTAGAGTAGACCGCATGAAAGAGGACCCCATAGGGGTCATGAAGAAGATAATACCCCTTCACGGAAGGGAACTGGGATCTATGGTACACAGTGAGTGATATGGTGCCTATATATACAGTGCTCTCAACAATTGTTTCACCCTTAAAGCAGGGCGTCGTCAGGAGAAATTAGTGCACAACATAAATACAGTAAAGGCAATCCCCACACCAAGTGTCAAAATGTCCCCCAGCAACAGCCTAAGTCAGAGCTGTTGCTGGGGGACATTTTGACACTTGGTGTGGGGATTGCCTTTACTGTATTTATGTTGTGCACTAATTTCTCCTGACGACGCCCTGCTTTAAGGGTGAAACAATTGTTGAGAGCACTGTATATATAGGCACCATATCACTCACTGTGTACCATAGATCCCAGTTCCCTTCCGTGAAGGGGTATTATCTTCTTCATGACCCCTATGGGGTCCTCTTTCATGCGGTCTACTCTACATAGAGGTGTGTGCGAGACATTTATGCCCTGAAATCAGGGCGACGCACACTCAGTCTTGCCGCTACATATTAAGTGTGTAATTATCATTTGAGGCAAATAGGATCAATTCACAGGTCTTCAGTGAGCAGACCAGGGATGAGATAGCTACACCCCACTGCCTGTACCTTCCAGTGGGGGGGATCAGCAAAGACCCTCATCTCCTGGCTACTGTTAACACTATATAGACCACATCATTAAGATCCCTATGTCCTCATCTTTATAAATAGTAAATCGTTTGTGTGTTTAAGTGAGACCACGTCACGCACATGACACGGGTCCCATTTGGTGATCAAATTTTGTACATATTGGTCTAGCCCTATGGGCATTGTGTAACAGATTATTTATTACCAGTACTCCTAATTCGGTAGTGAGACAACTCAATCTTATACTCCAAAGATTTGTGTCTAAGTACCCAGGCTTACAGGAGGTCCTGAAGCAGTCCAGGAAGATGTGTGGGCATTTCAGGTGGTCCTACACGGTCATGGCGTGCTTGGCCGAAATTTAGCGGAGAAACAACTTGCTGGTGAGGTGCTTGATTTGCGATAGCCCGACTCGCTGGAATTCAATGCTCCTCATGTGTGACCGCCTGCTACAACAGGAGAAAGCCGTCAAAAAGTATCTGTACAACTACAGTTAAAGAACATGTTCTGGGGAGCTGGGGATGTTATGGCCGAAGTACTGGACACTCATGCATAATGCCTGCAGGCTCATGAGCCCATTTGAGGAGGTGACAAACCTGGTGAGTAGCAGTGAAGGCGCTATCTGTGACTTGATCACATATACTTTCTTCCTGGAGCATGCCGTACGTAGAGTGGCGGATCAAGCTGTAGAGGAGCGTGACCAGGAACAGGAGGAGGAAGAGTTTTTGGAAACATCACCTGCGGCATCATCAACACCTGCGGCATCACAGAGGAGGGGGGAGGAGGAGGAGGAAGAGTCATGTGGGGAAGAGGAGTCGGATAAGGAAGGTGTTTTTTTTTTTTGAGGAGGAGGCGGAAGAACAACCGCAGCAGGCATTGCAAGGGGCTTGTGCTGCTCACCTTTCCCGTGGTATTGTTCGTGGCTTGGAGGAGGAGGAGACTTCACTGAGGAAGAGCAAAATGAGATGGCTAGTACGTCAGCATCCAACTTTCTACCTGCAGGCCACTTGACTACCTTCTCCTCCACCACCAACAGGGTCCAGGACTCCAGGTGGATTCCTGAATTTTTAAGGCCGCTGCTAGCAGAGGCCGCTATAATAATTTTTCTGGTGCGTGTACATGCCTGCCTAATTTTTCTGGCTGCACTTCGGGTGCAACCGCAAAACAAAAGGCATGTACAAAAGGCCCTAGACTACAGTACTGACACTACATAATATAGACATATGGCAATGGTAGGGATTAGATTGTGAGCTCCTTTGAGGGACAGTTAGTGACAAGATATATATATACACTGTACAGCGCTGCGTAATATGTCGGCGCTATATAAATACTAAATAATAATAATAATAATAATACATGTGTCAATTCCCCTTCGTGATCGTTACCTTGCCGCGGTGAAGGGGCTTGCATATCACAATGAAGCAATGACCGGCTAAATGAGTGTGTTGGGGTCTTTGTTTCAAGGTCGTTGTTCATTGTGGACAGACCAAATTCGATCAGCTGGACACTCAATCACTGTTGTTCTGTCATTGAGCTACCTCAGCCTGACCATATGGGTTTGAAAACCGCCATCGCCTGCACTCTCGCCATGGTGCGCACCAGTCCAGCACAGCCGTCACTACACAAACAGCTGTTTGCAGTGCATTACACAGTGAGTTTACTCTGTCAGTGTGAAGCAGTACACTAATTACACTCCCTGATTGATGTATACACATGCAAGATGTTTTAAAGCACTTTAGGCCTCCAATTTAGCAATGCAATGTGATTTCTGCCCTTAAAGAGACTCCGTAAAAAAAAATTGCATCCTGTTTTTTATCATCCTACAAGTTCAAAAAGCTATTCTAATGTGTTCTGGCTTACTGCAGCACTTTATACTATCACTGTCACTGTAATAAATCAATGTATCTTTCCCCTGTCAGACTTGTCGGCCTGTGTCTGGAAGGCTGCCAAGTTCTTCAGTGTTGTAGTTCTGCTATGAACTCCCCCTTCCAGGCCCCTCTATGCACAATGCCTGTGTGTTATTTAGGATTAGAGCAGCTTCTCTCTTCTCTCTTATCTTTTACAAGCTGGATAAATCGTCCTCTGAGCTGGCTGGGCTTTCACATACTGAAGAATTACAGACAAGGGCAAAGCTGTTTGCAGGAAGAAACAAGCAGCCTGAAACTTCAGTGCATGAGAACAGGGGGAAAGAAACACACAAATGATCTCTTGAGATTCAAAAGGAAGGCTGTATACAGCCTGCTTGTGTATGGATGTATTTTCTATGTGTGGACATACTGTACATCAACCTACTTCCTGTTTTGGTGGCCATTTTGTTTGTTTATAAACAAACTTTTAAAAACTGTTTTTAACCACTTTTAATGCGGCGAGGAGCGGCGAAATTGTGTCAGAGGGTAATAGGAGATGTCCTCTAACGCACTGGTATGTTTACTTTTGTGCGATTTTAACAATACAGATTCTCTTTAAACCCTGCTGTGCGTCAAATCTGGATTTTTCCCCGGGACTTTTGGCGTGTATCCCACTCCACCATGCTCCCCTACAGGTGTTAGACCCCTTGAAACATCTTTTCCATCACTTTTGTGTCTACAATCAGTGTTTGTAGTTTTGAAAGTTCACCTGCCAATTGAAGTCTATATCGGTTCGCGAAGTTTGCGAACTTTTTTCGCATGTTCGCGTTTGAGGTTCGTGAACCTAAAATCGGAGGTTCGAGACAACTCTATCTATCTATCTATCTATCTATCTATCTATCTATCTATCTATCTATATGCGTATTCTCTAGTTTGAAAATGCTTTTACAACGCCATCTCCCTCAATATGCCAATCTGTGTTAGGACCCTGCTGATGTTAGCGCTGTGGGCTCTTCCAGGGGTGGAGAATAAGTATTCACTGACCTTCACAAGAGCATCCCTTAAGGGTCATTGGGGGACAATTCTCATGGGTGGTTGCTATGAGCCTCAGAGGCAATAGGCAGATAACCGCTCTCTTTGTAGCAAGATGAAGACCAGACACCAGATAAATTGTGAAAATGATGTTTATTGTTAAAATAAATGGATAATGGAGCGGGGGAAATAATTATCTGATCCCCTGCTAAATCTCTTAGGTTATAATCCTACCTAAAAAACATTTTTTAATCGGTAAGAGGAAGCGGAGAGCTGGAACACGACAAGGAACGCGGCGGCCGGAGGAAGCAGCAAGGGTGCATTAACATCCCCTGCTTGGTGCACATGGATGAACATTCAGGTTCTTATCAGAAGAATTTGGAACAACGTTCAAAATTTTAACTACTTGAACACGTCAATGCTAGTGGATTGTATGGCAAAAAGGGTGCTGTGGGTGTGGCTGGAGGTGGGGAAGGGGGTGTCTTAAAGGTTTCCCTGTGCCTTAGCTTAAAGTTCAGAGAAAGATATTTAAAGTGGATCCGAGATGAACTTTTACCCATTGCATAATTGTGTTCCTTTCCTATTGTTTATAGGGCATTCCTCAAGCCAAATACTTATTTGTTTTTGTTTTAATACTCTAATTCCCTATAAACTAAATATGCCTCGCCCACAGCTTTTCAGAGAGCCTTGGCATTTTCAGACAGTAGCAAGGGCTCATAGGAGCTCAGTCTGGGCAGGAGGAGGGGGAGGTATTACTAGCCATTTCAGAGGCAGAGGGGAGGAGGGAGGAGGAGGGGGGGGGTTAGGTTTTTTCACAGGCTGATACTCATATTCTATTGAAGCTGCTTCCAGCTAGATTTGCTGTGTAAACTGATAGCATCGCCAACCCTCAGCCTGTGACAAACAGAACACGGATGGCCTCATTGTATCACAGGAATAAATAATCATTAACTGTTGAAGCTGTTGCAGCTAGATCTGCTGTCCTGTGTAAACTATCTAAACTTTAGATAAGATATATAGACAAGTTACTTGTTATAGTTAGTTTTTCATCTCAGATCCGCTTTAAGCAATGCAGGAGCCATGCTTTGGCTGTAAATATGGCAGACATAAAGAGGTGTGGCATATACAATACAGGTGACATAGGGAGGAGTGATTAAAAAACAAAACAAAAAAACAGCACAAAGAGAGTAGAAACACAAAATGAAAACATGGTGCCAACAAATGTTGCAAAGGCCACCCTCTTTTTGGTTTGTTATGCTCTGCATGACTACATATTTGCTCTACTCCTTCAAGCCATCTTAGCTCCCCCCAAAAAATGTAGTATATCATATAAATTTTTCTTGCAATCCCATATTCCCCTCCCAGGGCTGTTTCTGGGCATAGGTCATCCAGGCAAAGGTCATGCTGCTTCGTTTCTGTTAAATGAATTCTGTTTCAGTCAATCTTGGACACAGCACAGTACATTCCAGCTTTTGCAGTGTCCCGTATCCCCTGTAGGGTAACCCCTTCCTAACCATTGCTCACTTTTACAATGCTCACTTCCCCACTTAAAGAGGAACTGTAACCAAGGATTGAACGTCATCCCAATCAGTAACCGATACCCCCTTTCCCACAAGAAATCTTTACCTTTTCTCAAATGGATCACTAGAGGGCTCTGTCTGGCTGATATTGTGGTGAAACCCCTCCCACAGTGTGATCTCAGCACCTAGGTCCTGACATCACACTGTGGGAGCCTTGTTGCATTGTAGGAAATAACAGCTGTTTCCAACTGCCAAAAAAACAGCATCTCCTTCCACAGACATGACCTACCAGCAGTAAAGGTGTCGCCATGTGATAAATATTAGAATGTAAATCAGGGAGAGGAAAGATTTTACAATGGGCAAACACTGACTAAATAATTTATAAATAATTGTTGCAAAAATAAGGCACTTTTTTCATTACATTATTATTTTCACTGCAGTTCCTCTTTAATTCTTGTTGTCAGTGAAGGAAAAAAAGGAAAAAGATGTCGCTAACAAGACATAAGTAAGAATGGTACCACATATAAATATGTACACAGTGTTTAACAAAAGTGACTCTACCGCTCACATTTTTGTAAATATTTTATTATATCTTTTCATGGGACAAAACTGAAGATATGACACTCTGATACAGTGTAAAGTAATAAACAGTGTACACAGCTTGTATAACAGGGTTAATTTGCTGTCCTACCAAAATAGCTTAACACACAGACATTAATTAGACAGCTGTCTAAAAAATGTAAGTTTACCTTAAAGCGGAACTGTAAATACAATTTAAGCACAGTGTTCCACTTACCTGGGGCTTCTGCAAGCCCCCAGCAGCCGCACTGTCCCGCGCCGGTCCTGCCCGAGTCTCCGTTCTCCCGCCGCCAGCTCCGTTCCGTTCCTAGACTTCAAAGTCGACGCCAGCGCAGCATTGCCAAGCGTATCCTTTCTTCGCGTTCCCCTCTGCAATAGCAGTGGTCCGGCGGCGAAACCGAAACTAGCTGGCGGCGGGAGAACAGAGGCTCGGGCAGGACCGGCGCGGGACAGGAGGGCTGCTGGGGGCTTGGGGAAGCCCCAGGTAAGTGAAACAGTGTGCTTAAATTGTATTTACAGTTCCGCTTTAAGGCTAGCTGCTCCCATTTGGTACTTTATGTTTGCATCCCATTTTTTTCAGAGGTTAGAACTCTAGTGCATTGTTGTTGCATCTGTTTTGAATACAAGGGGCCTGATTCACAAAGCGGTGCTAACAGTTAGCACCCTGGTGAAAAGCCCTTTATCACGCCTAAACTCAGTTTAGGCATGATAAGTTTAGGTGTGATAAGTTTAGGTGTGATAAGTTTAGGCATGATAAGTTTAGGTGTGATAAGTTTAGGCATGATATGTTTAAGCACCAACTGCGTTAGCACCGCAGTGCACAGCTGATCAAAAGTTTTGCGCTAGCAAAGTCTGGTGCACTTCGCATAGAGTTTAATGGCGCTGCTTTGCGTGCGGGACTTTGCACGCTATCTACACTTATCTAAACTTAGCATGCCTAAACTTATCACACCTAAACTTATCACGCCTAAACTGGCTTTTCACCAGTGTGGTGCAAAGGTTATCATGCCTAAAGTCTTTTAGGCGTGATAACTGAGTTATCACCGCTTTGTGAATCAGGCCCGAGGTGTGTATGTTGCCTCTAGGGGGCTCTTCACGCCTCTGTTGGTAGTCATTCAGATGCGGCATGGCCTTAGGATGCACTGCCATTTCTCCCGTTGTCTATAAACATGTTGTAGCACGGTTATTATTATTTATATAGCACCAACATCTTACGCAGCGCTGTACAGTACATATATATGTCACTAACTGTCCCTCAAAGGAGCTCACAATCTACTCCCTACCATTGTCATATGTCTATATCGTAGTCTAGGGCCAATTTAGGAGGAACCAATTAACTTATCTGTGTGTTTTGGGGTGTAGGAGGAAACCGGAGTGTCCAGAGGAAACCCGCGTAGACACAGGGAGAACATACAAACTTCTTGCAGATAGTGCTCTGGCTGGGATTCAAACCAGGGACCCAGCGCTGCAAGGCAAGAGTGCTAACCACTACACCACCATGCTCTAAACAGCTGGCAATGAAAGTGAGTACATCCCATGTGAAGAGTGTCAAAATTGATGGCAGCAAATTTAAACTGCTATACAAGCTGTACACTGAAGATTTTACATTGTATCAGAGTTTCACATCTTCAGCGTTGTCCCATGAAAAGATATTATAAAATATCTACAAAATACGAGAGGTGTACTCACTTTTGTGAGATGCTGTATATACATGTTTAATTTGTTATGCAACATGTCACTTCCGATGTTAATTATAGCGTGGGCTTCGACTTTAAGAAAACTGTGTATGTGTTTGTAATAGATAGCGAAGATGCCGCCGTAGCGGTGAGTGGCGTGGCGGCTGTCTCCGCGTCTCAGCCGGCGGCCTCCGCCGCGCAATTACATGGTGGAGTTTTGCCTGGTCCTTCAGTTGCACATAGACTGAGGGCTACGCGCGCGCCAGGCGACAGGACCTTTATGCGAATGGAAGGGGAGTCAGCTAATCGGCCGGTCAGCTGACTCCAGCAGTGCTCCTGATTGGCTGAGTGACTGGGGCGGCGCTGTGGGGCGCTCTCAGTATATATAGGACCTGCCTGTCAGTAGCTCCTCGTCTGCTGTTGCAAATGCCACGTGTTAGCACTCAGACCTTAGTCAGATCCCAAAGTGTGCTAGAACCAGCAGGAGCTGGGGATCCACACATAGTCAGATTCTGTTGATAGCTAAAGTACTAATTGAATTGTATTATTTGTTTTGACCTTCTGCTAGCCTTGACTACTCTTCTGCCTTCTGATTCTGTGCTTCTGCCTATCAGATCCTGTTGCCGACTCAGCCTGAACACTACTCTGATTTAGCCTTCTGTCTTTGTACCGTATCTGTCCGTTTGTTGCCGAATCTGCTTGTCTGACTCTCCTGCCCTCACCAGTGAGCCTAGTCCCTGGTGAGGGATTCTCTGTACAGCTTAATCACCTGCTTCTCAGGTGACCAGTAGCTGCAGTACAGTCTTAATCACCTGCTCCTCAGGTGACCAGTAGCTGCAGTACAGTCTTAATCACCTGCTCCTCAGGTGACCAGTAGCTGCAGTACAGTCTTAATCACCTGCTCCTCAGGTGACTAGTAACCACGGTACTGTCCTCATCACCTGCTCCTCAGGTGATTAGGAGCTACAGTACAGTCTTGATCTCCTGCCCCTCAGGTGATCATCTGCCGCAGTGCAGTCTGAATCACCCGCTCCACGGGTGATCAGTATACGTTGCCTTACTGTGCACCACCCGCTCCTCGCGTGAACTGATTACTAGTTCATCTGCATCTCCGGCTTGCTGGAGTGCTGATCCCTGTGTTCTATAGAGATATCTCTCTCTACTAGCTCCTCTGGGGGAGTTGGTATCTCTATCTGTATTACTGTTACACCAAACACCTATCTTTATATCTGGTTGTCCTGTGTCTCGCTATACTCGCATTATTGGTGATTCTGCAGATCACTACATAATCAGGTATAGCATCTGTATTATTGGTGATACTGCAGATCACCAATAATCAGAAAATCTGTTCTTGCTGACACCAATCGTTACAGTGTTTTGTTTAATCCAATACAATGTAGGTGCAGGTGAAAAGTCAAAAACATTGAACATGAATTTTAACCAAGTCTGTGGCGACCTCTAGTGGCACCTATGTTTATTAAACTGCTAATTAATAAACTTGAAGAATAATTTTAAGCCATAGAACATTACATACAGGACACGCAATAATATAACAATAATATAACAAAAAGGCTTAAAGGCTACCCGAGGTGAGGGCAAGTTCAACTTAACTTACCAGGAGCTTCTTCAAGCTTTCCATAGTCTATCAGGTCCCACACTGAGGTTCTGTTTCAGTGTGCTGCTGCCCCTTCTGACACTAAAGAAAACAAAAATTACATACCTGGGGCGTCCTCCAGGCTGATTGATCCCTCTCCACTGTCCAAAGCCTCCTGGTGGCCATACTGCGCCTGTGCCGACTCGCCCTGACTGGAGGATTTTCCGGGGCCACTTGTGGACAAACCAGACAGCAAAGAAGGATGGCGAGGGACTGATCAGCCTGAATGGGGGCTGGAGGAAGCCCCAGGTATGTACATTCTTTTCTTAAATGTCCATCTCAGGTACACTTTAAAACAAAATTGGCAACGTCATCATCTCTATAGCTGGTAAAAAAAATATTTTCACTGGACAGTTTAATTCAAGGTAAGAGCATTATTGGTTAACAGATGTTTTTCAGATTTGATGCAAGTTGTATGTAGTTTAGAACTGGCCCAATGAAAATCATCTGGAAGTACATTGAGGCTGCTTACACACAGGGACGCTCCCCCAACGCACAGCAATGTAACACAAGTGGGCTGTTCACACAGCCCACGTTGCGTTACATGTAACGCTGCACGTTCTTAAGAAAGTGCAGCATGCTACGGCGTTAGAGCGGCTTAAGCCGCGTTAGACTGTCTGCACATGCGCAGTCATGTTGGGGAGGAGCGGAGAGCGGCCAGGCACATGGCTAATTAATATTCACTGCACGTTGTGACGTGCAGTGTTTACTTCCTGGAGCGGCCGCTCTGTGCGGTGATTGGCCGGCGGGACCACGTGATGCCACATGCGTCCAAGAGTACGCATCACGGACACCAGAGTGAGCTGCACAACGCGGCTCACTCTGACGTCCACATAGAAGAGCACCAGGCGTCGCGTTAGGTGTACGTTATGCGACCTTAACGTGGCACCTAACGCAACGTCTTAGTGTGCAAGTAGCCTCAATTGGTCCAAATTCAAGCTGCATGCAAGCTGTAATTATTAGCATCCTTGACCATCTCACTGATCTACTGGAAAAGTTTGGTTGAAGTGAAGATCTTTTAAAGTGTTATGAAACTCCATATTAACTGAAAAAATAGAAAAAAAATCCTCCAATAAGAAATAACTTATTTAGCTTACATGTCCTGTTGTTTTTAATGTTTACTGTCAGATTTAGGAAAAATGTGATATGAAAAAAAGAATGAATATTTCTGCTGATTTCCATCTATTTTCTTTAGGGCCTTTCACACTGCGGCGGAGTGGCACATTGCTACACTGCTACTGCAGCCTAATGAAAATCTATGGAGGAATTTACACTCCCCACGTTGCGGTACGCTGTGCCGGAAGTGCCGGAAGTGCCCTATCGAACGCGGTTCCATATCTACACTACCACTCGGCTCCTGTGGCTCCTGCGGCATCTGCGTCGGGCAGGAAGTCATGTAAGTCTATGGTAATGCACGCAATTTTAAATAACCCGCTGCAATTATCTGCGCCGTGCATGTGCGGAAGCGTATTTTAGAAATACGCTTCCGCGCACGTCATCGATTGCCAAACAGGAAGTGAGCGTCACTTCCTGCTTTGGCTGGATGCCAGTTGACTGGCAGTCCTGCTGATCTATTTGGCTGCAGTAGTGTCTGAACAACACCAGAAACAAGCATGCAGCCAATCTTGTCAGATCTGACAGTAATATCAGAAACACCTGATCTGCTGCATGCTTCTTCAGGGTCCATGGCTAAAGGTATTAGAGGCAGAGGATCAGCAGGAGAGCTAGGCAACTGGTATTGCTTAAAGTGACACTGAATCGAAAAACAAAAAACTTATGATAAAATGAATTGTATGTGTAGTAAGGATAATTAATAGAACATTAGTAGCAAAGAAGAGAGTCTTATATTTTTATTTTCAGTTATATAATTGTATATACTGTATATATATATGTTTATAACTTTGCATCATTCTGTTATATTAACAGTTACAAACCACACTCTGTATTTTAAACTATGAATCATAGCAGAGCTAATGATCCCTTGAACTTCCCTGCAGTAAAGCCTTATCAGAAGCTGCCTCTCACTGTTTCTTTGATGTATAAGTGCTCCAGAAGATAGGACAGTCTCCGACCCAAGTTGGGTGGAAGCTTTTTTGCATAGACAGCAACTGAAGTCTCTTAACTCTTCCTGTACTGGAAACAATATGAGACTTATTTGCTACTAATGCTCTATTTCTAAGCTCTACTACACATACACTGCATTATTTCATATGTTTATCTTCACTTCAGATTCCCTTTAAAGGACAACTGAAGTGAGAAGAATATGGAAGCTGCCCTTTTTCTTTTTTTTTTTTTTAGGGCCCGTTTCCACTATCGCGAATCTGCATGCGTTTCCTGCATGCAGATTCGCACAGCCAATACAAGTGGATGGGCCTGTTTCCACTTGTCAGTTTTCCTGAGCGTTTTTCTGTGCAGGATTTTTCTGCACAGCAGAGCCCTCAGAATTCGCCTGCGTGTGGAATGCATGCGAATCGCCGCTAATGTATTTAATAGGGAAATCGCCTGCGGCTATGGTATGCGAATTTTCATGCGAATTCGCATGGAAATCAATGGAAAACGAACCGGCACTGCCATGGTTAAATTCACATACAGCATCATCCATGCGAATTTTCCTGCAAATTCGCACGAAAATTCGCATACAACCACACGCGAAATCCGCATCCGCATGCGAATTTTTACCGCGGCAATTCGCACCGCACAAGTGGAAATGGGCCCTTAAACAATACTAGTTGCCTGGCAGCCCTGCTGATCTATTTGGCTGCAGAAGTGTCTGAATAACACCAGAAACAAGCTTGTAGATAATCTTGTCAGATCTGACAATAATGTCAGAAACACCTGATCTGCTGCATGCCTGTTCAGGGGCTATGGCTGAAAGTATTAGAGGCAGAGGATCAGCAGGACAGCCAGGCAACTGGTATTGCCTAAAAGGAAATAAATATGGCAGCCCCCATATCCCTCTCACTTCAGTTGTCCTTTAAAAGGAAATAAGAAAGGCAGCCTCAATATATCTCTCTCACTTCAGTTGTCCTTTAATTTTCCATACCCTACTGCCACAGCAACCCTTTCACAGCAAAGCAAACATCACCTAGACAACAGACTTACATCACTGTGTCAACTCTTCAAAGGGCGGGGGGATTTGATTACCTTCTGGTCATAGTGTTCTTATCTTATCTGAAATAGGAAGCTTTCTGGAATTTGTATACTGAGATTAGCATGCTACTTCCCACAGTCCCACTGGCACTGTACAGTAGACACATAGGGACCTATTTTAGAAAACAAAACCGTAAATTTGGAGGAGTAAATTTACATATATACTTGAGGCTTTTTTGGAAATTGTTTATTTCTGGATGTTACAACCACCTTACTTACAGAAGTAATAAAAAAACGAGGAAAATAGCATAGTGAGGATGGTGAATGTTACAGGCTCTTCTCTCTGTCCTCTGCTACCTATAGATTCTGTATAAAAATGAAAGAAAGGTGTTAGTAATTGTTCACGCAGTATGTGTGATATTATGTTAAAGGTACCACCTAAACAACTTTTGTTGTTATGTCTTCGGATTCTCTCCATGACTTATAGCAGAACACACACAACTAACTCTTTGTACATAACTAAAAAACACAGTAAGAAGGTAGTACACCTTCATTTTCTGTCCCTCCTATTAATTGTTTTTGCAATTGAAGGGGCACTATGGCCAAAATTGTAAAATTTAAAATATGTGCAAACATATACAAATAAGAAGTACGTGTTTTCCTGAGTAAAATGAGCCATAAATTACTTTTCTCCTATGTTGCTGTCACTTACAGTAGGTAGTAGAAATCTGACAGAAGCGACAGGTTTTGGACTAGTCCATCTCTTCATAGGGGATTCTTGGCAAGGCTTTTATTCTTTACTAGCTGGTCGCTCGGCGTTGCCCGGGTATGTAATTGGCTAGTGTTAGCTCTGTCCACTTTTTCTAATCCTAACACACAATTACTCAATGATGACCTAGTTTGTGAGCTTTGCGGTCTTTGGCATCAATAACTGGCATTGAAATGAAATAAATCTAATTGGCTGTGGCTCCACTCCTTTGAAAATCAATAGGTGAATTTTGATTAGCTTTTGTAGGCTCCACCCACTTTTCTGAATAATAATCCCAGTCACCCAGTGACCAACTGTGCAAAGTTTAAGAACCCTGACATTTACAGACAGTGTAAGAATGGCTGCAGTTTACATTCTGGCAGTGAAATTTGTATTTTTCTCCACCCACTGATGTCCTAATATTTCCCGGGTATGTATTTGGCTGCTGTTGGCGGTTGCCACTTTTTCTAACCCTAACACACAATTGTCAATAGTCAATGACCAAGTTTGTGAGATTTGTGGTCTTTGGCATGAATCATTTTCATTGAAATGAAACACATCTGATTCGCTGTTTGTGGCCCCACCCCTTTTCTAAATATTTAACCCCAGTCACCCAATGATCAACTGTACCAGGTTTGAGGCTTGTGCCATTAACAGTGAAAAATAGCAGCAATTAAATATTTGCCTTAAAAATCAATAGGTGAATTGTGATTGGTTTTTGTAGGCTCCACCCACTTTTCTGAATATTAATCCCAGTCACCCAGTGACCAACTGTGCAAAGTTTTAGAACCCTACAATTAATAGTGTAAGAATGGCTGTAGTTTACATTTTCCCAGTGAAATTTGTGTTTGTCTCCGCCCACTAAAGTCTCGGCATTGCCCAGGTATGTATTTGGCTGGTGCTGGCTCCGCCCACTTTTTCTAACCCTAACACAAAATTACTTAATGACCAAGTTTGTGAGCTTTGCGGTCTTTGGCATCAATAATTTGCATTGAAATAAAATAAGTCTGATTGGCTGTGGCTCCACCCCTATTCTGAATTTGAACCCCAATCACCCAATGGCCAACTGTACCAGGTACAGGTGATTAACAGTGCAAGAATGGCATCAATTAAATATTCCCCTTAAAGATTAATAGGTGGATTTTGATTGGCTTTTGTAGGCTCCACCCACTTTTCTGAATATTAATCTCAGTCACCCAGTGACCAACTGTGCAAAGTTTGAGAACCCTACCATTTATAGTGTAAAAATTGCTGCAGTTTACATTTTCTCAGTGAAATTTGTATTTGTCTCCGCCTACTGATGACCCAGCATTTCCCGATTATGTATTTGGCTGGTGTTGGCTGCGCCCACTTTTCCTAACTATAACACACAATTACTCAATTACTCAATGACCAAGTTTGTGAGCTTTGCGGTCTTTGGCATCAATAACCTGCATTAAAATGAAACAAATCAGATTGGCTGTTTGGGGCTCCACCCCCTTATATAAATTTATAACCCCAGTCACGCAATGATCAACTGTATGTACCAGGTTTGAGGCTTGTGCCATTAACAGTGCAAGAATGGCAGCAATGAAATATTCCCCTGAAAAATCAATAGGTAATTTTTGATTGTTTTTTGTAGGCCCCACCCACTTTTCTGAATATTAACCCCAGTCACCCAGTAACCAACTGTGCAACGTTTAAGAACCCTACCATTAACAGTGTAAGAATGGCTGCTGTTTACATTTTCCCAGTAAAATTTGTATTTGTCTCCGCCCACTTATGACCCTGCGTTGCCCGCTTATGTATTTGGCTGGTGTTGGCTGTGCCCACTTTCCTAACCCTAACACAATTAATCAATTACTCAATTACCAAGTTTGTGAGCTTTGCGGTGTTTGGCAACAATAATTTGCATTGGAATGAAACAAATCTGATTGGCTATTTGTGGCCCCACCCCCTTTCTAAAATTGAACCCCAGTCACCCAATGATCAACTATACCAGGTTTGAGGCTTGTGCCATTAACAGTGCAAGAATGGCAGAAATGTAAATATTCCACTTGAAAATCAATAGGTGAATTTTGATTGGCTTTTATAGGCTCCAACCACTTTTCTGAATAATTATAATCCTAGTCACCCAACGACCAACTGTGCAAAGTTTGAGAACCCTACCATGAACAGTGTAAGAAAAGCAAAAGTTTGCTTTCTTAAAACAGAAAGAATTTGCAATAATTCAGGTTGGAGTGAGCTTGAGATGTCTCCCAGGGCATCACTGCTGAATATATGCAAATTAACCATTGTTACCCTTAGAAGCTAAACACACCTCCAGAAACACTGGAATGCAATGATGTGTCATCTTGTTAATTTGTACAGAGCCATAATAATCCAACATGCATACAGACTGTTTTGGATTGTTTGATCCTCATCAATGCATGGCATAGATTAATTTGGCTCTATGGAGTAGGGCTTGTAACACCGAGAGGTACAGACTAACCAGCAAGCTCATGGTGACCCAGAACTCATTGGAGTGTGTAAGGGACTACAATGGTCCTAAAAGCCCCCTTACTAAGATGTTAACCTCCCTGGCGGTAAGCCCGAGCTGAGGTCGGGCTATGCCGCCGGGAGGCACCGCTCAGGCCCCGCTGGGCCGATTTGCATAATTTTTTTTTTGTTACACGCAGTTAGCACTTTGCTAGCTGCGTGTAACCTCCGATCGCCGCCGCTACCCGCCGATCCGCCGCTATCCGTCGCGCCGCAGCCGCCCCCCCCCAGACCCCGTGCGCTGCCTGGCCAATCAGTGCCAGGCAGCGCTGTGGGGTGGATCGAATTCCCCTTTGACGTCACGACGTCGATGACGTCATCCCGCCATGGCGACGGGGGAAGCCCTCCAAGAGATCCCGTTCTTTGGGGCTGGGGGGATGCCGCTGAGCAGCGGCTATCATGTAGCGAGACGTTGTCTCGCTACATGAAAAAAAACAAAAAAAAAAACATATTTGCTGCCCCCCTGGCGGATTTTAATAAACTGCCAGGGAGGTTAAGAAAAACAAAAGTTTGCTTTCTTAAAACAGAAAGAATTTGCGATAATTCAGGTTGGAGTGAGCTTGAGATGTCTCCCAGAGCAACACTGCTGAATATATGCAAATTAACCATTGTACCCTTAGAAGCTAAACACACCTCCAGTGTAACAGTGTAAGAATGGCTGCAGTTTACATTTTCCAGTGAAATTTGTATTTGTCTCTTTTTGGTTATGGGAATAAAAAGTATCCTATACTTTATTCCAGGTAATGTACTATGTGTGTGCCAAATTTCATTCAAATCCGTTCAGCCGTTTTTGCGTGATCGAGTAACAAACATCCAAACATCCTAACTTTCCCATTTATTATATTAGTAGGATAAATATATTCCCTAAAAAGGATTTAAACAATGATGCTGGCCAGCTTCCCTGCTCGCTACACAGTTTTTTGGCAGTTGGACAGAGCACCTGCCATTCACTAAGTGCTTTTGAAAATAAATAAATCTCTGAGAATGCCCCATGAAGAGATGGACTAGTCCAAAACCTGTCGCTTTTTGTCCAGAGCAGAGACAAGGTCCTCCAGCACCCAAGGCTGAGACACCAACGTGCGCCCCTCCATCCCACTTCATCCCACCCCAGCCATCACACCCTGATTGCTATTAAACTAAAAGGCGCCCCAGGGCCCCCAACCCCTCTAACACCTTAATCTCTTGTTGTCCGGCTTGCAGTCACTGCCATTTACCCCCTTTTCTTATTTCTCTCTGCTTCAAACACAATAGGAGAATGATAGCTGAGTTGTGTGCCCCTTCATACACTGCGCCCTGAGGCTGGAGCCTCTCTCGCCTCGGCCCGGCCCTGCTTCTGTCAGATTTCTGCTACCTACTGTGACAGCAACATAGGAGAAAAGTAATTTATGGCTTATTTTACTCTGTAAAAAACCGTACTTCTTATTTGTATATGTCTGCACACATTTTAAATTTTACAATTTTTCACCACAGTGCCCCTTTATCTTCTTTAGACTTGAATCTCAAAATAAGAAGTTGTTTTAAATTCTGAGAGTCAGGAAATCAGGAGAGGAGAGAAAATATTGGAGAAAGTACACAGTGATCACAGCATACCGTATTTTTCGCCGTATAAGACGCACTTTTTCTCGCCCAAAAATGGGGAGAAAAAGTCCCTGCGTCTTATACGGCAAAGGCAGGGAATCCCCAACTTAATAACGCCCGCCGTTCCGAACCGCCGACCCGCCGCCATGTTGGGGATTCCCTGCCTGCTTTCCCCATGCCTGCCCGAGTCTCCTGGCCCCCCGGATGGAGTGTTAATAGCAGCGGCAACTTACCTTTGGCAGGCTCCCGCGCTGATCCTATAGCATCGCGCTGCCCCCCGCTAGCCTCCTCTGCCTCCCCCCTCTGTATCTGGCCCCCCCGGGTGAAGGAATAAGTATCGGCAGCTTACCTCCGCAGGGCGCCCGTGATGACTGCAGACGTCCGTCTTCAGGGCACTTCTCGCTCTAGTGGCCGGCTTTGAACTGCGCGTCATCAGTTCAAGCCGGCCACTAGAGCGAGAAGTGCCCTGAAGACGGACGTCTGCAGTCATCGCGGGCGCCCTGCGGAGGTAAGCTGCCGATACTTATTCCTTCACCCGGGGGGGCCAGATACAGAGGGGGGAGGCAGAGGAGGCTAGCGGGGGGCAGCGCGATGCTATAGGATCAGCGCGGGAGCCTGCCAAAGGTAAGTTGCCGCTGCTAGTAACACTCCATCCGGGGGGCCAGGAGACGCAGGTGGGAGGGAGGAAGGCTGGGGGGCACTGGATGACATATGGGGGGGCACTGGAGGACATAAGGGGGGCACTGGAGGACATATGGGGGGGCACTGGAGGACATATGGGGGGCAGTGGAGGACATATGGGGGGCACTGGAGGACATATGGGGGGGCACTGGAGGACATATGGGGGCACTGGAGGACATATGGGGGGCACTGTAGGACATATGGGGGGGCACTGGAGGACATATGGGGGGCACTGGAGGACATATGGGGGGGCACTGGAGGACATATGGGGGGCACTGGAGGACATATGGGGGGCACTGGAGGACATATGGGGGGCACTGGAGGACATATGGGGGGGCACTGGAGGACATATGGGGGGCACTGGAGGACATATGGGGGCACAGGAGCACACATGAGGACACACAGGAGGGGCACAGAAGGACACGTGGGAGGACACATGAGGACACAGGACACATGGGGGGCACAGAAGGACACATGGGGGCACATGAGGACAAATCGGGGGCACATTAGGATACACAGGAGGACACATGGGAGGCACAGAAGGACACATGGGGGCACATGAGGACACATGGGGGGCACATTAGGATACACAGGAGGACACATGGGAGGCACAGAAGGACACATGGGGGGCACATGAGGACACAGGGCACATGAGGACACATGGGGGGCACATTAGGACACACAGGAAGACACATGGGAGGTACAGAAGGACACATGGGGGGCACAGGAGGACACACAGAAGGACACATGAGGATGTGGGGGGCACAGGAGGACACATGAGGACACACAAGGTTATGTACAAGACGCTCCTGGAATACGGACGCACCAGGTTTAGTATTTTTTTTTTCCCCTGGTTTTTGCCCTCTAAACCTAGGTGCGTCTTATATTCCGGAGCGTCTTATACGACGCGAAATACGGTAATCTATACACTATATACCGTAGTCTTACCATATGTCCTAACAGTGACAGGGGGTGACCACACAGTGGTGTGGGTAACGTTGGCAAGATTCAGTGTAGCCAGGCAGGCAAAGTGCTGCAGGTTGTCTGTACGATGAGCTGTGAACCTAAATGAAGTCTTCCGGTTTTGTAGACCTTTATCTAAGTCCTCACTATAGGACTTATGTAGAAATGGTTCTCCTCCTCTGGTCAGTGATATAGTGAGATAGTTGACAGGAGCCACTCCTTCAGCTGAACATGTAACTTCATATTCTTTACCCTCCTTTAGTTCCTTCTCCAACTGCATAGTCACTCTAGATGGCAGAACTGCAATAAAATAGCACACAAATAAATTGCTACAGAATTAGTAGAACTTTCCATGTCCTGTTTCTGTCCCTTCTTTGTGAGGGTGTGTGTGTGTGTGTTGATGTGGAAGAGGAGCTGAGGTTTCTGCTCTTTATCCATATTATAGGAAGCTGTAGTTACCTCCCGTACCACAAGATGGAGCCCCCCTCACCTCTATGAGCTGGATTGCACATGCAGGAAGGAATGCTGAACTCACAAAGAACAGGAAGTGGAACACACAAACTCTAGAAGTATGTGCTACACATAAGTTGAGGTACAGGAAGTGCAGAGAGTAGAGATGTGAAACTCGGATCTTTTCAATGATCCGGATGATTCGAATCGGATCATTGAAAAGATCCGGATCTTTGATCATTTTACTACTGAAGCATTCAGGGGTGAATTGAACAGCAGGACAGGTCTGTGGACAGGAGAAGGGGAGGGGGGTGGACACACAGAGAAGGGGAGAAGATAGACAGAGGGCAGGGAGTGGACAGAGGAGGGACGAGCAGAGAGCAGAAATGTTTGCACACAATACCCACATGCTGCAATCATATGCTTTACATATTTCACCTATATGGTCATCTGTATATTCCCATTCCCCAAAGCATTCCCAGAAGATAAGTGCAGCTGTTTAGAGCGAGTGCAGGAGGATCATATTGCACTGCAATCACAGTGCCTGCAAAGTTACTGAGTTGTGCTGAGTTGAGCCAAAAGCTTCCAATGTGTTCACTGTGCACAACTACGGAACACACAGCCTATAATGAGAAGCACGTTTCAGCCAGTATGTGTGCTCTACACATATCTGGCAGTGGCACCGATGTCTAGGGTTGCCAGGTCGGCTGATGGACAGGGGGTGGAGTTAGGGGCGGAGTCAGAAGCGCACTTTTATGTAGAGTGGGGCTAAGCAATGGGCTTTTTAAAAAATGTTTTTTACAGTATTTATATCGCACTGACATCTTCTGCAGCACATTACAGAGTACATAGCCATGTCACTAACTGTCCTCACCAGTACATGCACATAAGAGACCACTTTTCACCAGTAAATGCACATAATAAGAGACCGCTTTTCACCAGTAAATGCACATAATAAGAGACAGAGAAGAAAACTATTACAAAACTGGAAAACTATGCATATAATGCAATGCATTTATGGCGTTTTTGCACAGTGAAGTGGTCGATTTCTTGCGGGAAGTTTTAAAATTTATTTATTTTTTTCCACCAAAATTTTTTATTGAGAACAATAAAGTGGACATACATAGGCATAAAGTTAAAATATAAATCTGCGCATACATGTATGTACACATTTTGAGCAAATATAACAAATATAACAGTATAACAGTATAAATTGCGTTGTACAATAGTATGAATTCAAGTGTAAAGTATAGTAAGCAGCGGGCTCAGGCGAGATTGAATGAGATTGAAAGTCACGCCTGGACTATACGGAGGGGAGATAGAGCGGAGCCAATGCACACAAAGAGCGGAAATACAACCAGAGAATTATGGGTCACTCACTCACCATATCTCCAGACTCCTGACCTTACCTTGCTTCCTTCGCAGATGCAGAATCGCATTGCAAATGACGTGAGTGACGCACGTCATGCGTGCGTTGGCAACGCAGCGTTGGCGTTGCCGTAGCAACGTCGGGAAGCGCGGGCTCGGGGGCGGTACTTAAGCTGGCGTAACTTACGCCGCGTAAGCTGGCTGGCTGTGCCTTTGACTGACAGCCAGGCAGCGAATCAGCGGTCGCGCAGCGCTGGCGGACGGGTGGCGGCAAGTGGCAAAAGGCATAAAACCGGACATCTTAATTGTCTGGTTTAACATGCCTTTTTGGACAGGACACAGCGGCCAAAAACCGGACTGTCCGGTCTAAAACCGGACACCTGGCAACCCTACCGATGTCCCCTCTCTCTCATCTACTTGTGGCTGTGCAAGGCTGCCTCCCCTCCAACTGAGCGATCCATCTCTGCTCTGCTTCCAGGACCCCGCTGACCGCTGAGAGGGGGCGTGTCGCTCCTGGCCCCGCCCCTGTTGCGATCCGAATCACTCATTTTGATGATTCGGATCATTCGACTCACAAAATAGATTCGGATCAAAGATCCGAATCGTTCATGATCCGGACAACACTAGCAGAGAGGACGTGCCTGCTGAAACCAGACCTGAAGTCAGAACTTCCTCTCTGCTCTAAAAGATATGTAAAAGCAAAATAACCTATGCAGATTCGCCTAGGTATAGTGAAAACGGGCCCTAGTTGGTTTTAAAAAAGATCGGTGTGATTAGTAGTGATTAACTTATTGATGAAAGAAAGGGAGGAGCGCTGAAAGGTGTAAATTGCTCTGGTCCTAAATGGGTGAAAACCCCTCAGTGTTCAAGTGGTTAATATTAGAATATAGGCAAATTTACCAATATTCTGCTATCGGCTTTCCAGGCCCTCTTTTATTATGTATGCCAGCCGGACTGCTAGAATAGTGGCCCGTGAAAGGGAAAGCCAGCCAGCATCTTTGCATAAGTCATTGCCAGGTTGAGCTATTAAAAATAATAGATAAAATCTTGACCCCCCATCGGGAGGTGAACTAGTGTAGAACCTGTTGGTAAGAAGTTCAGAACTGTTATCACAATACAAACTGTAAGTGACAGCTACATAGGAAGTTAAAAAGAAGAACAAAAAGGATAGTGCATTTACCTAGTTATATAGATAACTAGCTGATTGCCTGGGAATGTATTTGGCTGGTGTTGGCTCCGCCCACTTTTTCTAACCCTAACATACAATTACTCAATGACCAAGTTTGTGAGCTTTTGGGGTCTTTGGCATCAGTAATTTGCATTGAAATGAAACAAATCTGATTGGCTGTTTGTGGCTCCACCCCATTTCTGAATTTGAACCCCAGTGACCCAATAACCAACTGTACCAGGTTTGAAGCCCGTGCCCTTGAAAAGCAATAGGTGAGGTTTGATTCACTTTTGTAGGCTCCACTCACTTTTCTGAATATTAATCCCAGTCACCCAGTGACCAACTGCGCAAAGTTTAAAAACCCTATACAAAAAGAGATGAATGCATCCGCACTCCGAGTATGAGCTGTATAATTACATAGTGTGCTAGCTACAGGACCAAAAGAGGAGTTTCTGGAAAGGAAGGGCAAAAGCGATCCTGTACAAATTGCTGCACCACCAATTATGAATGTAACAAAACTTTATTGGACATTCTACAAAAACATCATAAAAACATTAAAACAGTTACTGTAACCAGCAAATCACCACAATGCGGTATAATGTGGGAAAACAGATACACAAATGCCTCACCTCCTATATCTCAAATAGACCCTAACGGCTGCCAACAAGGTACTCAAAGTGGGTTCATGAGATTGAGCCCACCATTGGGTATATGAGACCCGGGTCTGAGCTAATAGTCTGAAATTGAATAATAAGGGTGGATTTCACCAGGGAAGGATCTCCTATAAACCACCGTGAGAATAAGATCAAAAAAGTGCTAAGTGCATGACAATATGCTCATGAGCCATGAGAATTGATAACCATAAACATATATGGACAGTGCATATAGGGATCATGGATCCCAAAGTATTAATGGATATACATACGTAGCCCAGAATGATGAGTGCAGGCGGCCATGGAGTGAGGGTGGAGGGAGGCACACAGGATGCTCCACGCGTGGCGTGGTTCAAAGGACCACTTCCTCAGGAGCGGTGCATTGTGGGCAAAGATCTGCTTAAGGGCTAAAATCTCGGAGAAACCAGCCCGCTGATTGGGCGGCTGGCTTGAATGGGCGTGGAGATTGCGTGGCGTGCATCAAGGCTGGGTGGCGTGCGCACAATGTATCAATGGGCGGTGCATGGGAACGGGATTGCGTGCGTATAATATACGTCAAAGAAGGGTAATGTGACGGACGCGGCTGTGAAGCCGCTTACGCATGCGCGTCTAATGGAAATGGAGCGCACGTCAATAACGGAAGTTCAACAAACGTGTGATCGTCAGGGACATGGATGGGAGTCTTGAAAATCCAAGCCCTCCCACCGCTGAAACGCAATTCGAAACTGTACGTTCCCAAGTGCGCACACTCATCTAATTCAACCAAGTCCTCGCTATGTGGGATGAGTTTTAATCAATGCCTAATATGTCTAAAACGCCCAAACAACAATTAAAAAGAAAAACATTTAAGCAAAACATGCAAAAAGCTTAGTATAATATATTATAGTATTAAATCTTAAACAAGGATTATGTATATATAGAAACGAAACATTGCATGTTACTGTTGTATATATAAAAAATGTTATAAATTTACACAGAGTATATCGCTGATGGCACAACATGGCGAGAGAAGAAAGATATCAGTAATGTTACACTAATGAGAGGAAAATTGCCTAACAATCATATGCAGTGGGCACAAGAATTTCAGCGTCCATTCACTGCATGTATAAAAAGCACCATATATAGTATCCATATATCCTGGAATAACATATCCATGGAGTTGGAAATAGGGGAAGAAGAATATCACAGATTCCCTTGGGGTGGGGAGGATAAAGAGGGAGAAGGTGTCGTAACTCAGGCAATCATTCGCAAGTGTGTTCTTCCATGATTGAACCAATGGAGGCAATAGTGGATTATACGTTGAGAGGGCCGTGAGCAGACTTCCCAGGTCCCAGAGGATCTAGATGAGAAAGTATATTTACTTATATGATTTATTTAGCTCCAAAAAGGAGCAAAGCATTTCATATACACACATATATACACAAAGTTACATATGTCAGTGAAAAAGGTGGCTGCGGTCCACTCACCAAGGACCACTACCACCACACCCCCACAAAGTGAAGGATAAATCAAAGTGGTCTGCGCTTACCTCCGCAGAAATTTATGTAGTGCGCACAAGTACACATACATGTACCATGGTAATCTGCACTACCTCCGCAGAACCATGCCCCATGTTGTGCACTAAAAATAACATGTCAATAAAAAAGGGGTGAAAAAGTAAAGAAAGTGAGAACACATCCCCATGTATGCGTACCCACTATTACCAAAAGTAATGATAATTATTAGTGTACATACTTACCCAAGAAATGGTTTAAAGGAAAATTCCTCATTTAGACCTCTAGGGGCTCTACTCCCCATTTGGTAAATCCATCTCAATTCTCTTTGTAGTAACAGCCTGGTCACGTCACCACCTCTAGAGCCGATTTTTATACATTCCAAAGCGACCACATGTAGGCCTGTCGTTCTCCCCTGATGGTAGAATAGGAAGTGTGAGGCAACACTTGTAAGTTTTTTCTGATTTCGATGGTCCCTACTTGCTAATGAGATATTTGATAGATGCTGTTGCACCCTCTTTCTAAGGACCCTTTTCCACCAGCGCGTTTGCGCTGGCTGAATCGCAAAACCGCAAACCGCTAGCGATTTTACAATCGCTACGGTTTGCTTTTTAACATAGGAATCGCGGTAGGTCATTTCCACTACCGCGATTCGCTTTTGTCGGGAACGCGAACGCGCGGCGGAGCGATAATTGCCGCGATTTTGCTATGCAGTGCATAGCATAGCAAAATCGCGGCCGCAAACGTCGGGGGAATCGCCGGTTTTGCGATTCAGCAATCGCTAGCGTTCAGCGTGAACACTAGCGATTGCAGGTGGAAAAGGGCCCTAAGCTGATTACTGGTCTGTCCTATATAGAGCTTATTGCAGGGGCAACTCAAAAGATAAATTACATTGCTTGATCTACAGTTGTTATATTGCTGGAGCTGAAAAGTTTCTGTTCCAAGGGAATTAGTTACTGAGTGGGTGGGGGACATGTATTGGCAAACAGAACAATTGCCACATGGATGGCTACCTCTAAGTCTAAAACCACTTCCCAGAGATCGAGTGGATCTCTGGTAAAAGCTGTTACACACTATGTCCTTAATGTTTTTGGCTCTCCTACAGCTCATTGAAGGGAATGGTTTGAGGGCCGTGGTTAAGTGACTATCGGATAATAGAATGGACCAATGCCTCTGAAGTTTTTGTCTAATGTCAGACCACTGGTTGTTATAATTAGTGATAAAGCGAATAGTCTTGTTCTCTGTTTTATTTTTGGGACATAACAAGTCAGTTCTATTGGCCTCACTGGCTCTCCTATATCCACGAGCTATTACCTTCCTAGGGTATCCTCTGTCTCGTAGGCGTTGTGTTAAATCATGAGCTTGTTGCCGAAAATCTTCTTGCTCTGAGCAGTTCCTTCTCAATCTGAGAAATTGACCTGTTGGAAGGTTCATCTTTTGGTCTGGTTTATGGCAGCTTTGGAAATGTAGTAAGCTATTGTTTGCTGTTGGTTTGCGAAATAGATTAAAATGAATATGGTTGTCCTCCCCCATTGTTAGTCGAAGATCCAGGAAGTCTACCTGTCGGTCTGAAATGTAAGACGTTAAATGAATATTCAAATTATTGTCATTAAGTAGATCAATAAATGCCTGGCAGGATTCAAAAGAACCATCCCAAAAAAATATGATGTCATCAATGAAGCGATGCCAGCCCAAAATATGGGACTGGCATCGCTGCAAGGCGGGGCCGAAAACCACCTCTCTCTCCCACCACCCCAAAAATAGGCCAGCATATGATGGGGCGCACCGCGCCCCCATCGCTGTACCCGCAACCTGTAAATAAAATTGACGGTCAAAAGTAAAATAATTAAATTTTAGAATAAATTCCAAAAGTTGTAGTATAAAGATATTTTTCATTTCTACTTCATGACTCTCAGTATCCAAAAAGTATTTAACGGCTCGCAGGCCGAGTTCATGGGGGATGTTGCTATACAGGGATTCTACATCACATGTTATCATTAGAGTGCCTGGGGGAAAGGAAACACCTTCAAGTTGATTAATTAAGTGTGTGGAGTCCCTTATGTAAGAACTTAGACTCACCAAATGTGGTTGCAGATGGACATCCACATATGTGCAACATTTTTCAGTTAGGCCTCCAATTCCCGACACAATGGGTCTTCCAGGTGGACAAGAAATGTTTTTGTGTATCTTTGGTAGTAGGTATAGCGTAGGTACCACAGGTTTGTCCACTGTCAAAAACATGAGTTCTTTCGGAGAGATTATACTATTTCTGACCCCGTTTAGCAAAATCCTATCCAACTTTTTCTTATATACTTCAAAATGTACAGGGAGTTTGGCAGGCACTCAGGGTTTGCTGTAGAAGAACCAGGCAACATACACTCAGGCAAGCTATGTGCTCAAGATCAAAAGGATAGTATATGCAAAACATATGGAGAGACAGAAGAAGATCTGGCACTATAGCTTTAATATGTAGCAAAAATTGACATGTGCTAAAGTGCTGTTGTGCAAAAAATTTATTGAACAATGCAGGATCGTATTTGATCAAAAGACATATATGGGTGACAGTAGCACAAAGAGGTTTGCTAACCTGGGTGTCAGGGAGGTAGCAGGTGTGGGTGCCAATAGGTGCACGGCCTTACGCCGTTTCGCAGGGCAAACGCCAAGCTTCTTCCGAGGAGTGCACAAGGTGACTGAGTGAAAATCGGGGATAAGAGCGCGTCTATTCATGACGCACTTCCGGTCCGCTGAGCTAATCCCGCCCTCGCTGTCTAATTGGCTTACAGTCTCGCTGAAGGCTAAGGGCAAGATACTGCACTGCTACAGATGAGTCGCGTATGCGCGTCATATGACGTCGCATTGACGCGGCCAATAGCAGTGCAGATATGCTGAGAAGGGCGTAATAGGGGTACGCTGTAAACAACAGCGTTTACAAAGTTGCTACTATGGCAACGTGAGATGTCCCAGCTTGACTAAGCAAATGCTGGGGCGATCTCCGTGCGCAAAGGCAACAAATGAGAGTATTCTCTCATTTAGGAGCTTATTAGCTAATTGAACCCTATGCTTGAAGCAGAGCAAGAAAAACAACAAAAGTGGGCAGGATATGGCAATAGTGCAAGTGTGTGTAAGTAAGAGAAAAGGGAAAAGGGGAGTGGTGTGTGAAGAGAAAGAAAGTGAAAAAGCACTAAGTGTAGAGGACCCCCGCAAAAGAGAGGGGATAAGTCAGTGGATAAAAGACCGAAACCCAGAGAGACATAAATATAAAAGTAGGTTCCATCATGGCGAGAAAAGGCAGCAGTATCTCATTGATATAAATTTATTAATTTGTAAGCTATACTAATAATGAAGGTTAAGATCGTCCTATTGGTTGAAACCCCTAGAAACCTAGGTTTTAATTGAAGCCTAAAAAGGAAAATATATAAATTAAATATTTTTAAGAAGGACAAATTGCCATGATGAAAGCTACCTGGCCTGGGATCGGTCACGGAAAGATTGTCCAGGTACCTGGACCACGTCCTTCGACCGCTTCTGTCACTTATACCTTCCCATTTGAACGACACAATTGATGTGTTGGGGGGCCTGGGGTCCCCGCCGTGGTGTAAAGGGGACCTGTTGGTGACCATAGACGTCGCCAGCCTCTACAGTAGAATACCACACACTGACGGTATTTGTGCCGTGAGAATGTACCTGGATAGAGGCAAAACAGATACTTCTTATAATACCTTTATATGTGAATGTTTGGAGTTTGTCCTTACACATAATGCCTTTCTCTTTGGCGATGCATGGTACCAGCAGGTCTCGGGCACCGCGATGGGGACCCCAGTAGCCTGTACATATGCTAATCTGTTCTTGGGTGCCTGGGAGGAAGTATATATTCACTCCCCCAGGAATCCATACCGATCGGCTTTGAGGATGTGGTCCAGGTACGTGGACGATGTCCTGGCCTTTTGGTCAGGAGGAGTGTCACTCCTTGAAGACCTTTTGGTATACTTGAACCAAAACGAAGTTAACATGCAGTTCACCATGGAATGGTCCACAGAAAACGTGTGTTTCCTGGATCTAGAGTTATGTATTACCCCACAAGGAATCATGACGAAAGGCTATCGGAAGCCAACAGCGTCTAATACCATTTTACATTCTAACAGTTATCACCCTAAACATGTCACGGAATCCCTCCCCTATGGCCAATTCCTGCGTCTTCGTAGGAACAACACCAGACTGGAGGATTTTCTCCACCAGTCTGGTGAATTGAAACAGAGACTCTTGGCTAGAGGCTATAACGAGCGTAGTCTAGATCTTGCCATTAAGAGGGCCACCGACAGAGACAGGATGGATTTAGTCACGAGAAAAAAGCGTAGGGAACCCTCTAGAGAAACGAGTGTCTTCTCTTTTGAATTTTCCCCCATGGCCAAACAGATTCAGTGGGCCTTTAGCAAAAATTGGTCACTCCTGTTAGAAGACCCCATCCTAAAAGATAGATTACCTGCTAAACCTATGATAGCCTTTAAAAGAGCACCCACTATTGGTGACATCTTGGTGCACAGCGATTTCCGTCAAAATCCGCATCGCACTTGGCTGAGCGAATTAGCACCAAATGGCAACTATAGATGCAGTTTTTGCAAAGCATGTCCTCTTATGAAAACTGGCACGTTTTTTCAACTCGGCCCCATACAATGCAAAGTTCCATTCTTTTGTACCTGTAGAACCAAATTTGTGGTATATGCATTATGGTGCCCATGCCAGCGATTTTACATTGGCAAAACCACCAGAATGGTCAAAGAACGAATTTTAGAACATGCTCGATTGCTACCCAAGGGTAAAGGCTGCCCAAGGATAGTCGAGCATATGTCCGCAGCTCACCAAAGTGATCCCAGTTTACTTTCCTTCGCGTGCATTGATGTTTGTAATACTCCACGTAGAGGTGGAGACAGAAAGAAACTTTTGCTTAGACAAGAAGCACATTGGATTTTGCGCACCCATGCCATGGGAGCCTTAGGTCTCAACGATTACGTTGACCTTGCTTGCTTCTTGGATCCATAGTTATATATAGGGGTCTTCTCCTTTCCTTTATGCCTATCAAACCATTGATTGTTGCCCGGTAGCTTTCATCATGGCAATTTGTCCTTCTTAAAAATATTTAATTTATATATTTTCCTTTTTAGGCTTCAATTAAAACCTAGGTTTCTAGGGGTTTCAACCAATAGGACGATCTTAACCTTCATTATTAGTATAGCTTACAAATTAATAAATTTATATCAATGAGATACTGCTGCCTTTTCTCGCCATGATGGAACCTACTTTTATATTTATGTCTCTCTGGGTTTCGGTCTTTTATCCACTGACTTATCCCCTCTCTTTTGCGGGGGTCCTCTACACTTAGTGCTTTTTCACTTTCTTTCTCTTCACACACCACTCCCCTTTTCCCTTTTCTCTTACTTACACACACTTGCACTATTGCCATATCCTGCCCACTTTTGTTGTTTTTCTTGCTCTGCTTCAAGCATAGGGTTCAATTAGCTAATAAGCTCCTAAATGAGAGAATACTCTCATTTGTTGCCTTTGCGCACGGAGATCGCCCCAGCATTTGCTTAGTCAAGCTGGGACATCTCACGTTGCCATAGTAGCAACTTTGTAAACGCTGTTGTTTACAGCGTACCCCTATTACGCCCTTCTCAGCATATCTGCACTGCTATTGGCCGCGTCAATGCGACGTCATATGACGCGCATACGCGACTCATCTGTAGCAGTGCAGTATTTTGCCCTTAGCCTTCAGCGAGACTGTAAGCCAATTAGACAGCGAGGGCGGGATTAGCTCAGCGGACCGGAAGTGCGTCATGAATAGACGCGCTCTTATCCCCGATTTTCACTCAGTCACCTTGTGCACTCCTCGGAAGAAGCTTGGCGTTTGCCCTGCGAAACGGCGTAAGGCCGTGCACCTATTGGCACCCACACCTGCTACCTCCCTGACACCCAGGTTAGCAAACCTCTTTGTGCTACTGTCACCCATATATGTCTTTTGATCAAATACGATCCTGCATTGTTCAATAAATTTTTTGCACAACAGCACTTTAGCACATGTCAATTTTTGCTACATATTAAAGCTATAGTGCCAGATCTTCTTCTGTCTCTCCATATGTTTTTCTTATATACTTCAGTTGGGTCAGAGGGCAGCCGACAATAGTATGACCTATTGTTGAGTTGTCTAAGAGCCTCTGAACAATACATCTCCTCTGGCCAGATAACAATATTGCCCCCTTTATCTGCTTCTTTAATTATAAGGGTTTTATTTTTGGACAAATTTGTTAAAGCATGACGTTCTTTTTTGGTGATATTCCCCTCTTTTAAGGGGGTGATCCTCAAAGTTCTAATTTCCTCACACATTAGATCAAAAAATATCTTTACCGCCGGGAAATTATCAAAGGGGGGGATGAAGCTAGAGGGCCTCTTAAACTGGGGTTTATTTGGAGGCTCGTTTTCCTGCAAGAGATCAACCAAAATTTCAAAAATCTCACGATCATTAATGTCCAAACCTAGATCAATATAGTCCGTTGGTGAACGTGCAAACATTTTATGTAATACCAACTTCCTACAAAAGAGGAAAAGGTCTTTGAGAACTGTGAATTTATCCAGAGAGGCTGTGGGTGAAAAAGTGAGCCCCCGTTCCAAAACTGATCTTTCAGTATCACTACTTTGGTAATCAGATAGATTGATGATCCTTAATTTATTCGATTCAATTTCTTGGTCTGGTTGGTTTTGTTTCGAAGATTCTGTGCCACTGAGCCCCCCTGGACTATTTGTATTCGTGGATCTGCGTCTTCCTGACCTCCTACCGCCCCTTCTGTTTCGCTTTCGGCCCCGCTTGTTTCGGATAAAAAATCGCTGTGTGTATCTATCTCTGAGTGACTTTCATCAAATTGTCTAGCATTGTCTCCCAATGGGCCACTACCAGGATTAGGCCTGGTGGGCCCATCAGGTTTTGGTCTAGGTATATTACCCCCATTTGGGTTACCTGATCCTCCACCACGTGGTTTTTTAGGACGTCCTCGTCCATTGCCACGGTGTTTCCATCTATATGCCTGTCCATCATCAAAGTCTTTACGATCTCTGCTATATTTGTTTTTCTTACCATTACTTATACGTTTTTCGAAATCCTCCAATTCCCCGTTGAATTTGTTCAAGAAGGGTTGGACAAGCTTGGATTCGTCAAAACTTTTTAGTTCTGTTTGGACCACTGAAATTTCAGCTTTAATTTTTTCCAATAGTTTTTGATCATGTTCAATGAGCATATTTAAGATAATGACTGAGCATCTTCCCAAGCCACTCTCCCATTTTTCTTTGAATTGAAAATCAGCTTCCCATGAAGGGAAAATCTGAACTCGTAAGCCACGAGGATAAATACCCTCTTTTAATAAATGCGCAAACTGTGAATATTCCACCAGAGACTGGTGTAGGTTTTATATAGTTCCTTATATCTGTTACATAAATCGCGGAAAGGCTTGGGAGTAGGCTCAGTTTTGACAGCATCCGTCACCTCACCAAAAAGTGCCTCCAGTCTAGTACTCCATGCAGTTTCTAAATTTTGCAGTGAAAAGGCCATGATAGAAAAAGGAAAAGAAAAGATATATACAATCAAGAATCCTTGTTTGGGTGCAGGACACAGAGAAAGGAGAGAGTAAAGACACCCTCCATGCAACAATTCAATACAAAAAGAGATGGTTGCATCCGCACTCCGAGTATGAGCTGTATAATTACATGGTGTGCTAGCTACAGGACCAAAAGAGGAGTTTCTGGAAAGGAAGGGCAAAAGCGATCCTGTACAAATTGCTGCACCACCAATTATGAATGTAACAAAACTTTATTGGACATTTTACAAAAACATCATAAAAACATTAAAACAGTTACTGTAACCAGCAAATCACCACAATGCGGTATAATGTGGGAAAACAGATACACAAATGCCTCACCTCCTATATCTCAAATAGACCCTAACGGCTGCCAACAAGGTACTCAAAGTGGGTTCATGAGATTGAGCCCACCATTGGGTATATGAGACCCGGGTCTGAGCTAATAGTCTGAAATTGAATAATAAGGGTGGATTTCACCAGGGAAGGATCTCCTATAAACCACCGTGAGAATAAGATCAAAAAAGTGCTAAGTGCATGACAATATGCTCATGAGCCATGAGAATTGATAACCATAAATATATATGGACAGTGCATAAAGGGATCATGGATCCCAAAGTATTAAGGGATATACATACGTAACCCTGCCATTAACAGTGTAAGAATGGCTGCAGTTTACATTTTCCCAGTGAAATTTGTATTTGTCTCCACCCACTGATGACCCGGCGTTGCCCGGATATGTATTTGACTGGTGTTGGCTCCGCCCACTTTCTAACACTAACGCACACTCAATGACCAAGTTTGTGAGCTTTGGGGTCCTTGGCATCAATAATTTGTATATTCCCATAGAAATTAAATCAGATACGCTGTTTGTAGCTCCACCCCTCTCCAGCATTTGAACCCCAGTCACCCAATGACCAACTGTAGCGGGTTTGAGGCATCTGCTATTAACAGTGTAAAAATGGCAGCAATTTAAATATTCCACTTGAAAATCAACAGGTGAATTTTGATTGGCTATTATAGGCTCCACCCACTTCCCTGAATATTAATCTCAGTCACTCAGTGACCATCTGGGCAAAGTTTGAGAACCCTGCCATAAACAGTGTAAGAAGGGCTGCAGTTTACACTTTCCCAGTGAAATTTGTTTTTGGCTCCGCCCACTTTTTGCAACCTGGACACAAAGTCACTACTCAATGCCCAAGTTTGTGAGCTTTGGGGTCCTTGGCAACAATAATTTGTATTTTCCCATGAAATGAAACAAATCTGATTCACTGTTTGTGGCTCTGTCCCCTTTTCTGAATTTGAACGCCAGTGACCCAATGACCAACTGTACCAGGTTTAAGGCTTGTGCCATTAACAGTGCAAGAATGGCAGCAATTTTAATATTCTCCTTGAAAAGTGACATGTGATTTTTGATTGGCATTTTTAGGCTCCACACACTTTTCTGAATATTAATCCCAGTCACCCAGTAACCAGCTAAGTTTGAGAACCCTGCCATTAACAGTGAAGAAGGGCTGCAGTTTACAATTTCCCAGAAAAATCTGTTTTTAACTCCACCCACTTTTTGTAACCTGGACACACAGTCACTACTCAAAGTTTGTGAGCTTTTGGGTTCCTGGCATCAAAATTGTGCTAATGGAAGCAGTTTATACAGCAAATAAATCTGGCTGTTTTTGGCTCCACCCCTTTTCTGAATTTGAACCCCAGACACTTAACGACCGACTGCAGCAGGTTTGAGGCCTCTGCTATTAACAGTGTGAGAATGGCTGCAGTTTCAATATTCCCCTTGAAAATCAATATGTGAATTTTGATTGGCTCTTGTAGGCTCCACCTACTTTTCCGAATATTAATCCTAGTCACCTAGTGACCAACTGTGTGAAGTTTGAGAACCCTGCCATTAACAGTGTAAAAAAAGCTGCAGTTTACATTTTCCCATGTAAAAAGTTAGTTGTTTTTGGCTCCGCCCACTATTTCTAATCTTGACATACAGTCACTTAATGACCAACTTTATGAGCTTTGGTGTCCTTGGCATCAATAAGTTGCATTTTACCACTGAAATTAAACAAATCTGATTGGCTGTTTTTGGCCCGCTTCCTTCAGAATTTAAACCCCAGTCTCCCAGTGACTGACTGTAGCAGATTTTAGGCCTCTGCCATTAAGAGTGCATGAATGGCAGCAATGTAAATATTCCCCTTGAAAATCAAAAGTTGAATTTTGATTGGCTGCTGTAGGCTCCACCCACTTTTCTGAATATTAGTCCCAGTCACCCAGTGGCCAACTGTGTCACGTTTGAGAACCCTGCCAATAACAGAATGGCTGAAATCAATCTAACAAATCTGATTGGCTGTTTGTGGCTCCACCCCTTTAGTGAATTTGGACCCCAGTTACCCAGTGACTGACTGTATCAGGTTTGAGGCCTCTGACACTAACAGTGTAAAAATGGTAGCAGTGTGAATATTCCCCTTGAAAATCAATAGGTACATTTTGATTGGCTGTTGTAGGCTCAACCCACATTTCTGAATATTCATCCCAGTCACCCAGTGGCCAATTGTGTAAAGTTTGGGAACCCTGCCATGTTAAAAATGTAGTTGTTGGCACCGCCCACTTTTTCAAACCTTGACATACAGTCAGTCAATTATCAAGTTTATCAGCTTTGGGGTCCTTGGTATCAATACTTTGTATATTCCCATTGAAAAATAAACAAATCTGGCTGTTTGTGGCTCCGCCCCCTTTCTGAATTTGGACCCTAATCACCCAGTGACCAACTGTACCAGGTTTGAGGAGTCTGCTTTTAACAGTATAAGAGAATGGTAGCAGATGAAATATTCCCTTTGAAAATCAAAAGGTGAATTTTTATTGGCTGTTGTAGGCTCCACCCACCTTCCAAAATCTTAATCTCAGTCACCCAATGACCAACTGTGCAAAGTTTGAGAACCCTGCCATTAACGGTGTAAGAATGGCTGCAGTTTATATTTTCCCAGTAAAAGTTGTTTTGGCTCCGCCCACTTTTTGTAACATTGACACACAGTCACTCAATGGCCAAGTGTGTGAGCTTTCAGGTTCCTGGCATCAAAAATGTGTGAATGGAAGCAGTTTATCCACCAAGGAAATCTGATTGGCTGTATGTGGCCCCGCCCCTTTAGTGAATTTGGACCCCAGTCACCCAATGACCGACTGTAGCAAGTTTGAAGCCTCTGCCATTAAAAGTGTAAGAAGAGCAGCAATTTAAATATTCCCCTTGAAAATCAATAGGTGAATTTTGATTGGCTGTTGTAGGCTCCACCCATTTTCTTGAATCTTAATCGCATTCACCCAGTGACCAAATGTGCCAAGTTTGAGAACCCTGCGATTAACAGTGTAAGAATGGCTGCAGTTTACATTTTCCCATTTAAAATGAACGGCTGAAATTTGATTGGCTGATTTATGCTCCGCCCACTTTTCCTGGATTTGTAGCCTCAGTCACCAAGTGACCAACTGTGCCAAGTGTGGGGACTCTAGCTTGATTACTGTGAGAATGGCAGCCTTTTACATTTTTTCCATTGACTTGAATGGGTGAAATCTGACATGCTGTTTGTAGCTCCGCCCAGGTATGCAGGGGGGCCGCGAGACCCCCAGAACATATCATCCCAGGTAGTAAGGGATCTGTGTACCAAGTTTCGTTCAAATCGGTCAAGCCGTTTTCGAGTGATCGCGGCACATACACACACACACACACACACACACACACACACACACACGCACGCACGCACGCACGCACGCACGCACGCACGCACGCACGCACGCACGCACGCACGCACACACACACACACACACACACACACACACACACACACACATCCGATTTTATATATAGAGATTTGGTAGAAAAAAAGGACATCTGCCCATCAAGTTTAACTTCAGACAAATGTACAGTTGTGCTTTAAAGAGAACTCAAGAGTGATAGAGAGGCTGCCATATTTATTTCCTTTTAAGCAATGCCAGTTTCCTGGTAGCCCTCTGATCATCTGCCTTTAATAATTTCAGCCATAGCCCCTGAACAAGCATGCAGCAGATCAGGTGTTTATGAGTTTTTGGTCAAATCTGACAAGATTAGGGACATGCTCATTTCTGGTCAGACACTGCCGCAGATGGACAGATCCGCAGGGCTGCCAGCCAACTGGTATTATTTAAAAGGAAATAAATATGGCAGCCTCCATATCACTCCTGAGTTCACTTTAAAGTTTGTGAACCCTTTAAAACGTTCTAGATTTTTATATTTATGCGACATAAAACATCATATGATTTTCAAACAAGTCCAAAAAGTAGATGACACAATCTAGTAAAACAAAATGAAAATCATAATATTTGGTCAATGGTCATGTGTTTGTAGATAGAAAAAAAAGATCCA
This sequence comes from Hyperolius riggenbachi, assembly GCF_040937935.1. Taxonomy (NCBI): domain Eukaryota; kingdom Metazoa; phylum Chordata; class Amphibia; order Anura; family Hyperoliidae; genus Hyperolius; species Hyperolius riggenbachi. Next base: position 75,206,360 of record NC_090648.1, read on the forward strand.
ATGACATATCTGAAGACATAACAACAAGAGTTGTTTAGCTGATACCTTTAATGATTAACTACAGGGCCGGTTCTAGAAAGGCACGTATGAGGGGGCAGTCAGAAATGTGAAGGGGGCATCATGTTCGAGCACATTTTTTTTTCAGTAATGCTAGGGTGAAAAATGGGTGTGGTCATGAAGTCATGTAGGCGGGGCTAACTGTAATGTAACAGTGAGGAGGCAATGCAAGATTCATTACTTCCGACACATAAAATGCAACAACTGTTATCTCCGACACAAATGATTGTCCTGTCCTTTCTGAAGTCCTCCACCACGCCCCTCCTAGACCCATTCCAATTTGCGTACAGGGAAAACAGGTCCACCGATGACGCCATCAATATCTGCCTGGAGCTCATCAGCAACCACCTGGACAGGCCAGACTCGTATGCCACAGTCCTCCTCCTGGACTTCAGTTCGGCATTTAACACCATCTGTCCACGCAGACTTCAGGAGGGTCTAGCTACACTCGGTGTCCATTCCAGCCTACACCATTGGATCACGGACTTCCTATCCCACAGGTCACAATCTGTCAAGCTGGGCGACATTTCCTCCCAACCACGGACCACGAACATGGGGGCTCCACAAGGCTGCGTCCTGTCTCCAATGCTGTTCTCCCTCTACACCAACAACTACAGATCCACAGCAGATTCTGTCAAGGTTGTCAAATTTGCAGATGACACCACTATCGTTGGCCTTATCACCAAGGAAGATGAGAGTGCCTATCGTCAGTAGGCAGACAGTATCTGCCACTGGTGCAGGGAGAACAGGTTGGTCCTTAACGCAGCTAAAACTGTGGAGATGATTATCGACTTCAGGAAGCATGCCCCTTCTCCACCACCAATCCACATTGACGGAACTGAAGTGGCGATAGTTCCCTGCGTCCGCCTCCTGGGCACCACCATCTCAAACGACCTCAGGTGGAAGGCTAACACCAGCTCCACCGTGGCAAAGGCCCAGAAAAGACTCTTCTTTCCCCGTCAGCTGAAAAAGTTTGGCATGCCCCAGCATGCCCTCACAAGATTCTACTCTGCCACCACAGAATCTATCCTCTGCTCTTCCATCCTGGTCTGGCACGCTGGTTCCTCCGCCAGCGACAGACAAAAACTCCAGAGGGTCATTAGATCAGCAGAGAGAATCATCGGGAAACCCCTCCCTCCACTTGATCTACTCTACAACTCGAGACTACACACGAGGGCGCTGAAGATAGCCATGGACCCCTCACATCCTGGCCACTGCTACTTCAGTCGCCTGCGGTCAGGGCGAAGATTCCGGGTCATCCCCACCAGGACCACGAGGCACGGGAACTCTTTTTTCCCTTCAGCAGTAAATCTCCTGAACTCCACCCACGTCTCACCTCCACCCCATCCTTCTTAGACTCACAGACGCGCTTGGAACTTATGGGCCGAGCCCTCATAGCCTGCCTCCACTATCTGTTGTATCTTCTTAAATGCTTATCATGTATGTCTCTTGTTTTAGTTCACTATTATTCATGTCCTTGTAGATGTTGAGCTCTGTAATGTGCCAAACCCAATTCCAGGTGTGATCCTGTCATGCTTGGCGAAATAAATTATTCTGATTCTGATTCACATGAAATGCAAGAACCATTACCTCCAACACATAAAATGCAACAACCAGGGCCGGCCTTTGACCTGAGCGACCGGAGCGATCGCTCAGGGCGCCGGCTTCCAGGGGGCGCTCCTGCCGCCCTGGTCGCGTATGTGTTATGGAGCTGGCTGCAGCCTCCATGCTCCGGCTAGGTCCTTCTCGCATGGTAGCTCCGCCCCCTGGTGCCGCTGGGGGTGATGGGGGCAAAGACCAGGAAGAGAATTGGTGAAACTCATTGGATACACCACCACGCCCCCTTTCTTCCCGGCTGCTTTTGAAAGTAGCAGCATTCTGCAACTTCCCAGGCCAGGCTGCTAGAAGGTGAGTCAGTGTACAGCTTGGCAAGTGTTCTTATCTATATAGGCATCAGGACCTGCCACAGAGTGTGTCTTCTCCCGACACTGCAGAGAGTATCAGATTTCATCATCTCCAGTGACTGCTGCAGCCATACTATCTGTAGCCTGTCACGGATAATGATGATGACTGCCCATACATGGTGACAGCAGGAGTCCTGATGCCTATTTAGATAAGTTGATTTGCCAGAGTTGCAGCCAGCTAAATGCTCCTTGTCCCGCGGACACCCCATGTGATTGCTGTAACTCTCTCCTCTCTCTTGTTTTATTTCCCTAGTGCAGGCTGTCTGCCTGCTGTGTGTCTGATATGACCCTGCTGCCCCTGCAGTGCCTGCACAGTACAGCTGACTACAACTAAATTCATGTTGCTGTTGCTAACTTTCTCTCACCTGCCTCCCCACCACAATCCTCTCTCTCTTTTTGTCCTCCCTTCTCTTTCCTATTTCCCTGTCCTCTCCTTTCCGTAGCTCTGTGTGTCCTATCTTCTTTCACCTCATGGTTTACTTTCTCCTCTCTTTCCCTCCCTCACTCTCTATTCTGCCTTTCTGCCACACAGTCACTCTTCCCTTTACATTCTCTGCTTTCCTCCCATCTCTATTTGCCTACCATCTCCTTTCCATCCTCCCTCAACCTCCCTCTCTTTCTCTCCTTCCCTTCCTTCTCTTGCACTCTCTCCTTTATTCCTCTCGTTAGCAGCCTCTCTCCTTTCTTGCTCTCTCCTCCTCCCTGCTCCCCTCTTTAGCTTTTGCCTTCAGATCTGCCTAAAAGCGGACCTGAGCTCAGAACGTCCTCTCTGCTCTAAAAGCATAACCGCTTTTACAGAAAAACATTTCTTTGTTACAGCTGATGCACAAATCCTGCAATAAATCTGCAGTCTGTGTACTTCCTGCTTTCATGGAAGCAGTAATACTGGTAATATCCTGTGTTTTCAAATGAGATTATCTCATCTGTGAGATCAAATTACAACTTGTGATTACAATTGCGTTTGGTGTTTTTTTGACGCTTTTTTTCCCCTTTCCCGGCGATTTCTCTTTGACCCGGAAAAGAATAAATACTATGTATTTATTCTTAAAAACGCAATTGCCGCATAAAGTGATTTTGTGAGCGTTTTGCGTTTTTCTTATACCTTGGTCCATGCAGCATTTCTCTGAGCAAATCGGAAACAAACTGTCTCATAGGGAATCATTACACAAGTGCTTTCAGGGCGATTTTAAAAAATCGCCAGCGCTTAAAAAGTCCAAAAGCGCCTCCAGTGTGAACGAGCCCTAAAAGGTATCTGACTGGGGAGGGGGGGCACCAAAATCTGGTTACGCTCAGGGCGCTGTGAAACCTAAGGCCAGCCCTGGCAACAACCGTTATCTCCAACACATGAAATGCAAGAACCATTACCGCTGACACATGAAATGCAAGAACCATTACCTCTGACACATGAAAGTGCACAAGCAGTGCAGCAGTGTTTCACCATAAAATAATCGTAATGTGGCAATCTTTCACCAGAAAATAATCATAATGCAGCAATAATTCACCATAAAATAATCATAATGTGGCAATATTTCACTAGAAAATACCGTATATACTCGCATATAAGCCGACCCGCATATAAGCCGACCCCCCAACTTTTACATGGAAAAACAGGGAAAAATGATTGACCCCCATATAAGCCGGGGGTAGGAAATGCTGGATTGGTGCAGGCCACGTAATCCCCCCAGTGTGTCCCAGTATAGCTAGTATAGTGCCCAGTATGGGTATGTAGTGCCCCAGTATAGCTAGTATAGTGCCCAGTTTAGCTAGTATAGTGCCCAGTTTAGCCAGTATAGTGCCCAGTATAGGTAGGTAGTGCCCCAGTATGGCTAGTATAGTGCCCAGTTTAGCTGGTATAGTGCCCAGTTTAGCCAGTATAGTGCCCAGTATAGGTAGGTAGTGCCCCAGTATGGCTAGTATAGTGCCCAGTTTAGCTAGTATAGTGCCCAGTTTAGCCAGTATAGTGCCCAGTTTAGGTAGGTAGTGCCCCAGTATAGCTAGTATAGTGCCCAGTATAGCTAGTATAGTGCCCAGTATAGCTAGTAGAGTGCCCCAGTATAGCTAGTAGAGTGCCCCAGTATAGCTAGTAGAGTGCCCCAGTATAGCTAGTAAAGTGCCCAGGTTAGCTAATATAGTGCCCAGTTTAGCTAGTATAGTACCCAGTATAGGTAGGTAGTGCCCCAGTATAGCTAGTATAGTACCTAGTATAGTGCCCCAGTATAGCTAGTATAGCGCCCAGTTTAGCTAGTATAGTGCCCAGTTTAGGTAGGTAGTGCCCCAGTATAGCTAGTATAGTACCCAGTGTAGGTAGGTAGTGGCCGGTATAGTGCCCTGCTCCCCCCGCTGCTATTACCTGCAGCGGCTTCCTCGTCCCCGGCGGCGCTTCCTCTTCCCCGCTCTCATGCCTCTATGAAGAAATCACAGCAGCGCGCCCGGCGCTGCTGCTCTGATGATGCAGGGGGCAGGAAAGAGCGCGGCTCCCTGTAGCGGCGATCTGCATCGCCGTTACCATGGGAACCGCTCTTTCCTGCCCCCTGCATCATCAGAGCAGCAGCGCCGGGCGCGCTGCTGTGATTTCTTCATAGAGGCATGAGAGCGGGGAAGAGGAAGAGCCGCCGGGGACGAGGAAGCCGCTGCCGAAACAAGTAATAGCAGCGGCGGCGGGGGGAGCGGGCAGGGGGTAGCGGGGGCCGCGGACCACGGACCACCAGGGAAGACTCGCATACAAGCCGACCCCCCAACTTTTGACCCCCTTTTTGGGGGTCAAAAATTCGGCTTGTATGCGAGTATATACGGTAATCATAATGTGGGCAGCGTTTCACCATAAAATAATCATAATACAGCAATGTTTCACTAGAAAATAATTGTAATGTGGCCAGCGTTTCACCATAAGACAATCGTAATGTGGCCAGTGTTTCACCATAAAATAATTGTAATATGGCCAGCGTTTCACCAGAAAATAATCATAATACAGCACGTCATAGCGCACCCGCCCCCAGTTCATGACACAGGAAATAAAAGCCTGTGTTTTCATGTGTATAAACGTGGATCAGCCTCGGAAGAAGCACCGCCATGCGAAACGGCCGTTAGGCTACCGTTTTTGCCCTGCACCCACCACCGCCACCTTTTGACATGGTAGGACATCCTCCTCTTGCAACTGTTTGAATGCACAAGATGTTTGCACATGACGAATTTTTTCATTGATGATGATGTTTTGTACCTACCTATTGAATGTCACAATTTTTGATACAACTATGGTGATTCACTTTAATTTGAAACACCATTAAAACAGCAATCACTGCAGTGCCTGACTCAACTGTTTTCTTTATCGATGCTGATCCTATGTGTATATTCTATTCATCAGTCATGAGCACGCAGTATTTAATGCAACTAAAAGGTGGCCTTTAGAATATCCTTCCATCCTCACACCCAGTGATACGGCCACAGACTTTGTGGTGCCGGCAACCTTCCACTCTTTGAATTGATCTGTGTGTGAGAGACAGGAGAGACAGGGGGCGGGGCTGAGCAGCCAAGTACCGTGCTCTGCAGCTACTACATAGCAGAGACGGCAAATTAAAAAAAAAATTATAACATTGCTTCACTGCTGAAGTGCCCCCCAGAGGCTGTGCAGGGGGAGCAGATGTCGCATCCTGTCCCCACCTCCCTATGAGTCTGCAATCCAGACTCTCCCTTTCCCAAAGATGCCCCTCCCCTGTATACCATTATAGAGAGAGAGAACCTCACTCCAGTATGTGAAGGACCAACTTACCATAAGCCATGACTGTGACCTGGGATCTGACTATGGGCTCGATTCACAAAGCGGTGCTAACCCAGTTAGAGACTTTAGGCATGATAACCATTGCACCACGCTGGTGAAAAGCCAGTTTAGGTGTGATAAGTTTAGGCATGATAAGTTTAGGTGTGATAAGTTTAGGCATGATAAGTTTAGATAAGTTTAGATCGCTTGCAAAGTCCCGCACGCAAAGCAGCGCTATTAAACTTTATACGAAGTGCACCAGACTTTGCTAGCGTAAAACTTTTTATCAGCTGTGCACTGCGGTGCTAACGTAGTTGCCGCTTAAACTTATCATGCCTAAACTTATCACACCTAAACTTATCATGCCTAAACTTATCACACCTAAACTTATCACACCTAAACTTATCATGCCTAAACTGAGTTTAGGCATGATAAAGAGCTTTTCACCAGCGTGCTAACTGTTAGCACCGCTTTGTAAATCAGGCCCTAAGTCTCCAACATCTGGATCCACCTGGCAGGCTATGGTCGCTCCATTCCAGTCCATAGCATTGACATCAACTGATGTAAAACCGGCTCCTTCTATTATATTTTCTTTTCTAAATCTGGATTCCCACGTAGGTTTGTCGGTACAGTCATTGCTGGTGCAGTTTAGAGAACCATACTCTCGAAATGGTATAAACAGCATTTCTCTGTCAATCTGCACTGTACAGGAGCTACCTGAGGAGAAGAAAACAGGAAATCAGAGGAAATGAAATAGAGAATTATGAGAGATCTCCTTCTACCTGCCTCCTGCCCGTCTAACCCCTCAACCAGCGCTGTAACCAGGCCTGGATTTACCTCACAGGAGCCTATAGGCACAGATGTCTCGGCTCCCTAGACTTTGCTCTCCATAAACCTACAAACCCCCGCCGAACCGCACTGCAAGTGGGCCCTCTGGCCCAGCTACCACTCCTTCCTTACTTCCCTGACCTGTCATATGTAGCTACAGGTGCCCCTTAGCATTGGGTAGCCAGAGGCACCCTCAACATTATGTAGCTAGAGGTGCTCCCAAGTATTAGGTAGCTAGCGGTGACCCTTACTGAAGGCAGATCTCAGCAGTGGAATGCTGAGAGCCATGTGAGTAAAATCTCATTACACTCTGTATAGGAATGAGAGGAATGAGCCGCCTTTCCATCAGCAGGCACCTGTAGGCAAGTGCCTACAGTGCCTTATGGTAAATCTGGCCCTGGACGTAACTATAGTTCGCTGTGCCCAGAGGGGGCGCGGGCCGGGAGCTAGGGGGCCCAGTGTTGTGCCCAATGTAATAATGTCATAGGCAAAAACGGGGGGGGGGGGGGGGGCGGTATTACAGCTGCCCAGAATTCCCCTTCAGACCAGGGCCGGTGCAGTGTCTGGGGACAGGCACAACTTGAGACTCCAGAATATCGACAGGCATCCTGCAGCTCACAGCACTGCCCCTTTCTTTCCTTGCTACAGTTGACTTTGGATGAAGCAGCAGCATGTGTACAGAGCATGGAGCAGCAGTGTGTATACAGAGCATGGAACAGCAGTGTGTGTACAGAGCATGGAGCTGCAGCATGTGTACAGAGCATGGAGCTGCAGTGTGTATGTAGAGCATGGAGCTGCAGTGTGTATATAGAGCATGGAACAGCAGCGTGTGTACAGAGCATGGAGCTGCAGCGTGTGTACAGAGCATGGAGCAGCAGTGTGTGTACAGAGCATGGAGCAACAGTGTGTATGTAGAGCATGGAACAGCAGCGTGTGTACAGAGCATGGAGCTGCAGTGTGTATATAGAGCATGGAACAGCAGCGTGTGTACAGAGCATGGAGCTGCAGCATGTGTACAGAGCATGGATCAGCAGTGTGTGTACAGAGCTTGGAGAAGCAGTGTGTGTACAGAGCTTGGAGCAGCAGTGTGTGTACAGAGCATGGAGCAGCAGCGTGTGTACAGAGCATGGAGCAGCTCTGGGAGACTTAACAGAGTCAGGTATGAGCACAGCCCTGTGCTCCTGCTGGTTTAATGCTTCACTTTCCCCTTCATTACCAATGTCGGCTGTCCTCATTATTATTTGTATCCAAACTGCTCTTGATCGATCCTGTTGTTGATCCGAAACAGATTGGACATTTAGGAAATAATTGTCAGATCCTGTCAGGTCGGACAGGAAATTGCATTATGTGTACCCATCATGATGTCCTACCATATTATTATACTGTATTTTGCGTGGCTGAGGGAGACCTTTCAGGATCCTCCCCCCCCCCCCCCCTTGAAAATCTTGGGTTTGCCCCTGAATGTAGAAAGTGCAGCAGAAGCCTTATACATTACGTGTTCCTGGCGATCACTTCTCCTCCACTTCCTGGTTAGTTACCAAGTGCTGTGCAGCCAATCAATCAGTCCCCACATGGTGACTGGCTGACTGCACAGCGCTTGCTAACTAACCAGGGAGTGGAGGAGAAGCGATCGCTAGGAGCAGGCAATGTATAATAAGGCTTCCGCTGAGCATTCTGCATACTTATATTAGGTACAAGACCATCCTTCGCACCGCCCAAGAGCCCACCCAGCTGCCGGGATCCCCCACCACTGCAGTCTATAGTTACGCCACTGGCCCAACCTGCTCTTCATTACTAGATGGTCAAAAAGATGTAATTTGTCACTGACCTTTGTGTCACTCATGACTGATGTGCATGCATCAGCACCGAGTTGCACTTCAACATACACAAATCAGAGCAGAGCAGGATTATACGCCAGGCAACCTAGGCAGATGCTCGGGGCCCTGTGGGTGTCAAGGGGCCCATCTACCACCTTTGTTTACCTCTCTCCACTTCAGCTTACCAAAAAAGACCACAAGGGGGGGGCCCAAATATACTACCTTGCCAGGGCCGGTTCTAGACTTTTTGCTGCATGAGGCAAACTTGTTGCGAGGAAGCGCACAACCCCCCCCCCCCCCCCCTTCCCTCACCAATTTGGAATGTTCACACAGCACCAGACAATTTACTCTGCTTCATTTAACCACTTCCCGACCGCCGTATGTACAATTGGCGGCCGGGAAGTGCACCCCGCAAGGACCGCCGTATTGACAATTGGCGGCGGTCCTTGTAGGGGCATGGGCGGAGCGATCGCGTCATCAGTGACGCGATCCTCCGCCTCCGCCTGGCGCCGCTCACCCGCCGCAACATCCCGCCGGCCATACGGAAGCGCCGGCGGGATGTTAACCCCGCGATCGCCGCATACAAAGTGTATAATACACTTTGTAATGTTTACAAAGTGTATTATACAGGCTGCCTCCTGCCCTGGTGGTCCCAGTGTCCGAGGGACCACCAGGGCAGGCTGCAGCCACCCTAGTCTGCACCAAGCACACTGATTTTTCCCCCCCCCTGCCCCAGATCGCCCACAGCACCCATCAGACCCCCCCCTGCCCACCCCCCAGACCCCTGTTTGCACCCAATCACCCCCCTAATCACCCATCAATCACTCCCTGTCACTATCTGTCAACGCTATTTTTTATTTTATCCCCCACCCTGCTCCCTGCCCCCTCCTGATCACCCCCCACCCCTCAGATTCTCCCCAGACCCCCCCCCCCCAGACCACCCCCCCTGTTTACTGTATGCATCTATCCCCCTGATCACCTGTCAATCACCTGTCAATCACCCGTCAATCACCCCCTGTCACTGCCACCCATCAGCCAGCCCCTAACCTGCCCCTTGCGGGCAATCTGATCACCCCCCCACACCAATAGATCGCCCGCAGATCCGACATCAGATCACCTCCCAAATCCATTGTTTACATCTATTCTCTCCTCTAAACACACACTAATTACCCATCAATCACCCATCAATCACCCCCTATCACCACCTGTCACTTTTACCTATCAGATCAGACCCTAATCTGCCCCTTGCGGGCACCCAATCACCCGCCCACACGCTCAGATTGCCCTCTGACCCCCCCTTATCAATTCACCAGTGCATTAATTACATCTGTTCTTCCCTGTAATAACCCACTGATCACCTGTCAATCACCTGCCAATCACCCATCAATCACCCCCTGTCACTGCCACCCATCAATCAGCCCCTAACCTGCCCCTTGCGGGCAATCTGATCACCCACCCACACCATTAGATCGCCCGCAAACCCGCCGTCAGATTACCTCCCAAATGTATTGTTTACATCTGTTATCTTCTCTAAACACCCACTAATTACCCATCAATCACCCATCAATCACCCCCTATCACCACCTGTCACTGTTACCCATCAGATCAGACCCTAATCTGCCCCTTGCGGGCACCCAATCGCCCGCCTACACGCTCAGATTGCCCTCAGACCCCCCCTTATCAATTCGCCAGTGCAATATTTACATCTGTTCTCCCCTGTAATAACCCACTGATTACCTGTCAATCACCTATCAATCACCCATCAATCACCCCCTGTCACTGCCACCCATCAATCACCCCCTGTCACTTCCACCCATCAATCACCCGCTGTCACTGCCACCCATCAATCAGCCCCTAACCTGCCCCTTGCGGGCAAACTGATCACCCACCCACACCAATAGATCGCCCGCAGATCCGACATCAGATCACCACCCAAGCGCAGTGTTTCCATCTATTCTCTACCCTAAACACCCACTAATTACCCATCAATCACCCCCTGTCACTGCTACCTATCAGATTAGACCCCTATCTGCCCCTAGGGCACTCAATCACCCGCCCACACCCTCAGAATGCCCTCAGACCCCAGCCCTGATCACCTCGCCAGTGCATTGCTTGCATCTATTCCCCCCCTCTAATCACACCTTGAGACACCCATCAATCACCTCCTGTCACCCCCTAGCACACCTACCCATCAGATCAGGCCCCAATTTGCCCCGTGTGGGCTCCTGATCACTCGGCCAATCCCTCAGATCCCCCTCAGACCCCCTTCCGATCACCTCCCCAGTGCATTGATTGCATCTATTTTCCCCTCTAACCACCCCCTGAGACACCCATCAATCACCTCCTGTCACCCCCCTAGCACTCCTATCCATCAGATCAGGCCCAATACAACCTGTCATCTAAAAGGCCACCCTGCTTATGACCGGTTCCACAAAATTCGCCCCCTCATAGACCACCTGTCATCAAAATTTGCAGATGCTTATACCCCTGAACAGTCATTTTGAGACATTTGGTTTCCAGACTACTCACGGTTTTGGGCCTGTAAAATGCCAGAGCGGTATAGGAACCCCACAAGTGACCCCATTTTAGAAAAAAAGACACCCCAAGGTATTCTGTTAGGTGTATGACGAGTTCATAGAAGATTTTATTTTTTGTCAAAAGTTAGCGGAAATTAATTTTTATTGGTTTTTTTCCACAAAGTGTCATTTTTCACTAACTTGTGACAAAAAATAAAATCTTCTATGAACTCGCCATACACCTAACGGAATACCTTGGGGTGTCTTCTTTCTAAAATGGGGTCACTTGTGGGGTTCCTATACTGCCCTGGCATTTTAGGGGCCCTAAACCGCGAGGAGTAGTCTAGAAAACAAATGCTTCAAAATGACCTGTGAATAGGACGTTGGGCCCCTTAGCGCACCTAGGCTGCAAAAAATTGTCACACATGTGGTACCGCTGTACTCAGGAAAAGTAGTATAATGTGTTTTGGGGTGTATTTTTACACATACCCATGCTGGATGGGAGAAATTTCTATGTAAATGGACAATTGTGTGTAAAAAAATCAAACAATTGTCATTTACAGAGATATTTCTCCCACTTAGCATGGGTATGTGTAAAAATACACCCCAAAACGCATTATACTACTTCTCCTGAGTACGGCGGTATCACATGTGTGACACTTTTTTACACCCTAAGTACGCTAAGGGGCCCAAAGTCCAATGAGTACCTTTAGGATTTCACAGGTCATTTTGCGACATTTGGTTTCAAGACTACTCCTCACGGTTTAGGGCCCCTAAAATGCCACGGCAGTATAGGAACCCCACAAATGACCCCATTCTAGAAAGAAGACACCCAAAGGTATTCCGTACGGAGTATGGTGAGTTCATAGAAGATTTTATTTTTTGTCACAAGTTAGCGGAAAATGACACTTTGTGAAAAAAAACTATTAAAATCAATTTCCGCTAACTTTTGACAAAAAAATAAAATCTTCTATGAACTCACTATACTCCTAACGGAATACCTTGGGGTGTCTTCTTTCTAAAATGGGGTCATTTGTGGGGTTCCTATACTGCCCTGGCATTTTAGGGGCCCTAAACCGTGAGGAGTAGTCTTGAAACGAAAATGACCTGTGAAATCCTAAAGGTACTCATTGCACTTTGGGCCCCTTAGTGCAGTTAGGGTGCAAAAAAGTGCCACACATGTGGTATCGCCGTACTCGGGAGAAGTAGTATAATGTGTTTTGGGGTGTATTTTTACACATACCCATGCTGGGTGGGAGAAATACCTCTGTAAATGACAATCTTTTGATTTTTTTACACACAATTGTCCATTTACAGAGGTATTTCTCCCACCCAGCATGGGTATGTGTAAAAATACACCCCAAAACACATTGTACTACTTCTCCCGAGTACGGCGATACCACATGTGTGGCACTTTTTTGCACCCTAACTGCGCTAAAGGGCCCAAAGTCCAATGAGTACCTTTAGAATTTCACAGGTCATTTTGAGAAATTTCGTTTCAAGACTACTCCTCACGGTTTAGGGCCCTTAAAATGCCAGGGCAGTATAGGAACCCCACAAATGACCCCATTTTAGAAAGAAGACACCCCAAGGTATTCCGTTAGGAGTATGGTGAGTTCATAGAAGATTTTATTTTTTGTCAAAAGTTAGCGGAAAATGACACTTTGTGAAAAAACACAATTAAAATCAATTTCCGCTAACTTTTGACAAAAAAATAAAATCTTCTATGAACTCACTATACTCCTAACGGAATACCTTGGGGTGTCTTCTTTCTAAAATGGGGTCATTTGTGGGGTTCCTATACTGCCCTGGCATTTTAGGGGCCCTAAACCGTGAGGAGTAGTCTTGAAACGAAATTTCTCAAAATGACCTGTGAAATTCTAAAGGTACTCATTGGACTTTGGGCCCTTTAGCGCAGTTAGGGTGCAAAAAAGTGCCACACATGTGGTATCGCCGTACTCAGGAGAAGTAGTATAATGTGTTTTGTGGTGTATTTTTACACATACCCATGCTGAGTGGGAGAAAGATCTCTGTAAATGGACAATTGTGTGTAAAAAAAATTAACAAATTGTCATTTACAGAGATATTTCTCCCACCCAGCATGGGTATGTGTAAAAATACACCCCAAAACACATTATACTACTTCTCCTGAGTACGGCAATACCACATGTGTGGCACTTTTTTGCACCCTAACTGCGCTAAGGGGTCCAAAGTCCAATGAGCACCTTCAGGCTTTACAGGGGTGCTTACAATTTAGCACCCCCCAAAATGTCAGGACAGTAAACACACCCCACAAATGACCTCATTTTGGAAAGTAGACACTTCAAGGTATTCAGAGAGGAGCATGGTGAGTCCGTGGCAGATTTCATTTTTTTTTGTCGCAAGTTAGAAGAAATGGAAACTTTTTTTTTTTTTTTTTTTTTTTCACAAAGTGTCATTTTCCGCTTACTTGTGACAAAAAATAATATCTTCTATGAACTCACTATGCCTCTCAGTGAATACTTTGGGATGTCTTCTTTCCAAAATGGGGTCATTTGGGGGGTATTTATACTATCCTGGAATTCTAGCCCCTCATGAAACATGACAGAGGGTCAGAAAAGTCAGAGATGCTTGAAAATGGGAAAATTCACTTTTTGCACCATAGTTTGTAAACGCTATAACTTTTACCCAAACCAATAAATATACACTGAATGGGTTTTTTTTTATCAAAAACATGTTTGTCCACATTTTTCGCGCTGCATGTATACAGAAATTTTACTTTATTTGAAAACTGTCAGCACAGAAAGTTAAAAAAATCATTTTTTTGCCAAAATTCATGTCTTTTTTGCTGAATATAATAAAAAGTAAAAATCGCAGGAGCAATCAAATAGCACTAAAAGAAAGCTTTATTAGTGACAAGAAAAGGAGCCAAAATTCATTTAGGTGGTAGGTTGTATGAGCGAGCAATAAACCGTGAAAGCTGCAGTGGTCTGAATGGAAAAAAAGTGGCCGGTCCTTAAGGGGTAGAAAGCCCTAGGTCCTCAAGTGGTTAATGTTCTCACATGACAAGCTCAACACAATAGCACACTGGCTGGCTGTGAGTCTGTGACAAACAAACTGCTCACCCTCATCCACTCCATTCCTCAGGCAGCAGTGCCACCTCCTCCCTTCTGCTGTGCAAGCCAAATGAAATATTGCTGCTCTCCTGCCTTCCCCTCTCCTCACTCACTGTCAGACTCCTCACACAGCACAGCAAGCTGCTTTTCCCCAATGATAACTTCTTTACCTCACTCTCCTCTCACTTCTCCTCCTACTCTGATTGCATGCTGTTAGTGTAAGCACAGTACAAAAATGCTGCCCGGCCCCTGTAATCTCGGCGCCTGATGCAAATGTTTCACAAAATACCAAAAAATGTCTAATCAAACTACTGTACTGGTTATTGTAGTATTTAATTCTGGCAAATGGAGGAAAAAAAGAAATAATAAAAGAAAAAGAAATAATAACTTCTAAGGAACCCAAAAAGAAATTATAGTCTTTAATTTCTACACTAGTGACCTAAGCCCGTTTAAAAACGGGCTCTAGATCTGTCTCCACCACACAGGCGCAACCACCGTGCGCGCACACACGCCTGCCACCCTGGTCCCGTTGTCCTCCTCCTTCCCTGCGTCATCCTCCCAGATCTGCGCTGTGCGTCCCTGTTGCTCTAGCAACCACAGGGACAGTGCAGAGCGAGCCGACTGAACTGCGTGCACATGCACAGTTCAGTTTTCACAGGGACAAATGATGACGCAGAGACACTCAGGGCCGGGCCGAGGCATAGGCTGGAGAGGCTCCAGCCTCAGGGCGCAGTGTAGGAGGGGGCGCACAATTCATTCAGCTGTCATTCCTAATTGTGTTTGAAGCAGAAAGAAATAAGAAAAGGGGATACATGGCAGTGACTGCAAGCCAGATAACTAGATATTAAGGTGTTGGGGAGGTTGTGGGCCTTGTGGCCCTCTTAGTCTAATAGCAATCAGTGTGTGACAGCTGAGGTGGGAGGGATGGAGGGGCGCACTTTGGTGTCTCAGCCTTGGGTGCTGGAGGACCTTGTCCCGGCTCTGGAGACAGTTAGGGATTATTATGTAGGATGAACAAGAACATGAGGAGAGATTGGTCCTTCATATATAAAGCTCATGTATGCAACTTAGTGGAAATGGTGCAAATGTTTACATACTGGGCCTGATTCACAAAGCGGTGATAACTCCGTTATCACGCCTAAAAGACTTTAGGCGTGATAACCTTTGCACCGATGAGTTAGCACCGCTTTGTGCTCTTTATCGCGTGCAAAGTCCCGCGCACAAAGTTTTGCGCGCGCAATCGCGCAACTCCTCGCGCAGCGCCCATAGGGTTTAATGGGCGCATCGCGTGCACTGCAACGTGCGCCGCGCAAAACTTTGCGCGCGGAAAATTCACGTGAGTTTCTTCTTATCATGCCTAAACTGAGTTTAGGCGTGATAAAGGGCTTTTCACTGGCGTGCAAACACTTTGCACCGCTTTGTGAATCAGGCCCACTGTGTATCTCAGTAAGAAACCCTAAAGACTGGAGCAGACAGAAACTTAAATAGGATCTGTAGTGAAAATAACGTAAAGAATAAAATTGCCTATTTTTTTTTTTTTTTTACAATATTACTTTCTAAATTATGTAGTCAGCGTTTTCTCATTGTAAATTCTTTCCTCTCCCTGATTTATAGTCTGAAATGTTTCACTGGTGGTGACATCTTTAGTCCTGCCAGGTCATCTCTGCAGAATGCTCACTGAGGGCCCGTTTCCACTTGTGCGGTGCGAATTCGTTGTGGCAAACTGCAAATTTTACCGCAAATCCGCGTACGTTTTCGCGTTTTTTGTAAGTGTGCGAATTTAACCATGCCAGTGCCTTTGTGCTTTTACATTGATTTTAGGCGAGAACGTACGTTAATTTGCATGGAAAATTCGCATAGCGAAAACGCGTGTGAATTTCCTATTAATTACATTGTATGCGAATCGCACACCGCCTTGCGGTATGCGAATTCTGATGGCTCTGCTGTGCATATTTTTCCTGCACAGAAAAACGCTCAGTTTTCCTGACAAGTGGAAACAGGCTAATTAAGTTGTATTGGTTGTGCGAATCTGCGTGCAGAAAACGCATGCAGATTCTCAATAGTGGAAACGGACCCTCACTGAGAGTTCTGTGCACAACGGGAGATATTGCTTGCTTCAAAAAACCAAAGTTCTGTGCGCAATGAAAAAACAGTCCACACAGTCCTGCTGCCAATCTGGATTGCTGCTTCACTTGTCAATCAGATATTCCAAGATGTACTTCTGTAAGATCAGCACATAACGTTCACCACCACCACCACACTCACCAGCTCCTTAGATCATATAAAATGATCGTATGCGCATATGTTATGTTTCCAGCCCGTCTGGTCTGTTCTGGGCTCAGCTACTCTCCTCCTCACCATTTTCCCATTTGCACGTAAAACAAATTAACTCTCCATAGCGTAATATCGTTTTAAAAAGTGTTTAGTCCACCATTAAAATATAGATACAAAATTCACACAGATTCCATGTATGCCTACTACATACAAGTAGTGTGCAGGTTTGGAGATATCGCATGCCCTGGCGATTTGGTGAGCTTTTCAAAGCACTTTTCCATGCGCTTTTAGCTTAGAAAAGTGCTTTTGTAAGCGCTTCTCTAAGTGCTTTTGCTCAGCGATTCATTTTTACACTTCCTGACGTCAGTTCAGGAAGCGCTCAGGAAATTGCAATTCAAAAGCTTTTTTAAGCGCTTTGCGATTTCTCTATACTTTCTATTGAACATTGATATTGCTATTCAATAGAAAGCGGTACGCTCAGATATGAACACTCTCATAGGAAATCCTTGCATAGGCGCTTTTACAATGATTTCAAAAATCGCCAGCCGTTAAAAAATTAAAAACAACCTTACTGATTGTTCTGTGCACAAAGAGAGATATTGCTTGCTTGACAGTTGGAGGTTCCGCAAACTGTCAGGGGCCCTGTCATCAAACTGGAGGATTGGTTTCACCACAATAACTGCCACACAGATATCCCTAATGCACTATTAGTGAAAGGTAAACATTTCGGGCCTGATTCACAAAGTGGTGCTAACAGTTAGCACGCTGGTGAAAAGCTCTTTATCACGCCTAAACTTAGTTTAGGCATGATAAGTTTAGGTGTGATAAGTTTAGGTGTGATAAGTTTAGGCATGATAAGTTTAGGCGTGATAAGTTTAGGTGTGATAAGTTTAGGTGTGATAAGTTTAGGTGTGATAAGTTTAAGCACCAACTGGGTTAGCACCGCAGTGCACAGCTGATCAAAAGTTTTGCGCTAGCAAAGTCTGGTGCATTTCGCATAGAGTTTAATGGCGCTGCTTTGCGTGCAGGACTTTGCGCGCGATCTAAACTTATCTAAACTTATCATGCCTAAACTTATCATGCCTAAACTTATCACGCCTAAACTGGCTTTTCACCAGTGTGGTGCAATGGTTATCACGCCTAAAAGGGCTCGATTCACAAAGCGGTGCTAACCCAGTTAGAGACTTTAGGCATGATAACCATTGCACCATGCTGGTGAAAAGCCAGTTTAGGCGTGATAAGTTTAGGTGTGATAAGTTTAGGTGTGATAAGTTTAGGCATGCTAAGTTTAGATAAGTGTAGATAGCGTTCAAAGTCCTGCACGCAAAGCAGCGCCATTAAGCTCTATGCGAAGTGCACCAGACTTTGCTAGCGCAAAACTTTTGATCAGCTGTGCATTGCGATGCTAACGCAGTTGGTGCTTAAACTTATCATGCCTAAACTTATCACACCTAAACTTATCATGCCTAAACTTATCACACCTAAACTTATCACACCTAAACTTATCATGCCTAAACTGAGTTTAGGCGTGATAAAGGGCTTTTCACCAGGGTGCTAACTGTTAGCACCGCTTTGTGAATCAGGCCCAAAGTCTCTAACTGGGTTAGCACCGCTTTGTGAATCGAGCCCAAAGTCTCTAACTGAGTTAGCACCGCTTTGTGAATCGAGCCCTTCTTGTAAAAAAAAAATATCGGCTATTGAGGATATCGGCTATTGATTGGGGCAAAGTAAATTCTTGGGTTAAAGTTCCTCTTTACGGTAAGTCATTTTTTTCCATGTTTGCATCCTTTTATTTACTGTGTGCTATATTTTAATTTGCTAGTTATTTGTTTTGTCTTATGCATATATAATTTTTATAAATCTCACTAATATTATAAATGTGAAAGTTTGAATGTTTGTTACTCAGTAATGCAAAAACGGCTGAATAGATTTGAATGAAATTTGGCACACACATAGTACAAAACCTGGCATAACCTATAGGATACTTTTTTATGAGGATAACCAAAAAGTGGGCAGAGACATACAAATATCACTGGGAAAATGTAAACTGCAGCCATTCTTACACTGTTAATGGTAGGGTTCTCAAACTTTGCACAATTGGTCGCTGGGTGACTGGGATTAATATTCAGAAAAGTGGGTGAAGGCTACAAAAGCCAATCAAAATTCACCTATTGATTTTTAAGGGGAATATATGATTGCTGCCATTCTTGCACGGTTAATGGCACAAAACTCAAACCTGGTACAGTTGGTCATTGGGTGACTGGGGTTCAATACAGAAAAAGGGTGGAGCCACAAAAAGCCAATCAGATTTGTTTCATTGCAATGCAAATTATTGATGCCAAAGACTGCAAAGCTCACTAACTTGGTCATTGAGTAATTGTGTGTTACGGTTATAAAAAATGGGCGGGGCCAACACCAGCCAAAGGCCTCTTTCACAGTGGGACGTTAAAGTCGCATGTTAGAAAATTTTATAACGCAGAGTAACGCACAGCAATACAAAGTCTGTGCGACATTCACAGTGCACACGTTGCGTTGTGTGTAACATGTAGCAATATTTAGAAAGTGCTGCATGCTGTGCGTTTAGTAATACATTTGCTGCATTATGTGTGTTGCACATGCTCAGTAATGTTTTTTGTTTTTTTTTAAATGTAACGCATGCACAGTTTTCGTTCCATCAGTATGCAACAAAAATGGCGCACCAAGAGACACATAACGTAGCACAAAATAACGTCCAATTTTATAATCTACATGCGCTGCGTTAGGGGCACGTTGTGCGACTGTAACGTCGCATCAAATGCAACGTCCCACTGTGAAAGAGGCCTAATACATATGGTCGGGCTATCAGCTAGCCTCTTATATAATTTTTAATGCATTTTTTTGCCCTATATAAATGATATATCTCCTGTTCTGAGTGTACAGGGGAGGAGCTCAGAGCACACACGAGTCACTCGAGGAGGAGAAAGAACAGAAGACGGTACTGCAGAGGTTGTGACCGCACCAGGGCCCCTGGACCAGAGTGGCTCACCAGGGGCCCTCCTTCATCCATTTTATTAGCTTTGCATTGGTCCTTTGCTGGTAATGAACATCTCAATATTTGCAATGAATAGTAGTAATAGTAGTAATCCTTAAACACCTCTCTGGCACTGTAGCTGTCCTTGGAAGGTTTTGAGGCTCCATATAAATAGAGTTCTCGGGGCCCCATGCAGTGGCGGCTTTAGTTTCATATTTTTGGGGGGCTCAATGGCTGGCTGGTGGGACCCATTTGGATGATCAAAATCGATGTTTGTATGCCAAGCTTTAGATATTTTTTTGCCTAACATAGGTGATAAAATTAAGGCTAACTAGTTCAGCAATAATATAAACATCACAAACAGAACTCAGAGGCTTTTGAGTAGAACAGATTGTCCAATTGATGGTGCTATTATTGAAGAAAAGTGACTGTACTTACAGATGTACTTGGCTAGCTTGCAGGCATGCTTTACTCCTTACTTGGCAGCAAGCTGCTCCTGTGTGGACAGATCACAGACAAATCATTCCATCCCACAGTCTGTGTCACATGACTGTACAAGCAAGGCGAGGGAGAAGAGGCAGGAGGGAGAGAAACACAATGTGTAATTCCTTATCTTACTAGCTAAGCATTGCTGGAGACTAGAGCTTGTATTATTACCCTGATTTAAAACTTCCTGTCTGTTAAATGCAAGCTTGTACGCCTTCTACAGACTCTATTGCTGCTGTTAGAACATACAATCAGAAGGGTTTTTTGCAAATTTAAGTGTCATCCCAATACATTAACCACTTCAGGACTATAGGCTTAGTGACCAGGCTATTTTTTACAACTTAGGGCTCTGCAGCTTTAAGAGCTCGCTGCAGGGCCGTACAACTTAGCACACATATGAACCCCCCCCCCCCTTTTTCTGCCCACCAACAGAGTTTCCTGTTGGTGGACTCTGATCGCTACTGCAGTGTTTATTTATTTATTTGTTTATTTATTTGTGGGGTTTTTTAAATAAATGTGTCTGTTTTTTTTTCCTTTTTTCCTCCCTCCCCCTGCCAGTTAATGTAAGCGATCGGCTGTCATAGGCATCAGCCTTTGAGAGATGATCTCTCTTGATCCTCTCTAGGGGACAGCGGAGAGACACGGCTGTCCTCAGTACAGTGCTGTCATAGATCACAGCACTGTACAATGTAAATAGGTGGTGGTTTCGCTGTCTAACAGTCCCCGAGTGGCGCTTACAGCTGGGAGGCTGATGACAGAGCAGAGCTCCTTCACACCAGCGGGTATGTGCGCGATCCCCAGCAAAACACGCCCCCCAGCATGAGCCAATTGGCGTTAGGCGGTCGCAAGGAGGTTAATTACAAGGGATCGTGCAAGAATTGTGAGGTCTTTATGGCAAATAGATAAGACCCTTGGTTTACTTAACGCCTACCAGGCTGAAGTGGAGAGTTTTTTACAGACCCTATCTTGTCCACTGTTTGCTGCTGGAGCCTGGAAATAGTTAACTCTATGTTACAGAGTGTGTGTGTGTGTGTGTGTGTGTGTGGGGGGGGGGGGGGCAGTGCCCCAACGTAGCCCAGTGTAGTGCCACACATGGCCCCATCAGCTAGAACACTTGATTGTAAATAAACTATGCATTGTCATGATCGCTGCTGCAGCAGGTATTGCTGGAAGTAGTAGTGCTGCAGCTCAGGCAGTTCTGATCTCTTTCCATGCAAGCTGCATAGCTTTGTCTGCCTTTCCCTGCTGTCAGCTTTTGACTGATTATCATTCACCTGTGTGGGAATCTGCATGTCTGCTCCCATTGGATGACCTCAGTATAAAGATCTGCTTCCTGCAGGACTGCTCGGGTTATCATAGCTTCAGTTTAAGCCTGTCTTGCTGTTGCTTCAGCCCCCGATCGTGTGTCTTGTTCTAAAGATACTTTGCTGGTCTTTGCATCATATATTGGTTCATTGCCAATATATATGCATACCAGCACGTTTATTATTTTCCTTGTATTCGTGTTACGTTGATACATCAGTGTCGCTGATGTATACGTACACGAACTGTTTATATCCTGTGTGCAGTTAGTCAGCTTTCCAGCACGTTTTGGTAGGTTGCGCATATCGTGATCACCCGTGCTGAGTTAGTTACCCTGCTCCTGGTTCTGTTTGTGGATTGTGTTCATCTCTGCAAAGAGATATCGAATCCTTCTGAATCCTGTTCTGTTACTGTTTGTGGACTGCGTTCATCTCTGCGAAGAGATAACGAATCCTTCTGAATCCTGTTCTGTTACCGTTTGTGGATTGCGTTCATCTCTGCGAAGAGATAGCGAATCCTTCTGAGTCCTGTTCCCTGTATTACTCCAGTTTTAGTCAGTGTTCCTGCTTATGTCATATATCGGTTCATTGCCGATATATACATATGTTAGTCAGACGTTACAAATAGTTTCATTGATAGCTGTAATTGTAATACGCTAGGAAAACATACTTATTGTATATTTGTCTGTGTTACGTTCATCTATCTTGACCCTGCTATTTCCTGACTATCCTGTCCTGTCTTTGTGAGGCACGCCATCGCTGCAACGCATTGGCTGCCTCATTCCAGTCTGTCTTGTTGTGGACGCTTGCTGGCACTAAGTAGCGTTCATTCTGTCTACCTGTCCTGATCTCCTCAGTTCTAGTTGATGCGCTCAGCGCTACTTTGCGCTGAGACGTTATAGCGAAAGTATTGTTTGTGGCTGTCGGATCTGCACCGGCTCTGTGCGCCACAATCTCCTATTGGAGTCAGTCCTCCCCTCCACTATACTAGGGATAGCCTGTTTCCTTGTGCTAGTGTGTGTACCTCCTCCACGTCAGCTCATGCGTTGCATGCTGACTGTGGAGAATACACCACCAAGCCTTACATGCATATAGAAACAGTAATTTTATTTTATCCTTTAAAGTTTGGCTGCCCGTGAATAGCTTTTAGAAGTTTGGATTACACATACCAAAGAAGCACAGGCAACAGGGGCGTCAAGAACATAGGCGTGTCCATGCACCAGAAAGTGTGTAGTCATGATGAATCATGAGCAGGGCCAAATGCACATTAACTTGGCAGTAGTGTAATTCAGTGTACATCCCCAGCACAAACTGTGAATGAACCTCCCTCTTCTTAAATAAAAAAGAATGCCCTAATTATTATACATTTGGCAAATGATTTTGTGCTCCTGAGGACAGTCAGTGACATAACTATGCAAAGCTCCCAACCAGGGGCATAACTAGACTTAATAGGGCCCCCCTGCAAAAATGATAGCATGGGGCCCCCTTGGTCCCCGAACCCCATGAGGGTCACGTGATCGAGAGTCGGCTAATGGCAGCAGTTTTGCTGTGAAGCAGCATCTTGAAGCAGGGACAGTCCCTCTTTGGAGGTCATGTCCCTCTGTCCCTCTTCCTTATATGCCCATTTTTCACGACGCATACGCATGTATGTAAATATAGTATTTTTCGACTGAAAAAATGTGTTTAACTGA
Source organism: Hyperolius riggenbachi (assembly GCF_040937935.1). NCBI lineage: Eukaryota > Metazoa > Chordata > Amphibia > Anura > Hyperoliidae > Hyperolius > Hyperolius riggenbachi. The sequence continues at coordinate 75,229,153 of NC_090648.1, forward strand.
CTCTAAACTTTATTTTCCTGAATGAAATGTATATATTTCTTATTTTCAAATGTTAAAATGAAAAAAAAAAAATGATGATAGAAGGGACCAATGTGGTCTGAATGATAAAACTACGTATATCTTTTATTTCTGAATTTTATGTGATACAGTGTGCATGGAGAGGAGTGTAGTGGGGCGTGGTTAGAGGTGTGGCAGCGGCGTGTCCTAGAATGTCCCTCTTTCTCATATCAGAAAGTTGGGAGGTATGACTGTGCGTTCTGTAAAGTGCTGCAGAATATGTCACTGCTATACAAATCCATAATAACTGCTATACAAGAGTGTTCTCTGTGCTGCAGAAGATTTTTGTGCTCCTCTGAGAACAGTGACATGACTGTGTACTCTGTAAAGTTCTGCAGAGGATGTCAGTGCTATATAAATACCTAATTATAATATGGTAGGACATTAGGGGGAAAAAAAAACAGAAAAAATACACCTTTATTTCCACATAATTTACTGTATTGATGCCATACATTGTACTGGGAACATAATTTAAATGTTTTGATAGTCAGGACTAATGGGCAAATAAAATGGGTGGGTTTTATTTATAGTGGCATTGTTTATTTTACAACTATAGGGAGTGGCATTGGAGAAATAGTGTATTTTTTCTTTTTTTGTGTATTTGCCAATATAATGCATAGAAAGTAAAATAAAGTAATTACTGAAAACAAGTATCACTCACAAAAAGCTTAACCTGCCTGGCGTTCTATTAAGATCGCCAGGGAGGCTGCGGGAGGGTTTTTTTTTTAATAAAAAAAAAACTATTTCATGCAGCCAACTGAAAGTTGGCTGCATGAAAGCCCACTAGAGGGCGCTCCGGAGGCGTTCTTCCGATCGCCTCCGGCGGCCAGAAGTATGAGCGGCCTTCCGTGTTTCGCTTACCTCGTCGCCATGGCGACGAGCGGAGTGAGTCATGGACGTCAGCCGACTTCCTGACGTCAGCCGCCTCCGATCCAGCCCTTAGCGCTGGCCGGAACTATTTGTTCCGGCTACGCTGGGCTCAGGCGGCTGGGGGGACCCTCTTTCGCCGCTGCATGCGCTAGCAAAGTGCCGGCTGCGTGTGCTGCTTTTTATTTGAGCCAAATCGGCCCAGCAGGGCCTGAGCGGCAGGCTCCGGCGGTACTGGACGAGCTGAGCTCGTCCAGACCGCTCAGCAGGTTAATTTATGGTGAAAAAAAACAAGATATAGACCATTTACATGCCCGATCCAACCGTCAGATCTACTCACACGACTGTTGGGTTGATATTATGCAGTCGGTTGAATGTGTACAAGTCGTTTGAACGACATTTACTTGTTTTGAATGCGAGCATATCTTGCAGTCTGTCATTGCACTTGCGTGCGCAGTATGTAAATATGTTGGTCGTTTAGTTGTCTATACGTGTGGACATACAGGTCATGCGATTGTTCAGGTTGTGCGGTTGGTCAGGCTGTGCGATTGTTGTGCACTTGTTGGACGTGTGTACGGGCCCTAACTATCATTTCTCTCCCCTCCATACCTTAATATTGAGAGTATAGGAGGCGTGGCTGCGGAGATATTTGGGGTAATTTGTTTCAAGTTTCCACTGATCATGCATGTTACTCAGCCTGGAAGGCAGCTCTAGGGTAGCACAATTTGACACTGCACCGCCAGCACACTCGCACAGCGGTGCGTCAAAGCTCTTTCCTCCTCTCTCCTTCCCTTCGGCTGTACATCACATAACACGCACACACACACACGTGTCATGCAGTGGCGTATTTAGAGGGATGCTGGCATGGCTTGTGCCATGGGCGCCCCAGCACTATGAGTACCATGCCTGCCCCCATCGCTGTTTCCCTCTGACTATGTGCTGCTGGTGATGTCCCTGTCATCGCTGCATCCCCGTCAGACCTCAGAGCAGTGTGACCAAAGTGAGGAGAGGGAACAGAGTGCTCAGGGAATCGGAGCACTGCACATGCAGAAGTGACCTCATCGGTCACTTCCTGTATGTGAAGTGCAGCCGCGCGGGAACTGTGTGACCTCTCCTCACTTTGGTAGCACTGATCTGTGGTCTGACGGGGATGCAGCAATGATGGGGACATCAGCGGCAGCGCACAGTCACGGGAGGCACTGAGGCAGCAAAGGCAGGATTCTCACATTCAGGAATTATCCACACTTCTAGCCCTCAACAGAAGCACATACTGCACAAGGAGGAAAACCAGGAAAGTATGCTATTTTACACAGAGCAAATCAACGTGTCTCTGTTGGGTGATGTGGGGATCTCATGCTCATCTGCACTACTCAGAAGACAGGTGTAAGCAGTTTTTAAGCATTGTCAAACCCTGTCTTTATTCTAAAAACTGTGAGTTCCCTATATTGCTGTCCCTCCTTCACTGCAGCCATATATGATTTTATGCACTAAGTTCAATGTGTTGCTCCTGAACACAAATTCTTCTGTGGTTGCATATTGTCTGTTGCTTCATAGAGCCGGATGTTGCCCTGTGGCTGTGCATAGCTGTGTAACAGGCAACTAACTGGTTTATGCTACACTTTTTCTTGCATATTTTTTTTATCTGGATGCTTGTGACTACTTAGTATTTTGGGTGGCATGTGACTACTATTATAATTATCTGGAGACATGTGACTAATGCACTTAGGGCCCTTTTAGAAAAAAAAACACTTTATAAATGTTATGTTGTTGTTGTACTTAATTCTTTTATCAGGAAGCATGTGACTATTTATGTAATTAATATAGAGTCCAATGGCTACTTCTGTTATTATACAGATATATTTTCATAAAAATAACCGTCAATTTCCCGCAACAAAAAACCACAGACCCCGGTAACAGATGTACGCGAGAAATGATGCTGTTTTTACAGGGAACATACCTGCGTAAATGAGGAGAGTCATGTGGAAGGCAACCAGCAGAATCCAGTGTGCTCCCATTATGTCCTACTAGCCGACCCGTGGCGTAGCATACGCCACATAAGAGGGTAGAGGGCAGGAAGGGGGTATTGGGCACAGCGGCTGGGAGGGGGGTTGGACACCCCCCCCTTGGTCCCCCATGTGCGCTCCCCCTCCTGCTTAAGCACAGTAGCAGCCGCCACTATTAGTAAGAGGCAGCGGGCGGGGATGACTCACCTCTTCCGTGTTCCATCATGCGTTCCACTTTCGTCACTTCCTGCAATGCCGCACACTGTATTGGTGTAATTTGCCTTTTTAAAACAGAAGGAAATCTGCAATAATTCAGCTATAAGTGAACATTTGTGGTTACCCACAATGCACTACTACTAAATATGCAAATTATCCCTTTCCCCCCTTGGTAAGCCAAGCAAGCATATAGCTTTACATTTTACACAGTCATATCAAACCCACATGTAGACAGCCTGTTTCAGACGTTTGGTCCTCATCTGTTCATGGCAAGGATTGATATGGCTGTATGAGATAGGGCTTGGACCAGTACAACAGAGTAACCAAGCAGCTCAGGGTGACCCAAACCACTCGGAATGTATAGGGGGATAAAAGGGACCAAAAAAACCTCCTACTAAAAAAAGCAAAGCTTGGTGTAATTTGCCTTCCTAAAACAGAAGAAAATCTGCAATAATTCAGTTACAAGTGAACATTTGTGGTTACGGCCACAATGCACTGCTACTAAATATGCAAATAATTCCTTTTCACCCTCAGTAAGCCAAGCAAGCATCCAGAACCACTGGTGTATTGCAAGCCTATAGCTTTAAATTTTACACAGCCATATCAACCCCACGTGACAGCCTGTTTCAGCCATTTGGTCCTCATCAGCACATGGCAGGGATTGATACAGCTGTATGAGATAGGGCTTGGACCAGTACAACAGAGTAACCAAGCAGCTCAGGGTGACCCAAATCACTCGGAATGTATAGGAAAATAAGAGACCAAAAAGCCCTCCTACTAAAAAAAAACAAAGCTTGGTGTAATTTTCTTTCTTAAAACAGAAGAAAATTTGCAATAATTCAGCTATAAGTGAACATTTGTGGTTACCCACAACACACTGCTACTAAATATGCAAATTATCCCTCTTTGCCCTTGGTTTGATATGACACTACTTCTTCTTCTTGCTTGGACCGGCCCTGGGGGCGGCACGCTACTTCTTCTTCTTGCTTGAAGGTTGAGGCACTTATTCTATTATATATATAGAAGAATAGAAGATAGATTTGCAATAATTCAAGTTGGAGAGAGTTTGAAATGTCTCCCAGTACATCATTGCTAAATACATGTAAATTAACCATTGTTGCCTTTAGAAGCTAAACACACCTCCAGATACGCTGGACTGCAATGATGTGTCAGCTTGTTAATTTGTACTGAGCCATAACAATCCAACATGCATACAGACTGTTTCTAATCAGTGCATGGCATGGATTATTTTGGCTCTGTGGAGTAGGGCTTGTAACACCGAGAGGTACAGACTAACCAGCAAGCTCATGGTGACCCAGAACTCATTGGAGTGTGTGAGGGGCTACAATGGTCTTAAAAGCCCCCTTACTAAAACACTATGGAAAACAAAAGTTTGCTTTCTTAGAACAGCAATCCACTTCAGCAGGCACCACCGATATAGAACGTAATAACTTTTATTGTGTCATACAAGTTAAAAGGCAGTCATCCAACGACAGACCGCTGTTTCGAGCTGTGTGCTCTTTCTCAAGTTGTCAAAACTGCAATGAATAAAACATCAGAACTCACACAATATATAGTAAAGTTTGGCCAATCAGAGCATGTCATTTCAAAACACCCAATCATATGTTGCCACATCATAAGGGGACCTGATGGAGAACTTAGCTCAAAAGCCAAAGGCCCTCCCAGCAGGACAAAGTAACCAATCACATGCCTACTTGATGTTTTTACACTGTACATTAGCATTCACCCATAAAAAATGGCACTATAAAAAGTGTTATACAATACCCCGTGAAGCAAGTAAAAAGATACAATAAACCGCTATATCCCATCTTGCCCTGTAAAGATACTAAGGGTTAGCATATCTCCGGGCCGCCGACCTATCCGCATCAAATGCCCCCGGGCCGCCGACCTATCAGCATCAAATGCCCCCAGGCCGCGACCAATCAGCAAAAAGTGTTTCAAAAAAGGAGGCAAGCGCTAATGCGAGACGCCGACCAATCGGCTACGCTCGCAATCTCCTACAGGAACACGGCATATACAGCCGCGTTCGAAACGCCGACCTATCGGCATTAGACATCCTCCTGACTGCAACCAATCAGTGGAAGAGTGGAGTCTAGACGGAGAACGCTTTCTTAGAACAGAAAGAATTTGCGATAATTCAGGTTGGAATGAGCTTGAGATGTCTCCCAGTGCATCACTGCTGAATATATGCAAATTAACCATTGTTGCCTTTAGAAGCTAAACACACCTCCAGAGCTGCTGGAATGCAGTGTTTAGCTTCTTCTTGCTTGGACCGGCCCTGGGGGCGGGGCGAAACTTCTTCTTCTTGCTTGAAGGTTGAGGCACTTAGCCTATTATATATATAGATACCACAGTGATAATTCCAGGCTGAAGCAGCACCAAGGATCCGGGACAAGCACAGAAAGAATCTCAGGCTTCCCGTCTTCGCAATGATTCCTCTTTCTCTCAGAGGTCTCTAAGGATGTGGCGTTAAGTCTGCTCAAATCCTATATTTTCATCCTCCCTCTCTGGTTAATGCTAGTTTCATTATGACTAATATGTTTTTAGTGCTGGATGTGAGCAGCTGGTTCCTTAGATAAGATGCACAAACCTATCTCAGAAATCAGTGGTGATCTACAAGTCAAATGCAAAACACAAGAGAAGCAATTGCTCACTCCCAGCCAGCAATCTGCCATTTTATATGGTCCACAGACAGCTTGTCAGCCAATCAAGTGCATTACACACCTGTGTCTGTAATTCCAAATCTAGCAGAAGTTGCATAGATTCAGCAAAAAGCAGGCGAGAGGTTCGGTCGCACATAATCATAGACTATGTCACCAGCAGGGGGCACCACGTGCAGGTATACCTCAATGCCCCCAGAGAGGCTCCAGGGGGTCCCCTTCCAACTCACCAAATTTGGGGTCAGTACAAGACGAGGCAGAGGGTGCACTTTTACGATACTGCTTCCCCAACCGAAAGTAGTGAAAGCTTCAGGACTCCACTAAAGTTGGGGATTCAACTGTGAAAATATGGGGTTCTAGGGACGCCCCGAGGAAGTAGTTGAGTGAGATTAATCCACAATAATAATATAGCCTGTATGCACAAAAGAAGTCTAGGTGTGTGCCCCTTGGAGTTTTTTTTTTCCAAATAAGGCCCCCTTCCTCGAGACATCCCAATGGTAGCCACTGTATGATGAAGGATCCTCAGTGTAACTTTATAGCTTCCCCCTTCAATACGCATTACCAGAACCCTAGGTGGCTCAAATAATGCTTTTTCACAGCAGCCCTGAAAGTTCGTACAGGGCATTGCTACAATGGTGGCTATGTTGAAACCACAACTGGTGGGAGGAGGTCCCCAGGATTTGTTAAAAACACTAAAGCCCCGTCTACACGGGGAGATGTGGCGGCGATGTTCCTTATCAATCGAGCCGCTGATGCGGCTCGATTGATAAGTTCCAAGAAGTCTGATCTGTGAGCCGCCGATTCCCTGCTTGTTCCCCACGAGGGGACAATGGCAGGGAATCGAGCGGAAGATAAGCGGCGCCGGGCGGGGACGAGCGAGGGATCGAATACGACACACGCGCGGCGAGCGGGGACGCGGTGGGTACGCGCGGGGATGCGGAAGAGGCGATCCGGCGGCTAATCGAGCCGCCGGATCGCCTCCACATCTCCCCGTGTAGAGGGGGCTTAAAATAAAGAGGTATAGGTTGGCCTACCTCTCTAGATGAATGAGCCGGATGGAAAATATTTTTATTGCACAAATATTTTATTGCATTTTGCAGGTTCCCTGAGGTCAACCTGCGAAACTCATAGTCTCCCTTTTGAGCTGTAAAAGTCGTTTCCATTTAGTCAGTGTATGACTGGCTCATTCTTCTAGATTCATCTTCCTGGACACCTCCTCCCATCAGTTGTTTTCAAATTACATGTTAGTTGGAAGGTTGTAATTTTAGTTTCTCCCTGTTTGAGAGTCTGTTTTAGCTTACTCCCTACATTAAGGAGCCTTATCAACAGGCGAGTGATTGTTAGAGGTGGACATCCCAACCCGAGAGGAAGCGACAAACACCCGCCAATCCCATTTTACTATGCCACAGCTGCCATTCAGGCATGAATCAGAATAATCAGGTAACAAGGGTAAAACTGGAACAATTAAATGTTTCATTTTATTATAAGACTAAGCACAAAAAATATTAATTGAAGCTGGCAAATACACACACACACACACACACACACACACATATATATATATATATATATATATATATATATATATATATATATATATATATATATATATATGGGGCACATGAGAGGCAGGGGCCTGGGCTCTGCCTAGTGTTGGGCGAACAGTGTTCGCCACTGTTCGGGTTCTGCAGAACATCACCCTGTTCGGGTGATGTTCGAGTTCGGCCGAACACCTGACGGTGCTCGGCCAAACCGTTCGGCCACATGGCCGAACTAAGAGCGCATGGCCGAACGTTCCCCGAACGTTCGGCTAGCGCTGTGATTGGCCGAACGGGTCACGTGGTTCGGGCCCGAACGCGCTCTGATTGGCCGAACGGTCACGTGGTTCGGGCCCGAACGCGCTCTGATTGGCCGAACGGTCACGTGGTTCGGGTAAATAAATACCCGAACCACGTCATATCTCCGCCATTTGTCTGTGGGTTTAGCTTTGGGTAGGCAGGCAGGGTAGTTCGCTCTCCAGCCACGCTAGCCAGGGTCCCCCCCAGTCATTGTGTGTCGCTGCTGGGAACAGTAGTACACCGCTCGCTCAGCCACACTATATATAGCATTGTTTACTGCCACTGTGTACCTCGCTCAGCCACGCTATATATATAGCATTGTGTTTTCTGACACTCTGTGTACACGGCTTAGCCTGACTAATATAGCATTGTGTGTACTGCCACTGTGCACCTCGCTCAGCCACGCTATATATAGCATTGTGTGTACTGCCACTGTGCACCTCGCTCAGCCACGCTATATATAGCATTGTGTGTACTGCCACTGTGCACCTCGCTCAGCCACGCTATATATAGCATTGTGTGTACTGCCACTGTGCACCTCGCTCAGCCACGCTATATATATAGCATTGTGTTTTCTGACACTCTGTGTACACGGCTTAGCCTGACTAATATAGCATTGTGTGTACTGCCACTGTGCACCTCGCTCAGCCACGCTATATATAGCATTGTGTGTACTGCCACTGTGCACCTCGCTCAGCCACGCTATATATAGCATTGTGTTTTCTGACACTCTGTGTACACGGCTTAGCCTGACTAATATAGCATTGTGTGTACTGCCACTGTGCACCTCGCTCAGCCACGCTATATATAGCATTGTGTTTACTGCCACTCTGTGTACACCGCTCAGCCAGACTATATACCGTTGTTTACTGACACTCTGTGTACACCGCTCAGCCAGACTATATACCATTGTTTACTGACACTCTGTGTACACCTCTCAGCCAGACTATATTGCATTGTTTACTGACACTCTGTGTACACCGCTCAGCCAGACTATATACCATTGTTTACTGACACTCTGTGTACACCGCTCAGCCAGACTATATACCATTGTTTACTGACACTCTGTGTACACCGCTCAGCCAGACTATATACCATTGTTTACTGACACTCTGTGTACACCGCTCAGCCAGACTATATACCATTGTTTACTGACACTCTGTGTACACCGCTCAGCCAGACTATATACCATTGTTTACTGACACTCTGTGTACACCGCTCAGCCAGACTATATACCATTGTTTACTGACACTCTGTGTACACCACTCAGCCAGACTATATACCATTGTTTACTGACACTCTGTGTACACTGCTCAGCCAGACTATATACCATTGTTTACTGCCACTCTGATTCTGCTGGGAACAGTGGTACACCGCTCGCTCAGCCAGACTATATGGCATTGTGTTTACTGCCACTCTGTGTACACCGCTCAGCCACACTATATAGCATTGCGTACTCTGCCAGTCAGTGTGTATATTGCTGGGATCAGTAATACTCCACTCACCGTCAACCACTATATGAGCTCAACATGAGTTCCCCAGAGACCTCCGCTGTGAGCAGCACTCCCAACAACAGCAACAGCCAACGCCCCACGCAAGCTATAACATCCACCCCAGCAGCCAGTGGTCAGCAGCAGCCCTCCCCGGAGGAGAACGTTGTGTCCATCGGTCCGGCGCCAGAGCGATTAATGAGGGCTGCCATTGAGGAGATGATGGGGCCTGATGTGGAGGAGGAGGTCTGGCTCAGGCCAGCATCCCAAGTTAATGTTGAGGACGATGAGGGGTCTGTGTCTGGGGATGTTGGGGTGGCAGAGGTGGTGGGTGGGTCAGACTCAGGAGAAGAGTTGTATGATGAGGATGATGATCGGGACCATCTGTATGTGCCTCAGAGTCTGACCCCGGAAAACATGTTGTATCGTGTGTTTAGGTACTAAAATCTGCGTTCCCTCCCAGTAGTGTTGGGCGAACAGTGTTTGCCACTGTTCGGGTTCTGCAGAACATCACCCTGTTCGGGGTGACTATATAGCAGACTATATAGCATTGTGTTTAATGCCACTCTGTGTACACGGCTCAGCCACACTATATAGCATTGTGTTTACTTCCACTCTGTGTCTGCTGGGAACAGTAGTACACCGCTCACCCGCCACTGTATAGCATTGTGCTCTGTGTCGCTGCTGACAAAAGTGGTACACCGCTCACCCACCACTGTATAGCATTTCTGTACTGCCACTGTACTGCTGCCAGTCAGCGTGTACTTTAAGGATAAGTGAAATGAGGAAGAAATCCGGTGAAAGAGGGAGGGGCAAGGGAAGAGGTGTTTCCCCTGACGGTTCACGTACAGGCCACAGGGGAGCACCCAAGAAAACCCACTCAATACCGCCCATGTTGTCCAGGACAACAACCCTCACAGATCCAAAAGAACAGGACCAGATAATTACTTGGATGACCTCTCAAGCGTCCAGCAGTGGGTTAAGCAGCACCAGCACATCACGCACGAGGTCCGAGTCCTCAGCCAGTTACAAGGAGCCAGTGGGCACAAAGCTGACACAACCGGCAGCGACACCACGCACACAACTGCCAGATAACCAGACGACGTTGGAGTGAGCTGCGCAGAGGTTGTTCTGGGGAGCTCTACTCCACGGCGGCGGCCCCCCACAATGACATATGACGAGTTTGAGGAGATGGAAGAGGAGGGTATGGACAATGTGGACATAGACCCAGATTTTGTTTGTGAACGAGAACATCGCGTCGTAGCAGCAGCACAGATGAGTCTGTTGAGGAACCCACTGCTGCACGAGTTCGCCTTGTGCCACAAGGTAGGCGGCGCGCAATTTCAGGCACCGCAAGCATGGTTCAAGTGAGAGGCAAAAGAGGCGCAAACAGAAATCGCCAGCAAGGCAGGTGCTCCAAAGTCTGGGCTTTCTTTGAAGACTGCACTGAGGATGTTACCATGGCGATTTGCAAGGTGTGCAAGACCCGCCTGAGCAGGGGGAAAAGTATTAACAACCTCTCCACCACCAGCATGAGCCGCCACATTCTATCCAAACATCCCACACTGTGGGCAAACGCGGCAGGACAGGGTACCACCAGCAACACTGCCTCCCTTGGGTTCACCAGACTCACCACCAGACCCGCCTCAGCAGCAGCAGTAGTCCAGCCATTGCGTGGTTCACAACATTCACAAACATCAGACGATGCTGACACTGTCACTTTCCGGACTAGTGCTCTTGAGGTCTCCCAGTGTTCATCAAACACAACAACCAACAGCCCTTCGGTGTGCAGCCCTACGGTTGAGTTGTCTGTCTCTGAGATGTTTGAGCGCAAGAGGAAATTGCCAGCAAATGACCCCCGGGCCGTGGCAGTAACAGCCAGCCAGCATAGCCAAGGTTCTGGCCTGCGAAATGCTGCCATATCGAGTGGTGGAGACAAACAGCTTCAAGGGCATGATGTCAGTGGCCATCCCACGTTACGTGGTTCCCAGCCGCTACCACTTTGCGCGCTCTGCAGTGCCTGAGTTGCATGAGCACGTGGTCAGCTAAATAACCCGAAGCTTGAAGAATGCCGTTGCCTGCAAGGTTCACCTCACCACTGACACCTGGACGAGTGCGTTCGGCCAGGGTCGATACATCTCCCTTACCGCGCACTGGGTGAACCTTGTGGAGCCTGGCAGCGATTCCTCACCTGCTACGGCGCGGGTGTTGCCCACGCCGCAAACAGCTGCACCGCCGTCCCTCCCACTGGATAACAACAGCAGCACCTACTTCTCTGACTCCTTCTCCTCCAACGCATCTCAAAGCTGTACCTCATCCGGAAACGCTAACCCAGCACCAGCAGCAGTAGGATCGTGGAAGCAGTGCAGCACAGCTGTTGGCATGCGTCAGCAAGCGTTGCTGAAGCTGATCTGCCTTGGGGATAAGCAGAACACAGGGGAGGAAATTTGGAGGGGAATAAAGGAACAGACAGATTTGTGGCTGGCACCGCTGGACCTGAAACCGGGCATGAAGCTAGACACCTGGCACGAACTGGCAATGTACGCAATAGAGGTGCTGGCTTGCCCGGCAGCCAGCGTTATGTCGGAACGCTGTTTCAGTGCTGCCGGAGGCATCGTCACAGATCGGCGTATCCGCCTCTCCACAGAAAATGCAGACCGTCTGACTCAAATTAAAATGAATCAATCCTGGATTGGAAACGACTACGCAACACTCCAGGACCCCAACCAAGTAACATGACCAATGAACATCTGGGATGGTTTAGCGTTTCCGGTCCCTGTTTATTGAACCTCTCATCTGTATTACATTTATGACTGCATGGCGGTACAAAGCATGCTATCCGCACGCTTCTTGTCCTCATGCAAGGCCTGGGTTGTTGTGTCTCACAAAGCGTGGCCTTCTCCTCCTGCGCCTCCTCCTGTTCCATCACGTGTGCTGCTGCTGCTGGGTTAGCGTTGCCGGTCCCTGTTTATAGAATCTCTTATCTTTATTACATTTATGACTGCATGCATGGCGGTAAAAAGCATGCTATCCGCACGCTTTTTGTCCTCATGCAAGGCCTGGGTTGTTGTGTCTCACAAAGCGTGGCCTTCTCCTCCTGCGCCTCCTCCTGTTCCATCACGTGTGCTGCTGCTGCTGCTGCTGGGTTAGCGTTGCCGGTCCCTGTTTATGGAACCTCTTATCTTTATTACATTTATGACTGCATGGCGGTACAAAGCATGCTATCCGCACGCTTCTTGTCCTCATGCAAGGCCTGGGTTGTTGTGTCTCACAAAGCGTGGCCTTCTCCTCCTGCGCCTCCTCCTGTTCCATCACGTGTGCTGCTGCTGCTGCTGCTGGGTTAGCGTTGCCGGTCCTTGTTTATGGAGCCTCTTATCTTTATTACATTTATGACTGCATGGCGGTACAAAGCATGCTATCCGCACGCTTCTTGCCCTCATGCAAGGCCGGGGTTGTTGTGTCTCACAAAGCGTGGCCTTCTCCTCCTGCGCCTCCTCCTGTTCCATCACGTGTGCTGCTGCTGGGTTAGCGTTACCGGTCCCTTTTCCTGGAACCTCTTATATGTATTACATTTATGACTGCATGCCGACAAAAAACATGTTACCTGTGCAAAGAAAACAGACATTTCCCGCATTTAAAAGACAGTTTTCCCTTTGAAACTTTAAAATCGATTTTCTCAAAAACTATAAGCTCTTTTTGCTAATTTTTTTTTCCTCTTGTACCCACTCCCAAGGTGCACATACCCTGTAAATTTGGGGTATGTAGCATGTAAGGAGGCTTTACAAACCACAAAAGTTCGGGTCCCCATTGACTTCCATTATGTTCGGAGTTCGGGTCGAACACCCGAACATCGCGGCCATGTTCGGCCTGTTCGGCCCGAACCCGAACATCTAGATGTTCGCCCAACACTAGCTCTGCCACCACCCAGGGCCCCCTGCCTCTCATGTGCCCCAGTGTTTTGTGATTTTAGAATCTTACTTTTGCAGCTCCTAGTGTACAAGTCAGTGGTAGGGAGGGGGCTTGGAGAGGGATACTTGCACACAGTGCCCCCTGCTGGTCACATAATCTATGATTGTGTGCAACTGATTTCTCTCTCCTGTCTATAGCCGTCCAGTTAAAGAGTAACTGTCAGGCATAAAATCCAAAATTAATTCTCTACTTCTAACTGTTAAATAAGTAAAAAGGCTGCTAAACAGGCAATCCAAAAGATCATAATGAGTCTTACTTTTATTTTCCAGAAAAAAAAATCATTCACCATGTCACCTGCCCCTTTTCTCATACATCTGCTGCACATAAAAAAGTTGCATGCATGCCAAGTTTTTTTTCTTCCTTTGTTCCAATCTGATTGGCCGCATCCATGGGCATCCCCCCTTCTCCCCGCAAGCTCCCACAGGATGAAGCCAATCCTAATGTCATTTCCTCCCTTACTCCCCTATGGCATCCCTGCATCTCCCCTTGGCATCCCCTCTCCTCCCTGCAGAATTACAGAGTGCAGCGGGGAGGAAATACCCCACCCACACAGGATGTCACATGATCCACATTCACAAAAAATCTTCAAATAACAATATAGGGGAACTACACATCAATTGTAGTCTAGTTCCACTATATTGTGATTTGAAGAGTTTCTGTGATTTTGTTTGTTTATGTTTAAGCATGTCATGTGACCAGCAATGTGGATCATGTGACATCCTGTGGGTGGGGTATAAAGGTGTCAGTGGTGGAAGGTTTGGCACACCTGAGGAGGGAGGAGGGGGGATGCCAGGGGAGTAAGGGAGGGAATATGGTAGAATGTCTGAAAGTTCAAAATACCCCGTTTAGAGTTCAGTAAGCGATAAAGTCTTTGTGTATCCAAAACGGTGATTTGCCCTTGTCCTGTGGGTGTGTCGTTGAATGAAATTCAACAAGAAATGATGGACAATGGATACATACATCTGGTTGCACCAGACTCTTAAAAACCTCATGCTGATGGGAGGGGCTGACATAAGAGTTGATGCCCTCCTTGCCATTGGGATGGGAAACTTTAGCTTTTAGGAGGACAAAGTTTGGCAGAAAATGATTTCTAAATGCACGCAAGTCACATTACGGAATGGATTGTATATTTACATTCAGTAAAGCGTTATGAGTTCCCTCATATCAAACATGAGTATGAAGCTGTAAAGTGTTGCTGAAAACCTTTCCTTCTAAGCAGCTGTGAATGTGACTTGTGTAAAAATCAGTCAGTGCATGTCAGACTGACCTTGAAGGGGAACTTCAGCATAAACAAACATACTGTCAATAAGTTACATTAGTTATGTTAATTAAAATAGATTTTAATTAGGCAATAGATAATGGTTTACTGTGATGACTTGGGGTTGGTACCTCTGTGGTGGTGGCTCTTTCTCCTTTGGTCTGGCGTGCCTCCTGGTCCGGCCTCGCCCGTCCCCTCTGGTGGTGCCGCCCGGTGTGGCTGGGGCTTGGTGGACGCTTTGGGTGGGGGGTGGCTCGGTGCTGTTGGGCCCCGGCCGCTCTCCGCTGCTGTGTCCGCCCGCCCTGCCCGCCCCGTGTGCGGCGTTCGGGCGGGCGGGCGGGGCTATGGCGGACGCGGCGGCTGGTTGCTATGGCGGCCGGCCGTCGCGTCTGCCCGCCCGCTCGCCCGGCATTGGCCGCTGGTGGGTGTGGGCGGGGCCGGCCCATCTGTGACGTCGGGCTGGCGGAAGCTTAAGATCCCCACACGGAGGACTCTGGGTGTGACACATACCTCCAGTGGAAGCCGGAAGTCCGGCGAAACCGGTCGAGGACGCATGTGCTGCGTCTCGGCCTCCATCACCCTCCCGCACAAGGACCCAGCCTCGCCCTGCATGGTCTCCAGCGACACACTGGCATACCAGCGCTCTGGCCAGGACACAACAAGTAATCAGCTGCTGCTCTGTCCGGATGGTACTTGGAAACACGTAAGCTTGCCTGCCACTTGGTCATTGCTGACCTTTCCTTATGGACAAGGAACTGTTTGAATCCATACACATTGGAATTGTGTTTATGCCAATTGCTTGCATCTGTATTGCTTGCTTCTGAACTTGCTTTATGTGGCTGCTGCTTTCCACTGCCTCTCAACAGCAAAGTAAGGCGTCTGTTTCCATTAAAGCTGGAGCTATGTTTGTTTGCAACTGAATGCCTGCTTACTAACTCTGCTATATCTGGTCAATGTGCTGGTGTGCCTTTAAGAACTGAATTTTGTTGGGCAACTCAACTGGGCTGCATCACAATCCTATCCTACATGGTTATATTGCCTTTATGCTGACTTGTTGGCAAAATGGACCAATTGAACTAAGATGGATGCTCTGCTCCTGGTCATTTGATATATAATATACGATTGTCTGGAGACTCTATGATACAAGCGCTTAGATCTCATTCGTGCGGAGGGATTAGTGGCCTCAGTGGCTCAATTGATGCATGCACCCCAACCATTCATATCCTTATTGGGGTATTGGTGTTCCTGATTTATCGGTGGGGATATTGTGGGGTTTGGGGGAGTTGGGCTGTGTAGGTGGGGTTTTTTTTGGGGGTGCGGGCGGGCACATTTTTAACTGTGGGTTTTAGAATATACATTTTCTATGATTAATAAAGTATTTTTTGAAAGAATTTATTTTGTGATTTGTGCATAGTCGGACCATACCTACTTTTCCTTCCATCTCATATTTTTTGATGTATAATACTAGTGGGATGGCCCGAGTGTCTACAAATTAATTTGACAACGCATATTCCCCCGGGAGATTAATACCCAATTTATGTGGGTTAATATTGACTCTTAGAGTCAGGGGGTTTACATATATGTGTTTGTTTTGTTGATGGTCAGTGTCTGGCGATGCTGCGGTGGGATACCCTCCTCGCAGAGGTGGAGCGCGAATGTTCACAGACACAGGGTAGTAGGGATGCGCAACAACTTATTAATGGAGGTTTTAGAAAACTGACCAGGCTATACGAGAGGAAATCTAGATTGTGGTGGAATCTTAAGTACAACAAGACCTATCTTAGCGACCAATTTGCCCCCCTTTGGTTACGATTTCAGGTGTTTCCACACCGACGCAATCTAAGTGAGGATTTTAAAAGGAGATGGGAGAAAAATTTTGAATGCTGTGCAAAGATTTGTTTGACCCTCATGAACGAGCTAGATTCTGAGGACTTAACCGGGATAGAAATAGAGATAAACAAATTATCCGATTCCCTGTCGCCATTTAAAAGTGACTCACTCTATAAAACGAGAAGTGAGGAACTGGAGAAACACATTACCCAATTCAATAAAAAACTTGTTATACAGAGAGATCAGAAAGTATTGAGGGATAGGACAGCCTATAAAGCGGGCACTGCATATCTTTGGAACGGCCCCCCTAGGAAATTTCCAAAGGAGGGTCCGAAACCTCGCGGCCCAGTGGGTGTTAAACCCCAACCACGACCATCGGCGACAGAGGAATCTGATTCCTCTGTCGAACCTATCAGTACAGTATCAGATAGCTCTACATCAGCTGGCGAGGGTTCACGCAGACACGACACAAGATCAGGGCGTGACCCCCATAAATCAGTAAAACAAAAAGAAAAGGAAAAGGATAAAAAAACAAAGAAAAACGAGCCATCATGTCAGGAAATTTTGGAAAAAATGGCGGCAGTTGGAACGACAGAAGGTCCTTTAGACCAGGTTCAGCCTTTGGTTGCTGGATCAGGATCTACATCAGCTATATCTTCTACTTCGGTTTTTTTAGCCAGTGCTCATCCAGGGAGGTAATTGATGGCACCCCACCAGTGGAGAAATACCCGGGCTCAGATAGTTTACAAATTATTAATCTAACAGGGGAGGTTATCCCTCGATCATACCTGGATCTGCTGTCAAAGGGTTTGGGATTCTGCCCTACTTACAATGCTGATATCTTTGAGACTGTGGTAGATCTGCACCTATTTGGGCGCAGACTCCTACTACAGTCAATGTTTGGGGATACACCCAAACGACATATACCGACCCTTGATGACGGACCATGGTCTGACGAGGACTTGCTGGCCCTCCAATCATTACAGGAATTAGCATTAGAAACCTCATCTATGGAGGGGGATGATACCGGGATTGCTGCTTTTGGTTCGGGTCCCTGCTATTTTTTGCCTCACCTGGATGACATAGGCCTGCATAACAAATCTAAGAAGTTCCCTCCCTTTACATTAAGTCCGAATCTTAGAACCTTTATTAATGTGGTTGAAAAAGAACTAATGAGTTTGAAAAATCAAAAAGTGACCACAGATAACTTAAGTATTCAAGAACGTGAAACTTTACAGGAAATAACTAAGAACAACAGTAGGTGGGTTATTAAACCCTCAGATAAGGGGGGCAACGTGGTTGTCATGTCGGTCGAATTGTACAGAAATATGTGTCTTGACATTCTAAGTAGACGTGATTGTTATAGGAGGGTCCCTGCGTCCATGGCCGCCATGTGTCAACAGAAGCTATTTTCAATAATTGATGATGCCGCGGCGAGATCGGTAATTGATGAGAATACGGTGAAGTTTTTAAAAGTGGTTAAACCCATCATACCGACTTTTTATGCCTTGCCCAAGGTTCATAAAAAACTGGACAAACCCCCCGGTCGCCCGATCGTGTCAGGTTGTGGATCCCTGACCGAAAAAGCCAGCATCTATGTAGATCGGTATCTCCAATCACATGTGCAGGCACTTCCGTCCTATATTCGTGACACATCGCACCTTTTGCAGATTTTGGAGGGGCTACAATTGCCCCCTGACACACTTTTGGTGGCCATGGACGTAGAGGCGCTCTATTCTAGCATCCCTCATGATGCGGGCATTAAGGCTGTAGGAACTTTCCTCAGCGAGCTGGGGATACAGTACACGGCGCACAGCGGTTTTCTCCTGTCCCTGCTTGAGTTTCTACTCACTCACAATATTTTTATTTTTGAGGGGTCCCATTACCTCCAGGTGCAGGGAGCGGCGATGGGGACCACTTGTGCCCCGTCGTATGCAAACCTGTACCTGGGGGAGTGGGAACGTGAATTATTTTCTAGTGATGGCCTCTCGATGTACCTGTGCCACATTTTGGTGTGGCACAGGTACATCGATGACATCATCATTTTTTGGACAGGTGGCCAAGATCTTTTAAATCAGTTTGCTGATACCTTGAATGTAAACTCGAGGAATTTGAAGTTTACTATGCAGAGCAGTCCCCATGCAATTCCCTTTCTAGATATCTGGATATCACTAGGGGAGGGAGGCGCTATATCAACAAGCCTATATAGAAAGGAGACAGCTACTAACTCTCTTCTGAGAGCAGATAGCTTTCACCCCTCTCATACTGTGAGAGGCATACCGGTTGGGCAATACCTTCGGGTGAGGCGCAACTGCTCAGATGATGTGACTTTCAGGATAGAAGCCAACAAATTGAAGGGCAAATTTAGGGAAAGGGGTTACCCTGAGGGGACTTTGAGGAGGGCATTCAAGAGGGCGGACGCAAGTAATCGTGCGTCCCTTCTTTCGAACAAATATCGGGTGGCACGGGATAGGAGGGATGCTGTGCGCTTCTGTACGAGATACTCAGCTCAACACCAACAAATCAGTCATATAATTAAGAAACATTGGCACATTCTCACTAATGATGCCAAACTCTGTAAATATGTTCCGGAAAGTCCTCTTTTTTCATACCGACGATCACCATCCCTTCGAGATAGTCTGGTCAGTAGCCATTTCAGAAATCCTATAACGAACTCTAGGCATTGTAAGGTGTTAGGCACATACACATGTGGCGGTTGTACCATGTGCAGGTATATACATGTTGGCCGAGAGGTCAGGTTACCAGATGGTAGGGACTGGACGTTGGCTCATTTTGTGAACTGCAATACTGTATTGGTTGTTTACCTGTTGACATGCCCGTGTGGTGCATTCTACATAGGTAAAACTAAACGTGAGTTGCGGGCTAGGATCTCGGATCACGTAACTAATATAAGGAGCAAGAATACGTCCGGTCTCACCCCGGTGGCCAGACATTTCAAGACCGTGCATGCAGGTAATCCGGCCAAGATGAGATTCATTGGCTTGGATCGCATTCATGCATCTGAGCGAGGTGGAGACATGGACAGACTGTTGCTTCAACGTGAGTCTAGATGGATTTTTGACCTGGGGGCAACCTCACCTCCAGGTCTGAATGAAAATACCAGCTATGCCTCCTTTTTGCCAGTTTAAATCTGGCATTACATCCCTATTAACATCTTCACTGTGGAGCACCCGCTCTGCCTCTGCTTTTGGGGTGGGGTGTTTCTCATCGCAGCTATTGCCAGACACCAAGACAGTGCAGTAGTAAATATTTTTTGAGGATGCGTTTAGCATCTGCATCTTGCAGGGATCTCCGATGGATTTCCCATGTATGCCATAATTTAGGTTATACATATCTTTTACTTACCATCAACCATTTTAAATATTAATGTCATTAGGGATTATTATATTTATATAATCTGCTGACCCGTTTTGGGCAATAGATAATGGTTTACTGTGATGACTTGGGGTTGGTACCTCTGTGGTGGTGGCTCTTTCTCCTTTGGTCTGGCGTGCCTCCTGGTCCGGCCTCGCCCGTCCCCTCTGGTGGTGCCGCCCGGTGTGGCTGGGGCTTGGTGGACGCTTTGGGTGGGGGGTGGCTCGGTGCTGTTGGGCCCCGGCCGCTCTCCGCTGCTGTGTCCGCCCGCCCTGCCCGCCCCGTGTGCGGCGTTCGGGCGGGCGGGCGGGGCTATGGCGGACGCGGCGGCTGGTTGCTATGGCGGCCGGCCGTCGCGTCTGCCCGCCCCGCCCGCTCGCCCGGCATTGGCCGCTGGTGGGTGTGGGCGGGGCCGGCCCATCTGTGACGTCGGGCTGGCGGAAGCTTAAGATCCCCACACGGAGGACTCTGGGTGTGACACATACCTCCAGTGGAAGCCGGAAGTCCGGCGAAACCGGTCGAGGACGCATGTGCTGCGTCTCGGCCTCCATCACCCTCCCGCACAAGGACCCAGCCTCGCCCTGCATGGTCTCCAGCGACACACTGGCATACCAGCGCTCTGGCCAGGACACAACAAGTAATCAGCTGCTGCTCTGTCCGGATGGTACTTGGAAACACGTAAGCTTGCCTGCCACTTGGTCATTGCTGACCTTTCCTTATGGACAAGGAACTGTTTGAATCCATACACATTGGAATTGTGTTTATGCCAATTGCTTGCATCTGTATTGCTTGCTTCTGAACTTGCTTTATGTGGCTGCTGCTTTCCACTGCCTCTCAACAGCAAAGTAAGGCGTCTGTTTCCATTAAAGCTGGAGCTATGTTTGTTTGCAACTGAATGCCTGCTTACTAACTCTGCTATATCTGGTCAATGTGCTGGTGTGCCTTTAAGAACTGAATTTTGTTGGGCAACTCAACTGGGCTGCATCACAATCCTATCCTACATGGTTATATTGCCTTTATGCTGACTTGTTGGCAAAATGGACCAATTGAACTAAGATGGATGCTCTGCTCCTGGTCATTTGATATATAATATACGATTGTCTGGAGACTCTATGATACAAGCGCTTAGATCTCATTCGTGCGGAGGGATTAGTGGCCTCAGTGGCTCAATTGATGCATGCACCCCAACCATTCATATCCTTATTGGGGTATTGGTGTTCCTGATTTATCGGTGGGGATATTGTGGGGTTTGGGGGAGTTGGGCTGTGTAGGTGGGTTTTTTTTGGGGGTGCGGGCGGGCACATTTTTAACTGTGGGTTTTAGAATATACATTTTCTATGATTAATAAAGTATTTTTTGAAAGAATTTATTTTGTGATTTGTGCATAGTCGGACCATACCTACTTTTCCTTCCATCTCATATTTTTTGATGTATAATTAAAATAGATACTGTAGGTAATGTAATCTCTTATGCTGGGAATACACGGTTTGTTTTGAACCGTGTATCAAGCCGCTCGATAGATTTCGGCGTGTCCTCGCTCATCCCCACGGCCACGGGCGCCTGGACCGATTCCCGCTCGTCCCCGCGTGCGGCTTCTTATCTTCTTTTCGTTTTTTACTATTGTCCTGCTGCGGTATCGAGCGGGGAATCGATCCGGCGGGGTATCGGACAGGTCGGAAATTATCAACCGAGCCATCAGCGGCTTGATTACATGGTTCAGAACGAACCGTGTATTCCCAGCATAACCCACCCTGTTTTAAAAGAACAGGAATGTTTGTGATTTCATGGGGGCAGCCATCTTTTTCATGGGGGCAGTCATCTTTTTTGGTTGAAAGGAGGTGACAGGGAGCATGAGACACAGTTCCAACTGTCCTGTGTCCTGAGCACCCCTCCCACCTGAGCATGCTAGCCTTCAAATCTCAAATTAAAAATTTTAAAAAATGTTTTACACCAAAACAGCAGAAGGAGAACAACAACATCAGAAATCCCATCGTGCTTTGCACAGCATCAGGGGGAAAATGCCCGGGCAGTTGTCTTCTGTGCAGCTAAAAATGAGGCTTGGGTAAGAAAAACAAAGCTATGATGCTGTGAAACTGTTAAAGAAACACCAGCCTTTTCAGTGCTGTGCTGAGTAGATTTTTAGTCTGGAGGTTCACTTTAATAATCTGTGTAAAAATTGTTCCGCTAGCATTTTCCCAGTGGCCAGAAATGCATGAAATATGAAGAAATATTAATTTTAGGTGTAAAAAATACAGACACTGAGACTGGGGAAGAACTAGTTTATCAAAGTTGATTTATGACCAGACAGCAGGGAGTGATTGAAAGAACGGGATGCCTTTTGACAAGTACTGATAAGAGCTAAGTAACCTGTGTTCTGTGTGTGCCAGAAAGAAAATTAAAGGACAACTGAAGTGAGAAGAATATGGAGGCTGCCCAGGGCCGGATTGATCGCCACCCAAAAAATCACCTCTGGACGGGACGCAGTGGAGTCCATGATCCAGCCCAGTTGCGTGCCAGAGTGCATGTGCGACCCCAGGAGGGCCTCCAATCGAAATCCCGTGGCTGGGAGCATTCTGTGCAAGCACAGGTACTGTATTAGCACAATGCACATGCGCAGAATGTTCTGTGCCACAGTAGTGCGATTGGTCGAGGCCAAGACTGCACATGTGCAATAAAGTGCGACGCAGCACGACAGAGAGCATACGCTGGACAGAAGCAGACCATTAGGGGGACACAGCAAAACCCCCCATATATAATTATCATTACCATATATAATAACTTTTTTAAATAATATTTGGTTTCTAAAGGGGAAGAGGGGACACAGTAAACATCACCAGTATTTTACATGCAGACAAAGTACAGCACAGCCTGAAGCTGAAGGAGCAGACACCCTGAAAGCTGGAGGGCTGTGCACAGGAGATGAACTTTTTTTCAGTAGCAAAGGGGGTCTTGATCTTCTTGGCACGTATGCACTGGGGATCTCATCCATCCATCAGCCCCAGCGGCACCATGAGACCTCCCCATCCACTATACGCTTCCCTGGCTGAGGCGGCTGGCGTCACGTGGCTTGATTGACAGAGGGCGCCAGGCTGAGTGCTGCCCCCGCTGCCTGAAATTAAAAGTAGCTAAACTGAATGGGACTCTGGAGAGAGAGTCTGCCTTCTCGTAGCTGGCAATCACAGCCGCCCCACCTGACCTGCTGCTGTGCACACACAGTCAGAGAAAAGCAGGGCGGCTTGCTGCAGACTTGCAGAGCTGGAGCAAGTGGCTTAGAGGGACATTACGGAGGGTGACATGTGCAGACAACCTGTCACCCGTCCCACGGACAGTTGCAAATTTCGGCGCCCTAGTCCTGGGCCTTGGGGGCCTTCCCACAAATCCGGCCCTGAGGCTGTCATATGTTTTCCTTTTAGACAATACCAGTTGCCTGGCAGCCCTGCTGATCTATTTAGCTGCAGAAGTGTCGGAATAACACCAGAAACAAGCTTGTAGCTAATCTGGTCAGATCTGGCAATAATGTCAGACACACCTGATGTGCTGCAGGCTTGTTCTACGGGTCTAGGGCTAAAAGTATTAGAGGCAAAGGATCAGCAGGACAGACAGTTAAAAGGAAATAAATATGGCAGCCTCCATATCCCTTTCACTTCAGTTGTCCTTTAATGTTGTGCCAGCCCTGCTGTTGACACGACACTGCACAGGAGAAAAGATGCATTCAATATAAAAAATATTGTAGGCATCACAGCTGGGGGACCTTCCTTATCCACTGAAAGCGGTTGCTGTCTGATAGCAACCCTGCAAAGGTGAGTATAACACGCAACCCTCATTTTTTACAAGCTGTTAATTACAGTTTGCACTATTGGCTCTTGGTATTTCCACTTGTTTCTTTTCAGTATCCTGGGAGTTTTGGCACAACCCATTAAGGATATATCAACATCAAGCTGGCTACATCACTTCTTCAACACGTAAACAAAGTATTAATTTACCTGTTCAACTGTCTGCGACCCATTGTTTTATAGCTGCCTATAGTTTGCATCCCCTATTGCACACTGCCCCGGTAGATGCTGGTGCCATATAAATGCAAAAAAAATATTAATACTGATTGTATGCACGAGAGTAATCTAGGTAAGAAATGTCAGCAGTGTGTGTTATACCAGTGGGAACTATTTTCAGCCTATTATAGTGTTTATCATTACACTGGGCTTATGCTTGAGGCTGATGAGGTAGGGGGGAGGCTTACATGTGCACGGTATTTTTATGTTTGTCTTCTTGGGCTTTCTTGGGTCCACCCTTAAAAACGGATACATAGGAGGGAAATAGGAAGGAAACAGCTGCGTACCGTTACAAAGAATAGAACTCACAGGAAGCATTTGGTAAAGCTGTTGAGAGGCACTTGTGAACAAAAACTGAAAAAGTAAATAAACTAGAAAGGTTCAAACTTCAAGACTTGAACAGACATAGAAGGGGAGAAGCTTGTCGGGATCCTCTGTGCTGTTTCTGCACCGCTACCGATTCATCTTGGGATTCTCTGTGGTACAGAACACAATGGAAGCACATGGGATTCTTCTGGTTGCCTTCCACATGGCTTTCTTCATTCATGCAGGTAGGTTGTGATGTCTCGCTCACGTGTGTGTATGAGTGTGATGGATGTATTGTGTGCAAGACAGAAAGATAAAGAGACAGAGGTCAGGCTCTCTTGACCCACAGTCCTCTTGGTGCATGTTCGGTACTGATCACACTCTGACAGAAGAATTTCACTAATAGGAATAAAGTGTACACGAGCTGTAGCTTGGATCAAAAAGGAAATACTTATCTAAGAAGAGGGAAGCCTCTGGATGCCGTAGAGGCTTCCCATGGCATCCTCTAGTTGCCGTTGGTTGACCCCCCCCCCCCCCCCCACAAAGATTTCTTGGACTTGTTGATCTTGTTGCTCATGTGGGTGCAGCATGACCTTGCTTGTGCCAGAAGAGGAGCTCAGGCCTGATAATCTTGAGGGAGGATCCTGGCAAACAGGACGGTGTGAGAAGCCTCATTAGGATCCAGAGGCCTCCTACTTCTTTGGTAAGTGTTACTTCACACTTCGGCTCAGGTAAAGAAACAGGACCGTTGCTGTTACAAGTGCTGGCTAGCGATGTGATCTGTTGCTATGGAGAGAGGAGGAAGGACAATGATCAGTGAATGACAAAACAGAATACTGTGGGGGGGGGGGGGGGGAGGAGTGAGAGTGGAAATTATATTTCAGTTAGTCCTGCTCGAGCTTTGGGGGTCACTAAAGGGAACCCGAGGTGAGAGAGATATGACGGCTGCCAATTTATTACCTTTAACCATGCCAGTTGCCTGGCAGCTCTGTTGATCTTCTGGCATAAGTAGTGTATGAGTTAAAACCCTGGAACTAGCATATGGCTAATCCAGTAAAACCTGAGTCGGCTGAATCAGAGTACCTGACCTTCTACATGCTTGTTCAGGGTCTATGGCTAAAAGTATTAGAGACACAGGGTCAGGAGGACTGCCAGGCAACTCGTAATGTTTAAAAGGAAATATACATGGCAAATCCTTTTCACTTCGGGTATCCTTTAAAGTGAACTAAGCAGCTCCTGGCTTCAAATAGCTGCAAGGGCTGCCATTGTTCAGAAGCTCGACCCCTGCTGTTTTACAACTAGCATTGTCCAGACTAGGTGTGAAATTCTTCAACTGTAACTGATGTTTTCTGTTTGAAGTACAATGGGGGTTTGTTTGTGGTCAGTTAAGTCTAATGAGGTGATTTCTTATCTGTGTTCAACAATCTCCTGCTCAGGTCCTTTGCGGACGGACAAAGAGGCTATTTTAACCCTTAGATGTAAAAAAATGAGGTAAATTGAAAGTTTTTTTTTATAATAAACCACATTTTTAGAATGCATTTTTAATTTGCTATAGAGCTGCCCTGGGTGTTAAAAATGATGCTCGGTTCACTTTAAGGATCAGGCTGTGGCCAGGGCCGGATGATGAAAAGGCGGCTCACTCCCCCTCAGAGCCTTCCTCCCTTCTTTCCTATACAGAGTCCTGAGCAGAGTGTAAATGAGAGGTTACTCACCCGCATTCCACTGATCTCCTTTCAAACGGGGGCACTTTCAGCTACTAAATATTGAGGGTTGTTCTTGTTACCTAATACTAAAGGGCACCTGTGGCTACCTACGCCAAGCAAAGGACGTAAGGGAGAGGTGAAAGCTGGGCCAGCCAGTACACTTGTGGTGTACTGGCTGGTGGGAGTTCATGGGTTAGTAGAGTGCGAAGTCTAGGGTGCCAGAACGCGTACATTGAAAACTGGCGCCGGTTAAATAATAGCGCAAGCTTCCACCCGATATTTGTTTAAAACAATATTTATCGTTTTAAAGGTTAAAATGGTGCAGACCTTGTGAACGTTATTTATCATTTTAGATCCTGCTTTTTTTGTCCTGCCTGAACGCTATTTATCATTTTAAGCCCTGCTTTCCTGCCGTTTAAAAATATGTCTGCCCGCCGACTTTAACGTTTAATAGCAAAGCCCCCTTAAAAACTAGAAACACCAAATTTGCAGGTTATGTTAGGAGGAACAGTGGAAACAAGAGGAATTTTTTTTTCAAAAAGACCTTATACTTTTTGATAAAATCAATTTTAAAGTTTCAAAGGAAAAAAAGTTAGATTTAAATGCGTAAATGACAGTTCTTAGTGAATCAATTTCTGCCGACTTAAGCAGGTAATAGCAAAGGCCGCTTACATCCTAGAACACCAAATTTGCAGGATATGTTAAAAAGGTAGTGGGAAACAAAATGAGAAAAAAAAAATATATTTTTTGTTCTTGAATCAATATATATCCACTGCGCGATACCACATCTGTAGAAAACAATCTGACATAGTGTAACCTGCTTCACTCATATTGATCGTTAACATCAAACCCACATCAACCGGGCTAGTGCTCACACAGGTGTCCACTCGTGATCCCCACCACCTCTAGTATCAGGGCGGCTCACTGGATTATATCCACCAATTCACAGGTGGAACTCAGGCTCAATATGTGGTACCCACGGTTCATCAGTAATCCACATCCAAGATATAGTAAAAAAGGCTTTTATTACTCAATAAAACACAAAATAAAACCTTCATTGCGCAACATATGTACTACATATAAAACCACACTGCGCCTCTCGCGCTCTCCATGCACTTACAAGCTCCAAGATGGGTACATTGTAAGTGCATGGAGAGCCTTCCCCTCCCTCCCCCCCCCCCCTGGAGCCCTTGTCCGATCCATGGACAAGGGGCTCTTCCTCACATCCGGTGGGGGTGATAACTCCCTGGGGGGGGGTTCATGGTGGCATCTGGGAGTCCTCTTTAAGAAGGGGACTCCAGATGCCCGCCCTCCTCCCAGGAGAAATGAGTGTAGGGGTACAAAGTACCCCTTACCCATTTTCACAAAGGGTTAACTGAAATAAAAACACAAACATGAGAAAAGTCCTTTATTAATCTTAATTAACCAAAAATGCTTACCTGTACCTTTAAGAAAATGTTCCCAAAACAGAACAAAACAAACTTAACATTAAAAAAAAAAAAGATTGTTTCCCACTACCTTTTTAACATATCCTGCAAATTTGGTGTTGCTAGGATGTAAGGGGCCTTTGCTATTAACTGCTAAAGTCACTCAGTCAGTCAATTGGGAATTGTTTCACTAAGAACTGTCATTTACGCATTTAAATGTAACTTTTTTCTCTTTAAAATCAATTTTCTCAAAAAGTATAAGATCTTTTTGAAAAAATGTTTCCTTTTGTTCCCACTGTTCTTCTTAACAGGACCTGAACATTTGTTGTTTCTAGCTTTTAATGGAGCTTTGCTATGAAACGTTAAAGTTGGCGGGCAGACATATTTTCAAATGGCAGCAAAGCAGGGCTTAAAACGATAAATAATGTTCAGGAAAGACAAAAAGCAGGATTTAAAACGATAAATAATGCTCACAAGGTCTGCGCCATTTTTTAACATTCAAACGATAAATATTGTTTGATAATGTAAGTGAATGGGGCGCCATTTTTATCACATCGGCGCTGTGCGCCATTTTTCACTGCTCCGGCCAGAACATCTGTGCCTATAGGCTCCTGTGATGTAAATCCAGGCCTGACCGCGGGTCTGTGTTTTAGCATTCTGCAGCAGACAGAAGAGAGGAGGAGAACAGACCCGACATCCACAAACAGGTGTGAACACTGTGGTTTGCTACTCTGACTCTGCGAATGGGGGTAGATCGCTTTCACTACAGATGGAGGGGGAAGAGGTGATGCAGGCTCCCCTAATCCCTGAGACCTCCTCATTGTTATGCCAGTGGTCACTAATTTCTACTGGGTGCTACGCCACTGGTTCCCCTTTAATTTGCCATCCCTGCTCCACCCCAAGTACCTCTTTTGTGCCCCCTTTTTTA
Organism: Hyperolius riggenbachi; assembly: GCF_040937935.1. Classification (NCBI taxonomy): domain Eukaryota; kingdom Metazoa; phylum Chordata; class Amphibia; order Anura; family Hyperoliidae; genus Hyperolius; species Hyperolius riggenbachi. The sequence goes on from NC_090648.1 coordinate 75,257,150, forward strand.
TGTTTGTGTCTCCCCCACTGTCTCTCCATCAACTCTGCCTTCATAAACACGTTGCACTTGTAAGCGCAGCAGTGAATGACCTGTATCAGCTCCTTTGGGAACTTGCTATAGGGGATATGTTAGCTGGGGGGAGGTTTTTTGCAGCACAGGAAGAGCTAGCTAGGCGGGAGCTAGTAACTTTCGGTTATCATTAGGAAGGCAGCCAGAGGAAACATGCTTTTGCTCTTGCAGCAGCGTAGGGCCTAGTTTTTTTCTGAAACAGATCTTTTTTCCAAATAGCGTCTGAGCTGGGTGGTGCTCCTGATTTAGCTGCTTGGCTAACCGTATGCATGCCACTAGGATTGTGCAATATACATCTGGTTGGTTCAGATGTCCATGTTTGCCGTCCTCTGATGCTCCTATCATGTGCTGCCACAGGTTCAATAGAAAGTGCTTTGTGCATTGGCCTGACGAAGGGCCTTGTGTGCCAGAAACGAGTGTGTCGTTGCCTGAATATTACATCACTATTGATTGTCATATTCCTGAATTGGATGATTTTTTTATATAAATAAGGAGCTCCTTACAGAGACATTTTATGTAATCCCTTTATATTTGTGTCAATAAAGATTTTTGATATTTTTTGTACCGCAAGACCATGCAAGATTTTGTGTGTTTTACACTTTTTGGTCCTTTCTACCAATAAAGAGAGTTTATGGTTGGGTGAAGTGGATCACCCCAAAAAGGATTAAAAGGTTTTTCTCTTTTTCCTATACACAAAAAAAGTATACTCCCATTTATAATATTACTGGATTTCTACTACCTACTTAAAGTGACAGCTACATAGGAGAAAAGTAATTTATGGCTCATTTTACTCTGGAAGAAATGTACTTCATATTTGTACAGGCAATGACGAGAACTCATGCTGGAGTGCGCACAGGTGCACGCGGCAGGCGATCGCGGTGAGAGACTTATATTGACGCACCTGGGACTTTTAGATGAAGTCTTGCATGGCGTAGATATACTGGCTCGGGGGGATTACTAGTTAATGCAGTTGGGCTGAAAGAACATGTTGGTGGCTAGTAAGAATGCTGGAGGTAGTAGTTGCAGTGAGTGATTGAGAGGCTGTAAGTCATTAAAGCTGAAAAGCACTGATGGAGAGATCAGGTCATATAGTTAAGTGTGGAGGATTGAAGCTACAATGAGATTTGATACAGTGTAATCAGGTGGGGAGGAGCCAAGTTACAATGAGATTTGATACAGTGTAATCAGGTGGGGGAGGAGCCAAGATACAATGAGATTTGATTCAATGTAGTCAGGTGGGGAGAAGCCAAGTTACAATGAGATTTGATGCAATGTAGTCAGGTGGGGAGAAGCCAAGTTACAATGAGATTTGATGCAATGTAGTCAGGTGGGGGAGAAGCCAAGTTACAATGAGATTTAATACAGTGTAATCAGGTGGGGAGGAGCCAAGTTACAATGAGATTTGATACAGTGTAGTCAGGTGGGGGAGAAGCCAAGTTACAATGAGATTTGATACAGTGTAATCAGGTGGGGGAGAAGCCAAGTTACAATGAGATTTGATGCAATGTAGTCAGGTGGGGGAGAAGCCAAGTTACAATGAGATTTGATACAGTGTAATCAGGTAGGGAGAAGCCAAGTTACAATGAGAGTTGATACAGTGTAATCAGGTGGGGAGAAGCCAAGTTACAATGAGATTTCATACAGTGTAATCAGGTGGGGAGGAGCCGAGTTACAATGAGATTTGATACAGTGTAGTCAGGTGGGGGAGAAGCCAAGTTACAATGAGATTTGATACAGTGTAATCAGGTGGGGGAGGAGCCAAGTTACAATGAGATTTGATACAGTGTAATCAGGTGGGGAGAAGCCAAGTTACAATGAGATTTCATACAGTGTAATCAGGTGGGGGAGAAGCCAAGTTACAATGAGATTTGATACAATGTAATCAGGTGGGGGAGGAGCCAAGTTACAATGAGATTTGATAAAATGTAGTCAGGTGGGAGAGAAGCCAAGTTACAATGAGATTTGATACAATGTAGTCAGGTGGGGAGAAGCCAAGTTACAATGAGATTTGATGCAATGTAGTCAGGTGGGGAGAAGCCAAGTTACAATGAGAGTTGATACAGTGGAATCAGGTGGGGAGGAGCCAAGTTACAATGAGATTTAATACAGTGTAGTCAGGTGGGAAGGAGCCAAGTTACAATGAGATTTGATGCAATGTAGTCAGGTGGGGGAGAAGCCAAGTTACAATGAGAGTTGATACAGTGTAATCAGGTGGGGAGGAGCCAAGTTACAATGAGATTTGATACAGTGTAGTCAGGTGGGGAGAAGCCAAGTTACAATGAGATTTGATACAGTGTAATCAGGTGGGGGAGGAGCCAAGTTACAATGAGATTTGGTACAATGTAGTCAGGTGGGCGGAAGCCAAGTTACAATGAGATTTGATGCAATGTAGTCAGGTGGGGGAGAAGCCAAGTTACAATGAGATTTGATACAGTGTAATCAGGTGGGG